>NW_021703777.1:90200119-90841739 GCF_005190385.1 Monodon monoceros
GTGCGTGTGTGTGTGTATGTGTGTGTCTCCTTATGCTGGGATGGGCCAACAAATTTCTATTCGTACTTCAAGTCTCAGCTCAGGAATTACATTCTAATTATGTTATCTAGCAAAATACCCACTCATAAATGTTTAATGTTTACAGAATATAGAGAAATTGTAATTATGTAATGTAAATGACAGCATGGTTATAAATTTAAGGTAAATAGATTTCCATATTGTTTATCTTAGAGTAAAAAATGTTCGGGACAGTTAGACAGGTGGTTATGCAAATAATAAACAACAGTTTTTACCAGAAAGTCTCTGAGCCATTATGGTTTTACTGTACAAATATCCAGCCACTACCAACAGTAACGAAGCCTTAAGATCATAATTTCAAGACCGGCTGTGAACTATTAAGATATATAAAGAAAAAGAAATTGCTCTGTCCAAGATTACTGCCATCAGCTACTACGGTTTAGACCTCAGTGCTTTATTTACAGAACTCCCTATTGACAAATGACAGAATTGCATAATGAGTACACAAATGCCTTTTCAAGAATAGATCTTGAAGGCTGTTTTTATAAAAATGCCTTCTGGCTGAATTATCAAAATGCAGTGTGCTGACAGGAGGGACAGCAATACACATGGGCTTTGTTGGCTTCTAATGGATTCCATTTCTAGTGCATGAAAAAGATGGAAACTAAAGTACTTTAGTAGGATTTGGATCTCTCTCTCCATGTGCTCCTACAATTTGAAGAATAGCAGGATATGTGGACAGTAGTTTTCTGTTTAAAAGGGAACACAGTTCTTTAAAAAATTCCCATCTAATAGACAAGATTAGTAGGTTGCTTGGAGAGATGTAATGCTACAGAACATACCCATGGGGGTAAAACCTTGTTATTTTGAAATAGTAACCCAACAAAGACTCTAAACCGGGAGTTTTTAGAATTTCAAATTTCTTTAGGGAAATTTTTAAATAAAGTTGTGCTATTTCTAAGGGAAAATGGAGAGACATACTTAAAAAAATAAAATAAGATGTTTTCTTAAAATGGGGTTTATCCTGTAAAAATAGTCAACGTTTTATTTCCCTCAATAGTTATGTATTTTCAAATTTATTTTTATTGAAAACCCTTTACACCTGCCTGACTTTAAACCATCGGAAGGAGTCAAATGATGGCAGGTCTCACACTTTCTATGCAGTTGCCAAGAATTATTTTATTGTGCAGTTGAGGCTGATGCTAATGCAACCAAAAAAAATCATCATAGTTATAATAAAATAATACCACCACGACCGACCATTTTTCACTAAGTCATACTGTGCAAAGGCAAGCTGCATACAGATGCAAGCACAACAGGATGTGATTGATTCGCTCCTGCTGGCTGTCCCAAGAAAGAGTGCTGCCCTCAGTCCCTGTGATCACCAGTACAGCCAACCAATGTTAATGCACGGGGCTTGCAAGGCAAACAGCTAACACTGGTTCATCCTGGCAAGCCATGAATCGTCAGTAATGAGCATAAGCCGTCAAAGTGTAAAAAATGATGACAGCTTCATCCTCTTACGAAGAAACCTCTTGCAGAAAGAAAAGCATTAAAGGAGGAGCAGCACAATGAAAGCACTCAAGCCTAAACTGTAGTGTCTGGAAACCACGTAACTCAAATGGCTCAGTCATTTACTTCACATTCCTGGGGACACATGCACACATGCCAGTTACCTGGAGTAGATTCAGGGGGCTTCTCTCAATCAACCAAGAAGGTACAGATGTAATTAAAAATCAAATAGTCAAGGTTTTAAAGATTTTCAAGATACCAGAGCAGAAAAATAACCTATAGGAAGACACTTGCTAACTGCAGGTAATACAGTAAGTTCCCTACATATGAACCTTCAAGTTTCGAACTTTCAAAGATGAACATGCATCTGGTTCCAGCAAGGAACCAGAACCTGTGCCGTCAACGTCAGGCGTGAGTGAAATTGCTGCTTGCCCTCCGTCTCCTATTGCTGATGATCCTTCAGCTCTACCATCTCCCACCTCCTCTCCCTCCTCCAGTCAGTAACTCTTCTTGCCTGTTCACTCGATGCCAGCCCTGTACGCCAGCTGTTGTCCTGTACTACTGTACTTTTCAAGGTACTCTGCTGTAAGATTAAAAATGTTGGGCTTCCCTGGTGGCGCAGTGGTTGAGAATCTGCCTGCCAATGCAGGGGACACGGGTTCGAGCCCTGGTCTGGGAAGGTCCCACATGCCGCGGAGCAACTAGGCCCGTGAGCCACACTACTGAGCCTGCGCGTCTGGAGCCTGTGCTCTGCAACAAGAGAGGCCGCGACAGTGAGAGGCCCGCGCACTGTGACGAAGAGTGGCCCCCACTCGCCGCAACTAGAGAAAGCCCTCGCACAGAAACGAAGGCCCAACACAGCCAAAAATTAATTAATTAAATTTTTTAAAAAATGTTTTCTGTATTTTTTGTGTTTGTTTGTTTTTATGTATTATTTGTGCAAAAAGTATTATAAACCTATTATAATACAATACTATATAGACGATTGTTAGTCGGGTACCTAGGCTAACCTCGTTGTACTTACGAACAAAACTGGACTTACGAATGCACTCTCAGAACAGAACTCGTTCATATGTAAGGGACTTACTGTAATGCCAACACTCTGCTTGCCAGAAGATGACTATACCCATATATCTGCTTAATGTTTCCCACTCAGAACTCATTCCCAAGGGTCAGGATACTGAGGGGACCAGAAGGCAAGAAATCTAATCAGGCTTCTATCTCCTCAGTAGACTCTCAAAATGGAAGAAATCAGAAGAAATTCAAATAGTATGAACAAGGAAGCACTTATGTATGTTTCTTAAATATTAGATATAAACATCTCTCAAGCTGACAATTGGCATACTGTCAATTGCACCTGAAGAACACAGGTTTATAATCACCATTGGACTGATTGGTGATAGCTGGTATCCATTATAACAGGGGTCCCCAACCCCCGGGGGGGGCCTGTTCAGCAAGAGGTGAGTGGTGGGCAAGCGAAGCGTCATCTGCCACTCCCCATCGCTCCCCGTCGCTCACATTACCGCCTGAACCATCCCCCCACCACCACCCCTGGCCATGGAAAAACTGTCTTCCATGAAACCAGTCCCCGGCACCAAAAAGGTTGAGGACCGCTGCCTTACAGATCTTGCCTTCCTATCTTAATTCAGTACCCTATTTCTTCCTGTAGGGGTCAGCACGCTAGGGCTGTCAATGATAACCTGTTTCGAAAATATTTTTATAAGTAGAATTAAGTTGTCTTCAAATAGAAAGAAAAGGAGTACAAAGATGCCAAGAAATCTTTACTGAGTCTACCTTTTAAAATAACCACATCCATGGGCTTCCCTGGTGGCGCAGTGGTTGAGAGTTAGCCTGCCGATGCAGGGTATGTGGGTTCGTGCCCTGGTCCGGGAAGATCCCACATGCCGCGGAGCGGCTGGGCCCGTGAGCCGTGGCCGCTGAGCCTGCGCGTCCGGAGCCTGTGCTCCGCAACGGGAGAGGCCAGAACAGTGAGAGGCCCGCGTACAGCAAAAAAAAAACAAAAACAAAAACAAAACAAAACAAAAAAACACACCCAGAAACCTCTCCTGACAACAGGAGTCAGTTTAGGAGTTAGCAAAACCCACAATTCAAAAAGATAACCAACTCACTAATCATTGATTCAAATATTCTGTCATCAGTACTATGCAGTTGATAAATCAGATGTCACGCTGAAACATATTTTTAACCATGTACTTTAAAGTATTGAGATTTTTCAACAATATAGTTTCAATAAATGAATTGTTTCATAAAAATTCCAGCTTCAGTCTAATGCATCAGCCATAAAAGCGATATATCTGCTGAACAATGAGGTCAGCTTCTCTAAAGAATGTACTTTCTATGCCAAATAAGGTTTTTTCCACAGTTAAACAAACACTTGGTGCAATGAAATTACTAGCAGTTCTCTTGGTGGTCTCTGATCATGTGTATTTTCCTGCCTGTTACATCTCCATCTGTCACACTTTGCCTATTGTTCAAAAGAGTCATTTCACGCATCAGGAATACTATGATGCTTCTGAGATGGGTTATGTGCATTCTGGCTGATGCACTTTAGAAAACTACCAGATCATCACCAACAAGAGAAGCCTGGAGAATCACATGCGCGCTTTTATAACAAATTCTGTGGTTTAATTTATATAGAAAAAAAAAATTGCAACAACAACTCAAACTAATAGTTTTTACAAAAAAGCTTTTTGGCCTTTAGAACCAAACAGATATTTGTGATAAAAGCAACTTGTCTGGATACTCCCTGAGGCACAGTGTATTTTCCATCCTTAAATGGATTATTTATGGGCACTGTAAAATTACAATTCTGGAAACAAAATTATGGAAGATTATGTATTCTGGGAATGTGGGGTTTTGTTTCAATTCACTTGAAAATTAGCTTGAAAGCAATCAGGTACTGTTGTAAGCATATACTTAAGTAATGAGTTTCAGTAATTTTCAATGAAATAGCAAAAACAAAAGCACAGTTTTAAGGTGTTTTAGGAATAGTCTAATTAACTCAGCAATTTCTAAAAGCATAAAAGATCTTTTTCAAAATGTTCAAGAATTATGAGTTTGAAAATAAGCTGATATTTTCAAAGTTGTTTTAATTATGCTTCATTTTAATAAATTTTAATTTTAAAATGTCAATTCAAGGGGCACAACTTCTAGATGGAGAATAGGACAAAAACCTACACTAGTTCATTCTTCAATGCAGAAGTAGGCCTGCAATGCCACAGTAAGTTTGTGATTTTTTTTTTTTTTTTTTTTTTGTGGTACGCGGGCCTCTCACCACTGTGGCCTCTCCCATTGCGGAGCACAGGCTCAGGACGCGCAGGCTCAGCGGCCATGGCTCACGGGCCCAGCCGCTCTGCGGCATGTGGGATCTTCCCAGGCCGGGGCACGAACCCGTGTCCCCTGCATCAGCACCAGGGAAGCCCTGTGATGTATTTTTCAACATACTTTTCAACTCAACCTGCTAGGTGGTTTTAAAAAGTCAATCCGTGCCCTGGAACCCCTCTGTTAGAAGATATCAAAGCCTGTACAGCTTGCACCCTAATACTATCTCTATATGATTTTTCCTATAGTCCATGGCAAACCATCAGCCTGGAAAACTCTGTGATAGTATTTTCCAACACCATGTTAGTATTTTATATTTAAAGATGCTTATTGGTGAATATAAGATCAATAGGGCCAATTATTCAATGAATTGCTGCTTTCCTCTTCAAATATTACTTACCTAGAAAATTTTGCATTTCAATAAGACAGCTGACTTTGTATTTAATTAGAATAGTGAGGTTAAATTTTGGAATAATGAATTCTGGTCAAGCAAGATTTACCTGGTCTATAAAAGTGATCTAAGTTTCTGGCAGGGAGATATATTGGGGTTATAGGCTCACATGTTTTCCTGATGTGGAATATGATCAAAGAAGTTTGGAGACACCCCTAAAGAGCAAAACCTCACTTACCTGACTGTGCAAAGCTAGATGGTGTTCTTATAGGCAAAGAATAGAGCTCTGGGTAATTTAAGCAGGGAGGAAAGTTACCGGAAGACTGGAGAACCAAGTTCATAAGCAGGGAAGAAGATATTCAGTTCTGTCAAACAAAGTCAGACACCCATTTGTCTGTCAATAGCTGAACAATGAGGAGTGAACAAGGCTTGCAGGTACCAGCGGTTTTGCTGCTACTGGTCTCTGCCAGCTTCTCACTGGAATAAACTCTTATCTGTACCTCTTCCTTAACATCTGTTCTAGACTCAAAATGCCAGATAGGAATATTGAATAGGGTGCAAATAAGGTTTGTGCTCACTCCTCTGGTTGCTAGAGCTTCAACAAAGTGAGTATCTGGACCTTTCCACTTCAGTTTGGAAAAGTGTAATAATTAGGATGAGCTATATTGTGCTATAGCAACAAAACCTCAAAATCTCAGTGGCTAAAAGAAAAACCACTTTATTTCTCACATTCTTTACAATCCCCATTGTTCATCAGCTGAGGACACTGCTACATGCTGTATTCACCCAAATGCAGACAGTCACTTGATCTAGTCGCCATGTCTGAGAAAAGGAGTCATAGAATGATGATTATCAAGTGGAGTCCAGGGATTCCTGGGAATCTGCAAGTTCAAAACGATTTTCATAATCATATTAAGATGTTATCTGCCTATTTTTTGTTTCCTTTTGATGATATATAGCAACTCATCTTTAATAATAATAATTATAATAATATATTGACAATACCCCATAATAATAATTAAAATATATTACTGATGGTAATAACCCCTCTTATGGCAATTTACAGTTACAAATTACACTCACAGAAACGATCTCATTTGATTATCATATTCTTTAAAGATAAGTAATAATAGCTATCCACCACACACATACATGTACACATAAACTTTAAAGATAAGGAGAACAAGAAAAGATATTTTAAAGCTCAAGCTATAATAAACGAACATTACTTAAAACTCATTTTGTTCAGATCTCCACAATATTTTTTAAAATTCTGTATTAATTTTTATTGGAGTATAGTTGCTTTACAATGTGTTAGTTTCTGCTGTACAGCAAAGTGAATCAGCTATACATATACATATCTCCTCTTTTTTGGATTTCCTTCCCATCTAGGTCACACAGAGCACTGAGTAGAGCTCCCTGTGCTATACAGTAGGTTCTCATTAGTTATCTATTTTATACATAGTAGTGTATATATGTCAATTCCAATCTCCCAATTCATCCCATCCTCCCCCCACCTGGTATCCATATGTCCGTTCTCTACGTCTGTGTCTCTATTTCTGCTTTGCAAATAAGTACATCTGCATCATTTTTCTAGATTCCACATATAAGCAATATTATATTGATATTTGTTTTTCTCTTTTTGACTTACTTCACTCTGTATGATAGTTTCTAGGTCCATCCACATCTCTGCAAATTGAGCAATTTTGTTCCTTTTTATGGCTGAGTAATATTCCATTGTATATATGCACCACATCTTCTTTATCCATTCTTCTGTTGATGGACATTTAGGTTACTTCCATGTCCTGGCTATTGCAAATAGAGCTGCAGTGAACATTGTGGTACATGACTCTTTTTGAATTATGGTTTTCTCTGGGTATGTGCCCAGGAGTGGGATTGCTGGGTCATATGGTAGTTCTATTTTTAGCTTTTATATATTTTTTTATTTTTGCGGTACGCAGGCCTCTCACTGTTGTGGCCTCTCCTGTTGCGGAGCACAGGCTCTGGACGCGCAGGCTCAGTGGCCATGGCTCACGGGCCTAGCCGCTCCGCAGCATGTGGGATCTCCACGGACCGGGGCACGAACCCGTGTCCCCTGCATCGGCAGGCGGACTCTCAACCACTGAGCCACCAGGGAAGCCCCCTATATTTAGCTTTTTAAGGAACCTCCATATTGTTCTCCATAGTGGCTGTATCATTTATAATCCCACCAACAGCGTAAGAGGGTTCCCTTTTCTTCACACCCTCTCCAGAATTTATTGCTTGATGATGGCCATTCTGACTGGTGTGAGGTGATACCTCATTGCAGTCTTGATTTGCATTTCTCTAATAATTAGTGATGTTGAGCATCTTTTCATGTGCCTCTTGGTCATCTGTATGTCTTCTTTGGACAAATGTCTATTTAGGTCTTCTGCCTAAATAGAAGTCTTTATGGGTCTAAATGGGTCTTCTTCCCATTTTTTGATTAGGTTATTTGTTTTTTTGATATTGAGCTGCATGAGCTGTTTGTATATTTTGGAGATTAATCCCTTGTCAGTTGCTTCATTTGCAAATATCTTCTCCCATTCTGAGGGTTGTCATTTCATCTTGTTTATGGATTCCTTTGCCGTGCAAAACCTTTTAAGTTCCATTAGGTCCCAATTGTTTATTTTTGTTTTTATTTCCATTACTCTAGGATGTGGGTCAAAAAAGATCTTGCTGTGATTTATGTCAGGGTGTTCCGCCTATGTTTTTCTCTAAGGGTTTTATAGTGTCAGGTCTTACATTTTGGTCTTTAATCCATTTTGAGTTTATATTTGTGTATGGTGTTAGGGAGTGTTCTAATTTCATTCTTTTACATGTAGCTGTTGAGTTTTCCCAGCACCACTTATTGAAGAGGCTGTCTTTTCTCCGTTGTATATTCTTGCCTCCTTTGTCATAAATTAGGTGACCATAGGTATGTCTCCATAATATTTTTAATGCTGCTCCTCTGTCTAGGAATTCACTTCTCTCTTTTCAGCCTGTTTTTTCTGTCTATGACCTAAATGTATTTTAAATTGCCTTTTATTGGGTAATTTGTTTTCTTAGTTTTGAGTTTTGTGAATTCTTCATACATTCTGGATACAATTTTATTATCAGATATAAGATTTGCAAATATGTTCTCCTAGTTTGTGGCTTGTCTTTTCATTCTCTAACAGTGCCATTCAAAGACCAGAAGTTTTACATTTTAATAAAGTCCAATGTTTCAATTTGGTCTTTTAGGACTGTGCTTTTGGTATCATATCTGAGAAATGTTTGTGTTCAGTCTTTGGGCAGGAAGTATGATGCTCTACATGGATTTTTCATAGGTTCCATGTATCAGCTTGAGGAAATTCCCATTACTTCTTAGTTTCATGAAGAATTTTATCAGGAAAGGATTTTAGATTTTGTCAAGTGCTTTTTCTATGAGTATAGAGATGAACATATGGTCTTTCTTTTTTTAGTTTGTTACTATGACGAATTACATTCTTTGATTTGCAGGGTGATGGTGACTTAAAACAACAGAAGCTTTCAAGTCCAGTGAACTGCAAGTCTCTCAGGGTCAAAATCAAGGTGTCAGCAGAGCTGAATTCCATTCTGTTGGCACGAAGGGAGAATGCACTTGCAGGCTTATTCAGGTTGCTGGCAGAATTCACTTACATGTGGTGCTAGGACTGAGGTTTCACTTCCTTGCTGTGTCAGCTGGGGGTCATCCTTGGCTCCTAGAGGGCTCTCTCTGGACCTTGCAGATGGGGCCCTAAATCTCAGAACCAGCAATGGCACATGGATTCCTTCTCATGCTGCCACATTTCATCTGCCTTCTCTTTGTCTGCTGTGCCTAGCATTTTCCTTTTGCACTCTTATTTTCTTACTAATTAACATACAGTGGAATTTTCCAGAGGCTACATGATAGTGCGATATTTCAACAGGTCGAATACAGAAGCTGATATGAGCATCTAGGCTGTCTTCTTTTGAGACAGAAAAATAAGATTTGCAAAAATGTAAAACAATGCTACTCTTTCCACTTTTTAGTGTGTATATATATACTATATGTACTATATATAGACATATATATACTGTGTATATTATATACACTACCTGTACACATAATATATACTGTGACAATATGTAATGGGTTTGTTTTGCTATTTTAAATGATTTAATACACGTTTTAAAAATTTCTGTTTCAAGTTCTAATACAGTAAATATAGATATATAGGTATAAAAATAACACATAGATAATGCATAGCTATATAATCAACATAAACCAAATCTTTTACAAGCCTCAAAAATTTCTAAGACTGTAAAGGGGCCTTGAAACAAACAAACAAAAAAATTAAAGTTTAAGAATGGCTCCAGCAAGTCTCACACCAGCAATGAGATGATCTGACTCAAAAGACCCCCTCACTGTTGCTCACACCTGACTGGCCAGAAGTAGAAATGGACCCATCCTACCGGAAGGCAGCCAGGAAATTCTATCCTGTAGGGCAGAGAGCTGGAAATAATGAGAAAACGCTGATGACTACCAAAAAAGGCACACCCTACCTCCACTAAGACACTTCTTTCCCCCAAAGGAAAAGCATACAAGAGGCTGGGAAGCTAAAACTATAACAAAAGCCCACCACGTACTCTGTGGGTTTATCTAAATGGGCTTCAATGTTCAGAACATGCTACTTTTCAGTACCTCCAATTGGAACAAAGAACTTAAATCTGTCTACATACAAGAGATGTCACGACGTATCATTTGCACAGTCTGATATCTCACTGTTATTTTGGTCCTTGTTGGTGATAAGTCCCAGATTATCCTCTTAAACATTTATATTTTTACATTTCCAGATTATGCCTGGTATCAAACTATGCCAATATCTGTTAAGGAGAGAGATGATTGTCTGATACATATAAATAGTTCTCACTAAATCAGTGTCTGAGAACTCAAGAACAGATTTTTGATATTATGTTTAAAAATGGAAAAATGAGGTTTGCACACTCTACTTCTAGTTTTTTTCTATTGCAGGCTCATCATTATCCATGTTTCAGTAAGTTTAATTCAATTTGTAAAACTTCAAATGTTGCTTAATGAAGAAATGCTTTCTGAGTTATTTATGTTTGGGATGTTTTGTAAAGATACATGTTTCTTAACACAAACACAACCCTTTATCAAAGAAATAGGTTTAGCATAAATGATATTTACATCTCAGATGTATTATTGAGATTAATGAAGAGTACAGCCTGTGAAAAATTAATTCCTACTGTTGTCAGTTTTCTTGCCTTCTTTTAATTGGCTAGATTCAATCAGCTCTGGGTGGGAAAATCTGAAAATTCACCTTAAGAGAATTATATTCAAAAAGGGTCAATGAGCTGTGAGTACATTTCAAATTATTCTCCTATGAGTCAAATGTGTGAGCTTTTATACACTTATACATACTTCATACATATTATGGCATTTATTTGGAGTAAGGTCAAAGTACTCTATGGTTAGCTCCTGTTTTTTTTTTTAATTCCTCGATTTTGGCCATGTTATAAAGAGCTGAAATTAAGTGAAGAGTAGTTTCCAGATAAATTAGATTCTACTAAATTTGAGAAGATACGTTATCTAATTGGGACCAAAAACTCACAAAAGGACACGCAAAAAGATACACAGTAATAAGCAGAACTTGCAGAAGGAAGATAAAGAAACGACACGGATTTATTTCTACTAAGATGAAAACTGTGTTCCTTTTGTTCCTTTATTCTACAAAAAGAACGTTTATTTCACAAGGATGATGGAATGACAAGAATCAAAGAAATTATGATCAGAGATCCTGAATTTTAATTGGTAGTTCCTAAGTGCCTGGCATGTGCTGTCACGTCTGCAAACATTTTCCTACTTAATGCTTAAGACCTGGAAAAGGTAAGTGCAATCGTTACCTTGATTTCACACATGAAAAAGTTGAGGCTAAGCAGGTTAAGGTCCAGATCTGAGTGCAAAGCCTGCAAAATTAATTGCGCACTGTATTCTACTGCTTTCCTTTAATGTGTGCCAGGCCCTGTGCCCTTGGCCAAGATATATAACTTCTATGAACATCACTGATTTATTCATCTCTGCATCAATCCATTTATTAATTTCTTCACAATATCCTTCAACAAATATTTACTGAGTGCCTACTAAGAGCTGCTCACTGGACAAGGAACTGAAGAGACTCATCTGTAAAAAGAAGAGTTTAAAATGACTGTCATAGGGATCTGATGAAATGATATACTAAAGAGGTTTTATATTTTAAAATACCAGTCAGGCCACAACTACTTCTGATAAAAACTGCCATGGGTACAGTGCCATAATTGTGCTGGTGCCATATGATTTCATCATACCCATCCAGACCAGGGCTAACCGCTGTCCTCAAAACAACCCCTTACCCTGGGCAATGAATTGATCTGATACAAAAAAGTCTTCTCAGTGGGCATCCACCATCTTGGAAAATGACTCAGTCAAATCAAATCCTATCTCAGAGAGGTGGAATGTGGGATGTCCAAAATGAGATCCTCAGAAAGTAAGAACAGCAGAGGCAGACAGATGAGCAGAATGGCTGTAAAGACTTGGGAAGTTATTTTGCATTCTGAACAGCATTCTAATTTTTGGTGATGCCTATTTATACCCATGAACATATTTTCTTGCTCTCATGGCCAGAACATGTCTCAGGCCTTAAGATCTTTCAGGTAATGCAGCAATGGATTCTAAATTGCTTTCAAAACTGTAAAGCATATACATATGAAATTTGCCACCACCATTATAATTACTAACAAGTGCCGCAGCTTGGTCCAAGTTCATTAAATAATGGAAGATTTGAACTTTTGGCTAGGATTTACTGATCTCCTTACGTGGCTATATTCCAGCATTATCTTTCAATGGTTGCTTTCTAAAATACTATTAAGCTCTTTTTTTGGGGTTTGCTTTCATCCACTTATCAGCCCACAACTCTGAACCAATTACTGAAAAATATCCTTGGTGACACTCTGTCAGTATAACTATTAAGAGCTATCTGAAGATAGAGTCTTACGTCTTATTTTAAGTCAGCTTTACAGAAGTGTAATTTATGAGAAATAAAATTGATTTTAAATATACAATTCAAACACTTTTAACAAATGTATGCAGTCCTGTAACCATTAAACCCATCATGATACAGAATTATTCCGTCACTCCAAAAAGTTCCTTCATGACCCTTTGCTGTCAATCCCTCCCTGGGCCCTTGACCACTGGCAACCACTGTTCTATTTCTATTTACTATAATTTTGCCTCTCCTAGAATATCACATAAATTATATCGCAGCATAGAGTCTTTTAGGTCCAGCTTCTTTCACTTGGCATAAGGCTTTTGAGAGTTGTTATAGGTACCAATAGCTCAGTGCTTTTTTATTGCTGAGTAGTAGTATTCCATTGTGTATGGATACCACTATGTTTGTTAAAACACAGTAATAGCTGATAAACAATGAGTTCTTTTCTGCTGTTTGACTATTATTTCAAAAGCTACACTGAATATTTGCATGGGTGGGTTTTTTGATGAATCCTCAAGATGTTCCACAAAATACCGTGATGTTAGAGAGTTCTGCTTCTTCCTTATGAAGCTGTATAATTTTTCTTTAGACTTCTTGGACTGGCTAGGATATTCTGTACAATGTCAAGTAGGATTGGTCAGAGTCGACATACTTGCTTTGCTTCTGAACTGAGAGGAAAAGTATTTTACCATACTTGGAGGATGTTAACTATACGGTTTTTCAATGATGCCCTTTATCAGTTTGCAGATGTTCCCTTCTATTTCTAGTTTGCCAAGAGTTTTCATCATGAATGAGTGCTAAATGTTGTTGTTTTCTCTTTTTAAAAAATCTGTTAATATGTCAAATTGCAATGACTGATTTTTCAAAATTTAAAGCAACCTTGTATTCCTGGGATAAAACCCCTTGGTCATAATGTATTACTTTTTATTTATCACTATATTAATTAAATTTTTTGAAAAGGAATTTTGCATATATGTTCATGAGTGATATTGGATTGTAGTTTTTTTAATGGAATTGTCTGATTTTATTATCATATGATGTTTTGGGAAAAAGTCTCTCTTTTACTATTTTCTGGAAAGGTCTATGTAGACTTGACATTATTTCTCCAATAAAAGTTGGTAGAATTTGCCAGTGAAGACATCTGGCTTTGGAGTTTTTTGTCTGATTTTGTCTGGTGGAGAGCTTTTCTTTTTTTCTTTCAATAGACTTTAGAACAGTTTTAGGTTCACAGAAAAACTGGACAGAAAGTACAGAGATTTCCCATATACTCCTTGCCTCACACACACAAGCACAGCCTTTAGTGTCACCTCATTCTATAAAACTTGAAAAAACATGAAAATCACACACTGATTTCATTTGTCTGACACACTCTTTTCCTTTGCTCTCAATCTAAGGTTCACCTCGAGGGCCTTAGTGGCCATGGATTGGTTTCTGCTCCCAATTCATTTATTCTCTGATGTAGAATACAGATACCTTGGCTATTGTTCTCAAAGGGGAGAAATGGTGTCTACAGACATTGAAGCAATCAAGCTTGCATGGATCCCTACATGCTGTCAGCAATGTGTTGGAGATCTGGTCTTCCTTCTTGGACTTGAAACCCTCGGTAGTGAGGAACTCACTACCTCACAAGCAGCTGTTACATTTAAAGTGTTCCCACTGTTAGATCATTCTTCTGTGGGAGGACATGTAAGTTCAGAGAGGCTGAATAAGCAGTTTATGATCAGATTGCTATGTGCAATCAGCACCAAAATCCAGGTGATCTGATTCCAAGTGGCATGAGAGTTCTTTTATGGATCTCTTTTTATGGATCCCTTATTACAACTCTGCCTGATAGGAGAATAGGGCTCATGATTAGTTTATAATACTACAAATACCTCTTGCTTAATACATATAGCAGTAAATATTTCCATTCTTTTAGGCAAGTACATACACTTGTACATTGTTAGAGGTTTTCTTCACTCCATTTAAAATTTCTGAATAGACACATTCACTTTCAGCGGACTTCTTCATATTTTATCCGAGAAACTATAAAGTATTCATATACTCACTGTATATTAAATTTTGATCACTTTTTTTTCCATTTGGGAATGATCTAGACATTTGAAGAACTAATATCCTCAAGCAAAGACTTGGCATTTTATTCAATGTTTGTTAATATGTTCTTTTGTTCCTTCCTATCTTTTTTTCTTTATTCAGGTATTTAATGTATATTTTTTGAGCAAGCAAGTACATCAGACACAGTATTGAATACTCCCTCCCCTTATGGAGCTTATGGTCAAGTGAAGAATAAAAATTTGTAAACATATAAGATCTCTTAAATTGGCTAAAAGGGAAGAAAATTATTTGGAAAGCATCTCACTCATGTTTTTAACTGTCATAAACATAGGCAGTAGAAAAACCTGATGCACAGGCAAGAGATTTTCAACGTTAAAAATCAAATGAAAATTTTGAAAATTGAATGATACACCAAAATTCCAAATTTTGGAGTCACACTTCCTACAACAAAATTATCTCGCATTAAAAATTTGTAGAATAGTAGTTCTCAAAGAGCATTCCAGGGACCTCTGGAGGTCACTGAGATACTTCTTAGTGGGTCTCTTGAGGTCAAAACTATTGTCATAAAAATGCTAAGAATTCTTGGCTTTTTCATTCTCAATCTTTCATGAGTGTACAGTGGAGTTTCCGCAAGGCTACCTGTTGTCTGATATCACAACAGTTTGAATACAGAAGTAGATAGAAGAATCCAGGTGTCTTCTAACAAGCCAGGCACTAAAGAGATTTACAAATATTTAAAACAATGATGTTCTTCTCACTATTTTTTGTTTTGAAAAATACGTTCTTTTATAAATAAATGTTATTTATGTTAATACATAATGGGTTTATTATTTTTTAAAAATTTACAAAATAAACCTCTTAACATTTCCATATTAATTTATATTATATGTATGTGTGTGTGTGTGTGTGTATATATATATATATAAATATATATTCCACGTGATCATAAGCTCTTTGTGGTCCTCAATAAGTTCTAACAGTTTATAGGGACCCTGACACCTTGAAGTTAGAAACAGTGATACAGAATACAAAAAAACAACAACATATCGGACCTTTTAATCCTTGTCAATTTCATATTTCTTCCTCAGAAATCTACAAAGTATAAAATGAAACTCTAAAATTAAACCCTTTTCAGGGTTAATATGCAGATGTTATTGTAATGACCAGGTCATTAAGAATATGAAAAATAAACTAAATCAACATATTAAAATATTTTTAAAGTATAAATATATTTTCAGGTCTCTATATACCAGGAAAAAGAAAACTGTTAAAAAATTTTAGGCAAAGCTGTTGTACATGTTGATTGTCATAGAATCTGCCTAGTTTAATTGTTCATCAACCTTTTGGACGTTCTCTACCATCACATGCAATGTGAGGCACCAGAACTTGAAGAACAAATCTCTTCTAAAGAACTGATGATGCCACTCCTGCTTCAACAATTACACAATGCCTGGATGTGTGTTCTACTATTAATCCACCTAAAATCTGAATGGAAAAAACATGATAAGCAACATAAAAATGCCACTTCCGACAGGGTCTTCCTCGGTTTCATGCCTCCTGAGCTAGTATGGTTAAGCAGAAGCAATCGAATACAAAGGTTAAAGTAAAAGAAACTGATCCAGTATGGAGTCAGATTTGTTCTTCCCGATTACACACTGAGTTTCTACAATGGACCGGGCATTGTAATAGGCACTAGAGAAACAAGGATATGCCCTGTCCTCAAGGATCTTCCCTTGTGGTTTGCGAGGAAATGCCGTGTGACTGACAGAATCGTGGTGATCTGGCCAGGTGTCAGGCCTGAGCCTCTGAGGTGGGAGAGCTGAGTTCAGGACATTGGACCACCAGAGACCTCCCGGCCTCACGTAATATCAACTGGCAAGAGCTCTCCCAGAGATCTCTGACTCAACACTAAGACCCAGCTCCACTCAAGGACCAGCAGACTCCACTGCTGGACACCCCATGCCAAACAACTAGCCAGACAGGAACACAACCCCACCCACTAGCAGAAAGGATGCCTAAAATCATAATAAGGTCACAGACACCCCAAAACACACCACCAGACACGGTCCTGCCCACCAGAAAGACAAGATCCAGCCTCATCCACCAGAACACAGGCACCAGTCCCCTCCACCAGGAAGCCTACAAAACCCACTGAATCAATCTTACCCACTGGGGTCAGACACCAAAAATAACAGGAACTATGAACCTGAAGCTTGTGAAAAGGAGACCCAAAGCACAGTAAGTTAAGCAAAGTGAGAAGACAGAGAAATACACAGCAGATGAAGGAGCAAG
Organism: Monodon monoceros; assembly: GCF_005190385.1. Lineage (NCBI taxonomy): Eukaryota > Metazoa > Chordata > Mammalia > Artiodactyla > Monodontidae > Monodon > Monodon monoceros. The sequence continues at coordinate 90,216,755 of NW_021703777.1, forward strand.
GTAAAAACCCAACAGACCAAAAAAATGAAGAGGAAAAAGGCAGTCTATCTGAAAAAGAATTCAAAGTAATGATAGTAAAGATGATCCAAAATCTTGGAAATAGAATGGAGAAAATACAAGAAATGTTTAAGAAGATGCTATGAGGTTAGATATCAATTACAGGAAAAAACTGTAAAAAATACAAACACATGGAGGGTAAACAATATGCTACAAAATAACCAAGAGATCACTGAAGAAATCAAAGAGGGAATCAAAAAATACCAAGAAACAAATGACAATGAACACACCATGACCCAAAACCTATGGGATGCAGCAAAAGCAGTTCTAAGAGGGAAGTATATAGAAATACAATACCACCTCAAGAAACAAGAAACATCTCAAATAAACAACCTAACCTTACACCTAAATCAATTAGAGAAAGAAGAACAAAAAATAAAACGCAAAGCTGGCAGAAGGAAAGAAATCACAAAGATCAGATCAGAAATAAATGAAAAAGAAATGAAAACAACAGCAAATATCAAAGAAACTAAAAGCTGGTTCTTTGAGAAGATAAACAACATTGAAAAACCATTAGCCAGACTCATCAAGAAAAAAGGGAGAAGACTCAAATCAACAGAATTAGAAATGAAAAAGGAGAAGTGACAACTGACACTGCAGAAATACAAAGGATCATGAGAGATTACTACAAGCAACTATATGCCAATAAAATGGACAACCTGGAAGAAATGGACAAATTCTTACAGAAGCATAACCTTCCGAGACTGAACCAGAAAGAAATAGAAAATTTAAACAGACCAATCACAAGCACTGATATTGAGACTGTGATTAAAAATCTTCCAACAAACAAAAGCCCAGGACCAGATGGCTTCACAGGCAAATTCCATCAAACATTTAGAGAAGAGCTAACACCTATCCTTCTCAAACTCTTCCAAAATATAGCAGAGGGAGGAACACTCCCAAACTCATTCTACGAGGCCACCATCACCTGGATACCAAAACTAGAAAAAGATGTCACAAAAAAAGAAAACTACAGGCCAATACCACTGATTAACACAGATGCAAAATTCCTCAACAAAATACAAGCAAACAGAATCTAACAGCACATTAAACAGATCACACACCATGACCAAGTGGGGTTTAATCCCAGGAATGCAAGGATTCTTCAATATACACAAATAAATAAATGTGATACAGCATATTAACAAACTGGAGGAGAAAAACCATATGATCATCTCAACAGTGCAGAAAAAGCTTTTGACAAAATTCAACACCCATTTATGAAAAAAACCCTCCAGAAAGTAGGCATAGAAGGAACTTACCTCATCATAAAAAAGGTCATATATGACAAACCCACAGCCAACATCATCCTCAATGGTGAAAAACTGAAACCATTTTCACTAAGATCAGGAACGAGACAAGGTTGTCCACTCTTACCACTATTATTCAACATAGTTTTGGAGGTTTTAGTCACAGCAATCAGAGAAGAAAAAGAAATAAAAGGAATACAAATCGGAAAAGAAGGAAAGCTGTCACTGTTTTCAGATGACATGATACTATACATACAGAATCCTAAACATGCTACCAGAAAACTAGAGCTAATCAATGAATTTGGTAAAGTAGCAGGATACAAAATTAATGCACAGAAGTCTCTTGCATTCCTATACACTAATGATGAAAAATCCAAAAGAGAAATTAAGGAAACACTCCCATTTACCATTGCAACTAAAAACACCTAGGAATAAACCTACCTAAGGAGACAAAAGACCTGTATGCAGAAAACTATAAGACACTGATGAAAGAAATTAAAGATAATACAAACACATGGAGAGACATACCATGTTCTTGGATTGGAAGAATCAACATTGTGAAAATGATTATCCTACCTAAAGCAATCTACAGATTCAGTGCAATCCATATCAAATTACCAATCGCATTTTTCAAAGAACTAGAACAAAAAATTTTACAATTTGTACTGAAACACAAAAGACCCCGAATAGCCAAAGCAATTTTGAGAAAGAAAAACAGAGCTGGAGTAATCAGGCTCCCGGACTTCAGACTATACTACAAAGCTGTAGTAATCAAGCCAGTATGGTAGTGGCACAACAGAAATATAGATCAATGGAACAGGATAGAAAGCCCAGAGATAAACCCACACACATACGGTCACCTTATCTTTGATAAAGGAGACAAGAATATACAATGGAGAAAAGACAGCATCTTCAATAAGTGGTGCTGGGAAAACTGGACAGCTACATGTAAAATAATGAAATTAGAACACTCCCTAACACCATACACAAAAATAAACTCAAAATGGTTTAAAGACCTAAATGTAAGGCCAGACACTGTAAAACTCTTAAGATGAAAACATAGGCAGTACACTCTATGACATAAATCACAGCAAGATCCTTTCTGAAATGGAAATAAAAACAAAAGTAAACAAATGGGACCTAATGAAACGTAAAAGCTTTTACACAGCAAAGGAAACCATAAACAAGATGAAAAGACAACTCTCAGAATGGGAGAAAAGATTTGCAAATGAAGCAACTGACAAAGGATTAATCTCTAAAATTTACAAGCAGCTCATGCAGCTCAATATCAAAAAAACAAAGAACCCAATGCAAAAATGGGCAGAAGACCTAAATAGACATTTCTCCAAAGAAGATATACAGATTGCCAGCAAACACATGAAAGGATGCTCAACATCATTAATCATCAGAGAAATGCAAATCAAAACAACAATGAGATATCATCTCACACCGGTCAGAATGGCCATAATCAAAAAATCTAGAAACAATAAATGCTGGAGAGGGTGTGGAGAAAAGGGAACACTCTTTCACTGTTGGTGGGAATGTAAATTGATACAGCCACTATGGAGAGCAGTATGGAGGTTCCTTAAAAACTTAAAAATAGAACTACCATATGACCCAGCAATCCCACTACTGGGCATATACCCTGAGAAAACCATAATTCAAAAAGAGTCATGTACCAAAATGTTCACTGCAGCTCTATTTACAATAGCCAGGACATGGAAACAACCTAAGTGTCCATCACCAGATGAATGGATAAAGAAGATATGGCACATATATACAATGGAATATTACTCAGCCATAAAAAGAAATGAAATTGAGTTATTTGTAGTGAGGTGGATGGACCTAGAGTCTGTGATACAAAGTGAAGTAAGTCAGAAAGAGAAAAACAAATACCGCATGCTAACACATATATATGGAATCTAAGGAAAAAAAAAATAAAGGTCATGAAGAATCTAGGGGTAAGATGGGAATAAAGACACAGACCTACTAGAGAATGGACTTGAGGATATGGGGAGGGGGGAGGGTAAGCTGTGACAAAGTGAGAGAGTGGCATGGATATATATACACTACCAAACACAAAATAGATAGCTAGTGGGAAGCAGCCACATAGCACAGGGAGATCAGCTCGGTGCTTTGTGACCACCTAGAGGGGTGGGATAGGGAGGGTGGGAGGGAAGGAGACATAAGAGGGAAGAGATATGGGAACATATGTATATGTATAACTGATTCACTTTGTTATAAAGCAGAAAGTAACACACCATTGTAAAGCAATTATACTCTAATAAAGATGTTAAAAAAAAAAAGCCAGCTGCCCAAGCTAAAATTTTTAGAAATCACACTAATTTTATCTAATTGCTTAATACCCACTTATACACATACACATTAGCCCTGTAACAACTGTTTCTCCATGTTTCATCACTCCATTCTCCCTAACTAGAACATCAATGATGCTGTAAGAAAAAAAAAAGAGCAATAGAAAAAAATGCTAAATCTCACATTTGACAACACCATATTGATGTCTGAAATGTTAGCAGATTTCAACTCCATGGCTTACTGACACTTAGGATTTTTAGAGTTGGCAGAAAAGTCATCAATGTAGGGAGTGAACATAAACTCTGAGTTTATATTGTCACAGCTAGGAAACCATAAACAGTATCTTCCAAGGTACTAATATATGAAGATTCAGTAACAATTGAAGTTATGTTTCCTATTTACCGTCTGTAGAAGGAACAGGAAAATAAGGGATGGAGATGCAAAGGACAAGGGGGAGGGGAAGAAAGGGAAGGAAAGGGAGAGAGGAGAGAGGGGGAAAGAGTAAAGAATGAAACAGTGGAAGGCAGGGCAGGAAGGGAGCCATAGGGATGGAAGAGGAGTCCTCAGTTAGCAAAAGATTCCATTTATCAGCTGGAGGGGCAGCAGGAAATGACTGACTCTTAAGTAAGAAAAAGGACTGAACTGCTTAAGAAGAGGCTACTTCAGTGCTAAAGAACAGAGAAATGGCAACGCAGATAAAAAGTCCAATTACAACGAGTAGTTAGGGTAAAATTGAAAGCAACAGATTAAAGCACAATTTTACCCATTTCTTCTGTAAGCAATTTTTCTCTTCACACAGACTATAAGCAAGTTAGGAAAGTAAATGTTGCTGAAGGCAACTGAGTGCCTGTGAGGCACAAGTAAGGTATGTGCCACTGATGTCCTCTTACCTCAAGGGGCTTAGTGGCCAGAGGGGAAGATAGTCAGGGCCATGAGGGTGGTAATAAAGGCTTCTTTAGCCACTTTCCTGTACTTCTCCTCTCCAAGTGAGATGGCTGGAATTGTTGATCTCTAAGTTCTATCATAGCTCAGAAATATATAACTATGATTTTCAGTAAGAGGCAACCAAAAGTAGAACTTTAGCTTCAATTTAAGAAGTGAAAACATTAACTAGCACAGAATGAAAACATGGACTTTGGCATTTTTCTCATAGTATCAAAAGTATGCCAGAACAGACCTTTGCAGTGCTGGGCAATGACTGTTACCTTCCAAAGGGGCAGCTGCTTCCATTCAAATTTCCTCCTTCTTCTCACCTGTCTTGTCCAAACATTCACCTTTTTTGCAAGAAAACATGAGCACTTTTTAAAAACTGGGCACTGTTATGAGTTGAATTGTGCCCTACTCCAATTCATTTGTTGAAGTCTAACGCTCAGTACTTCAGAATGTGACCTTATTTGGAAATAGGGTTGCCATAGATGTAATTAGTTAAGATGAGGTCACTAGGGTGGGCCCTAATCCAACATGACTAGTGTCCTTGTACAAAGGGGAAATTTGGACACATAGACATGCATAGAGGGAAGACAATACACGAAGAGATTCAGGGAGAAAACTGGCCATCTGTAAGCCAAGGAGAGAGGCCAGGAACAGATCCTTCTCTCACAGTACCCAGAAAGAACCAACTCTGCAGGCACCTTGGTCTCGGACTTCTGGTCTCCAGAACTGTGAGGTAATAAATTTCTCTTGTTTAATCCACTCAGTTTGTGGTACTCTGATACTCAGCCCTAACAAACCAATAGAAGTACTTTCAAAGTACTTGCTGCCCATTATTCTAAGCACCCTGTCTATATCACTATATATAATCCCCACTGTACCTTCACAAGGTACACATTTTAAAACCCACTTTTAAAATGCGGAAGCTGAGACACACAGAAGTGATGCTAACAACTCACATTCCATAAGTGTCAGAGCCAAGATCCAAACTGAGGCAGCTTGCTTCTGGGTGCACAAGTTTAACCACCATATCTACTGTTTCTCATAGAGGAGAGCAGTTCCTAGGAGACAAACTCTGCCAGGTTTTGCTAATACTTCTTTCTTCTACTCGCTGCTCACTGTTTCCCCTGCCAAAAACCCTCTTGCCCCAGATGGTTCTAGCAGATCATTCCTTATCTCATAACCTTTCCTGGAATGGGCTGTGCATATTCTATGTGTTACTCCAGAGAAACATTTACTATACGGTTTTATAAATTGCTATTCAAATGCTTGTTTCTCCCAGTAGATTTTGAGCCCCTGGAGGAACTGAATGTGGTCACCCTTGGTTAGTTTCATATCTGTGGCTCTTAGAATCAAACCTAGCACATCGAAAGAATTCAATACATATTTGTCGAATGAGTGAATTACCGTTAAAGGAAGCCCTAAGGAATTCTGTCAGAGCTAACTTTATTATACTCACACACATATACCCATGTGTATTACACATACATACATATTAGCTATTTTAAAGGATAGACAAGATTTTAGAATGAATGACACCAAGACTTTAATACTGGTTATTATTAAACTTATATTTGAAAAGGCAAGCACTTTAAAACTTTCCTTCAAAGAAATGGAACAGACTATTTATGAAACACTGCATACATTAATGAGTTAGGCATTTCAAACATTGGGGTTCATGTTACACATACTGGTAAACTGAAATCCAGGAGAGCTGATCCAATAGAAGTCAACAACAGAGTTAAACTCAATGGCAAAAAGTTTCTTGAGTGTGATAATAAAGTTTTCTTGAGTGTGATAATAAAGGCAGAATAAGTTGATGTTTTTCTTCCAGCAAGGAACATTTGTTTCTATCTTTCAGAAAGCTGTCAAACTAATTTTTTTTTTTTTTTTTTTTTTTTTTTTGCGGTACGCAGGCCTCTCACTGTTGTGGCCTCTCCCATTGCGGAGCACAGGCTCTGGACGCGCAGGTTCAGCGGCCATGGCTCACGGGCCCAGCCGCTCCGCGGTATGTGGGATCTTCCCAGACCAGGGCACGAACCCGTGTCCCCTGCATTGTCAGGCGGACTCTCAACCACTGCGCCACCAGGGAAGCCCTGTCAAACTAATTTTGATTATAAATTCCCTAGCAACTCTAAAATGCCACAGGGAGAGAGGTCAAAGACAGATGTGTTAGTTGAAAGAACTCACTTGAGATTAGAAATGCTGCTTAACATATAGATATAATGACATTTAGCATCCAACACCTATTATTTACAAGGAACTGAGTAGGAAATGGGGGAAAATAATATTTGTATATGTAAACACACTCCTACAATACATCCATCCATCTCTGGTGGTTTCTTTAAAGGCCACTTGTCCTCTCTTTTAGGTTTATAAAATATTTATCCCATTGTAGACACATTTAAAACAAAATGGTGTTTCATAATAAAAGAGATATAATCTAGTAGATCTTTTCAAACTCTAGAGATAAATATTACTCAACATCAATATGCTTGCCTTCAATTTGGTATTATAATGCTTGAATCTGTGAATGGCCTTAAATGTCTCCTTGTCTACGGTTTGTTTTATCCTATCCAGTATTTGCAGATGTGTAAAATTGAGAGAGCAAATATACCAGCAAGGATCATAAAAGTGGAAAGTATTTTTCCCCAGTGTGAAAGTCAAAATTTAGCAGGATCCATGCTATAGGACAGAGTAAAATATAAAAATTAGCAAAGACCGTTTACACTTACAAATAGAACAATGTTAACTTTGCAAGTTAGAGAATTCATATATAAACACAAATATATTTGTATATTTTATAGGTAATAAAAATAATTTCTTTAGGAGTCTAAAAAATGGTTATATTAAACTGTATTTCACCCTTTCCTCTTTGGGTTCCTTTTCCACTCTAATTTTTACAAAATTTAATGAGGTCTAAAAAGAATGTCCAGTAATCATTATAAAAATCACAAACTCTGAAAGCAGATAAACCCGAGTTTGAGGCCAAGCTCTGCCCTTTATGCGCCCTTTGACATCAAGGAAATTCCTCTCAAAATGTATTTCCCCCATGTGTAGAATGGGAATAAGAATCACCTCATCCCCAGAACTGGTTTGAAGACTAAATGAAATTATGCTTCAAAAGCATCTGGCATAGTGGGTGGTACATATAAACAGTTCCCCAAAGGTGTTAGATAGTAAAAGACTCTAAATGTGGCTTAAGAACAAGACAGCCAGAACGCTTTAGCCCACTCAAAGGAACAGAGTGATGAGAACAGTGATTGAGAACGGAATTTCTGTTTTTGCTAAAAATGTATGACACAGGATAGTTATTAATGAAACCTAAGAAGTGGTTAGGTATGTTTTATCAAGTTCTTCCTCATAATTAAAATAAGTAAATATGTAATCACCGGGCAATTTAAGAAAAAGACGGGCAAGTTAAGAAACCCTTACAATATTTCTGTGACTGAATCCATATATACGGAAAGTGGCCCCCAAACAACATTCACTGCCCATTGGTGGATGAAAAAATGAAAAAATAATTTACTACACATCTCCTTTTGGTCAGGTACAAGGTTGGGTACCAATGAGAGTCTCACAGGAATTTTCAACCTCAGGTGAGTGTCAGGACAATAAACAACGATGCATGTCTGAGAAGGCATAAAGTGCCGTGGGAGATGGTCCAGGGAACCTGAAGGGGTTGGGGGCATCTTACAGAATCATTCTGGAAGCTCTTGAAGAAAATATGAGAGAGGACAGCAGAGATTCCCTTATGACACCTCCATGTGGATTACAGAAAAGTGTTACTTTCTCAATACAGTCACAGAAATGTATATTCTGCTGAAAAAAATGCTTTGCTCTTTTTTCATAATAAGTATACAAATGTGTGTGTGAATGTGAATGAGTGTGAGTGGGTGTGTGTGGCAGGTGATCTCTGAGTTCATGTGTGTACGTGTGTGTGTTTGAATGTCTACGTCAGTGTGTGTGGTGTGCGTGTGGCTATGTGATAGTGTGTATGTGGGTGAGTATGAGTATGTGTGAAAGGGAGGTCTCACTGACCTTGGAATGGTCCCCCTTAGATGGGTGCCTTGTGCGTTCTAGACCCTGCAAAACCGTAAGTGGCAGCTCCAAGAGGTGAGCCAAAGAGAGGTGGGAAGAACAAACAAGAAACCATGTCATCCCCAAAATAACTGAAGATGGTCTTTGCTAGCGGTAGTGATTTGTTGAAAGGAAAACAATATTACTTGAAAGGTATTTATGGAAGTGCTGCCTAGTGACTTGGTCACTAAGAGGATATTAAGGAGGTGGCAAGTTTAGGATAATAAATACCATTTATCAGGCATATGTTTTCACCAAATCTCCAAAATTTACCCGTGGGAATTGGGACTTCCTCCATGTTACAGGAAAATGTAGAAAGGTCGGTTGTCCAAGGTCACAACACTAATAAAACAAATGCTCGTAGTCACTGTCCCAGAGCTATTCACCAAGGCTGAGAATTCAGGAAATGGAGGGTAGTTTGAGGGGAAAGAAAAGGAATGACCTCTCACTCCTGCCAAGTCTGAAATGCCCATGGCAGGTCTAAATGAAATTCTCTGGGTAAGCTGAAGATTTCAATCTTGGAGCCATCATCACACTCAGAGCCTAGAGTTAAAACTCCTGACTCAGCAAATCATGTTGCTGGTCCCAGGTACGTACACTATCATATAGATAAATTTGTGTCATGAATGCATAGAAGAGAAGTATTCAAGAAAACTGTACCCTAATAAGATGCTTATTCTTCCCGTGTGTGTAACCTTATTTAATTAGAGTCATTGAGTACCTCAGGAATAATGAGAATTATTAGACCAGAAATGCAAGGAGAAAAAGGAATCTGTTTTAATTTTAAAAACAGAATTTTTGAGTCTACTCCAGCCTATTTTTGTGGAAAGAGAAAGGAGTTTTCTACATTTTGAAAGCTCTCTGTCACATACCAAGAATGAAACCTGGTCAACACGGATCATCTAGTTTTAGTTGCAGTTATGATATAAGGCCGTGGTTCTCAAACTTTGGCAAACATCACAGTCACCGGGAGGGCTTGCTAAAACACAGCTTGCCAGGTCCCTCCCCTAGATGTTCTGATTCAGGTTGGGGTCGGGGCCGGAGAATTTTCATTCCTAGCAATTTGTCATATGATGTGGTATTGCTAGTACACAGTACTCTGAGAATCATTCATGTAAGGAAAGTCCTCTCCCTCCCGGCCCCAGCCAATACAAAGTAGAAAGCCTTTCTTGGAAAGAAGAAGAACAGAGATTTGGAAGGGACATAACTAAGTTGAAAATGATACATGAGTCTGTAAGAAAATACCAAAGTTCTTCAGCCAAGAGAGTAGAATCTTAAAATACAGTCACTTCCAATATCCCCAGTTATGATGAGCAATAGGGACAGGCTGAGACTGGACTGGTGCTTTGCTTCCTTTTTACATCCAGCGTGATACAAAAGCAGTGAAGCAGGAGAGGGAGAGGGACAGGGAGGTCTCTACACAGATGCATCTGACATAGCTCCCTGATCTGGGTTTGCTGTGCATGAAACCCAATCATTCCTGTGTGCCTGGAAAAGATGAAACATGTCAAGAAGAAGGACAGGCAAAGAAGTGGTCAACCCCAAAATTCTAGAAATCAGGGGTTGGCACTTTTTTTAAATTGAGGTAAGTTTGGTTTATAACATTACACGTTTCATGTGTACAACATTATATTTCAATTTCTGTATACCCTGCAGTGTGCTCACCACCAAAGGTTTAATTTCCATCTGTCACCGTATAGTGGACCTCCTTCACCGATATCACCCTCCCCCTCAAGCCTCTTTCTCCTTTGGTAACCACTAATCTTTTCTCTGTATCTATGTGTTTGTTTTTGTTTTGTGTTGTTTGTTTTATTTTATAGTCCACATGAGTAAAATCATATGGTATTTGTCTTTCTCATCTGAGTCATTTCACTTAATACCCACAAGATCCATCCATGTTGTCACAAATGGCAGGATTTACCTTTTTTATGACTGAGTAGTATTCCATTGTGTGTATATGTATATATACATATACCACATCTTCTTTATCTATTCTTCTGTAGATGCACATTTAGGTTGTTTCCATATCTTGGCTATTGTAAATAATGTTGGAAAGAACATAAACATAGAGGTGCATGTATCTTTTTGAATTAGTGATTTCATATTTTTCAAATAAATACCCAGAAGTGGAATATCTGGATCATATGGTAGTTCTATTCTTAATTTCTTTTTGAGAAATTGCCATACTGTTTTCTATAATGGTTACACCAATGTCCATTACCACCAGCAGTGTATAAGTGTTCTCTTTTTTCCACACTTTCTCCAACACTTCTTCTTGCCTTTTTGATAATAGTCATTATAAAGGGCATGAGGTGATAGATATCTCATTGTCATTTTGATTTGCATTTCCCCAATAATTACTGATGTTGAACATCCTTCCACGTGCCACACTGGCCATCTGATGCCTTCTTTGGAAAATGTCTATTCAAGTCCCAAGCCAATTTTTCAATTGAGTTGTTTGCTTTATCATTGTTGAGTTGTATGAGTTCTTTATATTTTTTGGATATTAACCCCTTATTGGATATATGACTTGCAAATATCTTCACTGATTTGGTAGGCTGGCTTTTCATTTTGTTTTTCTGGGAAAGGCCTTATTTTTTCTTAGTACCTGAAGGATAACTTTGCTGGGTAGAGCTTTCTTGGCTGATAGCTTTTATCTTTCAGTATTTTGAGTATGTCATTCCACCCTCTCTTGGCCTGTAGAGTTTCTGTTGAAAAATATGCTGATAGCTTAATGAGGGCTCCTTGATAGGTCACTGTTTTTATTTCCTGTTTGCCTTTAAAATTCTTTCTTTGTCATTGCCTTTTGACAATTTTAATATTATGTGTCTTGGAGAAGGTCTTTTTACACTGAGGTAATTAGGTGCTCTCTTAGCTTCATGGACTTGTGTAATCCAGTTCCTTCCTCAAGTTTGGGAAGTTCTCAGCTGTTATTTCTTTAAACAAACTCTCTGCTTCCTTCTCCCTCTCTTCTCATGCTGGGATACCCGTTATCCTTATGTTGCCTTTCCTAAGGGAGTCACATAGTTCTCATAAAATTTCTTCATTAAAAAAAGAAAAAAACTCAGTTCTCTCTCCTCTTCTACCTGAATCATTTCCATATTTCTATCTTCGAGCTCATTAATTCTCTCTTCCATATGATCTGCTCTATTTACAATGCTTTCTAATGCATTCTTCATCTCATTTATTGAACTCTTCAGCTCCAAACTTCTGTTTTGTTCTTTTTTAGAGTTCCAATCTTTTTGGTAGAATATTACTCCTGTTCATCAATTTTATTCCTGCACTCACTGAACTTCCTCTTTGTTTTTTTGTAGCTTGTTGAGTTTCTTCATGACAGCTAGTTTGAATTCTCTATCAGACTGCAATATTCCATGACTTTAAATGAGTTTGGTTCCTGGAGAATTGTCATTATCACCTTGTGATACCATGTTATTGTGGTTTTTCATGAAGCTCGATGAGTTGGTCCTCTACCGGCATATTTCAAGTAGCAAACAACTTTCTTATTTAGGTAAAGCTTCTTTTACTTTGAGTCTAACTATTCAACAGGTTGTTAATTTGAGGCCCTTCTTTTGTTTTTCAGTAGGTGGCACTATAGCACAGGTTTCTGAGCAGCCTCTGGTATATTTGAGAATCAGCATTTTCCACCCTCTACTACCTCTTACGGACATGTTGACAGTGCCTGCCTTGTCACTACTCATGCCTTTAGGGTCACAAGTGCCTTGCTGTTGCCTACTGCCAATGTCACCACCGTCACTGGCATTGATGCTGGGCCCATTGGGTGCCTCCACCACAACAGTGGGTGGGGTAGGACGTGGGGAGCATCAGGATTGCAGGTGCTTCGTGGTTGCTGGGTTTGTGGGTGCTGTTGCCCCAGGCAGGGGGACCAGTGTTATGGATGTTGCTGCAGCTGGAGGAACTGGGGTCACAGGCCCCGCCATCACTGATTCCTAGTTCCTTTATGCCATTGATGCTGCTGAGGCTGGGAAGCCAGAATCGTGTGCACTGGCTCCCCTGCTACTACTGGATTCTCTGGGGCTGCAGGTCAACCAGGGCTGGAGGGTCAGAATCATAGGCACCATCTCAGCTGTTCCCTCAGTTCTGCCTCCTCTCTGTGTTCCAGTCTACCCACCTTCAGATGTACAGATGCGAGGATCTCTCCAGCATTCTGGTGTATTGAGCAGAGGAGGCTTGGTTGAGATACGGATGTTTTATTAGTTGTAGACTGAGAGGGAGAGACAAAGAGAGCATCTCCTACTGGCATGATGCTGACCTTTCTCTAGGCAAACTTTTTCTGAAAAGGGCCAGTTAGTAAATGTTTTAGGCTTTGTGGGCCATGCAGTCTCTGTAGAAGCTACTAACCTACATTGCTATAGAACTAAAACAGACATAGACAATGCATAAATGGATCGGCGTGGCTGGATTTGGCCCTCAGGCAGCTGGATTTTGTCTGCCTGCCATAGTTTGCCAACCCTTGCTATAAACTACAGGGCTCTCAAAACCCAATAGCAACAGAACCTCCTTTCACAGCCTATATAAGCATTAACAACCCCAAATGGCTGGCCCTTGGTGGACAAGAACACAAGATATTTGGGGACAATACAAGGCATTGTATCTAGACAATACCAGACAATACCTCTGACCCCAGAGGAAATTAATGACGACAAAGACAGCACACAGATCAGAAGCATCTTGCTCTCTTATTATGGGACATGGGGATTTAGCCCTTCTCTCAGCGCCATTTTGGGAAGAATACAGAAGGAGTGTGGACTCATTGAGAGAAGACACCTTCCTGACATGGAATAGGAACTTCAAACTGACTGAGGATTTAGTCAATTGCAATTGAATTCATCTGAAAGAGACCAATATAAACCAAAGATGGCTAAAATAACTTTGTTTAGCAAAGTTACTTTCTCTCTCCATCATTGTGGGCAGGATGTATTTATTGACAAATAAAATAGAACACCGTTTTTGTATATCTGAGTGTGATGTGTAAATATCCACTCCATTATAGAAGGAAAAAAGTCATTTCTGCCATCCTATAGGTTCACAGGGGACCTCCTAAAACTGGAGTCAGGATATAAAGTACTTCCTTAGAGCATATGATGTCAAAAGTAAAGGTTCCGTTAATTCCTCATATTTACTGCTCTCAAAGCCCCTGTCAAATTGTATCATGAGCATTTTTCACTTTTTTATATTCCTATCACTAGATCAAATGCATCAATTATAAGAATTACTTAAAAGGAGTTTTCCAGATCCCCAAAAAGACTCTGGGTACAGAGTAGGTGTTTAAATTTTATGTTGAATTTATTTGAATTGATTTTTACTTGACTAGAATTGCTGTGAAACATCCTCATTAACTTGTTCTAGTGGCATATTTTGAGCACGACACTACAGAGAGATTGCTGTGGTTTACCACAAACACATATAATTATTTTCAATTAACTTTAAAAAAGCCAAAAATTGTGTTTAGAAATTTCTCTTTCCAGAAGGCTACTGAGAACTTTAATCTTAGTCTGTTAAAAGACTAGTTTTAGAAATTCTTTTGCATCTCTCCCTTCACACCACCCGTTGCCCCCTCTATCTTTTTCTATCTCATCATGCCATTTCAAAAATCAGAAAAACTACCCTACAGAGCTGGATTATATAAGTGATTTCAGCTTAGCTAGAGTCCCGTTAAAAGTTCCTCAGCTCCAAGAATCGGGTTTAGAGAACTACATAAAGCATGGACACAAAATTTATCAAGTAAGACTTCTTATTGCATACAACTATCAAGCTTTCAAGAATCGAAAAAAAGAGAAAAAGTGAGAAAAAAGAGTAGCACTTTCAGTCTTTCTTTGTAAACCAATCAGTCTTCAAAAGAAAACCAAGAGGAATGCTGTTCCAGGGCAGGCCCACTGAAATAATTTCCAAGCCTTATTACCCCTGTAAGAATGGGCTGAAAGGATCCAGCCTCAGGAAGCTTTGCCTGACAGATTCAGCCTGCTTTCTGGAGAGATAATGACTAGGTGCAGCAGTGACAAAGAGGCAACCATGCTTCAAGTTCATCCTTTACTCATCCCAAACACTGATGGCAAAAGATAGGGGGCAATGGCAATGAACTTCTCAGAAGTCTTTAATGAACTGAGTTATTCGAGGCAAATAGAAAAAAATCAGGAGAAATAAATGCTACAATCTTTCACCCCAGAACAACTCTGAATCAAGTAATAGAGAAATAAAATGTGTAAATATAAACTTATTTTATTTGGAGTTATATGCTTATGTTTAGGATGTTTTTTGAGAGACCTAAAAATGTATCAAATGCCTCTTTGTTTGGTTTAAAATAAATAGGGCTAAATATCTGAATTCATTTCCTTAAGTTTCTTATTTCCATAAACTAGAGTTGAATACACCACTATACCACTTTATAAGAAGCTTTAAGGAAGTAAATGGTTCCCTGAATATATTTTACTTGCTACCTATGTCATCACCTGTTATTTTCTCTATCAGATTAACATTTTCATTAAGTATAGAGGAAAAACATCTCAATTACCTTCACCAAAAGAATAAAACACTTTCCACTTTGTGCCTTAGCATAGAGTAGGCACTCAATAAATATTTGCTGAAAGAGCAATTGGTAAGATAACATAGTTTTGGATGTGATTTTGGGTTAAAATGTCTTGTTTTTAAAAAAATTTGAATGACTTATCTACTAGGAATTCATATGAATTCAAAATGTAAAATGGCATTGCATGATCTAAATACAGCTTGTGAAACGCTACCTGGTTTTCTCCTCTTGCGTACAGGTCAGCTCAGTTCTTCTCTTATCCTATTTTTCCATTCTCTTCTTCAAATACTTACTGAGCTCCTATCTACTTTGTCAGGCGCATATACATGGAGTGGAAAATGATAGGAAAATTAACAGATATTATTTTGCTTGCACAGCATTTTCCCCCAACTTCACATATGGCTGTGGTAGGACCATCAATTATAGTCCTCTCCACCCCTGGGCCACCAGAATGGTCACATGACCTAGACTTAACCGATCTTAACATTCTATTCTCCGCTGCAGCTATGGGTTAAAGGGTAGAAATGTGGCCAAACAAGGCTAATCATATTTCTTCCAGGAACATTTGATAAGTGCATGTGGGAGCAGGAGAGGTTCCCTGACTCTGTCATAATGAAAAATCAAGTAAGAGCCACAAATAGCTATATTTTACACAATGTGTTGAGAACCTAGTTCAGAATGGAGCAAAACAGAGGAAAGTAGAATAAAGAATGAGAGAAAGACAGGAGAGGGAAGGAGAACAGAAGAGGAGAGAGGGGAAGGGAGGGAGGATGGACAAGTCTGCGAGTGAGACTAGATACAGAGGATAACAATATGCACATCATTTCAGCCTTTGCATCCAGACATGCCTGAAGCCAGTAAATCCCTGGACTTTCATGTTAAATGAATCAGTGAATTATGGAATAAACTAGTTTAAATAATTTTTTGACACTTAAAACTCAGTGATACAGTCTTCAACCTCAAGATTAAGACACAGCTGCACATAGCTAGTTACAGGTATTTTGCCTTGTATTATAAAGGTTAAAATGTGATATTCCACAGGAAAATATAACCAACATCTGATAGGCCCTCATCTGAAATGGGACAAAAGCTGCGGATGAAAGGCACAGGAGAGATGACAGAAAGAGCATTCCAAGTGGAGGGATAAATGTGAGCAAAAGGCATTGTGGTAGAGTGCTCATTCAATGACCCAATCCTCACTTGCATTTCCTCCTCCTTAGCCATCTTCCAGGAAGAGGCAGCCATGACACAGTGTTGTCTGATGAAATGTGAGTCAACGACTACTGGGTAGGGTTTCTACTTTACTTAAAAAAACAAAACAAAATGAAACAAAACAAAACAAAACACCATGAACTGGCACAGCCCTTTAACTATTGCTCCTTTACACTTAACGATTTTCCTTGCTGGAATATGGATGAAAAGTTGGAGGTACAGCAGCCACATTATGCATATGAGGTGATAATCATAAGGACAAAAGCCAACATACTAAAGATGGTGCAGCAGAGAGGCAGAAAGAGCCTGGGTTCCTTAGTCACTGCTGAGGATTTACACTAGCCCTGAACTGCCTACCTCTAGACTTTTCTTATATAAATACCAACAGTTGAAGACTCAGCAGTTGTATGCTGTGTTACATGAATCATTCTTAACTGAAATAGGGATGTCAGAAATTACAGAACATATATGAGAAAAAATTAGAGCTGATATCCAGCAGTTAAACACTTACAGGATGTACAAATCTATGTTCTGAATAGCTGGTAACTATGCTGAACCTGTTGTTAAATAATTTGAGAATCACCACTCAGAATAACAAAAAGTTTAGTCAACTGAGGGGTATGAAGCAGTGAGAATTCAAGTTGGAAACTTCACTAGGACTAGGACTTCACTTGGAGTAGATTGTGGAGAATGTGAAATATAATGCTAAGGAGGACAATTTTATTTAGTAGAGAACATATAAAATTATATATATGTAAATGAAACATGCTATATTGATGAGTTAAATTAAGTGCAGTATTGAGAACACCTCTCAGAAATTCTCTAAAGTTAGCATGTAAACCTGGAGGAATGTCACAATATACTGCAATTAACAGTTTGATATCATGACCTCGTAGTACCTCAATTCACTGCCTGAAAGTTTATTTTAAAACTTTAGAGTATTTGGGTTATAAAATTCATAGTCTGGAATTAATTATTAAATCACTGAAAACACCTGGGTTCTCATAGAAGCTATTTGCTTACACTGGCTAATTTACATATGAGTGAGAGAAAATGAAGTTCTAGCTTTTCTCAAAATAACCTTCAGAATAGGAAAATGCCTTACA
Source organism: Monodon monoceros (assembly GCF_005190385.1). Taxonomy (NCBI): domain Eukaryota; kingdom Metazoa; phylum Chordata; class Mammalia; order Artiodactyla; family Monodontidae; genus Monodon; species Monodon monoceros. The sequence goes on from NW_021703777.1 coordinate 90,234,250, forward strand.
TGAAACAATTTTAATATAATTACATAAAGTGGCAGTTATGATATTAAGCATAAAATTTTTGCACTTAAAGAAAAATGGAAACAAAGTCAAATTTTAATAAGATGGATACTGTCTGAATTTTAGATTTTCTTATTCTTAATTATCTGCTAACATCATAAACTAGACAGTTAAGCTTTCTTTTCCTCTTTGTAGTGGAAAGCTAGTGGGTGAGTAGTCCAGCTATCCTGAAATGCAGCCCCTTTATGTTCCAATTATTTGAATCATTATTGAAAATGAACACTTAAGCTTGCATAAGTGCAGGCAGGCAGGATACATGAAGCTGGCTTCCCTGATGCATTACTGCATTTGAAAACACTCCATGGAGCACTAATACTCCATTCTGGAATTTCTCTAAGTGTAAAGTCTGCTTTTCAGAATAAATCATTTGCGTACAAACTGACTGGCATAACACTCTGATGGAGGAGAGCAAAGACCAACTTTCCCTTCCCTGTCCCTTTCAAGTTGAAAAATCGATGGAAGATGGCCTTTCTGGTCTGATTTTTTTTGACACATACACAAATCTGATCTTTTTCCCTATTGCTAACTTAAAATATAAATGGGGAAATACAAACTCAAAATACTTCTGCAAATTTTCAAGCAAAAACGGTTTTTCCTCTGCCTTCTCCAATTCACAGCAATCTTTCCAAAGACAGAAATATTTCCAACTTCTTAAAAACATTACTCTATAATAATCTGTTCTCTTATAATTTGTTGCAGGAAAATACATGCTACCTAGATTCTATCTATCAGGATTTATGTTTAAATATTCCCTTCCTGGATCCTTATGGAAGTGAGCTGATTTCCTTATTCATAAAGCTTTTAAGTCGGCACAGGAAGTTTGTGTCTGTTCATAGATTTCTTTTTTTTTTTTTTTTTCTTTTGAGGGGTGCAGTCTTTCAGGAAGACCTTTCATTTTATTGACTTCAGCTTTCTATTATTATTATTGTTCTCATTAACTTACCTCAGATTTCCAGAAGAACTCTGATTAGGAATATACTTCTGTGCTCTATTTACCCAAACTGAAAGCCCAGTGGAAAACAGGTGGTCCTACTTTTACATATTACCATGGGACAGAAGTGAAACCCAAGGACAAAAACAAAATTAAGCAAAAGTAAATGCAAATTCTCTCCAAGTTATTCTTCTTGTCTGCAGAAATAATTATAGTAAGGAAGACAAAGTACTATCATTTAAATTATTACTGCAGATTAATGGAATATATCTTTGTTTTCTTTTGTTTTCAAAATGGCATTCAATATGGCTTACGTGTATTTTTATTTTTTGCTGTATACGTTAAAGATCATACACATGCTTCAAATTAAGAAAATGACATTAATACCAAATATTTCTATTCTCTTGTTTTAATGTCATGATTATTCACTCTATTTTTTCTTGCACCTCATTGTAATTTACTCACTTAACATATTTTTAATTAGACATCTGAAGCAGAATCTAGTTCTAGTATTTATTTTTATTTTATTGATTTTATTATCAGGGTTTAATCAACCATAAGTACTATTATTTTTTCAGTATTTGAAGGTGTACTTAACCTACAGACCAAGTCCGAAAGCAATCTGTAAACATTAAAACCTCTCTTTTGAATATTTTCATTCCTCTTGGACAATGAATTTTTAAAGGAAACATTTTAATATTTAAGTTCTATAACAGAAGTGTGTGGTTAAAATAACTTAATTTATAAAAATTAAGCAGAAAAGCCAAACCTTCAGGATTAAGTTTCAGGAAAAATATGTTTGTGCATATGTATTTGAGAGATAGTTTTAGATATAAAAGTACCTATTTTTAAGAGAATGTATGCATTGCTGGGGACTTAAAAAATATACAAAAGTTTACAAAACAAAATACAAAGATTTAAAACATAGCATTCTCAGAATATAAAAATTAATTTAACTGAAATGTATATAAGCCACATCAAAATTAGGACAAGCTGTAAATCTGCTGAGAAAATTAAACCATGAAAAACAAGCTGTTCCTCTTTTTACCCCCAAATCCTCAGAATCCAGTAAAAGTATCCAATCAGCCCGCCATTTCTCAAGCACTCAATACCCTTATTTCATCCCCTTGAGATTTTGTAAGTGTCCTTGTTACTCTCCCCTCTGCCTTCACCCGCCCGCCAATCCTGAACTTCAGGCCCCAACACAAGTTTTAAGTCAGGTGAATAGAACCAACTTTAATAAGATGGTTTAAATCTTCAATAGAAATGAAGATTCTATTTCTGGCTTTATAATTTCTCTGAGTGTAGTTCCAGGCTCTCTCACCTACCTCAGGGAAGCTGTCCTCTAGTATGGGAGAGGAGACAGGGAGAGACAGAGGGGGAAGCATATTTTAATTAGGCTGCCCCTGGGAAAGCATTTTTAATCAGGAGAAACCAGGCTTTTAGTCAATATTTCTTTCTTAATGTAGAATGGCAGAACTGGAAAGGAAAAGATATAAAAAAGAAAACAAAAAAAAAAATCACAATGGTGTATTTTGAGTCAAGATTGAAAATGACTTTAAAGTTTCTGAATACACTTATTAAGAAAAAAGATTTAGAGATAATCTAACATTTCATAATCAAAAATGTTTTTCTGCTGTCCAATCTTTAAAGGTACATATGATCTACTTTAAAATTAAGTATTGCATTTTAATGTGCTATACATTTAATCAGGAAAGACCAAAGTTTTTAATGCACTGATACTTAGTAGCTAACGTATTTGCTCATAAATTTGGATTTAATAATATTGCTGACATTAATGAAGTGATTTGCACAAGCTCTAGAAAGATCCTGAAATCTAAAATTTTAAATGCCCTGTTCTCCAATTGGAGTTTTATTGCTTTTAATACTACATACTTTAAATATTTAAGGGGAAAAATATAGTTAATTGATTTTATTTTCCTTTCCAGAAACAATCTGTTTTTCCGTTCTGAACAATGGCCTACTACCACATGTCAATTCAGATAGATTAGCGTGAGCTCAGATCATGTCAATCAAACCATCAAGGCCGGATGTTTGTAAAAACTTCACCCTTCTTGGCTTGAAGTTCATAAAAAATTAAAAAGGGAAATAATCATTTCCTATACAGGAAACTGCATCTGCATTCCCATAGCCAAGGTCTACATAACTCCTCAAAGCTGGACACAACTTCCATCTCTCTCTCTTAAGAGAGAACATCTTTGATTCTAATAAAAAGGATAACATATAACATATAAATAATATTTTTCCAAAATATTTAATATGTGAAATTAAACAAAATTGTGTTTTAAATTCACTCTCTGTGATACATATTGATTGGTTGGTTGGTCGGCTGGTTGACTGGTTGGTTGATTGGATGTTTGTATAGATAGATAAATGGAGGGAGGGAGGGAGGGAAGGAGGGAGGGAGGGAGGGATGGATGGATGAATGGATGGATAAATGGATGGATAAAAAGAAGGAGGGTGGGAGGAAAAAATGGAGGGATAAAGGAAGGAAGGAAAGAAGGAAGGGGAGGGCTCTAATAATGAAACCTAATATATAAAACAGATATACCTGGAGTGAATATGAATGAAAAGGATGTGATGTTCTTCATGAAATTCCTGGGGATCCTTGGGGCACAGTTTGAAAACTACTCACCTAAGAAGGCTTTATATTAATGATTCTATCATAGGTTAAAATAAATAATAATCTGTAAAAATTAAGAACAGCCTCCTAAAGTAAATAAAATATCAAATATTGAACATGTTGATCATCATTTGTTAATCAGCTCTGGTTAGCAATTATTGAGATCTTTGGTTGATACAAAATGAGAATGTAGATTCATTTTTACATAATAAGTAACAGCTGTTTAATGTTGGGCAAGTTTCTTAAACTCTCTATCCCTCAATTTCTTTGTTTATAAAATGGGGATAATAGCTCACAGGGTGACGGTAAAAATTAGAGTTCATACATGTAATCTGTTTACAACAGTGACTAAGACCTAGTAAGCACTCAATAAATGGTACCTATCAAAAAAAAAAAAAAAAAAGACATCATCCCTTACAACTATGATTGCTTCTAAGGGCATAGTGTGTACCAGGCACAGTTCTTAGTAAATTGTATGAAAAAATCTAACTTATCTATTCTACAAATCCTGACTTTAGCTTATCACATATACTTTTATCTAATTTACACAATTTTTACAACTTCGTTGACTTCTTCTACTACTTTGAGACACTATGTTTCTTATAAAGTAGATGACAAAGAAGTATAAGTTATTGCCCTTAAGGATTCACTATATAAAGAAAACCCATTTTCTAAGAACATTAAAATTTACAAAGTATTTTCACACTGAGAACTTCACACTGAGTAGAAAAAGCCTATTTCACAACATAGGAATAAAATCATTATCCTTATGTTATAAAAAAGAGGGCGCTGAGGTACTGAGAGTTTAAACAAGCTACCGAAGGTCATAGAACATTCAAAATTCTGGGATCTACTTTCATTGAGGGTACATTAACTAAAAAAAGAAATTTTATGCCATTCAATTATTCCTTTTTTGTTTCCTTCATTCTTTCTTTCTTTCTCTTCTTTCCTCTCTCTTTCCTTTTTCAAAAAATAACTTGTCAAAAGGAAGGCTTATATCCATAATTTGGAGTCCTGAGGCTCTCCTGCTCTCCTCTCCTGGCTATTAAAGCCCTCCTGCATTTGTCTGGGATGAAATGAGGTGATGAAACCGTTTAGAAGTTCCAAGGGGGAAGACAGAGCCCAAATGTGAAATGTCTTCTCTCCCACTTTCAGACACATCTAATACTCTCACTAATGTGTGATGGGTCCTCTGTTCAGCTCAATGGAGGAGGACTACAATAACAGCTATTTAATTAATATCTGTTGTTTTTCTTTTTAGTAGAAGACCTTAATGCAGAGAGAAAGCGAGGAGTTAATACAATTTTCCTTTCAGTGGAGCTTCACTTAAGTGAAGATAGGGAATGAGCAGAGCACTGTCTGAGGACCAGAGCTAGAGGAGAAAATGAAGAATCTTTCATTCCTTTTCATGCCTTTCCTCCACTTCCTCCACCTTTCCTCCACTATGTCGCTCACTGAATACTCTCTTCTCTCACAGATTACCTCATCTTCACATCCTCTCTAAAGCGCAGTCCCACTCTTGGGAAGAGCCATCCCATTTCACTTACTCATTCTATCAAGCCATCTCCATCCTACCATGTTAAATCTACTTCCTGCTTGAAGTCTTTGTAGGTCTGTTACACATGAGGATAGCTAACTGCCAGGCATGTCACAGCTGACTTTTCCTTACTGCCTCCACCAATACATTCATTCATTAAAAAACAAAATAAAATAAAATAAAAGCTGAATGTCTTGTGTAGTAAATACAGGGTTCCCAAGATTTTTTTTTTTTTTTGAGAGAAACATGTGTGTATTTTATTAGTGCCAGAAAGTCCTCTCTCATTTCCTCATTATAAAAGCTAATGAGTTTGGACTTTTGTCAAAGTGTTAAACGCAGAGTTACCATATGATCCATCAATTCCATTCCTAGGCACATATCCAAAAGAATTAAAAGCAAGACATGGAGATGAGTTTTAAATACTTAAATGACATTGATTCAAGGTTTCTGAGTCTCTCTTCTTTGGTCTTATTCACATTCTTGGTTCAAGCCCTGAGCATTGGTTGCCTAGAGCCTAAGATCTTTAGACTGAACGTAATATCCTTACTGTTGTTACTGTAATCCCTTTTCCTTTACCATATCTTCTTGAGTACCACATATGCAATCTTTCCAACGTATGAGTCTGCACATTTTTGCCTATAATTAATAAATGATTTATAGATCTCCTCTTTATCCAATAAGGTGGCATGTAAATTCCTTAGCATGTCATTTAAGGGACTTTGTGATACTGGCTCCATGGACTTAACCAGAAGCTTCTCCTGACTCAACAAAACACATTCTTTTTTTGTTTTCTTTTTTTGCGGTACGTGGGCCTCTCACTGTTGTGGCCTCTCCCGTTGCGGAGCACAGGCTCCGGACGCGCTGGCTCAGCAGCCATGGCTCACGGGCCCAGCCGCTCCGCGGCATGTGGGATCTTCCCGGACCGGGGCACGAACCCGTGTCCCCTGCATCGGCAGGCGGACTCTCAACCACTGCGCCACCAGGCAAGCCCAAAACACATTCTTTATGGGTCACGTGGAACTGCTCACCAAGCCATCCTCACCTCTGCGCCAGCATGAAATCCTCCTCCCTTCCTCCCTCCTCCATGAACACGTCCTTCCAGACCCTGAATGTCACTCCTCAGTGACACCTTCCATTTGCCCGTAGCACATTATACTATGCCTTCACAATCACCACAGTTGATTATAATGACTTTCTATAGTTGTGATTTTCATGGGTAGGAGTTCCATGGGGGCAGAGACCATTTCTTAACTTATTTTTACATCTCTTACTGTGGGCTTGGCACATAATGGTCCTCAAAGGTCCAGAGTATTTTTCCTGGTTTCTATGGAAATATCAGAATACCTATTAATCCTTATCTATTTCTGTTAAAAGCTCAAAATGCATGGCCCAATTTTACAGAAACTTTAATGGTGCTCTACTTGTGGTGATGGCTGTTTTTCACATACTGAAAACATTATTGTTTAGTACACTATTGATGTGAACAATCCAAATCCCTGGCAGTTATGTTTCTCTATCCTTAAGGTGATTACTTTTTATGCCACCAGAGATATCATCTGTTCCCATATTAGTGAGGAAGTTAGAGGTATAGTAGGAAAGTATATCTGCTGGAATTAAAAATGACTGGGAGAAATCAGATTTTAATTAACCTCAAAAAGCTTGAGTTTCTCAATTTGTAAAATGGGAATAAAACTATGCAAGTCATAGGGCCTTTCCCAGGATGGAGAGAGGTAAAATATGTAAAGCACCTTGGAGACAGATTGTCTCACACAGAGTAAATACTTGAACACTGTCTCTCATCTTTTCCTTGATAATTATTTCAGAATCACTATGATAAGCTTGTTTTGATATTCTACCTGCCTTAACAATTTAAATTCACATGAAAATCAGACTCCCACCCTGATGGCAATGAGAACACCAGACTTCTAAGTCACTGCACAAACTGTGGCCCACAACTAATTGTTCTGCATTAATGATAGAGTGGATACATGCTTAAACAGGTAGCAATATGCCTCTGCTTTATTCTTCTGCCTTGCTCCCAGTACTCTATGTAAATCAAACCAATCTCACCACTTTGTGGTATCTGAGATATAACATAACATAACTAAACCATTTCGTTAGCAATTGACAAGCAGATCCAACACTTTATCCTAAAGAGACATTTTGGCTTATGAGACAAAAGGAAAGAGGATGGGAAGGAATGTATTTGATTTTCTTGACCAATGATTTAAATTCTTAACTTCATAACTTCTTAACAACATAATGAGTGAATCTAAATCAGTAAAACAACCAAGGGTCATATAGGCATTTAAAACTAATTAACATTATGAGTAACCTTAAAATGAATTTCTGCAGCAACTACAGTTCAGACATCAGTAGAAACAATTATTTAAATTAAAAAGATAGAGAAAAGTATTCAAAGAAATTTGGATACATGATATGATAGAGAAGTTTTAATATTTAGTAACCAATTTAACCTACGTAATCTACCAATAGGGAGTTGTTGGCAATATTTATATCATACAACTAGAATTAGTGACAATCTGAGTTTGAAACTAAACTGGGAAAAAAGAAAACTGTTAGGAGAGCAAAGTCTAACAAACTTTAAATGTAGGTGAGACACATCTGATGACTGTATACCTTTCAAACACCACAGAGCACATATTTACTTTCTTGTCCTATATCACAAACCAATAATTCTTCCTACTTAAAACAAAAGGACCAAAACCCACCTAGTGCTACTTTTAAAAAGAATCTTAAATCGTAATGGTATATGGATATTATGGAGTGGCATATATTTAACTCATGCATGATGATATAATACTCCCCCTTTACACTTCAAAATTAGGAATTTCTGCTAATGGTGGAAAAATTATATCAAAGATATTTTCAATTCTTAATTTGCAGCTAAAGTGACTGAGTTATACTTTAAAGAGAAAATGACTTAATAGCAAAGTCAAGTTAAGACCAGTTGAATCAGTATTATTAAACATCACACCAATTTGATATTCCAAAAAACCTCTCAAGGTTAACTCAAACCAAGGAAAAAAGCAAATAATGATCACAACCTGCTACCTAATAACGTTACTTATTTTAAAATGTAATAAAAGCATAAAAATTCCAAATCAAGGTGGCTGACTTTCAAACTTTTCCAATTTAAAGGGGTCATGGGAATACGATGCAACCTTGATGGGAAAAGAACCAAATTTGTAGACTGAGAAACTGTGGTAGATGTTAATTTTAAATATTTCCAAATAATATTACACATTACAAAATACTGGTTTAACAAAACTTTATATCAAGTTCACTTAGAAGAAAATTTTCAATTTGTTTTAACTTGTAACAATTTTAAAACTTTTTGAAAATTTTTTGTTTTGTTTTAAACATGCATGCCCCATAGGCTGTGAAGCTGTTTTCCTATTTTCTACATTTACAAGATGATTATTTTACTAAGGAGATTTTGAAAAGAAACACCAGTGGCTGGATTTCCTGAATCTTTAAGCCCTGGACTGGGAGGTATGGAAAGTGGCTGGAGAGCTTTGCACTGAAGAAGGAGCGTTTCCAGGCAACCTTGCACAATCGAGCAGCAACAAGCAACTGAAACAATGGCTAACACAGGCAGAGATCCATTAAAGGGGAGTCTACAGAAATACACTGAGCGTGTGTGTGTTTACCCTTTCTTTAAAAAAAAAATTAACACAGCTTAAATATGAGCTAGAGTAAATAATAAAGAGAGAAATAGTGGAGAAACCAATCTAGAGAAAACCAGTATATTCTCCACGTTCTTGTAACAGTTTTCAATGCCATGGACACTACTTCGGGAATGTTAACCTATTTGTGTGAATAAAGGATTCACCTTTTTCTTAGTTTCAGTTCATATTATGAATACAGCCTGTTAGGCTATATTTTACGATGCACCAATACATAAGTAGGAGATCTGATCTTATACCACTGGTAACCTCAACTTTAGTTTGAAATGAAAACACACAAATTAAAATTGATGATGCTTAAATGATATGTATTGTGGGATATTTGGCTGGGGATGGAGAGGGAGAAATAGAGTAGACATATATAGCCTTTCTCTAATCTTTTGGAGAATCATCTGTCTGGGAAATCCAAGTGTCTAGAAGTTTTAAATATATCTTCTCATGCTAGCTTTTGTTCTAACACAGATTAACTCATGTTTGTTTCATTTAATGATCTCAAGTTATCGAATGTCAATCCAGAATAAAATGTCCATTAAAACAAAGAATGAATATTGAAAAGATCCATATAACTTTGTAATCATTTAGCTGGATTCCCATTTAACAATATTATTTACGGCATGACCTAATCTGTGTATTTTAAACAAAGATAGATTTCTTATAACACTAGTTCCTAAAAAGCCTCACTTCCATCAGTCAAATATGTATATTGGGTCTATAAATTAAATGATAATGGATGATCAAAAAATAATAATAGTAATAATAATAAAAATAAATTGTTATCTCTTTCATGAGATATTTAAGGAAGATTTTGGGTTTTATAACAATCAGAGATATATAAAAGATAATATTTGATAGATAATTATTCACTCTCTTGCCTATTTACAGGTGGGAGTCAGTCTGAAAGGATCACCTAGAATATTAGAAACAATGTAAAATTGAGACTTCACTAAATATCATGGATTATATTGTCTTCTTAGAGTTGATTTGTATTAGAGGATGATATTTATGTTTTAATTCAAAGGTTTCATTTCATTTGTGCTTCATACAAAGACCACCTGAATTTGTTAGGAACAGCAGCACTTAAAACACAAGGTGTCTTAAGAAAATGAATTTTTAAAAAAAAATGTCATCTGTCATGAACACGCACCTTGCAACCAAAAACTATAGCAGTGTATTCTTTTTGGAGAGAATTCTATGAAAGAAAATGTGAGTAGTAATTAAACACGTCACTTTTTTTTTCGTTAAATGAAATGAAACTAGCTTTCTGTCAAGCTCTAACAAATACAGAAAACCCTGAAAGGCACAAATTACCCCATTCAATGGCTCTGTAGTAAAAGAAATCTATAGAAGCAGGATCGATTTACAGGCCATGGCCGCAGCTTTATCTGTTTACTAGCAGAGAAGGTGTTAGGCAGTATGATTTAATATTCATTCAGCCAGAAAAAATGCATTACACATTGAAGCTATGTGCAATGCTGATAATTGCACACCTGTTGCCATGGTAATTTTGGAAGCTGCCATGGATATAATTAAAATTCCAAACTATAAAATCACCTTACCAAAACCTGATAACCTGATTTGAGTTAATCGACTCAAAAATTAGGAAAAAGTCTTTCCGATTATTTTAAACAATAATTGACAAAATGAGGAAAGTAAAAAAGAACATACAAGATGCTATTCTTTCTTGCTCTTGCTATTCTCTATCTTTCTCTCTCTCTCTTTCTCTCTCTCTCTCTCTCACTCACACACACACACACACACACACACACACACACACAAACGCTACACGTGCGATTTTTTTCAGAAGTTTTTTTCCTTTGAAATTCTGACAGTAATTGTACTAATTCTGTTATCATATTTCAGCAGATGGTGACAATATATAATTAGATTTGGTAGGCTGCTCACCGAGATCAATTTCTATAGTTTCCTCTACCATTTAACCATTTAGATTGTTTGCAAACCCTACTTAATAAAGAGTAAAGACATTTATAGCATGCTGTGCTCATTCACGCAAAAATATCCCCAGGTTTTTTTTTAAGCTATACAAGGCACCTCCATGAGCCTTTCTAAGCGTAGGCCAGGAAGAAAAGGTTTATATATTTTTGTTTAAAACAGTCATCAAAACTTTGGAATAATTTTAGTGCCCTTAAAAATGTGCACGGTGATTGCACAGTTGGATGAGAATTTTGTGCCCTTGGTCATCCAATCAGTTCGGGACCCAGATTAGGACTGTCAAGTTGTGTCAGGACTTTGAGTGCTCACTGGAGTGCCTTTAATCCTCCAAGGTTTTCTCAAATGTCACAGCCATCTGGAGGAAAAGGAGCTTCCCTGCTGGGCTCCACTGACCACAAATTACTTTCTAAAGAGAAAGACAACAATAGAAAGCAGTTAATAAATATTTGATTTTTTTTCCAGAAAGGGAAGGTAAAACACTACCTTGCCATCTTAATTTAGCATTAAATGCTTTTATACAATATACAAAAATGAGAAAATAATGCTTTCCTGGTATTTAATTTGAAGACAAATGCAAAAATTCATTACAAAATTAAAGAAACATTTGAGAGGATATTTGAGTAACTGCTAATGTAGTGCTCATTTTTCTTTGCAGTTTCTTCTGGTTTTAGAACCATTTAATCCTATGCAAGGAACAGGATTATTTTTAAGTTACGAAAAGTACACATTATTCTGTGGTCCCATCTACTTCCAAAGTTGAATGTGCAGAGTTACCAAAATTTTAGTAACTCAAGTTCAGAATAAACTAAAATTCAGTGCAATGTTTCTTCAGAATCCCCACTGCAAGTTCTAAAAAGAAATCTGGCCCTAGTTTCCTTGTTTGAGGATATGACTGTAATCCTCTTCTCTAAGGAAAGTCACTTCCTCGTCTGGCACAAAAAAGACTGGGAAACCAGCTGCACTCTCTTTTAAGGGACACTATTTGCAGCTGCATTCAGGATCCATAAGGTTCTGATGGCCTTACCTGTGCTGCTCTCCAAGTGCAAGAAAAAATGTCAATAATAAAGGGTTGTAAAATATTTTGTATACAGCGTAGTAAATGATGTACGTGTCTGCTCTCAGTAAAAATGCTTTTTGTTATTGTTAAATGTTATGCGTTATTTGCATTGGCTCCTGCCTTTGTGGTTTATGCAATTTGTGAAACAAATTACAATATGTCTAGATATATTAAAAGCCTTATTATTTCACAAGCTTAATTGTATTGTCATTATACTTGGTTTTTTAAGATGCCTTTTGAAAGTATCGTCTTTAAGTTCAAAATAAAACAACTGAGTTACGCATTAATTCCACAATTTCATCATGTTTTAAAACAAAGGCTTTTTCTATAAAGTTAAAACTTTAATTTTCACGAAGGCCTGAAGTTTTACCTTGGCCAGGTGTTAATTCTCTGTCAGAAGGCATATAAATTTACACCTGTTACGCACCTCAAATCTGAGTCAATAAAAACCTATTTTTCCTTCTATAACACCTCTAGTCAAAAACAGGCTCTAATTTAGAACAAAGGCAAGATGTGAGAGAACTCATCTGATGCTTCTCCCTGCTCCACTTCTATATTCAAATGGCATCTCCTGATTATACAACAGCAAATTTCATAAAGGTATTTACGACATAATATTTTTTCTGTATTACTGTAAATTTATTTATCTAATCAGATATTTCTTAAAAGGCAAAACTCAGATAGTCTGCTCTGAAATTAACATGCTTTGAGACTTAGTAAATTTGAAGATCCAAAATAATTTTTCCTTTCCAACAGCCAAAATATTAAGTAATGTTTACCCAGTCTGACATGCTTATAAGACTGAAATCTCTAGCCCTGGTGATTAATATTTAATATGCATTAACAAAGTGTTCAACTTTTTAGCTTGTGTTGATATTAATCTGGGTCAGGAAATATCTTAACTCCTAATAACAAATACCAGAGATATACAAAATGCCAGTCAAAATATGAGCATAACATATAAGAAAAAATAAAAGGCGAGAAGTGGCTTCTATTCTGCACAACCAGCAGGAGTGATGGGATGGCCCGACCGAGAGTAGAGTTATGCAGTGAGCTATGGTGATGATTTCAAGTTCAGTAAGTGACAGGTTAAGTACTGCTATCACACAGTCGTTCAAACAATCATTGGAATACTAAGAGAAAAATGACTGTACGAAAGAAAAATCACATACATTGAGACATACGGCACTGACATTTTGCAAGCCTAGAGCAAGAGTCTATTCAACAAGCGACAGATGCACTGTCATTCTCCTTCTGTAAAAGACATTTGAATATCTGCATGATAAAAAAAAAAACACAAATGAAACCCAGGAATGTGACTGTCACATGTCAATCATGAATAAATAAGTACTGAGACAAGAACTAAGAAAAGCTATTAAGGGCCCCCACTGGGAAGACAATCCTCACAACACAAACTGCATTATCATTTAGGGAACTCTGTTGATATTCAGGATCACAAACAAACTCAGATGCCTAGGCAGAAGTACTGTTCCAACACCTCATCCAAGCACTCTTCTTTATGTGATGTGATAAGGACTTGCAGATGCTCACTACTAACACTTTTCCTAAAATATCCTGGAGTCAAAAATGCATGTCATAGCAAAGCAATGTTTATGCCATTTAAGAAACAAACTACACCAAACCTCAAAAAATAAACATGTACAAGGATGTTGTGTTTCAAAGTCTACTGCTATAAATAAACAATTACAATGCTGTGCTAATACTTTTCAAGTATTTCATTTGCAGTATGTAAAAATATTAAAAGGAGAACCTATACAACATTGTAAATCAACTACACTTCAATTAAAAAATGTAAAAGTAAAGGAAAAATAAAAAGTAAAAGGAGAACCTAACAGAGGAAAAAAAATAAGTAGTCTAACATTATGTTGTTTTTATAAATAAAAGTCGAAATTATTTGGATATTCAAAGAGAAAAAAACTTAACACAGTATTTCTGTAGAAACTGAATACCTGTTAGTAGCTTTTGCTTTTTAATTAAAAAAATTAAATATTCACATAACAGTGGTGTACCTGATATTTTAAATACATTTTATTTTCTGGACTATGGGACGAGACTGAAATAGAAGTTATTCTACACAATCAGTAGGAGTGACAGTTTCATGAGAAAGAGAGTAATATTATAAGATGAGCTGCAGTGATGTAATGACAATGGAATGATGACCCATTATATCTCATACATGAACTAGGGACATACAAAGATTACTGACTCTAGCAAAATAAAACTTGCATATACTTTGGGAAACCTACTGCTCCAGATTACATTTAAGTTATTTAAAAAATCAGCTCAGCTTGGTGCTCTGTGACGACCTGGATGGGCGGGATGGGGGTGGGGGGAGGTGGGAGGGAGGTCCAAGAGGGAGGGGATATATGTATACATATAACTGATTCACTTCGTTGTACAGCAGAAACTAACACAACATGGTAAAGCAATTATACTCCAGTAAAAAAAAAAATTAAAAAAATAGAAAATCAGTTTGTAAGATATAGACTCTACACCATTAAAACAACAAACAAGCTAGGACAAAAGCCTAATCAATGAGAAAATATCAACTACTCTAAGGAAAAAAAATCAGTTCAAGATCAAAAGCATGCTCTGCTCATTCCTTATTAATTAAGCCACGTTACACATGATTAAGTTTAAAGGAACAAAGTCAAAAACTTCAGAGGGTTTACAACCTGAATAAAAAATACATGCTGCCCACCTCCAGTTATTTAAGCCAATATATGAACAATCCAGAGCTTAGAAGACAAAAGCATCATTAATGGTGCAGTTTATTTTAAATACAAACGTAAGATAAAATGCAAATACTGAGACGAGCTACTACATGGAGGACATCAATTAGATTCAGGACTCATAAGATCAAAGAATAACATAATATACCGTGAAGCTGTGTGGTAGCTGAGTAGACATATGTCATTTTACTCTTGAGGAGAAGGGAGAGATGTGCAGCACCATCTTAGAGCTCTTTGGGTCAAAATGCAAAAGGAATTGGATCTCTATGCTGAGAGTGTCCACCAGTCCAGACTTCTTACCTAAACTCAACCCAAACAGTCAACATTTGATTCTCCATCTCTACACAGATGTCTAATAGGAAATTCAAATATAAAATTTCTAAGACCATGGTTCCCAAACTGTGCACCAAGGCAACTTGGGGAATTCACAGGGGTTGTTATTATATTTTATGTCTAGAGTAACACAGTGATACTTAACATCTTTGGCAATCACACCAAAAATTAGCTTAAGATAGTTCACAGTTCCAAGAAATATGTGTTCATAATACATTCCTTTTGATGACATCATCTATTTGTAAAGCTGAGATTTAGGACCTGCTATTAGAAAAACAGGGATTTATTGCACAAAAATCATTGTAGAACAGGAAATGAGGGCGGCAGTATCCAATCTTAACCTGAGGTCAAGAAATTGTGTGGATATAGCACAGGATGATCAGCTCGGTGCTTTGTGACCACCTAGAGGGGTGGGATAGGGAGGGTGGGAGGGAGACACAAGAGGGAGGCAATATGGGGATATATGTATACATATATCTGATTCACTTTGTTATAAAGCAGAAACTAACACACCATTGTAAAGCAGTTATACTCCAATAAAGATGTTAAAAAAAAAAAAAAGAAATTGTGTGGAGCCCAACAGGTGCACACATCCCCTGAGAAAGGGATTGTGGTCACTTAAGAATGAAACAAAAATAGCATTTTTCTTTTAATTATACGCAATATTTTATCAAGCAGCTACTTAATGGTTAGGACAAAAATCTTATTAAGTTGTTTGGACTTTACTTAATAAACATAACTCTAGTAAGTTGTTAGAATATAAATCCTTATTAAGTTATTACGACCTAACTACCAAATAAATTGTTAGGTATTTCATTGGGACTCGAGCTCCAGGAAAAAATTCCTAAAAAATCAAGAACATTTGGAAACCCCTGGTATACATTCACTCACCATATATAGGAGAAATCTAATCACCTTTTCAGTTCAGTATCCTGATTTTTCCTTGGGAATGACACACTTTCCCCATTATCAGTCCAAGCACTTCAGATGGAGTTGACTCTACTACTGATTCCAGGAATGGACAAACTCAGGCCAGGCTAATTGGAACATCACAATCCTCCTGACCCAGTGATTTGTTCAGAAGTACACATATGACTTAACTGGAGTCAATGCAATACCATGAAACTTTTCACTGGGGCTGCTGGCAAATAGGTGAGTAATTTATTTCTACCAAACTTGAACCTGGGAGGATGAGCTCCCAGAGCTGCAGAAGGATACTACAGGAAGCCAGAAAGTGAACCCAACATAGTAAGGTCAAAGCTGGAGGGGAAGGCAAACCGACTCCTAATAACAAAGTTGAGCCACCTATATTGCAGTCACCTGGGACCGCATGCTCAACACTACCTGCCATTACTTTATTCTTCCAGTATCCAGCACAGAGGATGTTATTTAGAACCTCACTACCCACAACACTGCCTATGAACTAGAAGCACTGGCACCATCTGGAAGCTTATAACGAATGTAGAATCTTAGGCTTCATCTAAACCTAATGCATGAGAATCTACATTTACCAGATGATTTGGATGCACATTAAAGTTTGAGAAGTTGTGAATTAGAAAAAAAATTTTTTAATGTAAATGAATAAATAAAAGTCACCACTGGCACTATTTTAGTGCAGGACCTCAATTTTATTGATTGGATTATACCAACAGCATCTTTTTTTTTCTTTTAATTTTATTATTTTTTAATACAGCAGTTCTTATTAGTTACCTATTTTATACATATTAGTGTATACATGTCAATCCCAATCTCCCAATTCATCCCACCACCACCACTGCCCCCCTCTCCCCCTACTTTCCCCCCTTGGTGTCCATATGTTTGTTCTCTACATCTGTGACTCTATTCCTGCCTTGCAAACTGGTTCATCTGTACCATTTTTCTAGATTCCACATATATGCATTAATATACGATATTTATTTTTCTCCTTCTGACTTACTTCACTTTGTATGACAGTCTCTAGGTCCATCCACATCTACAAATGACCCAATTTCGTTCCTTTTTTATGGCTGTGTAATATTCCATTGTATATATGTACCATTTCTTCTTTATCCATTCGTCCATCAGTGAGCATTTAGGTTGCTTCCATGACCTGGCTATTGTAAATAGTGCTGCAATGAACATTGTGGTGCATGACTCTTTCTGAATTATGGTTTTCTCTGGGTATATGCCCAGTAGTGGGATTGCTGGGTCATATGGTAATTCAATTTTCAGTTTTTTAAGGAACTTCCATTCTGTCCTCCATAGTGGCTGTATCGATTTACATTCCCACCAACAGTGCAAGAGGGATCCCTTTTCTCCACACCCTCTCCAGCATTTATTGTTTGTAGAGTTTTTGATGATGCCTCTTCTAACTGGTGTGAGGTGATACCTCATTGTTGTTTTGATTTGCATTTCTCTAATAATTAGTGATGTTGAGCAGCTTTTCATGTGCTTCTTGGCCAACTGTATGTCTTCTTTGGAGAAATGTCTATTTAGATCTTCTGTCCATTTTTTGATTGGGTTGTTTGTTTTTTTTAATATTGAGCTGCGTGAGCTGTTTATATACTTTGGAGATTAATCCTTTTTCTGTTGATTCATTTGCAAATATTTTCTCCCATCTGAGGGTTGTCTTTTTGTCTTGTTTATAGTCTCCTTTGCTGTGCAAAAGCTTTTAAGTTTCATTAGGTCCCATTTGTTTACTTTTGTTTTTATTTCCATTACTTTAGGAGGTGGGTCAAAAAAGATCTTGCTGTGATTTATGCCAAAGAGTGTTCTTCCTATGTTTTCTTCTAAGAGTTCTATAGTGTCCGATCTTACATTTAGGTCTTTAATCCATTTTGGGTTTATTTTTGTGTATGGTGTTAGGGAGTGTTCTAATTTCATTCTTTTACACTGTAGCTGTCCAGTTTTCCCAGAACCACTTATTGAAGAGACTGTCTTTTCTCCACTGTATATCCTTGCCTCCTTTGTCATAGATTAGTTGACCATAGGTGCGTGGCTTTATCTCTGGGCTTTTTATCCTGTTCCATTGATCTATATTTCTGTTTTTGTGCCAGTACCATATTGTAGCTTTGTAGTATAGTCTGAAGTCAGGAAGTCTGATTACTCCAGCTCTGTTTTTTCCCAAGACTGCTTTGGCTATGCCGGGTCTTTTGTGTCTCCATACAAATTTTAAGATTTTTTTGTTCTAGTTCTGTAAAAAATGCCATTGGTAATTTGATAGGGATTGCACTGAATCTGTAGATTGCTTTGGGTAGTATAGTCATTTTCACAATATTGATTCTTCCAATTCAAGAACACGGTGTATCTCTTCATCGGTTTGTGTCATCTTTGATTTCTTTCACCAGTGACTTATAAATTTCTAAGTACAGGTCGTTTACCTCCTTAGGTAGGTTTATTCCCAGGTATTTTATTCTTTTTACCAACAGCATCTTAACTCTTTTCTTTCAGAGACTTTTCCCCACTCAAATCCAATGTTCATATTATAACAGCAATAGTTTTTTTCCCCCTTGAAACACAGATCTGTTCATGAAATGCTACTGCTTGAAATTCTTCAATGGCTCCCTAATGGCTTAAAGAATAAATTCAGAGGAGCAGAAAAAGACCTCACCACAAATACCTAACTATCTACAGATTCATTCCCCTTCATTCATACTTTGCATTTGCTGCATCTGCCTTATTACAAACTTGCAGTTAAACACTGCTTCATCTTTATATGCGCTTCTTCCTCTTTAGAAGTTCTCCACTCCCACCTTTGCTCACTCAATTCTCTCACATTCTATTTAGTTGCCTTACTTGTCCTAAAAGAACCAGAGTCTAGCAAAACAGCATGGGTTTTGAGTTAATCATGATGTTTCTTCTGCAGACAGTCTACAAAAGTCATAACCTTTAAGAACTCTAGATACATCTGCTACTCAAATTTGAATGAGCTCATGGGCATTTCACATTTTGACTCATTTTTTGGTGAAATATGTTTATACCTGTAATCTAGTGCCCAATACAAAATGGCACATCACAAAGTAAAGCGAAGAATGCAGTCTTCTTAAGTATGCACTAAAATATTTGGCAAAGTAAACAGCATAGCTGGATTAGTATATGGTATCATGAAAAGTACTTGAAATCTGAGGTTGGATGGATGTGGGCTTGAAACCTGCCTCTTCTGCCTGATAAATAAGCAGTCCTGAGATACAGTTTCTTAGTGCTCAGTAAAATGTGAATAACATCTTGCTGACACATAAGTGCCATTCCCCTTCCTTTTTCATTATCATCCCCCACTTGGCTACTAATCCAACTAATTTTCTCATTTTTTCTAAAGGAGAATTAATATCTCCTGACTATATATTTGTGACTGTATAATTTATATAGAGTTTTTCATATCTCAGTAAGTTTGAATTATAACAGTGACTCATAATCAAAGGTGATTTTGTCTCCCCAGGGGATATTTGGCAGTGTGTGGAGACGTTTTTGACTGTCACAAGTGGGAGATGCTTCTGACATCTGTTTGGTAGAGGCCAGCAATGCTAAACCTCCTACAGTAATCAGACCAGCCACTCACAACAAAGAATTATCTGGTCCAAAATGTCAATAGTGTTGAGGTTGAGAAACCTCAGTTACAGGAGCAAATGCAAAATTTGCAGACTTCTTTCTACTAGGTTTGTCTTTTCCCAGGAAGCTGGTTCCACCAAGCTAGGAGAAACAGGATAAAGAGCAGCCACATAGGAAGAAGAATTTATTCCAGATGAGGAAAGGGCCAAAGGTCCTTAAAGCACCCATAGGGAGTAGCAGGACCTCTGCAGGGAAAAGGTCCAAGTATGTAAAAGGATGCTGGCCCAGGGCACTCAAGATCTCAGCGTTGGTGAAAATTCCTGTGCCTAATTAAGGCACAGAGCCAAAGAGTCACAGGTTTTCAAGGACCCATGGAGATTTTGGAAGAAAATATATCAGCACTGACCAAGATGAACTAGAGAGGTTCTGTCATTATTTTCTGGGTAGTACCTAATACCCTCAATTCTTATAGGATCCTGGAGGATGCCATTCATGACTGAGATTTAAGTTCCCACCCGCCTTGTGGACTATGGATTTAAAATCAAATTTAATTTGATTTAAAAGATATTGTTGATTCTTACAAAGATTAGTGAAAAAATATCTACATCCGTCATGCATTCCACAAGCAATAACTAATGGTGGGTACCACCAATATAAATCCTCCCCAAAAGAATCTGCATGTATTTATAGAGCATCTATTATATTCTTGGCAAGGTAGGCATTACAGGAAGTAAAATTAACCATGTTTCCTTGCCTTCCAAAAATGTATTATAGCAGAGAAGAAAAACAGCTCTCGTGTTTAAAGAAAAGATATATGAAAGATACTGTCCTAAGAGAGAAAAGGATTTTAGGAAGCTAGGGGTTATCAGTAGTGCTTCCTAACCCACAGGTTAACCAGGATTAGTAAGATTAAACATTCTTCTCTTTGGTTAGATGGAGGTCAAGGGCAACCATTCAGAAAATGGGTCACTAGAATGAATGGAATTAAAACCCCAGGGTTTCAAGGAGGGAGACAAGGGAAGGATACAAACCACGTGCAGGGAGTTTGGCAGGAAAAGGAAAAGAAGGAGGAAATGGATCCACTCTGCCTGAAACAGATGATTATTCTATTCGTGTAAGCCCTCATATGCCCAGGTAAAGTCAAAATTTTTACTAGTAATATTGCAATGTAGGAGTGTGGGAAGGAGAATATTATCAAAATATTGAAGACAAGGAAAAGGTGGATAATATTTAAGAAAATTTCTCTAAGAATTCTTCCCAGCTCATCCCAATGAGAATGAATTTTCTGTCCCTCCAATCCCATAGCAGGTTGTTTATTTTCTCTGTACAGCACTTATATCACCGTCACCTTGATCAGAGGGGTGTCCCCGTGTGTCTGTCTACTCTGCCTGCTAGACTGTAAGCTATGACGGCAAAAAGACCGTATGTTTCTATCTTTGTGGTTTTGACTGTATTTTTAAAAAGATATTTTGCACAGACTGGGTTCTAAACAAACAAAAGAAGATTACCGAATGAATGGCCATGAAAAATTGTAGAAAAAGCTTTATGGTTCTGAAGGTCAAGATCATTATCAGAAGTAGAGGGTTGATTGGTTTCCTAACAGAAACATTTAAGCTTCTAATCATTAATCACTCTTTCTATCCTAGACGGGCATGTGGTTGATAGTGCCTGTATATCCAGCACCTGGAACAGTGACTACTACTCAATAAAGGTTCAAAAAGAAACAAATAGATAAATTAAATCAATGGTTTCATTTTAAAGCAGCATATTTAAATTTAGATTCTGGTCCTAGGTTTATTAGGCTTGCGCTAAGTGTTCTAGTCTTGGTAAAACTTTGTTATGAAATATAGCTCAGATTTAGATATAGCATAGGTCAAACTCCACCCCCCCTTAATTCTAAAGCCATACAGAGAATCTCTGAAGGGAAAATGATGTGGTACATACCTGTTAACATGTGTGATGGGTCTTGATTATTCCTGATATCAACACTGAAGTAAACAGCACTGTAACTCTTCATTTTGTTGTGTTAGCATGCGTTGTGGATTTTGAAATACTATAAAATTTACCTTAATTTCCATTGTTTTTAAAACATTTCTACTAATCAGAAAAAGGTGCTTATGCAATCTACATTATTAACCATAGACTTTGGCACACAGTGTTAAGCAGATGTTCATATAATTTAAAAGCATCGTGGGATGAAAACTTAAGGGAAAACACTAATTTCCTAAATGTGATTAATCATTAGTAATCACAAATTGTACACATTTCTAAAAATCATGTTCCAATCTGTCCATTTATACAAAAAAATCTAGCAACTGAATTCAACCCATTGAACACAAAATATGTTCTATGGCCTCTCTAACCTAATATAATTACTAATAAATTTATCTTTGATTACGACTCCCAAAAACAAGTTCTATGAAGTAAACCATCTGGACAAAAATGCAATTTTACACAAAAAATTTACAACAACCTGTTTGACAAATATTAGGCAAAATACAATCTAAAATCAGTACCTTCAAAGATGATTTAAAAATTCGGAGTAAAGGCACACATTAGAGAATCTACTTTACACCAAAAGAAGCTACAACTATTTCAAATCCTTAGTGCGGGCATGCACTATAATTACTCAATAGTAATTAATCTCTTAGAAATGTATCTGTCAATAAAGAGTTAATTACTGACTGGAGTGAATTTTTTGTTGATGTTGTTATTTTTCCAACTCACACAATTTTAAAAGGGCACGGTGTTTACGGTAAAGGGAAGGCCTGCGCACATTCCCTTGCTCTAATTACTTCTGTCAAATGAGCGTGCTCAGTGGTGTTCCACTAGATTAACTTGCAGATGGATTTATCCACTCACTCCTGCACCACTGCTCCAGGTTCGTGTGGAATAAGGAATGACAAATGCCTCAAGGAAAGTTTCTTTCCCTCTATTTGAAAACAAGTTGAATAAAATGCACATGAAATTGTGGTTATGAAACACTGAAAGTTACAGTAAACAGAACAAGAGGTGGAGCTGTGTAAGCAGCTCTAGCAGCTAGTTTACTGTCAGCGTGAGGGAATGGAAATTGTTGAGGTTCAAACACAGACTCGGTATAATGTCTCATCCAATTCTTTTGTACCCAACAGAGGACACATTCTCTATGGGCGTCCAAGGGGAAAGCAATTCCTTTACTTTCCCTTTGCTAAACTCTATGCCTCTGAGAAGGGCAATGTCTTCCTTGCTCTTTATTTCAATACTCTGCGAACACATCTTCAAGGTGCAAGACCTTCACCACCTGGGGTCCTATGGGTGATCCTCCATAAGGCCTCTGCACTGGCTGGCTTCTTTGTTCACCCTCACGTATCTATACAGCAACCTCCCTCTACACCTTGAAGTGTCTGTCCTTATCTCACCTTCTAAGTAGGGGTATCCAGCCACTCTATTTGAAATTGAAAACAACCATTCCAATCCTCCTTATCCTTTCTTTCTTTCCATAGAACTTAAGCTCTAATATATTGTACAACTTACTTATTAATTATGTATTGCTTATTTTCTATCTTCTCTGGCCAGAAAGTATGTTCTATGAGTTTGGGCATTTTTTTGTTCTTCTGTTCATTATTATACCCTAAGCACCCAGAAGAGAAGCAGCACTGGAAATTTTTCAGTAAATATTTAATGAACAAGACACAGATACTCCCTTGGCTTAAGAGAGATAATAACAGATGAATGAATAACTATGAGACACAACTGAATGTGTCAAGGGATTTTGGGTTTTGTGGTTATTCTTTCCTCCCATTCTCTCAGGATTGGAGGAATATGAAAGAAAGAAAGTAGCAAGAAAGGGACAAACTTAGATTAAGAGAGAGAGGATAAAGAAGAAAAGTTTTTGGAGGGTATTCAGAAAACAGGTATAATTATAATGAGCTTAGATTCATTTGACAATGTGTTAGCAATCACTGGGGCCCTAGAAGGATATATAAACAGGATCCTAGAAAGATATTGGGGCCCCAGAAAGACACATAATGATGATATACATTGTGGTAAGAACCAAAATGGTATTTCTGAATCTCAATTAGGTATTTTTACACTGACTGCTAAGTTTTCCAATGACTTAGGACCCTTCAGGATAAAAACCCAAGACCCTGGCGGCGCATACAAGCCATTTTAGGATAGTGCCCTGGTCTGTCATTAGACTAGTGGTTCAGATCACGTCACTGCCTTCAAAACAATCTATGCTCCAGCCACACCTAATCCCTTACGGTACCGAAAAAGGATAATGACATTTCATGCCTCTTTAATGCCACTTGTTGTGGCTCCTTCTTAGAATGTCCTTTGCCCCAGAGTCCACATGAAAAATGCATATAAATTCACTTGCTAAGACTCCTTTTAAACAACCTTTTCTCTGAAGATTCCTTCAAACAGTCCAAGGATAATTAGGAACATCCATCCCCCTTTTCCTCATGAAATCCTTGTTTGTGTGCCTGCCTCGATATTAAATTTTAAATTCTGAGCCACTAGAAAGCAGAGAGTGTGTTCAATTATTATTTACAGCCCTGGTACTAAGATTCTTTCTGGCATACAATGGCTTTTAAAAAATATTTCTTGAATAAGTAAGCAAGTAGACTTCTGAGAAAAAAATCCTTAACTGCCTTGTCAGGAAACACCTTCCCCCACCAAAATTAAAAAAAAAGTAAATCAGGTTCAGTTGCATTATCATGTTAAAGAGTTCGTTATTATTTTTTTCAGTATTATAAACATTTGCAATCCATACGGAATATATAATGTATGTCACTTTGTCAAAATATTCAATTAACCACAACAGTCCATTTATTGATCAAGGGAACAAAAGATTATTGGTTATTTGTTTTCATAGAAAGGGATTATATAAATAACAGAGGACCCCCTCCCCGATGTCTTCTAATAATACATTCTTTTTTTTTTTTTTCTGGAAAATGTTCAGACAGTGGGCTCATGAGCCCAATCTTCCTGAACATATGTAGCCATTATCCCAAAATAAGCTTCACTGTGTGTGTCAGGAAATAATGTGAATTTGCCTTGATGCAGGGCTCCTTGCCCAATTCTATTATTTACCACAAGACTCCACAGGAGTGAGATATGTAAATCACATTAACATATACCCTCCATATTTCTGACTAAATGTGATGCTGGGACTATCTTGCCCCAAAGCTGCCATCAAAGGATCATGTTCTGAATCTTTTAGGGACAGATTGCAGCACCACCTTAATTCACTCTGATAATATGCAAGTAATTTTTGCCATCAGAAAGGGAGTCACTGGGACCAACAATGTATTGATGGGAGTAAAATGGACCATTGTAGGCTGGATAGCACCTGCCCCTCTTGAGCAATAGATACTTAAAAATACTTTCATCCTCTGTAAGTTTAACAGAAAGGAAGAAAAATTCTTAGGAGCAACCCTGTCAAGATGTGACAATGTGAATGAGAAAATTTTTTTAATTTATAAGAGACAAAAGATGAATCATTTAAATAAAAATAATCCTTACTTGTGAGTGATATCCTTGAAAAATTACCTAATTATTTATCCAAAATGAGTAACCCTTTTCAAATGAGTGGCATTTGGAAGGTTTTCTTGTATTTCCCCTGGATTAACAACTATTTATTAAGCAAGCGTTCAAGAAATTACTCTGAACTTAAAGTTTTTGATCCACTGAAAAACCTGGCATATTAAGTGGCATCATTTTTTTCTTTTAAAATATAATTGAATGGTACCTTTACAGTTTTTAGTTCCTTTTAACCCAGGAGAAGCAAAGAGGAAAAGATCAAAGTTTGATCAGTTGAGAAAAGAATATGGAAGCCACTTGTTGCCTGAGGAGATCAGCCTCTTTGCTTCTTATCCACTCATGTATAGATTAGCCTAAAAATACTTGTACAGCAGTCCAATTCTGACTTGTTTAGGTGAGGTATCATTATCATCTTTTAACATTAAGCTCTAGAGAAATAACTGAAATTAATGTCAAGTTGTCTAAGTTTCAGTCCTGACTCCACAACTACCCAGTTGATCTAGTGGCTATTACTTAAAAGCTTTGCTAGCTAACCTGCCCTTTGTTTAAAAGTGATAATAATACCTATACATCATATTGTAGCAGCTTATTGAAAGAACTGTAATAAAACACTTTGAAAACTCTTATGAGAGAATTAGGGAAGCAATTAGACCCCTGAAAAAAATTGTGCATAATTCTAAACTGCTTTACCGGGAGCCAACCACAAACAAATATTTATAAAGCACTAAATTTTTTAAGAAAAAAATAACGTGGAAGCCGTATATGATAGCAACATCTCTGATGGTGTGGATGTTGATCAAATAACTGCAGTAATTTGTGGGGAGGGGCAGCAAGTAGTTGAAAGGTTAATGAGATGCAGGTAGCCCTTTTCCAACTCTGTGAAAACTGTTCTTCAACTGTGCTTATAACTGCTACAGATAAGTCCACATCTTCACATTTTAAAGGAGAAATGAATTTCAGCTCGTTGGTAGAGGGAACTGGGGGCTAAAGAGACAACAAAAAAAACTGCATTATGCTGGTGAACGTGCCTGAGCTAAGTGCAAACTCTGACATGCCTAAATGTCACCATGGGATGAGATGTTATACACTATCACCCTATGCACTTGCATTATAACTGGATGGACCTTTGACATGATAATCTCCATCGTAGATATATCACAAAGGACATGCTGTTAGCTAACCTCGGTCTTCTATCTCTTTCTCCATCTGTCAGTTATTAGGGGCATGACGTCTATGTAGCAGAACAGTTCTGGCCCTATCTTGAAGGATGAGCAGAGAAAGTAAGCAAACCCTACATTAAGTAAGGCCTTTGCATTTTCTGTTCACCCTCACTCAAACGTTCTTTCCCCTGACAGTCACACTTTCTCTTCTCAAATATTACTTCTTGAGAAGGTGATTGCCTGCCTAGAAAAGCATCGATCCGTCTAAAACAGCATCTCCAATGAGTCTGTCTTCTTCCCTGTTTTCTTTTTCTTAATAGCACATACCACACCCTGACATTGTTTTATATTTGTTTACTTTTTACTGTCTGACCCCTCTACATAACAGCAAGAAATTTTCTGCTTGGGACATCCTGTATCTAATGTGCCCAGAGCTTCAGTCCTTAGCGCATACTAAGGGGTGAATCAATACTGGGATTAATTAATGAATGCCAAAATCTAATCATAGGCAACAGAGTTTCTCAAGATTATAAACACAATCTAGCATATCAGTTACAGCATGACCACCTACAATGGATCAGTAACTGTAGGGGTGTTAAGTTGACAAGTAGGATTTGACACTAAAAATGAAATAAATCAACAGGGAAAAGAGGAAGCTGATAGCTCCCTGGACTGCAAGAGGTGGAAGGAGGTACAGCACATCCGGGAGAACATGGGAGAACACAATATACAAAGACGAAGCACGACAGCCTTATCAACATCCATTTATTAACTGTATGGTTGTGGAGAAGTTACTTAACTATTCGGAGCCTCAGATTCCTAATCTATGAAATGGGGGGAAATGATATAATTTCTTTTCCAGATTGGATAGACAACTGGATCGAAAATTACATAACTAAATTATACAGTATCTAGTATCATGGCTGGTATGTTGTGAGCCCTCCATAAATGATAGTTATTACTAATTTTGTTACCATACTACTACTACTACTACCAAGTAATCCTGAGACAATAATATTTTTTTATTTTCCCATCTGCTGATTTATCTCAGTCTACAGGTCCAAATCAATTTTGCCTTGAGACTAGAAGCTTTTAAGCAGTTTTGAGGTCCCTCTCTGGTATACTTAGCCACAAATAATCTGTACTCTTCTAACCTGAAATTTGGTGAGCCAACGCTGATTCTTGGACTCCTGAATTTTGTTTTAACTCGCAGTTTTTCTTCCTTGTGCTCCAACTTGAGAACATTTTGGCGGGATGGGGCACAGCAAATGCACTAATATGTCAACTCATATTTATTTCTTTACTCACTCTGTTTCAAAAGAAAAGCTCAATAACCACTACAATATCCTTTTATACCTGACATCAAAAAGGTAATCCATTATATAGTATTGTCACATTTCACACATTCATTAAACAATAAACCATGTCATTTTATCTTTATACTGATTCAACTTCTGCTATTAAAGAGTATGGGCACTGACTATGCACGCTGGTGATACTTTCTGTCCTCTTCCCTCAGCTCCATTCTCCTAATTTGTGCACTATGGGTCTGACTCTTGAGAAGAATCACTCAAGCTCCCAAATCATTTCTTTTCCTGTTTGGTCCATCCAATGGGAGGTACTGCTAGGTCTTGGCTGTGTCTTTGCCTGGGTTCCATTCTGACAGTAGTGCTGCCTCTCCTACAGCACCGACTCTCCCTGGGTTTTGGTAACACTGTTCTCTCTCAGTCCTTTGAGCTGAGCCCTCTAGTCCTTTGGCTTTTGGCTGTTGCTAGTCCCTAAGTATGTCACTGTTCCCTGCTGTTTCTTATCGCTGCCCAATTAAACATTTCAATCTCCCATCTCATGACTGTTGGGAACTTGATTAATATAATGCCATTATACATATTATACAGAACATATATTTCAAACATAATTAAGGTAGGATCACTTATTCATATATTCAACCTGGTACATAATAGATATACAATAAATGCTTTGATTATTTCATAGTCCCTCATTTTGATTTCTTTGACTCCAGACTCCTAAAAATGTTCTTAAAGCATTCTAACATCTCTAATTGCTAAAAATAGAACACAGTGTATATGTAATTTGATTACGTATGATTGGTTAATTGTCACCAAATTCAATGGTATTTTTCCAGTGTTTACCCTCCTTAACTCTGTTTGCTGGAACACACTGTTCCTGGATCCTCTCTTTCTTCCTTCTTGCTATGGATTTCCCTGTTTTTTTTTATTCTCCAAATGTAGGTAGTCCCTGAAAACAAGCCTTAAGCTTGTTCTCATTAGTCATTCAACTGGAACTTTCATGCAAATTAATGGCTTGATAGTAATATTTCCTCTATATGAATAATACCTACTGTGGGTGTACCTTCAGCCTTGGCCTCTCTCTGCATTTTCAGCACAACTCTTTTTTGTTTGTTTCAGAACCACTCTTAGATATCCAGAAATGAATGCTAAAGCATTTTTAATGGCTTCAGATTAAAAACTGAACTTAACATTTCCCATCCTAAATATGCTTCTCTTATTTCCATTAATGGAAACTGAATCTTCCTGGATACTGAGAATCAAACCTCATGGTCATCACCAGTGACTGAACTCTCTCTCCCTTTCCCCGCCCAAAATTAGCAGCCACCTCCATGGGCCTTTATCCATTTCACTTTCTGGTTCCATTCCTTCTTCTCTATTTTCACTGCCACTGGCCTAAACTAGGACTCTCACCTGAACTATTACAATAACCTAAAATGGTTCTCCCAGATTTTACCTCTTTGATCCATTTCACACATTACTACCAGCTATATCTTCCTAAATAACTAACTAAACATGTTACTTTCCCAGTTAAAAACTTTCAGTGTTTCCCATTTGCCATATAATAATGCATAAATCCTTTAACTTGATATTCAAGGAATTTCATTAAATTATCTCAACAAAATAGTCCATTCTTAATACCAGTGATTTTGTTTTATGATTCTAAGTTAATATACACTAGTCAAGTCAAAATAAACTAGTCAACATAAACCAGTACTTCATACACATTCATTCTTCTCCTAACTCTATGCTTTTGTTCCATCTTTAACTTCTGCTTGAAGCCCTACCCACCCCATCCCCCCATCTTCACATGTCTAAATTCTATCCATCTTAAGGGGCCACCTCAAAAGCCAGCTTCTTTATAAATTCTTCCCTTTACCCACAATTCTTTTCAAGTCCTATGTTCCTGTATTTAAACCTCTCTAGATAAACTTTTAGCTGTCTACATAGAAATACAGAAAACTTCTAGATTCTATGTGGCCTTTCCGAAGGCTGGACACCATTTTAATGGGTTTCATCTGCACCTTTCAAAACATATACGAAATAAAATCAAAATTATATTTTGTAATCATCTACCAAAATGGTTAAATTTCCTACATTTGCATATATAGTGGACCCTTGAACAACACATTGGTCAGGGGCCCTGATTCTTTACACAGTTGAAAATCCAAGTATAACCTATAGCTGGCCCACTGTATCCATGGTTCCTCCATATCAGAAGATTCAACCAACCAACCATGGATCATGTAGTACTATAGTATTTGCTATTGAAAAAAATGTGCATATAAATGAACCCATGTACTTTTTTTTTTCCTGTATGAGCTGTTTTAGAACACCTATGTCTTTTGCAGACTTTTTGGTAAATGTAAACTTACCAATCCAGACTTTCCCATTTCTGTCAACACCTGGAGAGAAAGGAATCCCAGGATCCTGTGAGATTAGTCTCTTGTGTGCTCATTCTAACTGGTCATATTAATTCTACTAGGATCAGAAACAGAGAAGTCACCTAGGCCCTTTGATACTGGCTCTTTTTTTCTTCCTTGTTTGCCGTAGTGATTAATCTGAAGAGAATGGAGGCTGTATTGTCTGGATATTGCGGGAACAAGAGAACATAAACCACTTTTTTTTTTTCATAAACCACTTTTGATATTTCGTGGCTTAATTCCTTCTTCTCACCCTTCTATCTCAAAAGGTACTTTGGAAGGGCAACAATAAAGAATAAAATAAAACTAAATTTAAAATTGTTTAGGAGAGATATCTGACCTTAACTTAGTTGTTCCTGTTCTAATTGGCACAAGCTCTGAGTTAAAAGAAAGTACATAATCCTTCCCTAGGCACTAAATCACTTCTGCTTTATCCACCAAATGTCATCTTCCTTGAATTCATTGAAAATCCTTGAGGAAAAGGTCTATGTCGAATTCATCTTTGTGGTCCTGTTCACTCTTCTTCTTTGTATGAGTTGTATCCAGTGAATGAGACTGCCTGGGTTTGAATCCTGAAAAATGTAGCAAGTCAATTAAATCTCTAGGAGCCTCAGTTTTCTCATGTGTAAAATTAGGATAATAAAACCTCACAGGGTGGTTGGGAAGATTAAATGAACTAATATATGTGATGTATTGGCATAAAATCTAGCACACTGAAGCAACACTTTTTTAAACAAAGTAGTAAGTGTCTTTTAGGAAATGAATAAAAAAATTCAGAATCCTCTGATGGAACCATTAGTTCTACAAATTGAATGTTAAGTTAGCAATTTTCAGCTGAGATATATGCTATGGTTTTTCTCCTGTCAACTCCTGATCTTTCTTGCAAAACTATTTTAAAATAATCACTTTTGCCAAGATATTTTTCCTGATTCTCTTTGTCTCAAAATGAGCTTCACTTCGGTGACTGTGTGTGTCAGTTGCACTGTAATGGGTAACTTTTTGAGGGAAGGGGTCATGTTTTACTCCATTTTCTCTCTCGTGCTTAGAACATGTCTGGTACTGGTAAGCTTTTGATAAACTGAAGATTATATTAAAATGGCTGACTGCTTTTGCTTGTGATTATGTACTTATAAATGTAAATAGATACCAGATGTGAATATACCATCAATGGTTATCCAGGGTTGCTGTATGATAGCGATGCACTAGGTACAACCATTCTCATCGGCAACATCCTAAGTCTAATACAGAGGGGCCCATGTCATACTAGATGAATACCAAGTTGCTTTTTCTTTTAATTTGAAAATATCCAATAGATACTCTGATTCTGAGAATTCAGAACATCTATTTTTTTGTATACAAATTTCCTAATCATTGCTGATTCTATTGTATTTTATATAAAAGCTAAGCATTTTTTGCTTCTTGTATTATCAAACAAGAAATAAAAAAAATTAAAAACCTAACAAATTTCTCACACAATCTTTTTAAGGTACCAATATTTTGATAGCACTATAAAATAAAATAAATGGAATATAATTGGGGACAGGTAAAATCAGAAAGAGGACTGGCAGTTTCTTAAGATTAATTTTCAATAACCATTATAAAATTTTGCACAAAATACATCTTTTTTTTTTTTTTTTTTTTGCGGTACTCCGGCCGCTCACTGTTGTGGCCTCTCCCGTTGCGGAGCACAGGCTCCGGACGCGCAGGCTCAGTGGCCATGGCTCACGGGACCAGCCGCTCCGCGGCATGTGGGATCTTCCCAGACCGGGGTACGAACCCATGTCCCCTGCCTCAGCAGGCGGACTCTCAACCACTGCGCCACCAGGGAAGGGAAGCCCTGCAGAAAATACATCTTTAATTGAACTTAGCAACTCTGGGTACAGGAGAGCTTCTCAACGTGTGTTTGTATGTACACATACAGACACACACACAAATGATATTGCCTCTATTCCAACTCTGGAATATTTGTGAATTAAAAAAAAAAAGCGTCAGTAGAAGTGACATAAACAAACTTTAGAATTCAGGTAAAGTCTGGATGAGGTTAAATAAAAAAGTTTTTATGGATGGTTCTACATAAAGATAATATAGGGCACGCACACTCAATGGGGGTAATGTCACCCACAAGGGGGCAATAATTGAGTTTGGGGGGCTGCAGAAGTCTTGGATACTACAAAGCTTTGTGCCTCTCCTAAGCTCAATGCAAATGCAACAAAATATTTTACCTTAGTATGTAATTTCTCTAGCAAGGTAGAATTATATTTAATATAATTTTTCTCCCTGGTCAGAGGTGACAATGAAAAACTATAGATGCGTAGAAAATGTTATCATTATAACACCTAAGCATAAGGAGTTTTGCCTATTTTCCAGCGAAATGAAATAAACTGCTTTTAATTTTAAAGCACTTTAGCAGCAGTCTTTGACTATAAACAATTAACTCACTAATTACAAATAATGCTTGCCAAATCATTAAAAGACAGAAGAAAAACAAGTATTAAATGTTCCTGCCAGTCTTAAATGTTGTAAATAACAGCAATAAAGCTACATTTACTCATTTTTTAAATAAATTTTTTCAAAAGTGTTGTTTATTTATTTATAGGAATTTACTCAACCTAGCTATTGATATTATATGACCAAAATCATTTATACTGAGTTATGAGGTTTCATTTTATAACCAAACTAAATTAGTTTCCTGGAAAATAAATAAGCAGTTAAAGGAAAAGGTATCATTCCCAATTAGCTAGATTTCTGCTGGTCCATGTTTAATGTCATAATACAATAAAATAATCTGGCAAATGTTGCTGTTTAGGAACTAGCTTCATTATGAAATTCAGGAAAAAGCTGTAGCTCTGCATGTCCTTAGCATATACTTGATAATTAAAGCCATATGCCTCCATCAGTCTGGAAAGAGTATGAATAAAGGGGGAGAAACAAAGAAACTAGCTTAGGAACCTGTTTGAAATGGATGAATGTACAACTATGTCAAAAACTGTGCTGCACTTCTCTAAGTTTAAATTTAAATTTCCTGGAAATGATTATCATCTTAACTCCCGATAAAATGTTTGTTAAGACAAACATCATCAAGATTCTGTGTTTTAACCTGAGCGACTAAGAGCCAACATCATTTAACGAACATTCCTTCATTCCATAGAACATTGAACTATGTGGTTCAGGGATAATATAAAAAAGGAAAAGAAGACACAGTCTGAGAAACAATTAGCAAATTTTCTAAGTGGAGAGCCAGAACTCATTCTTGTACTTTAAAAAGGGCTTCAGAACACTTTCAACATGTCATACAAATAAGGGCAAATTAACAGAGTAAAAACTGAGTAGATAATCCCAAGGAGACATGGAAAAAGAGTCACTTGGAGTTCATTAAGTAAATCTTACCAAAAGAGGTTATACCTAAGCCAGGTTTTGAAAGACAAGACAAGTGGAACAGTTGAAAAGCAAACAGAAAAAAAAACAAACAAAAGAAAAGCAAAGAAAAAGAAAAAGCATGCAAATGCAAAGAAATCCAGAGAGAACAAAAGCTTATGAATGTAAATAAGCAAGATGGGCAGCTATGCTTTCTGGGGGAGAGAAATCCATAGTGGGATTGGTACAATTAAGAAAATCAGGGCCTATGAGAGGACTCAAGAGAGTCAAATGCCCTTCAACACATCAGTTTGATAAAATTAGCCAAACTGAGTCATTGTGCGTTTTTGGGTAGAGAGAGAAATGTTTTGATGGGAAGAAAAACAACAAAACAAGAAACACTAGCATCTTAGAAAAGTTTTGTGATGGTCAAAATGATTCTAAAATATATTTAGACATATATCCAATAACTTTACTTGCAGACTGAATCATCCTTAACATGGAATTATCCTTACAACTGTAAATGTCAGAATATGCAGTTTATTTTTTTATGCTATTTATACGCCAGCTACTTCCAAAACAGATTTTTGAAGGGCACAGAGCAAAATCATAAAAGAACATTAAAATAGTAAATGAGGGTGAGCAAGAATATAGCAGGAACACTTAACTAAGAAAAGCTACTGCCATTAAACACAAAACTGAGCACTAAATTCCTGGTAGCCAAAGCAAAAGCTAAATAAGATGAATTCTCTCATTCCTTTATTTATTTCATCATGAAGCAAATATTTATTGATAACATAACATGTATAAAATTATGGTCAAATATTTTAAAGAATCCCAGTTCATCAGCAGCTAATTTTTTTTCTAGTTTTTAATTCAAAAAGGAATTTTTTGTTTTGATAATTAAATGAGAGATACCAATTAGCATAAGGAAGGAATGGTGTTCCCTTTTGTCAAAATTACAAAAACTGCAAATGTTCTACTTAGGTCTATTTCTTAAAACAAATGCTAATGAAACTGAGGGCAAAATACTTGTAAATATTATGTAAAGGCAAGGCTTTAAACAATGCAGATATACTCCATTTTAGTAATCTGATATAGGAATTAGGAAGAATGAATGGTGTCCTTTCTAGCAAAATTACAACAGTAAATGTTCTTCTACCTAGGGGTAATAACAAACCCTGATCAAGCTGTGGACAAAATATTTGGTTATATATACATAAAGGCAAATAATGTAGGTAAGCTCTGTTTTGGCAATTTGACGTACTAATTTGGAAGAATGACTGGTGTAGCAGATACTTTTCAGGATATTTGCTGAGCCAAAATTGATGTTTCCTTCTCTTTTTTCTTCTTTTCCTTCCCCTTCTTCTCCTTTTTTTTAATGTCTCACCTTACCCTTACCTTCTCCAATATATAGGGGTGGGTTTGGACTTCATGACCGTGTGCCATTGGCCACAGTTAATTGGATCAGAGTTGGAAAGCAGACTAAAGATGTCTTGTAAGATTCTTTTTTACCACAACATTGTTCTGAAATACTTTTACTGAGTTTAAGCCATTCCTCTAAACAGAAGGGAGATAAACCAGAGAGCAGTTAAAAGCCATCTTCTACTACTGCTTCTCTTTGGATTTGGTGAAAGATAAGGTGGAGGAAGAGGGGAAGAAAGGGAAGAAAGGGGCAGAGGAGTAAGGGAAGTAGGAGGGAAAAAGAGCTTAGGAAGAGGAGAAGGAAAGGAGGAGAGAGAGAGGAGGAAGAAACACTAGAGAGAGAGAGACAGACACAGAGACAGAGGTGGGCTGCCCGCTTTCCTTCCAATGGGTTTTCAATACTTGATTCTATTTTCAGAGCTTATTGAGGACTTTTTTTTTTTTTTGCCCTTTTTATGTCTTTCACTATTTTAAAGGAGCTTTTAAAAAGAATATCTTCATAATCACTGCCTCTGCTTTAACACCACTGGAAGAAGAGCAGGGAATGCCTGATCAGGGTAAGCAGCATTTCACCAACACAGTATTCTAGTTCATCCAAATTGCTGCAATCCACTGGGAACATGAAGATGGCAAAACCAGCACTGTCATGCCTAGATGGTGTCCTGGTCTTCTACTCCAGGGGTCTCAAATGCCACATGGTTTGGCCTCAGATTGCTTTGCTTGTGCCGTGATGACTGGCCAACCTTAGATATTTTTAGCCATCTCTATTTTGCTACCCTTGTGCTTCTGACTTGCTTTCCGTTTTTTTTCTCACAACTGCTCACATCTTATTATTTCTTCCCCTCTCTTTCAAAATTTAGTTATCATTAACCCAAAGTTGTCCGAAGTGCCTAAGGATCATGGTATGAACTTACAAATTAAATATATTGTTTAAGGTATATAGTAAACGATTCAGTAGATACAAATTGAATACACGCTATATACAATATAATGTACAAGACACATGAGAAGAATTAAAGAGGGAACATCAACAACACACTGTTTATGGTAATTCTTCAAGTGACACGATAACTGAATTTAGCTTATAGCAGTTTCTGTCTACCTGCTTTTCCTAGGACAATTTTGACTCTGCCCAACCAGGTATTTTTTCTAGAACCGGCAGGGTTCTAGAGCTAACGGAATTGGAATATTCCTTTTCCATGGAATATTAAGGGCAAGTTCCAGTTTGGCTAACTCTGGTATCTACATATATACTGGATTATTTCCCTCTTCTGCTTCTGTTGCAGAAAAATTCAGAATAAAAACTAAGACTTACATGTATCTCTGTTGTGTATTTGCCATAATGTACAAAAAATGTTTTTAATCTTGTTTATTCAGTGTATACAGCTAAAGCTCTTACTTTATGTTAATTTTAAACATGAATGTGTGTACATATAAACATTTATTCTGAAAATTGTTTCTAATCCTTTAAATGTTAATGTCTTCATTCAAAGACAGAATCCATTCTCTTCTCCATCTACGCTACTCTCTTCAACTACATTTGACTGAAAAGGTTAGGTTACTCTTGCCTGGAAAGCAAGATATCAGAGTCTTGATATGAGTAAATACTCTAGAAATCCAAGGTCACAATATATTTTTCAGCTGAAATCTTCTACAGAGAAAATTAAATTATTAGTATCTTTGCCTGTGTGAGAGATTCCCGCTCTGATCTCCACAGTCTTTCACGTGGAGAGTACTACTCTCAAACACAAAGATATTTAGTCCTTTTATCTGCAAAATGGAGATAATAAAAGTACTTATATCACAGAATTTTTATGAGGATCTAGTGACATGTTTCTATGAAAGTACTCTTCAAGCTCTGAAGCATATTTTAAATGGTACTTATTTACCTAATGCAGTGATGAAGAAGATCTGTCTAACATAGTGTTCCTAAGAGAAGTGGTTAGAAGGTGACATCATACTGATGAGGGGTAATAAAGTGCTCAGAGTGTTCAATAACATTAGTGTGTGTAGTCCTGAAAGTTCATCATCAAAGACTATAAGGAAGCCCCAAGCTAAACACTATGGGGAATTAAAATGGGCCTTGGACATTGACTTTATTTTCCTAGAGCTTATTTTCGGGCATAAGGCATGAAATACAATGATTAAAGAGAATAATGCATGATCACTCTTAAAGAAATAGCATCACTACTGAAATAAACACCTCAAGATTTCATTTCAGAGGAGTTTCATGGAAGTGAGACATAAACCTAGACTGTGAGGAAATGGTTGGCTTAAATAAACAGAAAAAAATGTGATGAACAATATGAAAGGCACAGAGGGCCCTGTAATCATAAAGGGCTAAGCTGTGAAGGAGAGGTTTGGGGGGAGAAGAAAGCAGAAAACATAAAGCTGGAATCTGATTGGCCTGTACAGAGGAGGATGCTTCTGGATACTTCATGCTTTGTGACTCTTCCCTCATGATTCCAACCCAGCAAATGGACAAGTGTTAAACAGTATTTTTCGTGGATTCTCTCAGAAAAGTATCTCATCTCTTGCAGCCTAATTGGGCCCTAGAGTGAGGAAAAAATCTCTATGTGTTAAGGTCTCTTGGCCACTGGATCAGAAGCCAGTCACTGAGAGCCAATACCTTGAATGACTGCTGAAGGCATTTGGATTTTATGGCTTCTCATTTTCTACAAAGGCTAGAAATGGTGTGGCCAGGGAGGAATTTCCTGCTACTAGAAGAGATAAGAGGTAGTAAAAGCCAGGCACAGAGAAGGCAAGGGATGTGGCAGGTCTGAAGGACAGAGATGGAGGAAAAATCAGTAGAATTCTGGCAAGTGATTGGTTATCAAATGTCTCAGTGATTTGTAGCCTGGGCATCTAAGGAGAATTGGGGGATCATTAACAGAAAGAGGAAAAACACAAGGAGAGGCTAGTTTAGAGGAAAGGTGATAAGTTGGGTTTTTAGCTGGTTGATTGGAGTTGCCTGGGAGTGTCTAGCCAGCAGTCAGAGATAAAAGGCCTATGAGATATAGGCTGAAGTGGAATATACAGATCTATACATCATGTACAGAATGTAATATCTAACATAAGGCCTACATGTTAGTGGAAGGGTGGGGAGTGATAAGAAGCTCAAACAGAAGGAGAAAATGCTTTCATTAGCTTTCAAAAACAGGGATGAGGAAAAGAGAGCAGGGAGAGAGAAGAAAGGTAAGTGATTAAAGAGGCCATCAGATTTAGTGATAAGAACACACAACAAGTGAATTTTCAGAACACAGTCTCAGACAGGAAGCAGGGAGGAGAGCGAGTGTGTGTTGAGTGAATGGAAGACAAGTAGATCAAGGGAATCTTGAGGGCAAAAGAGAGAAAACAGCAAAAAGGAGAAAAAAGATGGAGACTATGCAAAGATTGGAGGAGCAAC
This sequence comes from Monodon monoceros, assembly GCF_005190385.1. Classification (NCBI taxonomy): domain Eukaryota; kingdom Metazoa; phylum Chordata; class Mammalia; order Artiodactyla; family Monodontidae; genus Monodon; species Monodon monoceros. The sequence continues at coordinate 90,272,347 of NW_021703777.1, forward strand.
TGACAGAAGATGGAGGGTAAGATGCAGTCACTGATCTCAAATGTTATAGAAACTCTTTGTGTTCTGAAACAGGAGGGGAGGAGAAAGGTCGAGAGGAAAACAGAAGAAATTTTGAGGAAAACAGAAGAAATGTTTCAGGAAATTAAGTCAGATGCTCACCAAAGTAGAAAGTAAGACCATTGCTGAGGGGTAAGAAGTCAAGGCTTAAGTGGAAAATCATTAGGGTTCATCTGGCTCAGAAGGGCAGGAATGAACTAGAACAGGAAGAACAGGCAGAAGAGACAGAGTCATAACAAGCGTAAGGAACAGGTGAGTGAGCATGAGGAATCGGGCAGGGTGGATGCTGCAGTCCAAACTGGGCCAACTCCCTACTTCCTAAGCTTTACATTTACACTGCTGGCAGATCAGAATGATAACTGCTTATAAAATTGCCTTGAAATATCAATAGTTTGTATTTTAAATTAAAATAATGTGTATATGTGCAACTGACTTTTTGATATGTGTACTTGACAATGACACTATATGGTAAATAGATTATTATCCATAATAATGGTAATAGTATTAATAATAACAAAGTAGTACGCTCAAAGTACATAGCTTAGACTAATTTTCAGCCAAATTCTAAGAGCTCAGTGCCATTATTACCCCCATTTTACATCTAAAGAGCCCAGAGCTTAGAAAAGTTGACTTGATTTAGATTATACGGAGAGTAAATGGCAGGCCAGAGATGCAAACCCAGGGCCAGATGATCCCACTGTGATATCAAGGACCCTCATTTCTGCTCACTGAGAGAATAGATACATCTCGCAATTGAGAATTGATGTGTACTATGCGAACTCAGGAGGGAGCTGAGTGAAGGTGCTGGAGCTGGGGATGCAGCAGTTGGTGTGAAACAGTCATAATATACAGGATAAATACATAAGCAGGCCAACTTATATATTCTTCTCTATGTTTATCTGTACATTTTTCCTAATACCAGCCTGACTCACAATAGAGTTAAGAGAAACTGTGTGTGTCCACACAACAGATCAATAAGCCAACCGCTGTATATGGTGACTACCTCCCTTGAAACCAGACATCCTTTGATCACTGGTGGGGATCGCAACAGCCCTGAGGACTCTCACAGCCCTGGACGATCTGCTGGATCGTCATGCCTGAGCCTTGCTGAGAGACAAGAAACATCTTTATCAGAGGAAGTCATTCCAAACCAGGGCTCTTTAAAGAGATTTGCAGAAAATTATTTCAGATTTTGTTGTTGTTGTTGTTTGTTTGCTTTTGTTTGTTTTTTTTTAGTGCCTGGCCCAAAGCCAGTACAGCACCGACTCCTCAGTCTCTAAAATCAGAAAAGAGAGTCATGAGAAAATGATGGCTTACATGCAATTCCATTTGCAAACCCATTTTATTCATCCCTTCAACAATTTTTAGTGAGTGGCTAATATTTGCAAAGCCCTGGGCTAGACAGTGTGATGCTGGCTGTCATGGAATTTCAGACTGCAGTTAGCTAAAAATCACACCAAAAAATTAATTATTAATTAAATTTAAAATAAATATAAAAAGCACACAAATATATGTAACTCCAAACTTAGTTACGTAAATCAGTGGCGTTATTACTCTTAAACAGCATTTTTTTCCAAAGTAAAAATCAAAAGGATACATCCCTCCTTTTCTAGATGTAATACCTCTCTCCTGCTTCCCATTTCAAGTTAGATCTAATAACGATTGTTAAAGGAAAAGACCTGAAAAAAACGTGCGATTTTATAGTCTAAGAATCACATCTCATTTTACCACCTGTCTTTGACAGCCTTCATAGTTTTAAATAACAATTGCAAGTACAGTTATATTTCTGCACTGGTACAATGGACTGTGTAACAAATTTGAAAACACAGGAACTACTTAAGAGAAATATTTAGATTGTGTCTAATTTAAATAGATAGTCCATTGGGCAAGGACTGTGTCTAATTCTATATTAGGTTCAGCACATTGCAGAATGTTGGCACTCAATAAACGTAAAATAATAACAGTCTTTTCCCCTTTAAAGTATATAATTACATCTACCCCCTACCGTGCACCAAGCTCACTGACAGATCTTTTGTTTATTAAATCCACAGCCCTGAAGGCATACAGTACTGCCGCTTCAATACGAATTGCAGTAAAGTCCTCTCTCCTTTAGGTAAAACTTTAAATATCTACAAATCCCTGAAGAACATCTTAATTTAGCCGTCCACCAACTATTTTACTTAACCAAGTGCAGGAAACCTTTTCAAAGTCCCCAAAGTGGAATCCAAACACTAAGTGGAAATGTGTTCTCAAAGTTAGTTTGGAAATATGTCATGGAATAAAATTACTTTTAGCTAATTTGCCATTTCTCTCTCCTAAAGAAACATGTCAAGCTGCTGAGCCAAGCTCTAAGCTTTATGCAGGAAACATTCAATAGGTTCCCATGCTTGTGTTCAAAGTGTGCTATTATCCAAGTAGCCTGAACTGAGGAGAAAAAAAAAAAAATGACTCATGTACAGCTTTATTCGAGACATTTGCACTACAATGAACTAAGCAAAGCAACAGGTCAAGTTAAAAAATATTGCAAAAAGCAACAGCGGCCAAAGCCCCTTCAAGGGGAATTTTGGACTGGAAAGCCCTTTTGCTTCATTTCATCATTATTTTCTTCTAGTTTCCCGTGTTTGTATTTGAATGCTTGCACTTGAACATTAGTTTCACAATCACCTATTCTACATTTGGTATTGATGAAGTTCAACATATGCTCAGCAATTCACTGCTACTAAAATAAGAAATGCAAATTCAGCTAAGTGCGCTCCAAGTCTAATGTTAAGCTGGGCCCGGGTTCCTTTGTAGTTTTTGTAGAGTATTATCATTAGTAGAGAAGGGTTAATGGCAAAGGCGAATGATTGTTTAAAAATTCACATTACCAAAGTGGATTACATTGCATCTACTGAGGGGATCAACAATGTAAGCCTACACTAAGCCATTATTGCAGAAACAAAGCTTTCATTTTAAGCCTTTGGAAACAAGCATAAAATGGACAAAAGAAAAAATTCTTCTGATGTAAGAACAAGGCAAGCACTACATGCTTTTCATCCTTACTCACTTTTAGAGCCATGATGAATGTGCAAAAAATGGACCATCTCCCCAAAGAACACATCATTAAATTATAACATATCGGCATTTCAGAAAATGCTTCTTCTCTATAGTTAGAAATCCAACAGAAATCCTTTATGGAAACGTCTTTTTCCTTTTGTTGAGAATCAGTCACAACATGGAGAAGTACATTTTTTAGGACTGTCTCACCATTTGTTCTTTTATCTTCTAATGAGAAGGAAAAGAATGATTCTGAAAAATACATTCCCACAGCCAGTGTCATGGTTTACTCTTTGCAGTAGTAATTCATTACAAACAATATTGGTATGTGGTAACTGAATGCTAAAGCACCAGTTACTAACAGGAACAGGGTCTGGTTGGAGGCTACATGTACTTGATAAGTATTATTTTCCACAACAAATTCAGAAGTGCATTACTGATATCACCTTACAAATGTAGAAACTGAGGCTCAGAGTGTAATAATGCTACCCAAAAATATTCACAAGAATTAAAAATGCATGGATACCAATAGGTAAAAAATATGCATAGTAGTTCTAGTAGATTTACTAGAATATATAACAAGATACACATGTAAACATATAAAAATAATATATCTTATTGTTATATTAAATAAATATTTTATGTTATGTAAAACTATATATGTGTATATTTTGTTAAAGATATATTATATATATTTGATTATATATTAAATAATATATTAAAGATAAACACATGAAAACATGACTATAATAAAAGTCAATGTTTTCACAACGAGAATCCTAGGAATAAAAGTATCTACTAGAACACTTTTTTCTGCTTAGAATTCTGGGCTTAAAGAATGGAAGTTTTATTAGATGGAAGTTTTTTTAGTAGGTAAGTGTAACTGAGGCTAGTTAAACTAGAATGTTTAGTCCAGCAAGTATAATGCCCACGGTAGCCATTTTTATAGTATGTCTAAACTGTCGTCTATAGCTTACTGTTTTTTTATACATAAGAAACACCATGCATAAACATATGTAAAAAAACATCTTCAGGGCTTCCCTGGTGGCGCAGTGGTTGAGAGTCCGCCTGCCGGTGCAGGGGACACAGGTTCGTGCCCCGGTCTGGGAAGATCCCACATGCCGCAGAGCGGCTAGGCCCATGAGCCATGGCCGCTGAGCCTGCGCGTCCGGAGCCTGTGCTCCGCAACGGGAGAGGCCACAACAGTGAGAGGCCCGCGTACCGCAAAAAAAAACCCCAAAAAAACGCACCTTCATCGGTCCCTCTGTAAAATCACACCCTTGCTTCACCTCCTTACACTAAGAATATATTTAAGGGTTAGGAATGGAGGGGTTTTGATTTTGGAGTAAAAGTTGATAATAAGTATGTAATAAAACCATAATCTATGCTGAAAAGAAAAAAATTAAGTGACATGGAATTGATGACATGTTTATAACCTGCAGAACGGTAAACTCCTTATAGGCAAAAGGCCCATGAATAAATCGTTGTTTCCCCCATAAGGCTTAGCAAGCAATAAACCTTGGAATAACTGAGTGAATGAATGCATAAAGTTCATTATGCCTTGCCCAGCTCACATTTTTGGAGACTGGGAGGAAGCTGGTGGGAGATGACTTTATTATGGGCTCTGTTACTATCTATGCTTGGTTCATTCCCACTACCAAAACAACAGAAGTCCACGCTAAGCAGGAAGGTCATTTCAAGACAAAAGTACCTTCTATGCAAGAGCTCTCAAACGTATTTTTATGTATAAATGTATCATAAATAATAAGTAAATATTGTATATACATATGTAGAGAGAGAAAGAGGGAGATACACATACATATAGGCAGGTGTTAAAAGTCCTCAGTACATTTTACTTAATGAATTATTGAAATATTTACTAAACACCTACTATAATGCAAAGCATTGCAGTAGATTCTGTAACTAACCTCCACACTGATAAGGGATATACCAATTAAACCCTAAATAGACCATTTCTAATAGCTTGAAATTCTAATTTTTCTATTTTGTTTCTTTATTACAACATTATACATGATAATTGTAACAAGTCAAACAATCAGAGAGAAGAAAGTCAAGTGCTGTGACTTTCCATCTCCCATCAACAACCCTCACAGAGGTAAGTTTCATATACATTCTTCCCTATCTTTCTCTATGTTCACAAAACATCTTCAAATTTGAAATAACCACGTATATAGAAGTATTAAAACAAAAATGTGATCATAAGTTCATTACAAGCCTCTTGCTTTTCTCACTTAATAATATATCATAGACACCCACTGAGGTCAATGCTGATAGCTCCTATTCATCGTTTTGAATATCTACATAATGCTGCATACTTTGGGTTCACCACACCTCATTGAACTACTCCATTATTAATGAAAATTCATGATTTTTTCCAGATTTTTGTTCTCACAAACACTGTTGAATAGTTTTGAAGACATATTTCAAATATTAGTATATTTGTGTTGAAATGTCCCTTTATTGAGAGACTTGATTTTTTTCTTAGCTTTTTGTTATTACACATAGTAATGTAGTACAGTGTTGAAAACAGTTTTACATATTTGTAACTTTACTTCTCCAAGATAGATTACTAAAAGTGAAACAGCTGAATCAGGGGTAACAGCTGAATCAGGGGTAAATGATCACATTCGTTTTTATTTTATTAGGTAATACAGATCGCTTTCCAAAAAAAAAATTATAATTCATATCCCTTTGTAGAAATTTGCTTGTTTTCCCCATACCTTCACATACCAACACTGGATAATATCAATATTTCTCCCTTTTGCCACTTTTGTGAACAAAATACCAGATATTCTTTTATTTGCATTTCCCATGTTACTGGGGAGTTTGAGCAGGTTTCCATGAATTTATTAGCCATCTGCATTTCTTCTTCTGTGAATTACCTACTAATATCATTTACTCACTTTCCCATATATCCTTTGTCTTTTCGAATCAATTCATAAGACCTCTTTTCACACGAGAAATTTTCTTCTCTCCATTATTTCATGGAAATATGAATATAGTGAGAACCAAGAAAACACATAGCCCAAATCGCTGGACTGGTTTAAAATAAACATTAGTGACACTGAAAGAAAGTTTGCAATATTCACTTTCTAAATTATTACGCTGCACAAGGACTGGGGCCTTTGTTTTGTTAAATCACGTATCTCAAGAATCTAGAACAGAGCCTGGCAAAAAGTAGAAACTCATATACATATCTACATATACATGTATTTAATATACAATTTTTAAAATAAATGTGCATGTATATGTACTAACCTCTAAAACTGTAAAATATTTGTGGGAAGGAAGGTTGTTTGTACTTTGTCATTATGTAGTGTTTCTAATCCTTAGCACATCTTAACATTCATTTAATCCTCAGAGGCACATATTGTTACTTCTGTATTAAGGATGAAGGACTGAGAAAGTTGTCCAAGATAACACAGCCGATAAATAGAGAGCTGGAATATAAATCCAGGCTTTTCTGACGTGGGAGGTGGATATTTTCCACTATGTCATCCTGCCCATCAGAATGTAATCTGACCTGGGGTTGGCAGAAATATGCTTATCATCTAATTTTCAGCTTTAACTGCCCCAGGACTGAGAAACAACCTAACTAAGATCTACAAACCAAGAACAACATTCTACTTGTAGTCATAATACATAAAATATTTATTTTTGTGACACTAAAAATAGCTATAAAAACATGGACTCTAAGACACTTAAGCAGTGATGTGGATAAACTTAAAAAGAAAAAAATAGGAGGCAGAAAGCAATAAGAAGGCTACCTTCTACAAAAAGCCAAATATTGTGCCAAGAAACTAGAGGAGAATGTGATTAAAGCAGTGTGGTTTACAAACAGTATCTTACAACTAGGTCTAGAAGCACCTATACCAATCATAGAACTGAAGAAGCTCTTAATTATGTCAAATTGTAACACAATCACACAGAGATTGTCAAAGACATATGTTTAACAATAAAAGCATAAAAGTATTTCAGGCTACAAAATAAATTTATAATAACTTGAAATAAGAAAGATGTGAACTTTATTAACCAAGTTTGTGTGTGTGTTTGCACGAGCATGAGTATGTAAATTAAATCTCATTTATTTGAAGGAACAACTGTAGATAAATATATATATATATATAGAGAGAGAGAGAGATACATATATATAAAGCTCCAAGCTGTTAAATGACAATTGAGCAACCTGTACTGAATAACATATGATTATCATTGACTGGACTATTTTCTGTAACTCCAGAATGTTCTTTTTCGTGCAGTGGAATCATTACATTTTTTTCTTCTTTTATTTTTTTAAATGCTATTTCTCATAATGATTGCCAAGGATTATCAGTAATTGGTTACCACAAGTTCACCTAGCAGATATGATTTTAAAAAATTCCTCAGGCAAAAATGTTGGCTTTTTTTTTTTACATTCAGACTCAGCACAGTCTGTTTTTACTGTAAGTGAGATGAAAACAGAAATCTCTCAGCTAAGAATTTGATAAAGGTGAGCAAACACACAAATAATAAACTATTAGCTAAAATACCAATGATTACCATGTTTGGGGTCTGACAGATACAGTTACTGCTAGAATGTAATATTGCCATGGAATCACTTGGCTAATAGTATTGAATGAAAACTCTCCTACCGAAAAGCCACACAGTTTGCTGTGGCAATCCAAAACCTTTGGTATTATTCTTTGTTAGGGTTAGAGTTCTCTCCTTTTCTGTCAATTATCTATGTGAAAGAACATTCTTAGAAGACAAGAAAGCTTAGATTAAAGGTTAACATTGACCCAATACATTTTATTTTATTTTATTTTATTTTTGCGGTACGCAGGCCTCTCACTGTCGCGGCCCCTCCCGTTGCGGAGCACAGGCTCTGGACGTGCAGGCTCAGTGGCCATGGCTCACAGGCCTAGCCGCTCCGCGGCACGTGGGATCCTCCTGGACCAGGGCACGAACCCGTGTCCCCTGCATCGGCAGGCGGACTCTCAACCACTGCGCCACCAGGGAAGTCCCGACCCAATACATTTTTAATAGCTAAATAATAACAACCCCTCTACTGAAAATTAAACATCAAAAATTAAAGTCAATTTATAATCAATTTCATAGTCTCATGAAAATTATTAGAATGACAGTTAATTATTAAAACAAAAAAAAACTTTGTAAATTTGTCATTTGAAGAGAGATGAAAATATTAATTATAAGTTCTACTCTAAATAATATTTTGGAATTTTTGTCCCTCAATATGTATTTTAATTTTATCTAAAACTATAGCATATAATTTCTATAACATTCTATAAATCTAATCACTCATAAAAATGTTTGGAGAATGTTAATTTAAAATGAAAATCTGAAACAATTTGTATTTCTCTGAGATATACACATTTCTGTTTTTCAAAAGATATAACATATATCCACAAAATTTATATAACTTTCAATGTAAATTTATGAAGTCTATAGGAGACAAGGAAAAGGCAATTGACCTTTTGTTCGATGCGGTACTCATAATATGATTTAATCATGAAAAGAAATGCTTACCTGGTATTATAAAATAAACAATTCCTTATAAATTCATTCCAATATTTTACCACAATGACAGTTATTTAATTTTCATGAAATAGTATCAATCCAATAAGCCACCAAAATGACTTAGATCTTAGTTAGTTCTTAGTTACTAGAACTGTAACATTCTTTCCTAGGAGATGTTTCTACGAGTTTTAAGAATGTTTTTTATACAAGTTCTTTGTTTCTTTCTCTGTATTCTTAAAAGATCTTCACAACAACAAAGACATTTATTTGACAGGCTTCAAGAATTTAAATGGAGCCAAAGATGCCATGTCTAAAATCCAATCATGATAGGAAACATCAAACTTTGCTCCCCTGAACCTTAGTTTTCTTTTTGCTGCTGAAGTCCTGTTGCCTCAGAGAAGAGAAGGTCCCAGTCTTGCCTCTGGTCCAGCCACCCCAGAACGGCCCCCCTCCTCTCCCATCCCCCTCCAACCTTCTGACCCTGCTGCCCACATAGCAAACTGTGTGTGGTGAGGGCAGAAGGGAAAGGCGTGAGGATGGCAAGAAACAAAAGCCCCCAGGACGCTCCGACAGAGATGAAATAATAAAATTCTTAGTATTCCGCTAAAGAATAAATTTGCCATCCCACCATCCTATGTGTATGACAGTTTTCAATTGTAATTATTAAACTCTTCTTGGTTCACATTAAAATGCCTAAATAAGTGAGTAACCTAAATTTTCCATACCGTAACTTAAAACCAGATATTTAACACAGTTAGTGGAAACCCAATATCTGATCCTATAAGAAAGAGTTTCATTTTCTTTAAAATAACATGCTGAAAAACTGTTCTGAAAATACAAACTTCTCGTGTTGCACACCTAAACTGTCATGGTTATAAAATGAGACTAAATTCTTTAGCTAATCTTATTCGTGAAATATTTCACGTGCTTTTAGAAAATACCACATTGCGGTTAAACACCATTATTCCATTATGCCTGAAAATAACCAGTGGCTTACAGCAGTAAACAATTCAAATTGCATTCCTTGTACTGGAAAGCTAAAATGCTTACAGAAATAGAACTGATATTAAAAGCCCTAAGAAACTCAATATGTTTTCATCTGAATACTAATTCATTGAATAACTTACTGGATACACATTTATAGTGGCTTAACAAAGTGTATTTCAAATAAGATTACATTAATTTTGCAAGTAATCAAGCCTCAGTATTCTGTATAATTTACTAAATATTCCACAAAGAATAGTCCATTTCAATTATAATAGTAAAACACAACAAAGAAAACCTTCCAGTCAAGCTAGTACTATTCACTGCCAGTAACAGCATGTAATATAAGTTGGGGAAAAATTTAGTAAAAATGTTTTAATTTTATAAATTGGTTTCCATATTAACTTATATTTAAAATACAATCAGAATGCCCATCTACAATGCATCAAGTCCTACCTCATTTTTATTTTATAACACTGCCATCTTAATACAATATAAAGATATTCAAAATTATTTCATCACATTTTTAAAAAGTTAATGTTATATTTACCTGAAAACATAAACATCTGAGGGATATCTTGTTATAACAACATGGTATTAAAACGGGATGTAGAGTTTAAACTTAAAAAATGTTTTCTAATTTCCCAATTTTCCTATACATTATTTTTTTAATTAAAATTATTTTAGTATAAAATATTGAGTTCAGTTCATAGGGATTTATGGACTACCTTTCCTGTGATAGGTTCTTGAGAATACAGATAATAATAAACACATTCCCTTCTTTTGAGGATTTATAAATGAAAGCTATTTGAAATTAAGTTAGAGAATGGGTCCGAGTAGCATTAAAGAGATTTCAGTATAATTACATGGGGAGACTTAGGTTTGGGACAGAGTACCCTGCAGTAATTGGGGCAAGTTCATTGATGGGAAGAAGCAGGTCTCCAGCCAGCAAGACCATTTTAGACTAATGTAATAATCTAGGGTAATAGTAAACAGGATAGGAAAGGAAGAGAAAGATTCAAGAAATACTTAGGAGTCAAAATCGTCAGGGATTAAGGTTTACGGGATGTGAGATGAGAGGAACATCTGAGTCTGACACCAGGTTTGTGTCCTAGGTGACTCAGGGAAGGATGGTGCTGGGGACTGCAAAAGAAAACGGAGGGAACGGAACACATTCTTGACCGGGGTGAAGGAGGAGGAGATCAGCATAGAGAGAGAAAGAGACATTTTTGTGCTGGGTAAGTCTGAGTTACTAGTTTTTCACCCAAGTTTATATGGGCAGCAAATATTTTCTTGTGTGAATCTGAAGTTCTGGGATGAAGATCTAGATCTTAAGGATGTTAGTTGGTGGTACAGTTTAAAACTGGAAATTGGTGAGCTTGTCCAGGAAACATGTATAGAATAAGAACAAAAAAAGAATGGGAAAGATATCTGAGGAAATATTCATGTGTGAAGAGAGAGGATGGTGCTAAATTCTGTCCAATGTAGCAGAAGAAGATTAAGACTGAATCACTGGATTTGGGAAAAGGAGATTCAGAGGATTAACAATAATTTTAGTAAAAGGAGCTTTAGAGGTGTGGCAAAGGGTAGAGGTTATCACAGTGGATTGAGGAATTGATGACAAATTAGGTAGCAAATAGATAACCATACCAAGATGTCTAGCTGTTTAGAGGAAAGCGATAGAATTTTAACAAGTAGAGAAACACTGAACAAGAGGAGATTCATTTGTTGCTTGAACTGCTAATCCTCCAAGGCCCCGTCACCTCTCAAATCTGATCTACAACTTTCCACGAGGTGCAACTCTCTCCAGGCAGCTAATGGTCCCCTCCCCGCAGGCCCATAGGACATGTTTCAAGCACTTATCACTCAGAATCATAATAATAACTTTAATCTCTCCCCTGCTGGAATGTGAGCCTTTCAGAGACAGGGATAGTATTTTATTTAATGTAGAATCAATAGTCCATAAAGCAGTATGTGGCAGATAGTAGATACTAAATAAGTATTTGCTGTGTGGTAAAAACACCGTGGGCTTTGAGGGTTGTGTGGGGAGATGAGCAGCGTCTCAAATCCCACTTCTGTCTCACACCATCTATGTGAGCTTGGGCAAGTCACAGCCTGTGAGCTCATGTTCACATCTGCATGGACATATTACCCATCTTAAAGAGTGAGAACTGACACTGACAAAATTAGAGTCCCTGGCACACATTTAAGCGCTTAATAAATGTTAGTTTCCTGTCTTTTCACCCCTACCTTCTGAATGCCTGAATGCAGTATAGGTAAGATTTAACAAGGATAAGTCTATTTATTGACTGAACAAATACTGCTCAAATGTGTAACAAGAGTAAGAAACTATTGTAGGTGCTGTGTGTATGTCAGAGAGAGAAATTTTTGCACTCAAAGAGTTGAGGATCTCATGAGGAAAACACAAATTTTATGCAAACGATGATTTTTTTTTAATAAGGTAGAAAACCACGTCCTATTAGTGCATGAATACCGCTAGAGAAAATGCACGGAGGGTGCAGCTATTTTGGTTGGGAAATACTGGAAGTGGTCACCAATAATCTGGAATCTAAAATAAGTTTTGAAGATTGATTGTAAGCTGGAGTCATGAATATACAGGAAACCTAAGTAAAAAGTTCAGTATGAGCAAAGGAACAGAGGCAGGAGAGCAAAGAATTTCTCTAGGAATAAAGACTGGTTTGCCTGACTTGCTAGAATACAAGAAGCATGAGAAAGTATAGTGGGATAAAGACCTCAAACTCCAGCAAAAAGAACACTGCATATCTACTGAAAAATTAAACACAATTCATCATCTGGTTTATAATTCTCATGCTTCCTAATTTGAGTCCCTTTACTTATTAGGACTTTTAAAAGTTATACACAAGAGGAAAAGGGAATTAAAACACAAATTGGCATTACATATTGTGCATAGAAGCAAATTCTATTGACTGATCTAGTTGAGAAAGGAGCAAAAGTTATTTTTTTCTAAAGTAGTGGTTTCACTTACTATTAATGTTGGACTATATCTGACTATTCAACCCCATCTTGCAGGATGGTGAGAACAGGAAATATGAGTAATGATTAAAAAGAGTCTTGGGTATAAAATTTTTAAAAATAAAAAATAACACTTCCTGAGAGACACCAATGTCCTTCTCTACTGACCAGTCCTCCTTTCCCTCTGTTCCATACTCAAATGTTCTACTGCCCCCTGCTGCTTTAAGCTTCAGAAGCAAAAAAAAAAAAAAATTCTTGTCATCATCTTCCACTGATTTAACTGATTCCACCATTTTTCTTTTCTTCCAGGATGACCAAAATTCTAGGGCTTATTTCTTGGCCAAATGAAATTTTGATAGCAATGAAGGTATAAGAATTATGCAAAACTCTGTAGGAGGAAATCACAGCTTTGAAAATCTACACACTCAAGCAATCCTATTAGACCTCACAGCTCATTTAGGATTTCTAAACTGTACATTTTCATCAGGAAGTAGTAACCAATCCCTAAACACATCATTTGCCTCTCATTCAGATGGAACCCCAAACTTTCAAACCCAAGTATACAAACTTGTGTATAATTAGAGGTTTACTATGCAAGGTATTCTTCATATATTAGATTAAATGTAATACAACAGATAACCCTGGCTTATCCTATGTTACTGAAATTTTTTCATTAACTTCAGGTTTCTTTTTTAAATTTTATTTATTTTTTATTTATTTCTAGCTGTGTTGGGTCTTTGTTGCTGCGCTCGGGCTTTCTCTAGTTGCAGAGAGCAGGGGCTACTCTTCCTTGCGGTGCAAAGGCTTCTCATTGTGGGGGCTTCTCTTTTTGCGGAGCACGGGCTCTAGATGCGCGGGCTTCAGTAGTTGTAGCAAGCAAGCTCAGTAGTTGTGGCTCGCGGGCTCTAGAGCACAGGCTCAGTAGTTGTGACGCACAGGCTTAGCTGCTCCACGGCATGTGGGATCTTCCTGGACCAGGGCTTGAACCCGTGTCCCCTGCATTGGCAGGAGGATTCTTAACCACTGCGCCACCAGAGAAGCCCGACTTCAGTTTTTTTAACATATGGTGTAGACCTTAAATTTATTTTCCATGTGTTTTCATCTAAACTGTTCCAGTTGAAAGAATATCGTGCCTTCCTTTTTGATGTGTGTGTGTGTGTGTGTGTGTGTGTGTGTGTGTTTCCACCTCCTATTACCATTCAGAATGTTAGGTCACAGGGTTCTATGATAACCAAAAGCAGCAATAAAAAAGAAAGCTATTTGGAAAGTTCTCTATCTAACATTGATCAAATGTCACATCAATATCCTAAGTATGACTTTCTTTCAATATTGCATTCAGCAAACAGTTTTGAGTAGCTTTTATGAGCTAAAATGCAGTAAAAAAATATTTAATCCTCTTTTCAGGAGTTCAGTCTAGTGTGCTAGCAAGGGGCTACTCCGCTTGCGTTTCTGATCTTAGCTAAATGAAGGTATCACGGTCCACCAACTAATTCAGCCCAGATATATGAAAGTTATTCTTGATTCCCGTTTGAGTTATACACTGCTATGTAACAAAGCACCCTCAAACTTAGTCACTGAAGAGGACAATCAATGATTATCTCAATATGCTGTGGTTTAAGCAGGCAGTTTTTATCCTTCATACGGTAAATAAAGCCAGGGTGCTGAGAGGGCTAGAAGCTGCAAAATGCCCTGACAGTTGGGATTGGCTGGGAGCAAAGATGGGACTGTTGGCTGGGGTCTCAGTTTCACTCCACATGGACCTTTCTACATCACTTCTTGGGCTTCCTCATGGCATGGTAGCTGTTCTAAGAAGGTGCACTCTAACTGCAAGCATTCCAAGAGGACAATCCCCAATGTGCCAACGTTTATCAAACCTCTGCTTGCATCTCACTAATGTCTCATTAACCAATGCCAGTCACAAGGCCAAACCCGTACTCAACCAAAGGGGCTATAGAAGGCCATGAGTACTGGGAGGTGTTTCTCAGTGGGGCCAATGTAATATAGTCTGCCACAATTCCTCTTCTTCCTTCACAAACAAGTACCTTTGAAATGTTCCCCCAATACATTTATATTATCCATTTTCATTGCCTTAATTCAATTTTTAGTTCTCTTTCACTTTCTTTTTCTTTCTTTTTTTTTTTTGGTAAATATCTAGCTGGGCTTTTTAATTAAGGGTAGGGGGAATAATAGTGATATTCATGCAGTGAATAAACACGTATTGAGTAGTAGTGAGGAATACACTGTAGTTAGAACTGTGTGTGACACATGACTGAACAAGGTACTTCCTCTGCCTTCATAGCTAAAACTCTGCAGGGGAAAATAAATAAAAATATGCCCCTAGTCCCTCAAACCCGCACTCCTAATTGTAATGATTTTTCTAACATACAGATTTCAATATGTCACAACTCTACTTAAACAATTTCAGTGTTTGCCCCAAACAACTAGATGAGATCCAAACTCTGTAGCACCTCATTTAAGGGAACTCAAACCAGCCTTTCCATATTCATCTCCTACGGCTTCCCCTCAACTTAACTCTCATTCTCTTTCATAGGTCTGTGTCTTTATTCCTGCCATTGCATCTAGCTGGAATGCTCTTTCAGCTCCAGGAACATGTAATTTTCTTTTTAGAGCCACACTCAAAATACTTTTCTATAAGACCTCCAGAAAGACAGAAAGAACGAATCACACATATGCCTCCACAGACTGCAATGATCTCTCTAGCTCAGTATTGATGCTGTTCCACTGCTCTTCGCATGTTTGTCCTTTCAATGGACGCTAGGCTCCCCGTGGGCACCTTGTTCACGGTTACACAACTTGGCATTTTCAACACCTAATACAGCTTGGTACATAGGAGGAAATAGAGGAGGCGGCATCTCATATAATTTCTTTCATTTCTATGAAATGTGCTGCTTTGCATGCACTACATCTGAAATAAAAATATCATCACAGTTGTAATTAAATATTGAATTTATGACATCAGAGCTTCTCCAAGATAAAATGTGCTCTAATGAGAAATGAGGGCTAATAAAGAAATTTCTTTTACGTGAAAAATAAATAAGTGAAATGTAAATATAAAGAGCCAGTACACTTTGGTTCAAGCCTTGTTTCAATGCCTTGGAATAAGCAAAATGTCTGCCTTCCAAGGGTGCTGATAAGATAAGGCTATATCTTGCAAATCAGGCCACTGAATGTCTTTGAATGAAATTCTGCATTCTTATGAATAGAAGCCAAAGAGTGAAACTGTATTAAAAGTAAGTCTTACACAATATAAAATTAAAGTATTCCATATAACACTACTTCCATTTAAAATTCATCATGAGGATATATCCACTGAATTTTTCGAAAGTATAATATTTGAATTAATGATAAAATATGCCTCACGTTAAACTTTAATTGTAGTTATAAGACTTCCAAAAGTGAATGGATTTTTAACATAGTCATATAGATCATGACAGGATGTAAATTTATATCATGCAAACTCCTATCACATGCAGTCAGATACGAACAGCTGTGTAATTCAATAAGCCATTGAATTCGCGGTAATAGACATTATTGGATGATAAATGTTTGCTTTCAAAACTCAAGGCCTTCTAGAGTCAGGCCCCATTTAACATTCCACCTTATACCGCATCACTTATTCTTCTTTCTTGCTCTCTCATCACACTGGATTACACAAGTCATTTCCCTTAGTGGATGTTGTACCCCCAACTTAACCTCCCTCCACAAAATGGGCCCCTTCTGGAAGTGAACATGGTATGCATGACATCATGCAGCAGTTTTGATTTCAATACTCTGAAGGTTGGCCACTGCTTTGTATAGATGTGCCCTTCCATCCCTCCAACAGGGACTGTGTTCTACTGAACTTGAACATTCCACATTGCCTAGCATGTAGAAGGCACTGGATAAATGTCTGATGACTGATACAACAAATGAATGCACAAAATAAAATTTGAATCATGTCTTTTAATGCGAATAGTCATTTACTTCAATCTTGAACACTCAATAAAAAGACTGACGTTTGTATTGGATATTTTCATTTGAGCTAAGTCTTCATTCATCTACTTCAGAATAAAATATTTCAAATTGAAAAGATACGAATTCTAGGATATAAAAAAATGGATTACAACCTGAGTAAAAGCACAATTCTGAAATGTGTCATGTGCTTCTGCACCCTTTAGCAAAACGATGAAAAGAAAAAAACTATTCCACATTTCTTTAGTTCTAATTTTGCCACTTATTAGACATGAAATCTTCTTAAGGTCAATAATATCTCATTTTCTTACCTCACAGAATACTAATATAAATATGCATATGAAAAACTTCTCCTTAAGCTGAACTGTAAAGCTTTAGTATTGTTGAGCCCAAAAGTTGATATCCAGTGTATTTTTTTGCGCTAGAAATCATTGAGCCTGATGAACATTTAGCCCAATCACTGTCATGCATACTGAGGGAGAATTTTCCTTTGAGAAATAAAATGTTCATCACTTCTAATTATAAATGGTACTGTTGTCAAGACAACTTTTCTCAAGAGGGATAGGATTATTCTAAAATAGGCTTCTTTAACAATTTTTTAAATCTCAGCACTTATTTACAAATGAAAATACGTCACCCCTACTAATATCTCATTAATCAAAATACTCTCATCAATTAAAAAAAATGTTATTTGGGAAATGTTTCAATAGAACCCTCTTCCTTAGCTCTACTAGGGAATTAGAATTCATGACATGAGAATTTAACTACGTAGCACTTCAATTAAAAGCAGGGAGTCTGGAACTAATGTTACGTAAGTAGCAGGCACAATAGAGTTAGCATGCCCCATTAATGTCTTGCTATTGGGGCAAAATGACATTCTGAGGCATGAAGAACAAAAGGGTAATTGGATATAACAGGAATCTCATTTTGACAAACATGAATCTACTTGGCCATTCCTATAAGCATGATTCACTGCAACACTGCAAAATAAGAGACATTCTTATATTGAAACTTTCTTAAGATTATAATAAGGATATATCCCAGATAGTCAATATTATAAATTATAAAAGTGTAGTGTTAATATTATTCATAAGTTCATAATTATAAAATGTTTATAATTTTTAAGTTTCTTCCATACCTCATCTGATTCTCTCAACAACCTTGTGAACAAACAGGGCAGTAAGCATGTAATTTTATACATGAGAAAGCAGATATATACACTCTTCAAGGTCTTATAGCCAGTAAGAATTCACCCCCTCATTCATTCATTCATTGATCCACATTTTTACAAAGTCCCCACCATGTATCTTTTACAAAGATACAAAGTATCTACCCTGTTGAAAACACTGTACTGTATGTTAGGGAATAGCAAAGACTGAGATTAATCTTTTAATTAGAAAATTATATATAGCAGATCCAATTTTTGTTTAAACTGCAAATTCACTAAATCCTATTATATTTTAGGCTCCTACTAGCATATCGATATTCCAATGAAGCTCTAGGTATCACAGAAGCTAAGTTCAAAGAAAAAATAAAAGAAGAGTTTCACAGAGGAAAAATATATGTAAATTTTCTCTTTTGCTAAAATCAATCAATAAGCTGGAGATTTATCTCTCCTGAAATTTAAAATAAGCAATTAATCATTAATTAGTTATTTAGTACATAATATACATCCATCACTATGTTAGTCACTGAATACATAGGAAAATGAAGACCAAAGTTTTGTTATAATTGAGAACACAAAGGATGTATATTTGTGTGTTGTGTGTGTGTGTTTTCTTGCAGGTGCCTAAATGTGAGACAACCCAAATACATTCATCATATATTGTAACCTAGGAGATGCATGTATATATATATTTGTAGCTAGCTAATGAATGAAGATTTCAAAATAAAATTATTGCAGAGAATATTATGAAATAATATGTATTCTAAACTGTGAAAACAATGTCCTTGCACAATATAATTCCATGCCTTTTGTCAAGATAGATGTAAATATCAGACTGAAAAGTTTTCTAATCTTTGAGAATGTCTTATGACAAAGTATAGCCTACAGCAATATAAATAAGTAAAACCATTCCACTTTCTTCCTTGAGAATAGAACACAGAACGAAACAATTATGAAAATTCAATACCACCCTAAATGATTCATCGTGGTAGACCCTGAACTTAGTCAAAAATCTTTATTTTAAAGAAAGCAAGGTATGCGGTTTTTAAAAAATCCGTATAATAGAGTCATATGATTTTAATTATTTTATAAATTTGATTAGTTTAAAAAGCAGAAAATATATTTTCCATCTTTATTAACTTAATCATAATATACTATATCTAAATGATTTTTATGAGCATTAAAATGTTCTATATTTTCCATGTTGATTTTTATTGTGAAAAGATTATAAGATTACCTTTACCTTGACTAAAAATATACACTTGAAAATAATGAACTTTATTTCAGACTTTTCTAGGCATGACCATAATAGAGTAATAAATTTAGTATTACAGACTAAAACATAATTAGTATAAAACACTGCATCATTTTTTAATGATTACCTGTTATGGGGCCCTGTAAATGGCCAAGGTGAGACAAAGAAAGTATTTTTTGGCTTTGACAAATGGATAACAAATTACAGCAGTAATGCCAAGCAACCTCAATAGAATATGGAATTGGCTCCCCCTGTTGGGCCTGAAAAGTCCACATTTTTGAGAATCACATAACAAATCTTAAAAAAAAAAAAAAAGCAAAGGAATGAAAAAGCCAAGATTTACACAGGTATATAATTTTTGTCTGTTTTTATAAATAAAACTGAAGACCTACAAGCACATTGGAAATCTATGTTTTTTAATAGATTTTATTTTATTTTTATATATATTTTTTTCTGGATAAAAAGAAGTCATGAAAATCAGCATATATTCAATAGTTACTTAAGAAAACTGGAATTAATTTTCAATTTAATGAAATAGACAAAACGGCCAAATGAAGCGTATAATGTCTAGAAAGCATGTCATCCTTTGAACTAAACACAGAAAATAAAACATTTACTCCTCACTAAAAATATTATCTCAAATAATATTTTGGTAATAAAACTTGTTTTTACCCTTGTTGGTATGTAAATGCATTAGAAAGAACAGTTTTTTAAGTGTGCATGTTCTTATTATTCAGAGCAATGCAGAGGTTTATATCTCTTAAGAAACACCTACATCTCTTGAGAATGGTTATTATGATTCAGCTGTTGGGTGGGTTGTCTTTAACCTGCTTGCCCCAGGAGGTCTGTCTGAGAACATTTCAAATCGAGTGGCAAGAGTGGGAATTAGTACAGAGCAAAGAAAACAAAAAAGCAATAAAATCCCTACTCACTTAGAATGTAGGACAGTGGGGAAAGCACAGTCCACAAAGCCAATGAAATAAATGTAAAATTACAACTATGAATAATAGCAAGTTTACATAATTGAAAAATAATGCAATAAATTACAATCCCCTATTTGCACACTAAGAATTCATTATCAACCTCCCCATGACACTGCCTCACCTCAACAAAGGCTCTGAGGGTTACTGTAAAAAATTACAAAGTTTTGGGCTTCCCTGGTGGTGCAGTGGTTGAGAGTCCACCTGCCGATGCAGGGGACACGGGTTCGTGCCCCGGTCCGGGAAGATCCCACATGCCGCGGAGCGGCTGGACCCGTGAGCCATGGCCACTGAGCCTGTGCGTCCAGAGCCTGTGCTCCGCAACGGGAGAGGCCACAACAGTGAGAGGCCCACGTACCACAGAAAAAAAAAAAAAAAAAACTACAAAGTTTTGATAGAAATGAGACATTTGAAGGGGGACAAAGTGGAAAGCAATTAAAAATCACAACTAAGCCCTAAAGACTTTAAATATCTAGCAACGCATCAAGATGTTTCTGTCAAACCCTAATTGTCTTTTTTCATACTTCATATTTTTTTAACTTTATCTTGTTATTTTTCTTAAAATTTGGTCATTTAGAAAGTTGAGGTTAATGAGCCTTCTCAAAAAGTCCAGAACGATAAAAGGGTCAAAATGCCATTACCTACAGTGAATATGTTAAAGATGATTGCTTTCCTTTTCAACGTCAGGTGAGATAACAACCTGTGGTCCCTGCCTTGACTGTAAGTTCATAGGAGGCCTCTGGGACACGAATAAGCAGAGCAAAAGGAACAAGTATCAAAAATAGTTCCTTTGGAAAATTCCTATGGGACCATTTTCTTTCCGGAAAATTGAGAGAAAATACTCATCAATGCACTCTTTCCTGCACATATGCTTTTAGGACCCAGAACTCAGGCAAACATTGGTACTGTATCTTAGATACATATGGATTAAATAGGCTATATGTACTGGCCTGGGAACTGAACCAATATTTACAACATTGTTTCTATGGGAAACATGTTCCAAGTTCTAAATAACTTACAAACGTTTGGAATATACTGACATAAAACGTTTTTGTTATGAGATATATTAGGAAGACAGGATATAGATTACAGTTGACTTGGAGTCAATTCATGTTGACCTCCTTTTCCTTCTTTTTTTTTTTTTTTTTTTACCTCCCACTTTTCCTTCAGTCTGGCAAAGGAATGAAAATGCCAAGATTTACAGAGGTATATAATTTTTGTTTGCAAAAACCCTATGCGACTTTTAAAATTAGCAACAAGAATACACACCAAATCTCTAGCAACCTTAAAATTCTACCATATTCACCCTACCCTATTTCAGTTAGTCCTATTGACATTTATTAGATTGACAATTTTGCCTGAGGAATCTCAAAAATGCGATTTTCCAGATTTTGTTGGTTAGCAAACACAGATCATACGATACTTCTTTTCTCTTTTATCTGGAATGAATTGTCATCTGCTGGCAAATAGCTCATTGAAAACTTCCAAGTTCTTAGCATTCAAGTTTAAGAGGAAAAAAAATTACGAATATTTTGTCTCCAAACTCTGAGGCAATCATTTGAACATTTTAGAAATACAAAATGGTAAGAAACAGAAGAATTTCTTTCAAACTTTAAAAATCAGGAAAACAAAGTTTTACTTCAGATCCATCCTTTACTTTTGAATTTACTAGAAAAAAAATGTGGTTATGATTTAAAAGAATCATAACTTATAGCAGCACTCATCTATTTTTATTACCTATTTCAAAATATTTTATCAAAGCAGGCTGTAATAAAGATATTTTAGAAAGAAATGAGACCTAAGAAGTACAGTAAGAAATGCATATGAATTAAGAAAACTACGTGTAAAGAAGCAGGAAAAGCAAGTCTTGATCCGAGAGAAAAAAATGACACTCTGAAAATCAAGATATATTAACAGTAGACTGCTTTCAAGGACAATTACAAGAGCTTCTGATTGCACATAACATAATGCTGTGTGTACATGCTGAGCTGTCACCTTTGCATTATCAGAGAAGAAAAGGGCAATTTCACTCAGACTCTGGTAAGTCATAAACAGAAAATTTCAAGTTGGAAATGCTGTCCCTTTCATTCACATTTACATGGTTTCGATCTGTTTGATGAAATCTGCACTTTGCTTTCCTTTCCAGAGTTTAAATTCAGTTAAACATACTAAAGGAAAGTTTCCATTTGTTCACATCGCAAAAGGAAAGTTTCCATTTGTTCACGTCGCAAAAGGAAAGTTTCCATTTGTTCACATTGCATCTATCCCACCACACTGAGGAAGGATGGTACAGCAGCTCCAAAGAAAGCGGCTTATTTAGGCAGCTAATGAACAATATTGTTTACATCCATGAAGCCAAGCATTTAATAAAAATTGGATGGTGGTAACTTCCTGAGGCTTACTTAGTATCTATAGTCTAGCATCACAGAATGGAATATAAGGGCACAGTGAGGTTGTTTACATGTCAATCACTTGTCAGTTTCATGAGTTCTCTACAAATACCCCTTGTACTTGGAAATTTCTTTACCAATGTTGTAACTAGAATTTTTAAACACAGCGATAGACACTTTTTTTCTAAAACTACTAAATTAAATCACCAGCAGACACAAAAGGAAAGGTAATGCCATGGTAACTTCTGTGTAACTGAAAAATTACATTTTTTTTAACTTGTTTCCAGCTTGGGTCACTCGTTTATTTTTGGTTTTATTCTCTTTGTTCCACAAAAAATTCCACTCTCCACATCTTTTTTTAACATTTGATATTATTATAAGTAGGTGGAGTAATAAAATAAGCAATAAGTTAACTAATATATCTGCATTCAAAGCGAGAGAATATGAATTGTTTTACCAGTCTGCTCTCATAAGCATAACAAGAGGTAATTAATGAAGAGTTGTTTGCTTTGCTAGTATTTCTAGCATGTCTACAGTATGCAAAAGGTCAGTGGACAACAATCAGTAGAAAACTTGTTTGAACATACTACCGTTTCCTAGACATTTTCTTGGATGAAATAGATTTCAAGTATGACACAGATCATCATATAAATAAAGTGAAAACGTAGTTTACACAAGAGCTTTCTGTATGAAAGAACATAATAATCTGAGCATGTAACTCTACTATTTAATAATATCTGTCCTTCCTTATTCTTCATTCTTTGTTTCTAAAAGTGGTCTGTTAAGAAAAAAATCAAGCCTATAAATTTAAGTAGATTTACTTATAATTATGCTTTCTCAATTGAGCATAGATTTTTAGAAGAAAAAGATCACTGTGTTCAGAAAAAAATGTCTGAAGATATCTCCTTAAAATCCTGAAAATAATATAAGATTTTTTTTGTTCTACTTCATTTCATTGGGTTAAATAGCTTCTCAGGCAGCTCAAATACCTTTCAAGAGGGCTTGGGGGAGGACTGGATTTAATTGGCAATAAATTAATTGAGTTGGATCTTCTGGCTATGAAGATACTGATATGTCTTCGGCCCAAGTACAAACCTGTGTGAGAATCTTCCCCAACACTCATGTACAAATCAGAAGTCAGATGCACAAACTGACCTTGTTCTAAATTGAAGTTAAATTAACATCTTTCCATTGAAATGGAAATTGGAAATTATTTACCGAAGGGATTTTCAAATTAAGATTACTGCATACACAGTGTTTCAGAGAGGGCCCTCAGGGAGCTTCCCAGAGTAGGGGGGACGCCTTATCATCCTTGATTCAGAGAAATTATGGTTAACAATATATACGTCATTTTGTATCAGATTCACTTTTAAATGGAATTCAGCGACAGAAAAATTAGAAACATTTAAGACACATTCTTGTGCAATCTTCCAGCTATGGGGTAGTACCAGATATCTGGCCCCAAGCCCTCTGCAAAGACTTTTGAGGCAAACAGTTCCATTGCCAAATTACTCTGGTCCCTTTGAGCTATCTAGTGTTTAAAACTTCTTTGAGAGGATAATACCTCAGATGTTTTAGAAAGTCTGATTAAGTAGCACCCAGATTAACTATCTCTTTCTTCTAAACCTCTCAAGTTTCTTCAACTGATTCTCATATGATATTCCATTCAGGCCTTTTAACATCCTTAGCGTTTTTTTCTGAGTGTCTTTCAGTTTGCCAATGTCAATATTAGGATGTCACTTCTCAATAGGTCTATTTTATGGACCCAAGAAGATATGAATTCCAATCATGGCTTTACCTTTTATAAGCGAGTCTAGCCAATTTTCAGCTTTTTCATCTGTAAACTAAGGTAAGGTATATAAACTAATAGCTCTTCTAGAAAGAATGTTAACATGTATAAATTAAAAATACACCTATAGATTCTTGCAAAAGAAAAGCAGCATGTGAATTTCCTTTCCATCTTCCTTAGAACCAAAACTATTAGCCAGAATTAAAAACAAAACAAAGCAAAAAAACGTCTAAGTAAGAATGGAGAATTTAGGAGAAAACTGCTACTTAAACATTTACTCATACACTGGGATATAAACCCCAGTGTATGAAATATGAGACGCAGTGGGAGCTAAGGCCTTTGTATATCTATCTGGCTTTAAACAGAGCCTAGCATAGCACCCTTAACGTGTGGGTACTTTCTAAAGACAGTAATAATAATAAACATCATGTATATTCTATGAATTTCAGGGAAGTGCCTTTAAATAACAACAAATGCAAACGTGCGAAATGGTAATAAAAAGAAGGAAAAAGGACCTGGGTTCCTGGAGCAGGTGTAGACTGGGCAGCACAGAGTCTTAGGAGGATCTGTACGTGAGGAGCCTGGTTCCCTGAGCCACAATGAAGGCTCCTCCAAAGGCTGGGCAACGTTGGGCAGGTCACATAACATCTCTGGCACCTAGTTCTTCACCTAAGTTTCCAAGGTCCTTTCCAGCATGGGAGTATACATCGTTTTATTCTAATACGAAAACTGAAGGTCACATCAATACAGCTAAGCCTCTACTTCTTCAAACAACAGGAAAAGGGAACCTGGGCATATGTGTCAGGAAAAAAGAAGTGATTCCAAACTCTGAAATAAAAGTAGTGCTTTTCCTTGCAGGATCCTATTTCACACTACTATAGTTTAAGAACTTCACTTGATAATCATTAGTACCTTAATTAATCAAAACGCTTTCAGAATTGGCTTTCTTTGTTGTTTATATAGGCTTTGCTTAAAATTTTAAAATCCTGTTCTCTACCTAAAACTATCATGCTACACACCTATGCAATTTCACCGCAAATACCGTCCTCCTCTTTTCCTAACAGTATCACCCTGAATTTAGGACTCTGGACCATGGCATTATTTCTGTGACTGATCTCTAGGCTTCAAGTCTTTCTTCACTTCAATTTACAGTCATTATCTTCCCAGAGAATTACCTTGATCAGATGACCCCTGCCTGCCAAATAAAATCTGAATGAAGTCCTTAGCCTAGCATTTCCAAGCCTTTAAAATGGTCTCAGTTTACATTTCTTGACTATTTCTCCTTAATCCAATACCACAAACATATGACATTTTTCTTTGTCAATAAACATACTTTTTAACCATTTCAAATAATGTTATTCTCTCTGTATGGATGCTTTTATTTTTCCCTCTCTTATGGTTTTGGAGATTACAGAAATCCACTTAACATGGATTTTTGTGTTGCCTTCCTAGATACTGCAGTGAGAAGTGACTTTCACTCCTCTAGAGCCCTGTAGTACCTATATGACTCAACAATATTCAGGGCACTGCTGGAAGCTCCATCACTGTCTCATTATTAAGCGCTGTAGTATGGCTGCTTAGAGTAGACAAAAAAAAAAAAAGGCTAGGAGATTGTTATTTCCTCAGAAAACAGATTAATCCATAAGCCAATTATCTAAGGCTGCGGACAAACCTTAGCCACAGTTCATCCATTCTCTTCTTCAGCACAAGCACAAGAACAAGAGGCAGACATGAAATTCACATGTACACACATGCTGTGGTACACGGGTTGTCCAGGATGTCATTACCCTAACACGCCTTTCTTAACACATCTGAAAATGACATCAATAAGAAGCTGTAAATCAACTTGGAAACTCCCATGACGTTGGAATTATATGTTAAATCAAAGTTCTCCATGACTGTTTTCATCGTGTATCATCATTAGTACAGTTTTTTGAGCATATGTCCCCACCATTTATAATTTATTCACGGATTTATAAATTAATATTACAGTACCACTGTACCATGAGAATTTAAAACATAGACAAGAGTAGAGAGCTTTCAAAGTTGAGAGAAAACTTTAAATAGAAATTTAAATAGAAAATTCTAACATTTTCTTCCTATATCTAGGGCCGTTCTATCACACACAGCATCTCTGTGAAAAAACTTTAAAGGCAGCCTCTCAGTGGCAGAAATAGCCTAATAAGCAAAGGCCAAGCTGGATTTCCTTTCCCATTCTCCTCCCCAGCCAGGCACTTGTATGCAGCATCCAACATGCACTGCAATTTTTAAGACCACTAAAAAGTAGATTATTGTAAGCAATCTTTGAAGGATGCATATGCCACACTGAAGACACTGAATTAAATTATAATGGTTTACTGAATGTTTTTTCTAGGAATGATTGTCATACCTGGGGAATATCATACAAGTGCAGGACATGCATTCAGTCATTGGGGAAAATATCTCTGGTGTGTACCATGCCAGGTATTGTGCTGAGCGAAGGGCAAATATCTTAGACTAGATTCAGTCTACTTTTTAGCTCAAAAGAGAGACAGATGAGAAGAACAGATACATGATAACTACATTAATGGGGGGAGAGGGGTGATCAGGTCACCCAGACAAGGGACACATCATCTAGCCTTGAGTGAAGTGAAGTCCAGTGAAGGTAAATTCTAAGCTGAGCCCTAAAATAAGAGAAGGAAATAAGGATACAGATTTGAGGCAGGGAAGCAGTGGCTGATCCTGAAGACTTTACAATTTTCCAGTATTTAGGTTATTGTGAGAAAAGATACATGAAAAAAAATGAGGGACTAGGGGGCTTCCCTGGTGGCGCAGTGGTTGAGAGTCCGCCTGCCGATGCAGGGGACACGGGTTCGTGCCCCAGTCCGGGAGGATCCCACATGCCACGGGGCAGCTGGGCCCGTGAGCCATGGCCGCTGAGCCTGCACGTCCGGAGCCTGTGCGCCGCAACGGGAGAGGCCACAACAGTGAGAGGCCCGTGTATCGCAAAAGAAAAAAAAGAGGGACTAATACAAAACACTAACCTTTCTTCTGCAAACTGTAAATATAATTTATGAGTAACACATGAAAATAGGCTGACAAGACAAAGTTTGGTGACATTCATTCAACACATGTTTATTGAGCACCTAGGATATGTCAGATACTCGTCAGGCTTTAGGGAACCAATAATTAGTAAAAACCCATGCTGTTTTCAGAAGCTCTAGTGAAGAAAGCATTCATAAAAATAACCATACAAATACACAAGCATTTAAAAACTATATCCTGGGGCTTCCCTGGCGGCACAGTGGTTAAGAATCCACCTGCCAATGCGGGGGACACAGGTTCGAGCCCTGTTCTGGGAAGATCCCACATGCCACGGAGCAACTAAGCCCATGCGCCACAGCTCCTGAGCCTGTGCTCTAGAGCCCGCGAGCCACAATTACTGAGCCCACGTGCCACAACTACTGAAGCCCGCGTGCCTAAAGCCCGTGTTCTGCGACAAGAGAAGCCACCTCAACGAGAAGCCCACGCACCGCAATGCAGAGTAGCCCCCGCTCGCCACAACTAGAGAAAGCCCACACGCAGCAGTGAAGACCCAACACAGCCAAAAATAAATAAATAAAATAAATTTAAAAAAATTTAAAAGTATATCCTTATAGTATGGGGATGTGTAAAGAGAAGGTGAGTTAATCTGGAGGAGCAAGGAAGGCTTTTCCAGCGGAAGTCGTGTTTGAACTGGAAAATGAAGGCTCTAGAGTAAACTAGGGATATTATGGGACAATGACCGGGTATAGGAAGGCAGCAGGGGGCTGAGTAGGTAGAGCCACCGGCCTGGGAATCTGTATACGCGAAGGCCCTATGGAAGTGAAAAGCATGGATTATCTTGGGAACTGCATGTGCTCATGCAGCTGAGCACAGAGAGAAAAAAGGAGGGTGAAGAAAGCAGGATGAAGCTAAAGAGTGAGGGGTGGGTGTACAGGTCTCAGGCCCACAAAGAATGGGGATTCATATCTTCAGTGCAAAGTCATGAACTGAGAGAGTTCTTTACTCTCAGTAGCTCGCATTGAACTCCTCCCTGCCTCACTCTCTCCTTTCCTTCAACAAACACTGATTGAGCATCTTCCAGTCTGCCACTGTGATGTGCTACTTTGGATGCTGAGGATACCACCGTGGAGAAAACAGACTGAGTCTCTGTCCTCAGGAAACTCACATTTTCGAGGAGGAGGCAAGTAAAGAGATCTGCAGAATAGCATAAATGATATCTACATCACAGGCTGCTGTGAGGATCACAGGAGATTGCATGATTACACAGTTTACAAAAGGTCAACTGTTTTGTTAAAGAAAGAACTTGATGAGTTTTCTTCTTGGGTGTATAAACTTAGATGTGACAATCAGGCACCCGTGAGGATTCATAATGTAAATATTTGGAATGGAAAACTGGAATACAGATGAGACAAAGATGAAATAAAGAAATTCTGACCAAGAAAATACAAGTGCAACTACTTAAAGCAAGTCTGTATCATGTGCTGGGCCTTACACACACTTCATTTTTAATCATCTCAAAAACCTGAAAGGTAAGTTTTATTAGCCCTACATGTGAAAATGAAGCACAAATAAATCAACAAATCTAAGAGGTTCAGTTTTATGTGCCGAAACTAAAAGTTGCTATAATAGCAACTTTTCTAAATTCCTACAGTAAAATCAAATGAACAATTAAAAAATTTTAAGTTCTTAACTGTAGCAGACACTGTTGATTATTGCCTCACATCAATCAGCGCCCCTTCCTGTTTCCTGATAGAATCCTAACCTGATTCACTTACCCATCCACCCAAAAGTCCAGAGAGATACCTTAACTAGTCAAATCAATCACTACCTGCCATTTCTTTGGCAACCTTTGTTCTAAAGTTATACATTTTACCTAAATTGTTTCAGTGGATTGAAAGAAGGGATTTAGAATCCACTGGGCAGGAGGAAATATCGCCTCCTGTCTCTCTGTCTTTCCTTTTCTTCTTTTTCTCTCTCGCTTCTTTTCTCCTCTTTCTCCCACTGCAATATGAACCAGTGGGATTCCAACATGAAGGCCTAAACGATGGCCATTTTGAGACCAGGAGCAAAGCCTTAGGATAAGCTGCCCTCGAGGATGGAAAAGTGAAGAGAGAGAAACAAATGAAACGCTACCTCTAAGTTTCTTGCTCTGCGTGATCATAATTTTCCTTATTATTGAAGCCAGATTCAGACAGGTGTCATTCATTTACAACTGAACCCATATAACTAATCCACCAACCACAACCACCTATTTTACATCTTACTGAGGAATTTAACAAGACTTTAAAATGGAAGAGCTTTTCCAAAAGCAACCACAATAAGCTGGCTGACCTGAAATATTATCCTGGGTAGAGAGCATTTCAGAAAATAAAGTGAAATATTCTCATTTTCAAGCACATGTGTAGAGTATGTGAATTCAGTGAAGTGTCAGTGTTTCTAATAACTAGTGATATTTATGGAGAATTTATTAAGTGTAAGCACTTTGCTGACACCACAAACTAAATCTTCACAGCGACCCAGTAACATATGTAGTATATTATCTTCACTTAACAGGTAAGGAAACCAGGTCAGAGACTGTTTCCCACCCAGCACACTGCTAAAACTAGAGTTTGAACTCCATCCCACAAAATCTTGGCTCTCTCTACCATAGCATGCTGACTCACTTGCCATTTTTTAAATTCTAAAATAAATTAACAACATAACGTTCCCATAATAAACACGATGGAATACAACAACTGCAGGGCTTTTTGTCTGGACACTGATTTAGCAATCTGCATAAACATGCTCTGGTTCTGTCAAATATGAACTGTTTAAAAATCAGATACAATATTACTGATTAAAAAAAATTTTTTTTTTCAGACACAAGTTTTCTGTTTCAACGACAGAAATGTGACTTGGAGGAAAAGAATGTAAAGTCCTTACTAAATGTATTTAATAAGCATTTATCAAGCCCCTACTACATGCTCAGTGATATAGTAGGTGCTTTGGAAGGCATATAAATGAAAAAGACTTAGAACCTGCCACCAGAAGCTTGGATTCTAGAAGGAGAGAGAGAAGAAAAAATTAACTATGATAAAAGGAAACTGTTACATAAAACTAACAGAGGCCTAAGAAAAACTATGAGGCAGGGCTGCAAAGGGAGCAGGCTCAGATTAAGCGCTCCAAAAAAAGCCTCAGAGAAGAATTCATTTGAATTCATTATCAAAGTCTTCATGTAAGCTCGTTTAGTCAACAAAGTAGTCCCAACTTTGGGCCAGGACCTAAGGTGACTGAGATAACTAACGTATGACCTCTGCTGTAACAGCCTCTTGAGACATAAGGCATACTGTTATTAAAAAAGGGGGTGAGCAGTATTCTGTCAGGTAGTAAAGGAGAAGGAAGAGGGATAATCTGTGTGAGGCTGCTGTGACCTCTGAATGGAGAGTACTGTTTGCCTGAAGCATTGAGTTAATGGGGTCACATTTTCCTGGGTGAAATCAAGGAGGCCTTCACTGTGGAAGAGGCATGATCTGGATCTCGGAGAGTGAATAGAAGCTTGCCTGATGAAGAAGGCAGAGGAAATACCAGAGGCAAAAGTCCACAGGCTCAACAGTAGCTGACTTAACATGTGTAACTCTTCAAGTACATGGTATAATAAGAGAACATCAGGAAACAAGAATGATAAATTGGGACCACTGAGGAAACCTGAAAGCCAAGGTAGGAGTTTAGACTACAGACCCTGGTGTTAGTAAAGGTTTAGAGAAAAGTAACTGTTCTATTATTTACCAGCCTTATTACAGTGGGCTAGTAATTCAGTTAACCACTGTAGGCTACAGTTATTTCATCTATACAATTGAAGCAATGATATGTATTTATCTGAGTTCCTGTGACTGTCATGGGACAATGTTTTGCTAAATCTAAGCTGCTATGCTTATAGACTAAATGATTTTGACTGGGGAAAGGACCTAATCCAAACTGTACTTTAAGAAGATACCTCTGGGCGCAGTGGTTGAGAGTCCGCCTGCCGATGCAGGGGACGCGGGTTCGTGCCCCGGTCCGGGAAGATCCCACATGCCACGGAGCAGCTGGGCCTGTGAGCCATGGCCGCTGAGCCTGCGCGTCTGGAGCCTGTGCTCGGCAACGGGAGAGGCCACAACAGTGAGAGGACCGCGTACCGCAAAAAAAAAAAAAAAAGAAGATACCTCTGGATGAAGAAATCCTGGAGCAGGGGACCCTAGTTAGGAAGTAAAAAGACAGGGAAAGGAGAGGATGGATGGGTGTGGTTGTCAGGAGCTAGAATCAACAGAACTTGAGAGTCTGAATAAAGGAAGAGGAAATGAGTCAAGGTGACACGAAGCTTCAGGTTTGGATCTGTGATGGGACGAGTAGAAGACAGAGGAGAACAAGCTCTCTATAAGCACCTATGAACAGTTAACAATGCGTCAAACACCGTGAAGATTTTAAATAGATTATAAGGATCATGGCTTTTGTAGCATTTTTACCTAATTAAAGGAAACTCTTGACCCCCGTCCAGTCAAAACATGTGGTAACGAGCACTGCACTGTAATCAAATGCCAGCCTGCCACTTGGGCAAATTACATGATCTCTTTGGGTCTCAGTTTTCCCATCTGTAATTTGGATCCCCTTCATATTGCTGAAGATCCAGTGAGTAACTATTAATACGAATAAACCTCTGAGAAGAGCTCCTGGGTCATGTGCTGAATCCATGAGAGTGACACAGCTGACCTCAACATTTCCACCCTCATCACCACCACTTCCTTCAATCAGAAAATATTTCTTTGTGGAATGAAGGCTGTATTAGAGTAAAGCACCAAAGTTTCTACAGACTTGTTCTACAGCCTGCCTCTGGCCATACACACGAAATATCAGTGTGTTTATCCCGTGGGAAAAAAAAAAAGAAAAAAAGGTGCTTTGATTTGGGGCAAGAAGAATAACAGTGTAATATGGTCTCCTGAGTTGTTTGTAAAAGCTACAACTAAATCAAGACTATAGGCAGAGCACACTCCCTGGGTGCAAACTTCAGTCAGTCTGCTAAACGGTCTATCAGGCCAAGATCGGCAGAGGGATGCTAACCTTTGCTGCTGCTGATGGACTCACCACCACCCCAGTCATAGGCTTCATCAATGACTCACACTCAGTATCTCACCCTCCTTGGTACACTTCCCTTCCCAGCTTCCCAGCTGAGCTGTCATGATGCACTGTCTCTATAGGGCTGGATTTGCTAAGATAAGATAATGGCCTTTTATGTGCAGGCGCTGTGAATTCCTCTCCATCCCTTGTACAGGGAAGACAATTTAAGTGGAAAGGAATAAATTGCTCGATTTAATACAGTGACCAAACACAAAAGCCTAATCAAAATGTCAGAAGTACTTGCTCTAGAATGGCAAAGAATTGTGGAAGCACACTAAATGTGTGAGCTGTGCCTTAGCAACCCAAGCAAGGATACAAAATGATGAGATGAAACTAGCTGCCTCAATTGCTTCCTATTATTTTAGCAATTTCAATTTTGTAGTTAATTCGGTAGCACTATTGCTTTATTTGCAAATTACCCAAAATCACACACACACAAATGTGTAAAATATTAGGAAAGAATTTATAAATGCTATCAAAGATGCTGTAGAATAGCCTTTTCTAGACACTCAATATCACAGTGAGGAAACTGGTACAAAAAGCCACCTATGTTTAAGTGCATATCTTACATTGACATAAGATATGTTGATTGAACAAGTTTACTAATTGCTACTCTTTTTAAATTTAAACACTATCAAGGGAGAATAAATGCAAAGATACTAAAAAGTTAAAACTTCAGATGCTTTTGGTAGCTCATTTGGCATGCAAGATGACTGTGGATCCTCGTACTGCCTGCACTTTTATTTCAGCTTACAAATATTTACATGTCCACTATCTGTGAAAACTGCTCTATGGTGATAGAGATGAAAGTGCCCAAACCCTGGAGGGGTGTACAACATACAGAGGGGATTTTGTTAACAAACTAATAAGGATAATATAAAAATTAAACTATTTCTATAATATACTAGACTTAGTCAAATATCTTTAACTCCCTAGGCTAGAGGTGTATGGATTAATCATGGTAAAAAGTCAGTAAAAACACCTGCATATTGGCAGGTATCTACTGTTTGGTATTGCACAGCCACACAAAGGAAGGACCCCTCTCCCCAGGCGGGTGGTGGCACCTTCTGAATGGCAGCAGTCTCTGTAGACAGGAAGTAAAGCAGTGCCTGGTTAGTAGCAAAGCCAGGCGGGACTTTCAACATTCCAGAAGCAGGACTGCGAAGGTAGAGAACGCCATGAAAATGGAGAACTCATGAAACATGAGAAGAAAGAAGGAAAGAACAAGCAGTTTGTGATGTGTCTCTGAACAGTTAGGCTTCCCATTCTAGTACAGAGGGGGGTGCGGGGAAGGGCAGACTCAGTCAAAAATCAAAAAGCAATAACAAATAATTTTAATAGATAATAGTAAATGTTTGGTTATTTGCCCTTAACCCATTCAAGAGTTGTTTTGTGAAAAATATTTAACATCAATTAAACTCTGGCAGATAGGTTACATATTTTAATCCTCTCAGTGACTCGGTGACATTGATGCTCTAATTATTTCCACCTAAGGAAGAGGATGTTGATTGAGGTGGAGAGGTTAAGTAACGTCCAAGTCACACAGTTAGGAAGCTTGGAAGCTAGGCTTCAAATCCTGGCAGTCTGTTGCAAAACCTGTATTCATTCATTCAACTGTTATTTCTTGCGCACCTACTACTATGCTCTGCCTTCATGAAACTTGCGTTTTAATTGGGAGGGAAAGACAACCAGATAAGTAAAACACACAATATGATAGATGGCGATGGAGCATAAAAGAAAAACAGGGAAGTGGGAAGACAGGGTTGGGGTACTCGGTTTCCTCACACAGAAGGAACCCAAACTATGACACAATGGATTATTTTTATGCTTATAATAAAATCTGAAGAATGTGCTTGTAAATGGTGAATAATTTGAAGTGATTATTTCGATTAAACCCATTTCATCAGGCTCTGAAGTAGTTATGTTTTTAGCCATAACCTGGTGTTTTCTTTGATATCTTTTCCCTATTTAATATAAATAAGAATTGGCATTCAAGCAACATGCTAGGTGAACTAACAGAAAGGACAACAATTTTCTGTAATGACCAGTATAAGTATCCTGTTGAGAAGTACCTATGAGGTACAAAACTGTCTTAGGAGATTTCAATACTATTAATTTTTTTTCTTTCTTTCCTGTCTTTAACCTAATCTAATCTGAATTATTTTGTCCTTTAGTCCTTGGAGACATGGGTTTTGGTAGAAAATACTGAACATATGAAACTCTATGTTGATTTCAAAGTCCGTTAACCAACTACAAATTGTATATAAAATACTTTAGCTTCAACACTCTGTGGAGTGAGAAAGACTCCTGCAGCTTCACACCCAGCTGAGAGGATGCAGACTTCCCTGTGTTGCTAAAGAATGCTGTGCACAGCGGGCTTCAGGTGTTACAATGACAAAATCAGGGAAAAGAGAAAGAGTTAAGTGATAAAATGTTCTCAGTCATTAAAACAGAGTTCAGTGGCGCTGTGTGTGTGATAGAGAAATTTAGATCCTTGCATAAGAATTTCAATACCTTAGCACTGGTATCTGCTTATACGTGTGTGCATGTGTGTGTGTGTATACATATAACAAATGGTTTTATATATGACACACACACACACACACACATGCACACACATAAGCAAATACCAGTGCTAAGATATCAAAATTCTTACCCAAGGATCTAAGTTTCTCCGTCCCTAGAGTTAACAAACGAATACCAAGTTTACTTTCAAAGGTGGGCTGAAAAGAACAGATTAGACCAATGCACTATAAAGAGTTGTTTACCTGACCATGTTGGTACAAGAAAAATAATATTAAATTTCAACAATCCATGACTAAAAGTTTTTATTTTTAAAAACTCTCAATGAGAATGAATGAAAAGTAGTTATTTTTTGGAACAGCTAAAGGCTGCTCTTGCTATTTGGATTAACTGGTATTAGTGGGGGAAGCAGGGAAAAGGGGGGCCTGTATAGTCAAATAACTTTGAGAAACAAATTTTTTAAGTTAGACAGATTTCTTCATTGCAAGATGCCTTGGAGATTAACACACAAGTGTCCACTGCAGTCACCACAGGGGATACGACTTTCATTATTTCCCAAAACATCTGACCACAGAATACTTTGCTCTTGGATCATTGGAGAGCACATTTTAGGAATCACTGCTTTGAAATATAATACATATAAAATAATCAGCATAGCAACAAATACAAGGCACTAAAATAACATATGCTTGAGAATTGGGGAGAAGACCTATACCTAAAATAAAAATCTAAATCTGAATCATCTTATAAAAATACAACGAAAGTAAGTACACCTTGTAAGTACACATGACACTGATGATGTGAATATAACATTTATTTGGAAATAGCTAAATGTCTAGCAAAACGTGTTTACCTATACTTTAATAGTGTTATTCAACTTGGTCACTTAATTTAGAAAATAAAGCAATATCTGGACTGTATTATTGTTGATTTATATCATTCTTCTCTCTTTAAATTAGCATATGGTTTTTGAATGGGAAAGAGTTAAAAGAATAACATTTGTCCATTTTAATAACATTCCTTTATGATTCTTTTTTGCCCCTCTGTCATACTGAGGTCAAGTTCTTCATCTGATTTTGATGTAGTATCCCATCTTAGGCAACAGAATGATATCTGATAACTCAGAAAAGAACAAAAAAAAATGTTGATAACAGTGGTACTGCCCATTGTGTAATTCTTTGCTATAAGATTAACAAGAATAGAAGAAAAATTATTTCAAGACCCCCTCAGGTGAAAACTCTTGCCCTGAAATACTCTGAGTAATACACTTTATGATTTTTAATGTAATTACTGTAGCTACAAGTGTTATTCTTGTTTGTCCAACTTAGCTTTTCCAAATAGGCTATTTGCTGCAGTAATTTCTCACGCTGCAGTAATTTCCCGCGCTGCAGTAATTTCCCGAGTCAACTAAATTCCAGAGGATTACATGGTGGGTGGGGATAAGAAAAAAGGTATTTCCTTTTATCAAATGTAACTATGTTGCCTTCTCATTCCATCAGTTCCTCTGTAATAAAAGAATCCAGGGTGGTCACTTGGAGTACCTGATTAACAACTTTTCTTGAAACTATTCATTATGTGCGGAATTCATTCTCCTTAAAGAGAGGGAAAGAAAACCACACCAACTCTGAGAGCGAGCCTGTCTTTTAGAAACAGACTACAGATTTCAGTTGCCTTCAGAGTATTTGGGTTCTATACATTCTATTATCCTCAAAAAGTCAGGAAAATTAATTGTCCAGGGTGCACAGTCCATTTAGTAGGGTGAATTACAGAAAATGAAGGCCCCTGCGCACAAACCTGTTAAAATCAAAAGATAACACAAGTATGAACATAAACACCTGCGTCAACCGTTATTCTCCCTTGATTTGCCTTGTTTGATTTTTAACTCATTTCTTCATGCTACCATTAGTGATGTTTGAGAGGCAGGTGATTATTGAAATTACTTCAATTACACACCACTTATCTCATATTGAGGGATTATCAAGTATCAGGATAACCACTTAATACTTCATAACCATCAAATCTCCCAAATCTCCTTCAATTGTTTTTTTTTTTAACCTAAGTCTTCAAACAATTTACATTTAATAGCAAAGCCATGCAAAATGTAAGCAGGTTATATTTATCTCATACAGAAACTGCTTTTATTTTTTAAACTGTGAATAGGAAAGAGAACAAAATCATTCATTCACAATCTCATCATCTTATTCCTGGTTTATCACCATGAATAATTCCACCATTATAGTTCTTGCAAGTCCCGTGAAGAGTTCCCTATACATTTTTGAAAAAGAGCTAGAGCAAATCTTTGATATATTTTTATTTCCTCTTCTTCCCTCAGTTATGTTTGCACATTCCCTAAAGACCAGGAGGCGTTATGCTGAATTCTTGTCCCTCTCTTATATGAACTACCAAATACTTTTATAAGCCAAGAAACTGGTCCTCAAATCAAGTACCTTTACTTAGCGTCTGCAGCTAGTGACCAGCAGAGTTAGGAATACAACTAGTATGTCTTTTGACTTCTGATCCACATGACATATATTTCATTCCGAATTCAAACTACTGTTAGTGTCTTTTTCAGGTGGAGTTCCATCAAGCATTCAGTTGGAAAGTATTTATTAATCAGCCTGCACTAGGCTAGATGCTGTATGTAAAACAAAGACAAATGTAAGACAGGAGTCTTGGCAAAGTTAACACATGTTTTGAATAGAAAATAATACCTAACAGCACATTGTATGAGACAGATAATAATCATGGTAGCCTATATAATAAAAAACAAAAAATACTTAGCACTTACTATTGTCAAGCATCATACTAAGCTTTGTTCATTCAGTGAATAATTTATTCTACACAACACCTCCATGAGGTAAGTTCTAACTATCATCCTCGTTTTACAAGAAGGAAAACTGGGGCACAGGGCAGGAAACTGAGTGACATTCCCAAGTTTACCCATTAAGTGATTCAAATTTTGGCAGTCTGAGTCAACAGTCTGTACTCAGAACCACTACATTATAATTAATGGATCATTTGGAGGTAACGAAAGCAGTTGAGAAAGGTTTGATAGAGGAGGTGAGGCTTACATGAGGATGGCAGACTAGGCTACTCCAAATTGGAAGCAAGGAAGGAGTCCAGAAATGTGCTGGGAATTTCCAATCAGTAACAGGAAAATGTGCTCGCCTGGAACATAACATATATGCTGTGACAGCCATGAGAAAGTTAAAGTCTAAAGCAGAACTAGATTGTCGTGGGGATTGAAAGTCAGGCAAAAGAGTTTTACGCAAAAGGGAAGTTAATTTTAACTACCTAATCCCCGCAGAGTGGACTAGAGTATTTCTAGATATTATATCTCCCAATCTCTTATAAGCAGTGGTTTTAATAGAATAACTATCAAACATATTTGTTACCGTGTAATTATTTGTATTTAGAATAGTTATTACTATTTTTAAGAGGCAAACCTGGAGACTTTATCTAAAATAAATCCTGAAATCTTTCCCCTTGGTTTCTACTTAGAGATTCCAAATAATTAATGCATAAAATTTTAACACTGACTTTTTCTCATATAAGAGCATATCGTTGCTTTCTTAGTGTAAAAGCAACAAATTTATTTGTTAAATGAAATTTCCTATAATTTCCCTACCTATTTATTCTTCAAACATTTTTGAACATTCACAAAATATTTGTTTCCCTAGCTCTCAGTATCCCCATTTCCAACTATACACACACACGTGCACGTGCACGTGTACACAAACACACACACACACACACACACACACATACACACCTGCACACAGCACCTAGTTGGCTTGGAATTTCAATTGGTATAAAGAACTACATCGTTTAGAATATACTAGTTATCCAGTATGTTAAGTAACCAGATATCGTCACTCCTCTCTCTCTTTCATACCTTTTAACTTTTGAGCATTTTGTGTCTTATAACTACCTCAATCAAAATGTGGGTATGTGTGTAAAGGAGATAACATTTAAAGCAATATTCCTACTTGGGGGTTTTGTTACTAGACTCTGGATGGAGAAACAGCTTTGGGAAGAAAAAAAATCATGTGGGTTAAGAAAAAAAGAGAAAAGTTTTAGAGAAATGCTGAAACTTGATAGAAGTAAGGAGAGCATATAACGTTGTACAAAGTGGCTATGTAATGCTGAGTAGTATTTTGTGAATGAGAATATAATTCTTGGTTCAAAGCAGGGCAAGAGATTTTTTTTTTAACATCTTTATTGGAGTATAATTGCTTTACAATGGGGTGTTAGTTTCTGCTGTATAACAAAGTGAATCAGCTATACATATACATATGTTCCCATATCTCCTCCCTCATGCCTCTCCCTCCCACCCTCCCTATCCCACCCCTCTAGGTGGACACAAAGCACCAAGCTGATCTCCCTGTGCTATGTGGCTGCTTCCCACTAGCTATCTATTTTACATTTGGTAGTGATCTATTAAGAGATTTTAATAACATTCAAGCCTCCTTGCACTCTTTTACCATGAATAATACAGAAAGCAGGTTTTATCCTGAGGCATTTGAATTTAAACTTAAAAAAAAATGGGAATAAACATGTTTAGTTGCAATATGAATAAAAGTAGTGTACTTACAAAAACTACACTATAATGGTATAATCATTTCTGGAAAAATTAAGAAAGATTTTACTTTAACAGCAAGTAACAACAAATATTTTTTAATATTTCATATATTAAAATATGACGTTGCATACCTAGATAAAATGAGAAGAGTAACAGATATAAATTTTTTAATAATTCTTTTAGAAAAAGACAGTGTTACTGAGTGTGCGGCTGCCCTTGGCAGTACATTTTATATTTTCCAAATATTATCAATTTGTCTCAAGACCACTCTATCTTAGGGAATTGTTTTTATAAAAGATCAGGAATAAGTGAAGGCATTTGATAGCATCAAATCTTTTAGCAATTAATGAAGTAAATCTGAATTTTCATATTAATGGCATCATTCTTCCTATTGTCTATATATAAACTTCTTGCATCATATGAGAATAATGATCTCTAATTACATAATGATGATGATAATATAATAACAATGTACCTCCACCCCCGACCCCCGACCCTAGAATCATTTGACAATGTTTACCTATTTTGACCCTTATTCTTAAAACAATGTAACTATAGTGGTAGTTTAAAAGATGTAAAATTCATATAGTTAATACTGTAAATATATTACACCTAAGGTAAATTAATTGGCAATTTCAAATGTTTTACAGCAGAAAGTTTAGAATGTAAATTAAATAACATTTAAATGCCAGATGTTTACATAGAAATAGTGTTTAATTAAGACATACTTTTGAGATACGAATCTAGAAACCTTTTAAATAAGCACACCAGATTTAAAATGTAATTTAAATTAATATTTTAGGGAAAAAAGGGTCAAGGTTAAACTGTTTGTCTTCCTTAAAAAGTGTATAATGTCTTTTGTGTCTCTACTAACAAAAAGAAATCTCAATGAAACTCGGATATTAAAACCTCCCAGGAAACCAACAGTAAAAGCTGCTAAGAATTTCACAACTTTTTTTTTCCTTAGGTGTTAATTAAATGATCATTTAACACTGCAATGTAAACACAACATTTTCATCTCCTGACAGCACAGCCTATTATAAATCCTGGGTAATAAAAGTCTTGGTGTTAATGCTCTGAACCAAGTTCCCACCACACTCTAAGATGCCTTGTTGTGTCTAAGGTTAAGCATCTAGACACAAAACAAAGCTTGCGCCTACTCTACTTCCAGTGCAATTTTCCCATCGCCCAGTGACCTAGGTAACACTTTGAGCAATAAAGAATAAATTTAATTTCTCCAGCATTTTGTGAGGATTAGGAACAATTGTTGGCTTGCAATGACTTTTTATCCTTGGATTCTTTTCCTCCAGAGCATTCCTCTGGTCCTAAAAGAGAATTCTGATGGTTTAAGACATAGAACAAACAAAACTTTAGGCTTTTTTCAATCAGTTGGAACTGTTGGAGGGGAAGCAATCAACCTTTCTCTGTGCTATTCTCAGCTATTCACATACTTCAAGCTTTAATCTTTCACTAGTAGAAGAAACCTATCATGAGGGGGCAAAGCTATCTTTTTCCATTCTGTTTCCAGACTTATTTATTTCTCTTTTCTTTACATCTTTTTTATAAAACACTTAAATCAAGTTGCCATACTTAGCTGTTCACATTCATTTGGGGGACATTTCAAGAGGCACAGATGTTCTCTTAATAACATTTCACACAGCCATGTTGTACCCTAGACCATGGGTATTGCCAAAGACTGGACTTTTTACTCTTCATTGCTTCCTTCTCTAGAGTTTAGGCTTTC
Organism: Monodon monoceros; assembly: GCF_005190385.1. Lineage (NCBI taxonomy): Eukaryota > Metazoa > Chordata > Mammalia > Artiodactyla > Monodontidae > Monodon > Monodon monoceros. The sequence continues at coordinate 90,313,510 of NW_021703777.1, forward strand.
TTAAACTCTTGCCCTAAGTTTCTTATATCACAATTTATCAAATGTTTTAAGGTTAACCCTCTATAAATAATTCCTTGATAGCAAATAACTTGGTTGTGGGTAACAGGTAATGAAGAGGACATATAAACATTCATCTGACTGCAAAGCTTATGTACATATGAAAAGTATTGGAGTTATGATAAAAACAGACAAAATAAAAATAACTGCAGGCTCAAGGCTATTTCATTATCAATCATTGTTTAAATCCAAAGTGCTAAACAGTTTGCAATTTGAACTGCATTTTGACAAAATGTTTAGTCTAAAAATGCACTGAAAATCACACATGCAGCTTATGTAAAGGTGGCAGGATGTTCCACAGATCAAATCATATTTGTATATTACAAGTTCAATGAACTAATTCTTTTATATTGTTTTTAAAACTGAAATCTTAGTAATAAAAATATTCTTTAGCAACACAACCTAAATCTTCTGAATAACTTTCAATATAGTTTACCTATACCTTAAGGAGTTTACTCAGCATTTTCTAACTAATTCATATTTTTCCTTCATTTTGTTATTCAAGGCAACACATCATTAAAACGACAATTTAATATGTGGACTAACATAAATAGTTCCTGAATCACAGCCTCTTTTTCTATCCTTGATTCATTTTATATAAGAGTTTTAAAATTATATGAATCATCAACTGGGAGTTGGTAAGAGATCTCATTAAAAACATTCTGGCCTTAATGTAACTTGTGTTGCCAAGTAAGGAGAATTGGAATGATGCAAATGCACATTTTATGCTAATTTGCAGTGTTAAAAAATTAATGTGGTTATGCTTATGTATGTGTTATTACACGGAGAATAAATGTAAGAGAGACGTGAAAGAGAACTGGGAGATTTGCTGACTGTGGGCAACTTGCAAGGACATCTGTGACTATTATTTCATGCTATTTTGCAATGAGAGGATGATAATCCTACAAGCATCATTTCTATCATACTGGAAAGTTGACAATGTTCTTTTGAATACAGAATTTATCTTGTGAATTGAAATATTCTCAGGAGGTAAATATCATCCCCATTTTACAGATAAGGAACCTTATCTCCAGAGGTATCCATTGATTGACAAAGATAGCAAAGCTACTAATATCTGAGTAGGCATTTAAACACTAGTATTTTATGCAACCTCTCATAAAATACATTGATTTCAGTGTCTTAAAACATAATGTAAACACATTAAAATTAGTCCATTAGAACTAACACACTATGGACACTTGTTCCTAGAATTAATATTTATATAAACTTCAGTCCCCAAATTGTAATCTTGAGATGGCAGTGGCAATTTTATGATTTATAGTCAAATTTTAAAATATTCCCTGATGATGTGTATTGAATAATATCTTTTCGACATGAGAATCATATACTTAAATTCATCTTTCAAAAAAAACACAGTCTCCATGAACATTGTACGCTTTAATTTACATATTACAGGTCAGATGTTAGCAATGGTTGAGGTCAACAAATGTCCCATATTACAGAGGGCCACACACCATGCCAGCTTTTCTCCCCTGCACCTATCACAGGATTCGCCAAATTCAAGTTGGCTAACCATGATTATTTGCTGGTGGAAATAGAAACATTTACATTTGGGAAAGCAACTATTTAAACTAGTACACTTGAGTGGGAAAGACCTTTCTGCACTTGACTTTCCTCTGCCAGGAACTATGCTGTGGATTTCACACTCAAAAAGTCTACTGGTGGCTTGGCAATAGTAGAAACTTGCCAATTTCTGACGTTGTCCAGTAACAAGTCTTTTATTAGTGATCCCTTTAAAGTAAAAACTACCCACAGGAGGCCTGGCAAAAATCTCAAATACAGTCTTAATCTTCACTGCTTTCATAACTTCTAAATCATACGACTGCATGTTGATTTATAAACAAAAGTCCCATTCAATGGCTTGCCTAATTTTTTTTCGTGGCAAGTGGTAATGGCTACTCTGAAGTGTGTCCAGATATCAGTCTATGAAGTGTTCTGTCTACCTATTTAAAAACAAACCTTCGGTTATATAACAGTAATCTCTTTCAATGAAATACTCCTCATATATCTGTTTTTTAAGTGGCAAGATCAGAGTCCCTTGGGCTCAGTAATAATAAGTAATTAATAAGTTACTTAATAAATAATAAGGGACTTGAGGTTTTAATCACTGACAGTTAACACCTTCCTAAGTGTTATCTCTCACATGAAGTCTTTGTTTTCAAAGATAAAGAGTCAATCTGTTCCCCTTAGCAAGGTATCAGTATTAACAATACAAATAGTGTATCCTTGCATCAAATGATGACACAGACAAACCACCTCCGAACAACTTTTCTTCTCCGCACCTGAAGCTCTCTAGCAGTCTTGGCAACAGAGATCAGCGGCAGCTATCATGGCAGCTCCCTGGATGATTAATGATGCCGATCTGGCGGGACCACAGTAACCTTGGCAACTATAACCTGCAATTCCTGCACTACCACTGTCGGATTTACTGTGGCAGGGGCCAAACAGACCAAGAGTAAAATGAAGCAGGAAACTACACACCTGACACCTCTAAGGAGCCCACATTTTAATCAGAGCTGGCAGAAATTAATTCAAGAGGAATTCTGACACAGGCACCACGGCTCTCTTCTGCTTTTATCCTTGAATCCAAGAATCCTGACACTTAATTGGCATCAGAGAACTGGGGGAGGGGGGAGGTTAGTTTTATATAAGTGCAGTATTAAGGTATATTTTGCTTAGGTGGAAAATGGATCATTTTGATTTTTCAGTGCCTACCGATACCCTTCAATGTTTAGAAAGCCTAAGGGGACAAACGTTTAATTAGCCAAGGTACCCTTTAAATTTAATTTGGTTCCCCATTATTCATACTACCTTCCCAGTGTTACTATTTGCTCATTCAAGTTACAAACCCTGAGCCCAATGGAGATTTAATTCAATACATCAAACACTGAGAGCTTTCTAAAGGTCAAGCCTTATACTAAACCCTGGGGATACTAAAAAAAAATGTTTTTGTAATGCATGTATACCAGCATTTATAGCATAATTAAAAGAAAAAGAAAACTAATCTACTAATAATTGTCAAGTATACTAGCGGTTATATCTGAATGGTGAGATCATGAATAATTTCTATCCCCACTTACTTTTCTCTTTTTCTGAACTGTCTAAACCTTTTTTTTTTTTTTTTTTTTCTTGGCCACGAGGCATGTGGGATCTTAGTTCACCAACCAGGGATCGAACCTGAGTCCCCTGCAGTGGAAGGGCAGAGGCTTAACCACTGGACTGCCAGGGAAGTCCCCTAAACCTTTTTAATATAAGCATGTGTTACCCTTGTAACTATTAAAAACCAAAATCAAAAGCTAAGGCTCCTTCTATGAGAAAGGGAAATAAGGACAGCTTCACTGTATATTTGTTATGTTTCACAAATCAATTTTTACCTTAATAGAAATTAAATTTTCCTCTTAAATATTCCCAATAATTATTATCAAAGAGTATCTGGAGAATCTGAGATCCTATCCAACAGCAAAGGAATTGTGATCTGACCAATTGAATTAAGCGCTCAAAATTTATTTATCTCAGGTAAGGAGTCACTAGGCCATAAAAAGAGTCCTTGGCTTTAAAAATACTACTTATAAAGTTAGATAATTTAGTGGCTCCAAAGGTCTCTAGGGAAACACCACTTGTTAACCAGAAATAAAGAGGTTTTATTTAAAGAAGTAAAAAAAATGAATCACTGGGACCTATGTATTTGTTTTTGTTTGTTAGTTTTGCTTTGTTTCAGTAGATACAAGTGAAAAATGAGTTTCTGCACTGTGGTTTGGCTACTTAAGCTTATGTTAGAAGTCTGGGTAAATATATAATACTCAAAGAAATAAACTGAAAACCACAAAACAAATATTTGTAACAGAATGCTTAACCACAGTACTAGCAATGAAATTCCTCTCTAATGAGCCCAGATGAGTGGCCGCAAACTCTAGCTGGTAAGTCACCTTTAAGGTTATGTTTTTCAGGAACATCTGTATAAGCTACTCATAAATTTCAATCATAATCGACCATTTCAAAAGTCACTGAAATTTCTGTCCGTTAACCAGCTCCTAATTGTTCTGAAAATCATGTTCTCCACTCTTAAACTGATAATAAAAGTGCAACCTCAGTTTTGGAGGAGGAGCAAAGGGGGAGGACAGAGAATCTACATAAGCTAAGAAAACTATGTGCTGTCTCTTAACCTCCAGTCTATGGCCCTTTACTTTTCTTTTTTCTTTACTTACACTTTCCATCTGTCAACAAGCGCTTGTAATTTTATTACACTGTCCTGTAGTTTATGCAGAGTTGGTATTATTTTACAGAGTTCTGTTAATGGACTGGATAAATGGTAATGCTATTTAAACTAGTCTCCTGCTCCAACAAACACAGCTGCAACTGTACTACTATTTCTGAGCAAACATCTTGACCTGAACATGGAGTGCTCTCTCAACCCGTCCAAAGAGAAATTGGAGCAGACAGCAAAGGAAAAGCATATTTGGCCGCTAGCAGCAACCAACCGTGTCGAATCATGATTCATATACAGTGTACCCTCTTTTTCTTTTATACTGCATTTAGAGTTTTTTTTAAAAAGCATGTGTGCTTCTTCACCTGGCATCTCATTTTCAGCCAAGAGTCAAATGGCGATTATTCATTACAGAGGCACAAAGAAAATCTGTATAATGTCCAGTTTGCTTAGATTTAATCTAAGCAAGCAATGATAAAAGTCAAACATCAGTGTATGAACTATATAGTAAAACAAGTAAACCTTTTCATTGATTATGTATCAGGAAACAATAGTATTAAGTAAGGGTAAAAGATAAAATAAGTTAGGAAAAGAACCAGAGGTACGAATTAGCATTACGCATCAATTTATAAAGAGAAAATAAATCTAAATTTGTTTCTTTCATGATTTCTAGATGTGTATGGCTCTACTGAATTATACAGTAGGGAACTGTAGATCATTTGATATGCAGATACAGCTACCAGTCGACTTTTCCCTGTCACAACATATTGTCCTGTTGTTTGTCCAAAATTCCGTATCTTTTGTTTGGTCACTTATCCTTCTTGTGAAAGAAAAGTTCATTTTTAAATGAACATTTTAAAGGACATTTTTGTATGTAGATTTGTGCATATTTTTCCATCTGTTAGAACAGTTGTTTCCGGTTAGCTACTAGGCACCTGTAGCAGATGAAGAATACTTGAACTTGCATCCTTCCTCTTGGAAATTAAACTAGACAGGCAGCTAGCTTCACAAGCTTTTGTTCCTTTATTTATTAAATACTCTTAATGGTGGTTGTTTAATCAGTTAGTGATCACCATCATAAAAAACTGGTTACATGTAGCTTATAACTTTCCTCTTAAGAGAAAGATCATTGCTAACAATCCACTAGGTCTAATTCAGGTGAGAGAACAGTGCCTCAACTCAAAAGAAGATTCCTTTTTCCTGATGCAGAAAAAAATTACACCTCTATGTTTCCATGTGTATCCAGTGTCTATGTCAGGTGTCAAGTCACAATCAGTACTGAACACTAAGCCATCAAGCTCTAACTTCAGGAAATCAAAGCTTTCAAGTCCCTCTTGCAACTAGTCCCACATCAGAAACAAAATTTTATCTTCCATTACTCCCCAGGGGAAATCCTTTGAGCCAAACAGGCACAACATGACTCTGAACACATTTTCTAGCTGCCTATGGCCCCACTTGTTAACATGCTTTTAATTAACTAGAAAATGTTGCCTTATAGTTTTATGGGTTCTGTTTCTTTAACTCACATAAGGATTCCGAGTCATCTTCTTTCATACAGCAGCTTCATAAAGTTATAAAATCATAACAAAACATAAGGGAAAACCCCTTGGTCCATTATATGACATTGTAAAAGGGGGCAAAATATTGAACAGAATATAATTTGCTGATAAGTGATTCTGCACTAGATTATACCACCTGAATCCCTCTAAGAAAATTAATCCAAGTACTTCCAGACTAAAAATCAAACATTCTAGTTTCTCAGAGATAGCTTTAAAATTACTTCCTATATTTTCCTCTCTTCAGCTTAATAATTTTAATTCTAGCTATAACAGTCATTCCATTTAAATTATATTTTCACAGCTACATAGGAAACAGAAAATTTTCTAGACAACGTGGATTGTTTTCATATGCACATTGTGAGCAAAGTAGTAATTTAATAGCACTCAATGTATACTAGCTTTGAAATCAATTCTACAAAATCCCCTCAATCAAAAAAGTTAAAGCAGAAAGTAGAATCTATTAAAACCATCTCTGTAGCCCTTCTTGCAAACTAAGCACAAATAATTAAATACAAGTATCAATTTATATTCATACATATAATTTTCATAACAGCCTACATCTAGTTTCCTTGGTAAAAGAGAATTCTTGTTAAAAAGGCAGTCTCAAGGTTTCTTTATTTGATTCTTTTAAATTTACTTAAATTGGGTCAATTAACCAGCAGGGAACACAACGCAGAGGAGAAATACTGCTAGGTGACTTTGGTTATCCTTAGAGGAACAGAATCAGGAAAGTCAAACTCTAGAGAGAAGACCTGGTATGTAGCTGGCTCCACCTTCACCTGCTGAGAAAATTCTCTCTATAGTCAGCTAAGGTGTCGGGAGGACCTAACACAGAGCCTAACTGAGATACAATGTCGGGGGAGGGCTGTGGGAAGAGGGCCTTCCTACTTCTGGAATTCATAACAACAATATTGAACTAATAGGCTACCACAAAGCCGTGGCTACAAAGTCAAGTTCAGAAAAAGCAATCTCTTCACTTACCCCACAAGCATGACCATATGGGACTTTCCCCACCATCCAGGTGGGAGCCAGGCTGAGCAATTTATTCTATATATCCCAACGATTTTTCACAACATCCACAAACATCAATAATCATTGTTATTTATTTTTCCAACACTTTGTAGCTTATCTCCCATCTGCACAAAATCATTCATGTGGCTGAAAATCTAATTTTAAAAGCTTTCGAAAGTATATTTTCACTATGCATATTAGGTCAGTGAACAAGCATTCCAGGGAAGAAAAACCGATTCTGCCTAAAACTCACATTACGCTCCTTCCAAAGTACTTCTGTTAACAGTCAATGACGTATTTGATATGAAACCCTTACAGTCGTTCATATTGCACAGTTTGGAATTCTGGCTTTAAAAGGAATATTTAAGAGGAAATTTACAGTCCTCTTTAAATACCTTATAATAATATTTCCAGACTAATAAACACTATGTGAATACAGAAACAATATCAAAAAAGCTGACATTAAAAACCTCAACTTTACAAGAAAACACTGCCAACTTCCTCTGAAGAGGAAGTGCAGTGGCAATCTTTCCCTTCAGAACTTAATCAAAAGTTTCCATAAAGAAGTTAGGTAAATCTCCCCATCAGGACCAAAAAAGAATAATACAATTACAATAACATATACACGAATCAGTAAATGCTAACCAAATAAAAGAACTGGAACTACTGGAAAACCAATCATAAATTTCCAAAAAAACAAAAAAGAAAAGAGAGAGAAAAGAAGAAAAGAAAGAAAGGCAAACTTTTAATCCATTAATCTACGGATGAATAGATGAATAGATTCCAGGAAAGCACAAGGAAACAGATCCAAAATACATTTAATAAAACGCGAGGTACTACCCAAAGCAACAATAACTATTTCTGTCTACTTACAGTCTGTATAGCTTCGAAGTCCCAAGAAACAGCAACTCAGGAAACAGCTGAAGGTGATTTCTGTTTAAACGCCTTTTGAGAAAAACAAAAACAAAGCATATGTTACATAGAAAGTACCCAACAATGAGACTGTGATTGGGTAGTGTCATGCCTCATCCTGTATTTCAGGAAAGAATGAAACGACATTCAAGAGAATTCAAGCATTGAAAATCAGAAGTTGGTTACACCTTTTGTTACATGACTCTTTAAAGCAATTTTCCATTGTGCTTACTCAGATGATGATTACTGGGGCCTAAACTCTAAATTCACATCCCCTGCAACATCAGTCAACCAGCACAGATGCAATGAAACAGGATTTCTGGACTCAGACTCTGGTGTCTAGGTTAGGCAAGTTCAACATACAGCAGAAATACCATATTAAGTGGTGCCCTAAAATAATTCATACGCTGTCCCAAATGACCTAAATTTTCAGCCAAGGTACTGAGGGGAGGTGGAAATTTCATTTTTTTTAGCTTTTCATTTAGTTTCAGAAAAATGTATAAGAAAGTGTCAGCATGGTTTCTACCTCTAGGCAAAATCACAAGAAAACCTCAATCCACAGTTCTTGACTCTTAACTGAATAAGGCTGAGTTATAACTAACAATGAGGGCAAAAATGTTTAAGTAATGTTTTCTTAATGTTTAACTGATATTGGGATGTTTTAAATATTTTAGAAAAGAATTTGATTGCAACTCTAACTCAATTTAAGCCCCGGTACTACATAACTAAGCTCTTTTGGACTATGCACACTACCTAAAGAGTAGCAAAATCTAGCCCTCATGTACTCATATCCCAATCTCATTCGTTTTAAGTGTACAATTTAACATTTCAGTAAAAATAAATATCTATCCTCTCTACTTTTCCCAAATTTAAATAAAATGATGACAAGCTAATGTAAAATGCACACTTAAATGATTTATAACCTGCTATAGCTCTACAGGAGAGTAAGGACGTCCAGAAACTAACATCACACTGAAGAAACTTGAGGTGTTTTTTGTGGTAAAGATAAATGTTAAGGTGGCAGGAAAAGAGGGCATATCAATCTTGCCCCCTTTTAAATATGATGACATATTTAAACGGTCATCAGATGGGAGCAGAATTACAGTTATTTAGTCTCTAGAGGGCAGGAATAGCACTAGTAATTATAACTCAAGAAAGTAGATCATAAGGAAGACCTTTCTAAGTATAAAAGATATTAAGAAATGGAAGGATCAGCTTTAGGAAGCTCTCAACTCCTTACTCCACATATATTCAAGCAGAGGCTACGCATTTTTTTCCCTGCAATGGATGTAATAAAAAGAAATTCTGCATTAAGTGAAAAGTTGGACAAGGTGAACTTCAGAACTTCTTCCAACTCTAAAATGCCATGAGGCAATGATAGCTATGCTTACCATCTTTTGCTACATAACTCATATTATTAAGAAGTTGGTCATCTATAGAAATACTCTCAGCACTTAATAAAATGTTTGCTCATAAAAATGTATGCTGAGACAATCAGAGGGAAAAATAGTAAAATCAGTAGTGAAAGGGTGGACTTACTTTTCACCTACACTAATTTTGATGAATAAAGCACTTAACAAGGTTAACTGTAAAGTGAAACCAAAAGCTTTTATTTTTTTTCTTTGCCAGGCATGGTTCTGAGGAAAGAGTACTTCTAGAGTCTACTATTAAACATTTTCAATAAAATATAACTTAATGATGACCTTGTTATATTGTGTCTGAAAAAATAGATTACAAGTATTCACAACAGGGTTAATGAGAATTTGTCTAGGGAAGACTCCCCATTGTCCAAAGAGGCAATTGCAATTTTTGAAATGACAGAGATGTGCTTTCATAATCTGATCCAAACCACTGGACTAACAAACATCGTCCATGATTCTCCAGCCAAAACAAGCACGCTCCTTCAGGTCCCCAGCCCCTGCACAGGCAACTCTCTGTACGGAGCTTTCCCTTTTCTCCAAATGGTACTTTCTTACATCCTCTGTGTAATTCCCCTGATTCTCCTAAAGTTGATTCCTCCCTTGCCTGTGTCTCCATATGCCCATAGTATTTGATAAATAAGAGTCCCTCACACTATATTATATTTATTCACATACTGGTCTGATTCCCACTACACCGTAAACTCTTCAAGTGTAAAGGCCATATCTGTGTATTTCCTTCCTTCTTCCCGGGCACTTATTAGGTCCTTAGGAAAAACTGCTCTTTGCATTTTGATATAGTTCAGCAAAATCCTAGCATGTGCATTTTATGTTCAGGCAACTTTCTCCAGGCATGTTCCCTAAGGTACCTGCCTTAGGTTTTATGGCACCCTCCAGATAACCTAAGACCCGCCACCAAACCGGCTTTCATGTGCTCTATACAGCAATTGCCTCCTTTCCCTTCCTTCAACCTCCCCCAGCCATGCCATTCTCAACGTCATCTAGAAATTGGAAGGAATTCAATATGGTGAAACAAATTCAGATACCCAAGTGACTGAGGGCTGCTACTAGATTTCTTGTTAATGGGTCTACATTGGTCTCATTTCAGATATTGTAAGAAAGTAGATAATTTAGATACGGTGCAAGCAGTGTCTTTTCCCAATTCTTTTTCAAATTCTTAGTGGTTCTTACTTCATTCCCAAAGTAATAGCTAACATATATTAAGCTTACTAGGTGACAGTCGCTGTTCTGAGAAGTTTACATGAATTATCACATTCATTCTACCCCATGAGTAGGTCCTACTGTCACTGCTGTTTTGGATGAAGGTACACAGCTCATAGAAAGTAGAGCTAGAACCTGAATTCAGGTGGGCTGACTCCAGAACATACCCTCTGAATCACTCCTTTCAAAGAGTCAGTCTAAACATTCCTCAAAATAATGTAATCCTCAACTTTCCTTTTCACCAATCTTTTTTTGGGAAAAATGTAGTTTTACATAGCCCACTTCCTAAATATCTATGAATGAATCACCTAAAAATAAAACACCAAGTTTTATTAAAAAAAAAAAAACTAGCTGTATAGGCAGTTCACTATTTTAATGATCTATTTAAAATACCTAAAGTTGAGAGCAAAACAAAAATACGTATAAAATATTTTTCTCAGAATTCAAGTAATTTATCACTATTCTATGAAAATTATTATGAATGATCTTAATGTGTCTAAGCCTACCATGTGTATAAGACACAGTAGTATACAAAAAAAGGCAGATAACAGGTGACATGGTAACATGCATAGAAAAATAGTATGATTCCACTTTTTTTCTTTAAAAGAGTATCAATACACTTTTGCTTCCTGTTCTGTTTCCTCTTCCATTAGAACTAAGAATAAATTGAAATACAAACATTAAAATAAAAAGTGAAACTCTTCCAAAATATCCAATAAAGGAAAAAAATTTAAGCAGAATTTCTAATACAATGACCAGAAATTAAGTTTTTAAACTAAAGAGGATTTTTTTAAATCCAGAATTAAGTTAGACTATCAAGGTGCACAACAATTTCTAAACACAGCTCGAGAAAAAGTAACCTAGCTTCTTCTAATACCACAGAATATTTATTGGTAGCTTGAAGATGAGTGTGTCATAATAATAACTCTAATGTAAATGTGTCAAAGAAGTTAAAATCTGATAGTCCAAGAACAGATAAACAGCATGTAGTGAATTAAGGGCATCTCAGAGGAGGATTTATGGGAACCAACATGAATTTGCTGCATTAAGCAGACCAGGTGGGTCAATTACCAATTGTTCCCAGCAAGGATACTCAATTGTGTCAAAGGACAGATAAGAGATTCAGTGATATTCAGCTCCTGTGTCATCACCAGCTAGATGGAATCTGCCCACAAGATCTCAGGACACTGACTGAAAATTCGCTGGATAGAAATTCATGGTTTCAGAAAGGAGTGTAATGTGTGTCTCCGAGACACATATTTTTAGGGTAAAGATAAGAAAGATCTCAGCAACTGTTTCCCCTGTGCTATGGGCTATTTTTTCAGTGTGACCTTCAGCAGGGTGAACGATCTTTCTGGGTCACACTAAAGATCACCGGCCTCTGAAATGCAGGTTCTTAACAACCTCAACTTGAAGGGCAGCATAAGCATTACTGACAAGCATTGTTTCAAATTATTATCTGCCAGCTGCTCCTGTGACTTGTCCATTACTAGAGGTTGGAGGTCTCTTATTGTTTCAACTTTCACCTCAATTCAATTAACATTTGCAAAGTTCACCCCAATCCAAAATGTAAAATGAAAACGATTTTACCAAAGCTAGTAAAAAATGCAAGTCTCATATTTACCTGTCATTGTAAATGTAAGGTATTTACAATGTGCCTGATCTGTAACGAGTATTTGATAAATGCTGCCTTAAAAAGTCTATCTTTTACAATCTTCTATTTCTCAAACATAAATGCCTTCTTCTCAGGTAAATTACCATTTGCCTTTTATGCTAACATTTTTAAAGCAAAGATTTTTAACATTTAGCTAGTATTAGATAAAGTTTACACTTTCAGCAGTTATATCAGTATTTTCACCCTTTATACTCTGTGGTAGGGAGATCAAAACCTATTAATAAAAATGTTGCTTCCTATTCATTCCCGTTACTTCTTGATATTCTCTATACATTCATAGATTTTGATAAATACTCTGAAAAAAATTTGGAGAAGGTTTTGTACTTTCTTCACATCTCGTCTATTGATTATATGCTATAAGAAAATCAGAAGGAAAATGATGGTAAATATGGATATTTAAAAGTCAAATTTATTATAGACACATTTTATTAGCTCAATAAGATAAAATAATTCAGAAACTCAGTTTCTGAAAAACAGGAAGGGAGATGCTGAAATGTATAATAATAATAGTTCCTTACGTGCTAACTCTGTGTCAAGCATTTTGTGAAACTCTGTGCATTATCTTGCTAAAATCGTGTACCAATACTATGAGATATGATAATTGTTTCTGTTTTAATGATGATAAAACTGCAGTTTTAAAAGATGAAGCAATTTGATCAAGATCTCACAGTGGAATTGAAACCAAGGGTTTTTTGATGCCACTCCTATCTAATGTTTTAAAAGCAGGTAGAAGAGTTTGTATCTGTTTAGAAAGATAATCAACAGCACAACCAATGAATGTCTGCCAATATTCATAGGACACCAGGCAATAGCATATAAAATTACAAGGTGCCTACACTGAGGGGAGTCTAGGTTATCTACACTGAGTGGGGCAGCAGCAGAGAGATGAAGCCCCACCTTCATCCAGGGCGGACAGACACTGCCAAGATGACAATCAAACAAATTTTTGTTAATATTATCTTAAAGCAAGATTCCAATTGCATTAAAACCAAATCAGTGCTATTGTTACCAAACTTTCATTCTGAAAGTGTTTTCACCAATATTCCTCCCAGTCCAGCAGATATAAATTGCTTTGAAAACAGATAAGAGCAATATATACAAAGTCCATACAGAAAAGTCTCTCCTTCCATGTAAAGTTGTGGAATTCAGTCTAGAAGGCATAATTCAGGCAGAAAGGTATCCAACAGGAATGAAAGACAGAGTTCAATGTAAAATATTTGACATTCGTTCCTTCCACAAATACATTGTAACAGTGCAAACTAAACTACTCATTTCAGGGGAGGTATAAAGGACACAGCATCCAGCAAACACTATCACAAAGGATGAGCCCAAAACAGATGTGGGAAAAATAAACAGCCTTGCTGTTTCAGAATTTATAAAACGGTCCACAAAGAGCAAACAGGCCTTCTCACCACCGTTCAACTTCAAGGCCCATAAAAAAAAAAACGCTGCATGAGAAACCCTCTCAGACAGATTGAATGTTCTGCAAAACTTCTAATAGTGCACTTGCATTAAAGCCTTCTAAGACCATAGTCAGTAAATGTAATTTAAAATCGTTCAATATTGCTTACAAACAGGTGAAAATAATTTGATATTTGGCTATCACAGATAGTGATACACTCTTGAACATCTAGGTGCATGATTTATCTCATACAATGTACATACTGAGCCTTTCTGCCGAGTTTGAGATGTTCTTTAAAGAGCCTTTCCCAAGAAAATAACTGCCGTGATTTTAAACTTGGGTATAAAGGTGCCAGAGAACAATTCTTTTAAGATGAGCTTGCATTCTTTTCCAAGGAGATTAGCACTGTTAATTTGCCCTTACTTCAAGAAAAAGGACGTTATGTGTTGCCTATAAACTTGCAGGATGAGTCAGAAGAGGGATTCTCCACCTTCATGAACAGGGGATAAGGGGAGCCTTCCTTCAGACCTGTTCCACAACATATTCTCTATCTGAACTCATGTATAGTGACCTACAACAAAAATTCTAGAGTGCCGTAGTTCCTCAGCCTCACATTGGCTGTCTCATGCCTACGCATGGTGTGCACACCCAGGGAGAAATAACTCAGCACCACCTTCAAAAAATACATGTGCCTTTTAGATATCCTTTAAGGAGAGGATAGTGTCTAGTCAAATTTAGGCTCTATTGTAAAGACATTTCTAAATTAAAATGAGTATTTTCTTTGTATTTACTTGATAGAAACTTTAAAATAGCTAAGTGAACAGGCTTTGCATGGCTTCATTATAATAATATTTTCAGGACTCTTTTTTTCAAGTAAAAATGAGTATCAAATGACAACGTTAGTAGAAAAAAGGTAATCTCAAATCCAAAGATACCAAAATTTGGAATGTTTAAAGCAATATTGTCTTATAGGGATGCCTTTACAACTTATTGGTAGGAAAAATGGTGCAGTCCAAGCCTTTGCCTTTATCACTTCTGCAATTTCCTTATTGCAAGGGTATGACTGTGAAGTTAATGAAATATCTAATATACAAGGTTTTCAATGGTATGCTATTGGTTCTCATTAATGTAACCTAGGCATATACACATTTTATTTTGCATTGAGTGTTTCGTTGTATTTCAGACAAAATACCCTCATTTCTTTTGGACAACATTTAAAAGATTTCAAAACCTTTCTCATGCTCTTGCATTTGTACTATCCAGCAACTTACAAAAGCAGACGATTTGCAGTAGTGAAATACTGAAGTGGCCATAAAATAGAACTTTAATGACTGCAGCATAATCCCATAAGACATAAGTGAACAACATAACTTTATACCAGCATAGAAAAGTCAGGGGTCCCAATGTGATTTTTTTAGCCTTCTAACACATTATACACTAACCAAGAAATACCTTGAATTAATAATTTTGCATGGAGACTTTATTGCAAGTATACACAGGCATCTTCCGTGAAACATAAAGAAGTATAATTCTTAAATGTTTCTTTACTGTAGCTTATTTGTAGTTTGTTTTTCCTTAATTAATTTCCATTGACTATCTAGTCACTTAACTATATTAGATTTCATTTGAACATTTGATTAAACAATGAGACCTGTTAATGCAATCTACATGAGGCACATTCTCAAGGCTTCATTCTCATCCCAGATAAGCAGGTACTACCGGCAACACAGAGCATCCATGGGAATCCACCAGTGCACATGTTAGGTCTGGGCATAAAGAAGGAAACTGTCAAAACAGGAAGTACTGTGTGCTCATAGTGTGTAGGCATGAATAAAACTTATTCCTTTTACAATGATTCATAACCACATTCTGATCATCATATCATCTGCTGTTGTTCTCCATATAATACAAAGAAGGAAGTGAAGGGAAAGGAGGCAGTGAGACAGAAAAGGGAGGAAGGGAGGGAGGATTTCAATACCCATCTACTACTTGACATTTTGACTGATAACCTTGTATTTCATCAATTCTTTGAAGTGGAAAAAATGTGTTTCTTTTGTAGCTATAATGCTTTGATTTGCCAATAATGATTTTCTCATCCTATACTAAAATTAAATCCAACCTAATCACATGACCCTGTTTCTTAGAGATTAAAAGTTGGATTTCTAAAAGGCACAGCTCTTATCTTCTGTTCTCAGATGTCTTCTTTCTGATCAAGTTAAAACTCTAGCAACATAAGATAAAAAGAAAAAAACTTATAATTTTGAAATACTCACAAAATATTTGGAATTGTTCTGATTTTATCATTTTAAAATGAAAAAATAACTTAGAACCATAAATTGCATATGAATAAAGTTAATGTTTTTATTTTTTGTTCTTCACACAAAGAAAGAAAATTAACTTGCTATATTATATATACAGTATAAATGGCATTCACAAGATAAACCTGCATTTATACACCTTTTCATAATTTGGAGTTTGAATTTAAAACACATTTAAATTGCTAAAAAAACATATAAACTCACACAAGGTATAATTATTTATAAGTTAATTCACTGATTACTTCCTGTTTATTACATTGTCTCTTGCAACTTTCGGGGGAAAAAAAGGCAATTTGTGTGATGTTAATGACATCACCTACTACAATAAGAATATATACCATAATAATATTATTATAAGGCCACAGTAATTTGATTATAGAACTCTCTGGGTAGCTTTTTAAATTTTTTTAAAATTAATATACTGAAAAAAATTTAAAATAGTTTGTTCCACAATAACCTGAATGCATTCTTTAGCAAAACTGCTTGCCATTTAATGTATTTAAAGAAATAAATATTTGAAAAGTGTATCCACAATGTTCCTAAGAAATGGTTTTGAATTCCAGAGTCCCAAGGAGATGAATTGGCTGTCAGATAACAATGTGCTTCCATCAGATGGACTTGGCAGTTGTAAACAAAAGGAATTTTCTCAGCTTTTCCTCACAAATATGAAATATTTGCTCTCGGCCAACAGCTGGGGTGATTTAAAGAAGTCCTGCATATATATTAGTTTTCATTCAAAATTACAAATCCTCCTCCCACTCTGCAACATCTGACTGCATCTCCGTAGAACAGAAAATTGTTCTGAGATGAAGTGACATTCCCGGGGAAGTAAAAGTCAAAAAATAGTACCTACTTACAACTTTAATCGAATTTCAGATCATAAGGTATCTGGTTAATAATTTTTAGGAAAAGTTCATTTATTCAAGATGAAAGTTCAAATGGTACTCCAAAGTGGCTTGAAAAATAATGAGAAAGTTTGTTTTGTTCCAGTGTTTCTGAAAATATTTAAAATTACAATATAAACAAAATACAGACTTCATGAAAAGCCACTGAGAATCCTTCAATGATATCGAAGTTGTTTAAGAAAAAAATATACATATACATACATATATCTCTCTCTCTCTCTCACATGGAAAAATGTTTATATGTGACTACTAAACACATATATATGAATAAATAAAAGCTACTCATGGAAAAAACTGTTAATGCTTAAATGATAATTTTAAATTATCTATTCATCTTACTAAACATTTAAATTATATTAATGCTTAGTTTTTAATGGATGGATTAAAAATACTTTTGCCAAGTTCCCACTAGAGATTAGCTATTCATAAAAGATATCAAAGAATAAATACTTTCAGAGTATTTTTATATATTAAGAAACAGCTTACGAACTTATAAACTTAACCAAATATTTAACTTATTTTTATTTCCTCCCCAAAACTAACTCTAAGTAGTGGTTTTAAATTTATTTTGAATTCCACAATTATATCGCTATATTGTAATATTATTCATGAACAAAATTTTATAGCAAAATAAATTAGATATCTCTGTTTAATTTTACTTTAGGTTATAAAAATGTAGCCTATATTTACAAATACCTTAGAAATTGACAAGCCACTTTTATATTTACAGTTACACAGAATTAACTTTTGCCCTTGGGCCCAGTGAATCTGAGCACGTGCTATGCCCTAAATGAACTTCATATTTCACTATTTTAAATAAATAAATAAATTTTATTTTAAATAAAATTTTTATTTTTACCTAAAGTGCCTCTTAAAGCAGGCATGGAAACATTAAAATAATTGTTGCTACTTTTAAGAGAGCTGATATTTGCCCTTAGAAATGCAAAGCTACTAAACCTGAATTATCAAGACATATGGAGATATGTTATTCATATTTCAAATGACAAACTGTATTTTATCTAATTATTTCAGCAGAGGTTTTTGTCTTTTGTATGTATACACTATAGGCATTAAATAATAATGGTCCTCCAGTAATATATAACAATCCATAAAATTTTGTGTCTGGAAAAATAAAAATGTATTTTAAATCCTGAAGTTCACATTTGATCTTCTTGGAAAAAAACAATCAATGTTAAATGATGTGCTTTGATAACATAACTCTTACTTCCATTTCTACTAAATTCTTTTTCCAGCAAAAACAAATTTAGAAAGCTACTCTAAAATAATGAAATAAAACTGTAAATAGCAGGTATTAATAATATTCACCACAAGTGTTAAGTATCAGAAAGCAAATCTTTATCACTAAGAACTTTAAATATTTCCTCAAATGTCACTAATGACACACATAGCAATAGCATGGGAACTAAAATAACTATCAGCAAAACTCTTCTTTTCCATAATGTACCATAAATGCAAATAAAATTACCACCTTTCTTCCTACATAAGCAAACAAAACAAACTAGATGAAAAATAAGAAAAAATGTACATCTCTAAGTACCAAAGCAATGGTTACCAAGGAAGTAAATGTCTCAGGAAAGTAAGTCTGTATTTTTGAACTTGTACAAGTTAGTACTATTTATGCAAAAATTCTATTATTTCTAATTGTAAATTAGTTTGAAAATCACTTTATCAACTTCTTGTTTCCGTAAACTTACAAAGACTAAGACATGAAATTGAAGACATGGTCCTTGAAATGCAACTATTTTTTAAAATATAGTTATGTCGTCATAAGTTTGGAATTGAAAATACTTACAGTCTCTCCAGTTCTTTAAGATCCTGGAATGCTCCTCTTTCAATGGTGCTAATCTTATTCTCCATAAGCTGACTGAAATGCAAAGTATAACAGGAGTCTTAATGTTACCACTCACCATCTGAAAAAGTGTCAGTTCAGCAACTGAAAACTTGTCCCTTTATGAAGTTAAATACTGCTCTGGTTTGAGATTCAATATCAAATCTAACAATGTTATATCTGAGAAAAATCAGGGAAGGAAAATAGCATCCTCATCACGAAACTTTCATAAAAAATACTAATTCAGTTTCTCACAAAATTTCGTCAGAATCCTGAACCTTAAACTATAGTACATCCTGAAAAGTAACCCATGACACTACAACTCTGATGGCTGTTTTTCAAGTGAGTTCTTAACTGAAAGAAACAACATACAATAATTCATCATACACATACTTCAATTCACTGATGGATATATGTCAGAAATTGGAAGAATTCATAAAGGCCAAAAATGTGTTTTTCAAAAGTGAACAATGAACACGCATGATCAAAAGTATATGTGCACTGCAATGTAAACATTTATAAATCTATAGGTAAAAACAATTTTACATTACACTGAATCTCAAATGATTGTTTATTCACAACTAACTTAACACATTAATTAAAAAAGTAATCATACTGCAACAATTTTATAAGAGTTGCAAAGCTTTAAAATACAAGAAATGATTCAAAATATGACCAACATATTTTTATAGAGAAACAGTTCCCACTAAAAACTCTGCGAAAACCTGGATTGTTTGATTTTAATGTTACAAAATATAGGTACATGTTTCTTGCTAGAAAAGTCTGAACATTTTTATATTAGCAATAATAAAATGCAGGCCCACTTAAATTCTTTATAGTTAATCTCAAATCCTAAAAGTATATCAAATGTCTCACATTACTCATTCATATTGTAAAAGCAACTATTCTACATTTTTATATGCATAAGGCACTTACGGTATGGTATAGCAAACATTTGAAGTCATTTCCATTATACCGTTTCTATGGCTTGCATCCAACCTTAAAATAAAGGCCTACATTTTTATTAAAATTGAAGTACACTGATAAACCAAAAAAAAAAAGGAAACCAAGGCCTTTTAAAATTTTATGTTTCTGTCATTGAGGCAGTTATTAAAACTGAGATCAGTAACAACTCAAAATACACAACCTTAAAAAACAAAAGAGAATTCTCCAAAACACAGAAGAACATACTTACAGAACTCTTAGGTGTCGAAGACCAGCAAAATCTGTCTTAGTAATCCGTGTGATGTTATTTCCATTCAAATCCCTAAGATAAAACAAGTAAGAAAATGAAAGTTCTGTTTAATTTCTACCACTATCTAGTTAAACAAAGACAAATATAAACTAAATAAGAGCTTTGAGATAAAGGATCAGTTCCAATTACTAAAGTAGTTTGCAAAGTAAAAGAGAGAGAAAGAAAAGGAAGTCATCTTTGAAAGAAAATTTTTCAAATGATTAAGTTTACAGAGTCCATGCTTGCTGTCATATGACAAGAAAATGAAGTGATTCTGTTATCAAGAGATGTTCTCTTTTGTGCGTATATGGGATGCTTTCAATTTTTGCTTTTATAAGGAGGTGTATATTAATTTCACAGGTATTCTGCTATTTACTATTATTGTTAGTAACATTCCCAAAAAGTTACCTTCAGGAAGTTAAAGGAACACTTTTCTAATACTATTCAGGAAGAAAATTTTAAAAATTCAGAACCCTATCCTTAGGTGGCACCATGGCTAAACTTCCTAAGGCAAAGAATAAAGTTAGAGTGCCATCAAAAGAACTGCACTTCAAAGACTCGCATTTATAAGCATTTACCTTCCAACAATTCTATGTTTGTATGAAAACGAAACTCTTCACTTGCAGCTCAGGGACACCCGCTGTGACTGTAAAGTGAAAACTACTAGCAAGGGCAATAGTGGAAATAGTATTCAGGCCCTGACATTTTTGTTCAGATTTCAGCACCACGTTTCCCTCAAGAGTCACAAACCCCTTTTCTGGCATCTTAGGTCAAGATCTAAATTTGCCCTGGTTCCAATCATTTCAAATAAAACCAGGCTTTGCTGCGGTTTGAATGTTCTCCTTCACGGAAGTAAACCCTACCTTGACTTTGAAAACATCATGTGTATTTAATGTGTTTATGTTGTCAATGACATAATTTTATAAGCCAGCACTGAGTAAACTATTTTCTGAAACTTCTTTATAGATCCCTCATAGGGGTAAATTTTTTTTCAAGGACCTTAAAACTCAATTGCTATTTTTTCCCCGAACCGTTCCCTTTTTGCTGAATAAGACATGTTAGTGCTTAAACTTTAAACTGTTCTGAATAGCATGAAATGACAAGGGCTAAAAGAGTTCTGCACTGCTTTCTCCCCAACCCATTTTCCGTGCTGAGCAAAGTACCATCGAATTGTTCCTACAGTGGTTGGGGTCTTTCTTTATCCGGGCTACTTGCCATAAGCTGAGTCCCAACCGCCACCGCCAGCCCCCCAGTCCCAGACAAACTTGGGAGATCATATTCTGACAAGATACCCTGGGTAGGGACTCAACCTGCCCAGCGCTGCGGGCCAGGGAAGGAGGGCAGAGACGGAGTAGCGGGCGGCCCAGTGGGGCTCGGGATGGGGCAGCCACTGGCAAGGGGAGGAACGGCTCAACTCTGGCCTTTAAACTGAGGGCGAGGAAAATGGGTTGGATAAGAAGATCGACTCGACGCGCTGCGGGCCGCGCTGGTGGAAACCTGCGAGTCCAAGGCGTCCCCTCCGCCGTCCGCCCCCCTCACAGCCTGGGGGCGCAGGGCCCCGGGGAGCGCAGCCTGAGAGCGCTGCCCCGGCCGCCCTCGCCCCGCCGGGCCCAAGCTCAGCGGTGAGGGGAGCGCGCCCCGGGCGTCCGGGAAGCGCGGGGCGGCGGCCTCTGCGTTCACAAAGAGAACGGCCTCCACGCTCCACTTCCCTGAACTCGGAAAGCGCCCCACAAGCGGCGCGTGGGCCGTCAACACCCGCGTTGCGATTACTTCTTCATTAGAGGCTCACAGAGACAGGGAGGCGGGGATGTCTGCGGGCAGCAGAGCGCGAAGAGAGGAAGGAAGGGGAGAGGCTGCCACGAGCAGGGACGCAGAAACTGCCAGAAAGGTGGAAAGGGGGCACTAGGGCTCAGCAGGAAGGGCCGAAGGGGGCAGCCGAGGGCCGCGGGGTCACCAAATTGGTCAGACCCGACTTGGCCGGCTCCGCTTGGAGAACCAGCCCTAACTTCGCCTAGCCGACGGGACGTGGTCCGCCTCCGGAGCCTCCCCCCTCGGACAGGTCCTTGGGGCTCGCCGCCGCCGCCGCCGCCTCCTCCCAGGGGAAATGAAAGGCGGGGGAAGAGTCGCTGGGGGCTGCGCGCGGCCACCGCGAAAGCTGCTGCCGTCCTGGGGCATCCTTCCTTCCGCGGCCTGTAGAAGCGCCCCTGGGCGGGCTCAGCCGCCCCACGACCCCGTCTCCTCTCCTTCAGTCCCCAGGAGGGCGACACAAAGCCGGGGAGCGGAGGTTTCTCTCTTTTGAGTAACCCCCCTCCCGCGTCAATCCCCCTTCTTCGCGCCACCCCGCGATGACAAGAGCCGGGACTCGGCCCTGAACCGACCCGCGACAGTTCCCAACCGCAAGGTGACTCAGTTTGCAGAGTCCGAGGAACAAAGTCGCGTCTCCCTTGCCCCAGGCATCCGCGACTATTCGTCCCCCATCTCCCCGTCTCCCCAGCCTCACAGAACTCGCCCGCAAAGGGCTGCGAGTGTCGGGACTGGAGCGGGAAGAAGGGACCAAGCGCAGCAGCCAGCGGGCCCGCCCCTCCATGGGCAGTGGCCCCTCCCCGGGCAGCGCCCTCCCAGAGAGTTCAAGACCAGGATGCGCCTTCGGGAAAGCTAGTGAGGAGTGACCCAGGCACAGTTCTCTGTGCCGCTCAGTCCCTCCAGTCTCGACGCAGGGGCTGCGCGACCCCGATGGTGGGGAGGAAGGGGGAGGAAGAGCCCATACTCACAGTCTCTCAGTGCTGCGGGGGATGTTCCTGGGTACACTGCGCAGCGCCAGCCCGTGACAGTCCACTGTGCTCCCGGAGCAGGAGCACTGCGCCGGACACGCTTGCGGCGCCACCTTGTTCAGGATCGCCAGCACTAACCCCAGCGACAGGGACAGCGTCTGCCAGCCCACGCCGCGCATCTTCCCCCGCCGCCTCCTAGCTCGCCGGCGCCAGGGGTTTTCTCTTTAGCTTGCTGCTCTGTTGGAACTGCGCTGTGCCTGAGGCCCAGTGCCTGGCGCGAGTCTAGCAACCCAGAGTGTCCGGATAACGTGCACAAGATAATATAGAAGTAACAGTAATATTCAAGGCAGTAAAGCTAACACAGATACACGCCTCTCAGCTCCCCTCACCCTCCTCCTGCAAGGCAGGCGCTCCTTGGGCAACTTTAGGTCCTGAAGATCAGTTGGCCCGGCCAAGGCTACAGGGAGACCCCAAAGCAGCGGGGAGGAGATCACGCGTCGTCTGCCTCACAAATAGCAACTTGGAGGTAAAAGACCTGGAGCTCCCAACCGCGGTGAAGATCGTGAAGATGCAGGGGCCAGTTGCGCGTGGAACAGGGGTGATCCGGTTCCACCGACCCCCTCTGCAAATCCAATTCCAGTGGGGACGGTAGGAGACAGAAGAAGGAGGCTCAGTAGGAATGGTGGCCTCGGTCAAAGTGGGCTCTCCGAAACTAGAAGGCGCAGGAGCCCCGCGGGCCGGGAGCGGAGCGCGCTGGACGACCGGACATGGCGCGCGGGGGCGCACCGGGCTGACGCGCAGCCTAGGGGGCGCGGGACCGCGCTGCGGGGCTCCTGGCGAGGCTCACTCACGCGGCCTGCCCCACCGGCCTGCTGCTCCTCCGCAGCCCGGGCCGGTCCTCGTCGTCTACCGACAGCGGAGGACGATTTGCAAACACACATGCACTTCGCTGAAGGATGTCTGGGCAATTCCGCCTCCCGCCCCGGCGTCCTTGGAGACGCTCCGCACGAGGGCCTTCCCCGGGGTCACGCAGAAAAGACAAAAGGGCAATCGAGCCGCCCAGCAGGCAGGAATATCCACTAGTCACGACCCCGGGAGAGGAAATCCAAGAGGCCAAGTTGAGGATGAGAGCTCCTGCTAAGGCTGACTAGGGAATGGCTGGCCGGCCGGCCAGAAAGAGTGCAAAGGCCAAGCTGGAGGTGTCCGCTTCCCGGGTCCTCCCGGGGCGTTCCGGACGGTGGAGAGATGGCAGCTGGGTCTGTGGTATCTGCTAATCCGAGGAGACCCCAGGAGGCAGCTGAACGGCAGTCCTATGTGCGTGCGTGTGTCAGCCCCTCTCGTCTCCCGGATACGCCGCAGCTCCGCAGCAGACACCTGATGGCAAAGGTGGAAGAAATAAGAGCAGGCTCCTGGGCTGGGGCAGCCCCTCGGTCTCCCCCCGACAGCCCACAAGTGGGTCCTCCTTCTCAAAGTGCAGGAACTTTTCCCAGGGTTTGAATCCAGTCCCCACAGCCACGGTGGGAGTCGTACCGCCGACGTCGCGACGCCGCCCGACTCTGGGCGCTGCACCTGACTCGGCGGCCGCAGTCCGGAGCAGCTTGTCTCCTTCCAGGCTCTTCCCCCTCTCCAGGTGGCTTTCTGCGCCCCTTTCTTGGGGGAGGGAAGTGGGGAAGAGAGAAAGCGGCGATAGGGAGCGGGGACTCGGTGGCTCTGCTGACTCCCGAGCTCCTGGCAAGTGTCTAAACAATAGGACGGACGCAGCAGCCCTAGTCTCGCTCGGCTGCGGGAAGGTGGGTTGTTGTTGTAACTGGAGTTGTTGGCTCGGGCTGCCTGGCGCTCAGCGCAGCCGAACAAAAACCCAGCCCGCGCCTCTGGAGCCGGGCGCGAGACCCCGGACGCTCCCCTTTCTCCTCAGCGCTCCCGCCTTGCCCGGAAAGCTCGATAGCTCCCGCCTGCGCCCGGGAGCCACGGCGCTCCCATCACTCGCCGCCGCCGCCTTTTTTTAACCACCGTCTGCGGCAGCCACCACCGCCGCCGCCGCCGCCAGCCTCCGCCGTCCGCGAACTCCCCAAATAAATAACCCCAAGTCAGAAGTTAAGCCGGCGCCGGCTTTATATACCCGGCGGAGCCCCCACCCCCCTCGGCTCCGCCCCGCGCGGCCCGGCACCGCCCACTGGCTGAGCGCTGGGAGCCCGCACCTCGCAGCTGAGAGGTGAGGCCCCCGGCTGCCAGCGCCGGGCGGAGGCGGCGGTCGGCGGCGCGTTCCCGCGCACCGCGGCTCGCGCCCTCGCTCCCACGCCCGGGTAAAGTTTGGCGGAGGAAGGAGGTTCCCGGGCCCCCGCCCCCAACTCCAGGGCCCCAGAGGTGACCCAGACTCGAAGACGGTAGTTCGCCGCGGGGGAAGGACGAGAGGGTGGCTTTGAGCGCGGCTCGTAAATAGCGCTGCCGGTGCCTCTGCTGCAGCTTTTGCCAAGCGATCCTAAGGGGGCTGCTCGGTGTTTGAAGCACAGAGAGAGAGAGAGATTACGATTTTAATTTTTTTTTAATTCTACCGAAATAGATCTGCGTGAGCTCACAGACACACACATGTGTATTTTTGGGTGCTTAAAAGTTCAGAGTTTTTGCAAGTTGGAAAATGGTGTTTTTGAACCTTCTCGCCAGCCTTCCCATCTCCGACCCACCCCCTTCCGTTTAACCCTTTCTTTATAGTCACGCACTTAACACCATGCTCAGTTGACGTCCTGAATACACAATATGCTCACAAAACTCTAAGGGCTTGAATGTGTCTGCGTGATTTTACTCTCTTAGGAAAGGAGGAAAAAAATAAATCCCTAGCAACGCACGTTGTAGCCAGAAGGCTTCCTTTATTTCAGGGAAGTTCTGGATATTTTTTCCTCACTGTTTTGGAAGAGAATTTCCTTGTTTCTTCTTGTCTTTTTAGTGTGATGTGTGTCCGACAACTGCTACCACTCTCCTGCCTCCCACCCCACGCCCCGCCGCCCCCAGCAAAACCAAAGTCACTATTGTTTGAAATGGCCTCTAAATGAGTCAACAATTTAGCTTGAATTTAAAACGCCTCACCTCGTTCTTCCTGCTTCCATTCCACCTTTCACCGCTTTCACAGGAATTTGTGCAAGTCCCCAGCCTAATACCAGTCTCACAGTGTGATAATTATTTGTGTAATTATCTGTCAGCCCCTTGAAGGCAAGAGGACCCATCCAATTCATTTTTCTATTCCCAGCACCTAACAATACGCCCGACACACAGGAGGTGCTCTGAAAATTGACCGATTTCTTTACCACAAGAATATCCTCAATCTGAAATTTCTCCCACATCCCCAGTAACTTTTTTCCTACTTACATTTTCCGAAATATCTTTGCAAAATGGCTACCTCTACCTATGTCATTTTGCCTGCCCTGGAAAACTTAAAGCCACTGTGAGGGCATCTCCAAAGACGGGGTACCCATTAGATAACTGAATTGGAACTCTGAGGAGTACTCATTTTAATGCCACAGATTTAATAGTCCTCTGTTCTTTTAAATACTTCAAAAGCATTTAACATTCATTAACTCATTTGTCCTTCTAGATTTTAGCTTAAAGATCTGTTACATAACTTCCTTAAGAAAGAAAAAGTGGAAGCCAGAGTCACATTTTTCCTGTAAGGAAAATGAGACGAAGAACAAGTACCTATCACTGATGAAGGATTCTTCCATCGCTCCCCACCGCACACAGCCCTAGGGAATTTTCTTTAGTCTGTACTAGTGAATTATGTGGTTGAAATATGTTTACCCCTACACTAATTAACCTAATTCCACAACTTTGATACCCTGTCAGCAACAAGATATGAGTATTTATGTTCAACTTCATCCACCACATAGAATCATGGTTCTGTATTTTACTTGCAAAAACATATCTTGCATTCCAAATATTCACAAGTCATGCTATTTATAGCATTGCACAATGCAAGTCATAGACGTGAGTTCAAGTTTGATTCCTTCTCTGGCTCCCTTTCCATTCTGTGTAAAACCAAGAAAAGAGCCAAAAATAACATTCACAGCCTACAGAAACATATTTTTTAATTTGATACAAATTTGAATGAGAAGATATGTCCAGTGGATTTCATTAAGAAAGAAAGGAAAACTACAACTAATTCCTGAGAGACATGACATATTAATTTCTTTGTGTCATCAACTTTTCAGTTAATAAAGGGAAATTTATACATGAGTGACCAGATTTCTCATTCAAAAAAATATAATTATATTTTTCCTTCAGTATTATTTCAGGATGTTTTTGGAGGCTTCACATGCTTCAGGACCATTAATTTCTAGGTCTTAGTTCTTTCTAGATTATGTTGTTCCCAAATGAGTTCTGAATTTCTCTTTGACTCTGTTACACCCATCCTGAAGAAAGCCTTCTGTGGTCCCTTTTGTCACCACATGAGCTCTCCATAAATCCCGACCTAGATTAAACAGAAGTAGAATCCACTAGAGTCAACATTCAAGTCCCCTATTACCTTGAGAAAATAAATCCAGTTGCTAGAATGATTGAGAAAACAATTTAAACATTTAAACACTCATACAGTAAAAAAACAAAATGAAACAAAAATGACAAGGCATTCTCTCAATTTGCATTTTCTATGGAGGAAAATTTGGTGAAATTGGGATACATGGGGAAAAAGAATAAGAAAGGAGAATTGATGAGAAATAGGTAAATATGAGTAAAAACAGAGTTAGATAACAGTAATAGCATTGATTGAATTCATGAAACTTACAGAATAATTCTGTGGATTTTACTTTCATGTTACTATTTACCATTGTTTCAAAATGTTTTCATGTTAATTACATAATTTTTCTTATAATATTTTTATATTGGAAATGTAAATATGGAACCATAACATCATGGAGATGAAGATTTAATTAAAATTTGTTTCATGCCTCCTAGGTTCCAAGCTATTTGATAGAGTTAAAACCACAGTGTAGTTCTAGATGGTGGCTATTTTATTTGTGTTCAGGTGAGGATGTTGGTCTTCAGCCAGGTCTGATTACATGACACAGTTGAAACCAGAACCTTAGTTCTCTGACCTCATACCTCAAATGGTTTTCCTACACCTACCCTATAGAGTCTCTGGAATTCCCAGAGATCAAGGAATCTATAGTTCATCAGGAAGTGTCACCCTCATAGAGATGTCCACATCTCTCTGCACACACTCTTTACATCATCTAAAGGGAGCAGGGGAGAACTAGTATTGACAGTAGCTGTGCCCAATTACTGAAACCGGACCAGCTTCTGGAACTAGCTTAAACTTTGAGATGATTCTCTAGGGCAGTGGTTTTCAGAATGTGGTTCCTGGACCAGCAGCATCAGAAACACCAGGGATTATAGTTAGAAATGCACATTTTCAGGCCCCACCTCTGCACACTCAGTCAGAAACTCTGGGGCTGGAGTCCATAAACCTGAGTTCTAATAAGCTGCCAGGTGGTTTTCATACTCACTGAAGCTGGAGAATCACAGCTCTCTAGAGTTCCTCTGTGGTTGTATCTAAGTTTGGAGACTCAGGCAGCAATGAATGATAGGTAGCACCTGCTGAATTGACTTCAGCTTCCCATTTCCTGGCATTTGACAAGTGTACATTCCTGATAACCTCTAGGGGGCACCAAAATGTTTTCATGGGCAGCCCCACAGAGGTAACAAGAATTTAGTCTCATTTTCCAAAGAAATGGCCTTGAGAAATGGAAGGAGCTTCCATCTCAGCAAGCTGTTCTAATTGTTATGTCTCAGCCAGGTACCAAATTCATTACACAAATTTTTTCCAGTTTAGTATTTCATATGTATGGGAATAAAAATGCCTACTTTTCATGATTATCAGGAAGATTAAGATCATATCTGTCAAACTAACAGCACAATACCTCTATGCTAGTATAGAGGTATTGTGCTGTTAGGTATTTATTTATTAAATAAAGGGCAGTATAATTATTTTCATCATTTCTAAAATATTTTATTTGTATTGTGAGAATAGATTAGATATTTCAATTAACTATTACAATGATCAAGTAGCTCCTGTGCTGAGCCCTGGGAAACCCTGGGAAAGGTATTTTAAGAGTAGAGGAAAGATCAAGAACAAAAGAGGGAAGATGGATACAATTAGTTTCATGATAATTATGTCCCATAATACTCTTTTGAAGAGGTGGAGTTGGTTTTCCAGTGACATAATAAAATATCCTGTTGATGGTTTAGTGAAATGAAAATGAAAATCTGAAATTTGGATATGCTGCTAAGTGGGAATGCTTGGGAAGCTTTGGATATATCACTTAGATTTTCTGGACTTAGTTTTTCTCAATTATATAATGTTGGGATTAGACCAGTTGAACTATAGATCCTTCCCAGTTCTCAGTAATAATGTAACTATATTTATTAAGTAATATCTGGTTCCAGACCCTGAGCTCCTCACCATGTATGTCTCAGCTTCTTTAATTCTGAGACATTAAAGATGTCTCAGTGATGCAGGTTAAAAAACACATTAATATTTAAAAGCCCAAGGGAAAATAAACAGCAAAAATGTTAATAGTTTTATGAGGTTAAAATAAATTTACAAGAAATTAACCTTTGAGGAAAAGGAAATTCAGTTGTAAAAGTAGTTTTAAATTGCCTAGTCTTTTGACTTACTAAATTTAAAATGCCTCCTGGATTTTCACAGAAGAAAAATATCTTTCCGTGTTATTTGGGAAAGAGGGGGCAGGAACCCCTCACAACATCTGCAGGCTCCTTCTGCTAATTTCAGAAAGGTTGACTGTTCTCATACAGGGTCACAACATCACGCTAAAATTTCAAATAAATTTGCTGTTATCTAACATAAACCCAAAATAAATATTTTCAAATCCCAAGGCTAAATATTATATATTTTATATAAAAATCAAATCTGATTAACAGAGGCAATTCATAACCACTATTGGAAAAATATAGTTCAAAGTGTATACCTGCCTGATGGTCAAAAAGCCATTTACTCATGCAAAATAGTCACATTAATGTCTTAGACCAAGAGTTAGCAAACTTTTTCTGTTAAGAACCAGAGAGTACTTTAGGTCTTGAAGGCCAATAGGCAAAATCAGGGATATTATGAAGACACTTAACATAATAAAGAAAGCAAACAAATTTCCACAACTGTTTTGCTGGTGTAATTAAAAATGTAACTATTGATTACAAATTTTTGTAATACAGATCTACTAATGAGAATTATGGAATTCTTTTGGGGGGGATAACATTCATTTAATTGGGGTCCAAAATAAGTGTTTTCTATCAGCAAATCACTTGCTAAGTTTAATATATAAAAATCGGTTTTAGCTCACTGGTGATATAAAAAAGGGTGGCAGGTCCAGTTTGGCCTTAGTCCAAAGAGGTGGTTGTTCAATGGAGGAGGTCATAGTTTTCTCAAGGGTTATGTTAGAATTCAGAGGGAAGTTGTAAAGATAAGAGCTCTGAGCTCCAAAGTGACTGCTCTGTGACAAGCAGTAAATGTCTTTCTCTGTATTATCTATGCTCTACTTCTTGAGTTCTGAAATGTAACTCCGCAAAAGCATTTAAAGAAAATTTAAATTCATTTCATTTTAATGTAAAATAAATTAGTGTAAGATATGCTGCATATCCACTTCTTGCAGGTGCTTATCTTTTGAACCAGATGGTCCTCATGTATAAAATGGAGATAACAATAAGTAACATTTATTAAGTATTTACTATGTGCAGGCATTATTCCAAGTGTTTTACTTCATTTCCTCATTTAATCCTCCTGGAAAACTGTATCATCTTAGAGATGAGGAAGTTAAGGGACAAAATGGTTGAGTAATTTGCTCATGTTACCTTAGGGATGAGGAAAATGAAGCCAAGAAAGGTTAAGTAACCTGTCCAAGGTCATTCAGCTAGAAAAGGGTAGAGCTAGGATTTTAACCCCAGCAGCCAGGGTCCAAAGCTCTAGGCCTCTCACTAATTCATGAATCATAGGAAATTCATGTTAATGAAATGCAAACTATGAATCTGAAAGAACTATATACACTGTAAAATAATGTATTATTGTTCTTATTCGCTTTATGGCTATTATTTTTAATGGAAGATGGTAAATGCAAAAACAACATACAAACATTTAGTAGAGAATCACTGGGGTGAATATAATCTGACTTGAGCCAACCCTTTTTATCTCCTTCTTTTCATATTAATAGGATTATTTCATTTCTCTTTCATGACTTGGGCTACACTCTCCTTAGTTACATAAGACAAAAGGAATATTTTTCCCACCAAAACAACATGGAAATTCTACAGCAGATGAGACATGAATGATAAACAAGTCTGTGTAAATTTAGGAAAAACCATAATACAAAGAAGAATCTCTAAGTATAAACAAAGAAGTTTATTCAATAAATACAATGTTGTGTCTGAAAACCCAGAAACGTTACTTTAGTACTTTCTGACTACTTGTATCTTGTTGTGTAAGAAATATCAACTCAGGGACTTGCCTGGTGGCGCAGTGGTTGAGAACCTGCCTGCCAATGCAGGGGACATGGGTTCAAGCCCTGGTCCGGGAAGATCCCACATGCCACAGGGCAACTAAGCCCATGTGCCACGACTACTGAGCCCACATGCCACAACTACTGAAGCCTGCGCACCTAGAGCCCGTGCTCCACAAAAAGAGAAGCCACTGCAATGAGAAGCCTGTACGCCTCCACAAAGGGTAGCCCCCCGCTCACTGCAACTAGAGAAAGCCAGCGCAGTAACAAAGACCCAATGCAGCCAAAAATAAATAAATAAATTTATATATAAAAAAAAGAAATATCAACTCATAAAACTGTGTGCTGTTCATTGTGATTATGAGATAACACAACAGAAAAATATCTCCATGTATGGTTTCCCAAACAATGTAATGAAAAATTATGAAAAATAAAATGTGAATCATAATGCTGTTCAAAATAGTATATAAAAATAACTTCTAAAAACTTGTCCATGCATTCTAAGTTGCTTTATTTTGTGATTAAAGTAGGCACTATAGCTATAAACCTATTCAAGATCATAGCTATAACTCTGTGTGTGCATGTGTGCATGCATGAGTACACAAAAATATATGTGTATATATTTCACTTATATATTCTTCTTCCTTGGTGTCTCTGGCAGGATCTTATTAATTTTCATTTTTCTTCCTTAACCTATCATATGTGGAAAATAAGAGATTATATATTACCCTACTTCAAAGAAGTTGTCAAGATTAAATAAGTTAATACATAAAAGCACTTAGAGACTTCCAGTTCTGGAACAAGATACTATAGGCTAATGTATACCCACTCCTTCCTCTAAGTACAACTAAATGCCCTGGAAATAATTCAACAGATGATGATAAAAGGATTTAAAGAGGTGGAAAGAAAAAGGTGGACTGGCAAGGGGACTCAGGACCTGAGGAATGACAACACTGTGAGTTTCCTAGGTTTTCCTTCTATCTCACATGGTGCCGAGAAAGGGCAAGTCCAAGACCTGGCTTCCCGAGGGGAAGCCCCAGCACCTGCTCCATAGCTAGGGCACCAGCTGGCTGAACCCTACCTGAAGCAGCAGCTTCAAAGCCCCCAAAGCCCAACCCACCACTGCTGCACAAAGGCACCCTAGCAGATAAGCTGACACACAGCTTATCTCGAGGCAGTGTCATTGGAGCCCAGCTTTTCCTGCCCTCCACACAGTGGCATAAGAAACCCAGGCCCAACATCTTCTGGCTCTCATCCACCCCCTGGCAGAAGATGAGCCAAGATATTACTTCAGCACCAGTAGGAATTGAGCAGGAGACCCAGCAGCACCAGGATAGCAAAACAGGCCAGAATTGCATTGCAAATCTTACGAAAACTAAACTGTCATTAGAGCTAAAACCCACAGAAGTAGGCCAGAAACTATATGCTAAATCTGAACAGGGTGACTACAAGCTAAAATAGAAGATTTAAATAGCATCAAGAGTCTCCTAACAAACAAAATGTCCAGGATACAATAGGAAACTCACTCATCATACCAAAACCCAGGAAAACCACAATTTGAATGAGAAAGGCAATCAGTTGATATCAATCAGATGGCAGAGGAGGACATCAAGACATCCCAGATGAAAGAATACTAAGAGAGTTTGTCTTGCCAGTTGACCTACCCTAACCGAATAGCTAAAGGAAGTTCTCTAAGACAAAAGGAAATGATGAAAGAAGGAAACTTGTAACATCGGGAAGGAAGAAAAAACAAAGGAGGGAGAAAAATATGGATAAAGACAATACATTTTCCTTCTCTTGTGCTTTCTAAATCCTGTTTGATTGTAGAAGCAAAATCACAGCACTGTGTTATGTGATTTTCAATGTATGTAGATGAAATATTGAAGACAATTCTATTATAAATAAGTGAGAGAATTACCATTTCCACATTATAAGATTATTTGACTTAGCTCAGAAAAAAATGTGTATTGGACCTTTTAAACTGCTTGATACTGATCTAGATGCCAGAGAAATAAAGATAGAAAAGACATAAATCTTTCTGTTGGGGAGCTTGTTGGCTAGCAGGTAGATGATGTAAAAATAAGATTAACAATCACTCTGATGCATGTGATGAGAAATATATATATATATATAGCAGTGTAACAAAAGCTAGAAGGATAATGCTGTCCTATGATACCAGGAAAAACCCAAGGAAGACAGGACAATAACTAGAGTTTGAAGAAATGAAAGGAGCTTTCTTGGTGCACAATTTGAATGATTACAGATGCGAACACACAAAAAACATGATCCAAATGCTTTAGTCTGTAAGAAAATATATTATCTCACATCACAATAAACCCAGAGGCAGAATGGCCCCAGAGTTTATAGACTGGGTAGTGTATGTATGTGTTAACAGAAGGCTGAAAAACTCTTACAGAAAACCCATGATAATAATGTTTATATCTCATTCATGCTTCATGTCTATACTAGGTCTGTTGTGCTCCATTTCATGTCATCGGCACTGTTTTTCCACATCGTCTTCATTCCAAGAACCAGACTCACTGAGCATCCTGTCCTTAAAACATTTGTGATCACCATAGGAGAGGAAAGACAATAGGAAGATTCACCCTTTGGCTTTTGCATGATATACACATGACATACATAACTTCTCACCTTTTCTTGGCCACATAAAGTCACACGACTATATATATATATATATATATATATATGCACACAAAATAAATGTACATATGATGTACATATGTATATATAAAGATATATTTAAAAATCTTTATACATACATGAGTAAAATTATATATGTGTATATACATATATTTTATAAGGTATTTACTATAAGGAATTGGCTTATACAATTATGGAAGCTGCCACATCCCAAGATCTGCAGTCAGCAAGCTGAATACCCAGGAGATCTGATTGTATAAATTCCAATCTGAAGGTCAGAAGATTCAAGATCAAGGACGAACAAATGTTTCAGTTCAAGTCTGAAGGCAGGTAAAAACAAACAAAGAACCAATGTTCCAACTCAAAGCGGTCAGGCAGGAGGAATTCCCACTTGTGCAGGGGAAGGTAAGCCTTTTTATTCTATTCAGGCCTTCAGCTGATTGGGTAAGGCCCATTCACATTAGGGAGGACAGTATGCTTTACTCAGTCTATCAATTTACGTGCTAACCTCACTTAAAAACACCCTCACAGAACCACCCAGAATAATGCTTGATCAAATATCTGGGCAGCTCATGTCCCAGTTAAATTGACACATGAAATTAATTCTCACACTCTCCAAAGTATTTACACTTGCTGGATTCAGGGTGTGCTTGGGCATCAGAATTTTTTAAGGCTCCCACATGATCTAAGGTGCAGAGTTTAAGAACCACTATGCAAGAGGGTGATGTGCCTTATAGGAGACTGGGGAGTGTGGGATTAACCCTCCCTACTCAGGTAAGTAATGTGGAAAAGTATTCACATTGTTTAAAAACCGTAAAAATAAAAAATACCCATAAAACTCCACGTTAATCACATACGAGATGGATTCATAAATTGAAACCTGCTTAACTGGCAATTAAAAGCTGTAGGACAATGTTGTCTTTCTGTATTTTCAGAATTAAGTTCCAGCTGTTTTGAGAAAGCAACCAGAAGATTGAGAGAAACTGCCAAGTACCCTGGGGAGAAGCTGGGAGTAAAGAGCCACATTAACTTCTGTTATTCTAAAGTCATTGTACCACAAGCAGTGACTGTTAATACTGGAAGTGGAATAAAAGATCCCAAATTCAGAACTTCACCTGCTTTTCACGGGGAAAAGCATTGTACTTTTCTGGGTCTGAACTTCATCGCAGGACCAACAAATTTCAAAAACAAATTTGAGACAATATGCATGATTCATAAGCTTTCCTCACCAGTTTAACCATTAAATGTTTAACTATTTAATTTGGAGAAGGCTTCATTTTCATTAAAGAAGCCCGTGTGTTTAATGTCACTATAGCCATCGGGAAAGTCTACCTTATAATGTAGTAAACAACTCCCATCTCTGTATGACTCGTAACAACACAAGTTATTTCTCACTCATGCACCTGACTGTTGGGTATTGGCTGTGAGCTTTGTTTCATGGTTTACCCTCTCCGGACTCAGGTTGATGGAGCAGCTACTATCTCAAACATTGCTGGTCATCACATCCCACTTCCAGGGTAACGCACTGACCTGATTTGGTCACATGCTCTACTCAACAACAAATGGGACAGGATGTATAATCTTCTACATGCCCAGGAGACTGCAAGCTGGACATATATGGTGAACAGCATTACGGACTATCACTTTCTGCCCTTCGGGTCACCAAAATATTCAACTCACTCTACTTCTCACAGGCAAAATATACTCAGTCCTTCCCAGAGAAGTCAACCCCAAAGTCCCATTTTGCCATGATGTCAAATTCAAAACCTAGGCTCCTTGGGAATGATGCAGGAGATTCCACATCAAATCTGAGTGTGATTTCTCTTGCTCTAGACACTCATAAATAAAAAGATAAGTTACTTTTCCATGCTCTCCAAATATACAATAGTAGAACACGGACAGAGTAACTGTATTAAACACTTCCCTTTGGAAAGAAGAATAGAAAATCCATGGCAGACACTAATCTGATATACAACTATTCTGAAATCTTACCAGGCAGAGGTGGTGAGGACCTTCTGCTTTAGAAAGCGAGTATGGGATGGAAATGTTCCTGGATTAGACCCTGATTTTGCTTCCCACCAGAGAAGTCTCAAGCCCATTACTTTTCTCCGTGATCTTTGGCTGTGCCCTATTTGTCCCACCTGTGGTGGGCATTCCTTAGGAATATGTTTTCCTTATGTTCTGAGTGGCTTTCTCCCTCTGCTGCATGCCTACCAAAGGAAGGGAACCAAGGGTCATTTTAAGTCTCTTACAGTCTCAGATATTTGTAATTTGGGTTTATATTTTCTCTGTACAATTTTCTTAATAATGTTCTAGGGCTTTTAATCTATTTGGTTCAGTTGGCAGTATTTGGTGATAGCTGCCCACACTTCTTTTCCAGATAGGTTTTTTAGATTGGTGGTAATTTTTTGAAAAATTTTGCTCTGCTGAGGCAGTAGTAAATGAAATTGCCAACAAATTTTGTAAAGCAATATTTAAATTCAGAAATAAACTATGGATTTTTTTTAACATATCATGTTCAAACAATATAAGGGGGTCCATAGGTAAATTATCAAATCATAGAAAATATTTATAATATTTTGATTTTATGTATTGAATTATTATCATATCTATTATCTTTTCACCATCTTTTTAAAGTGATATTTAGATCCATCTAAATGGATCTGTAATACAGATCCATCTGTATTACATATTTTGTTCTTTCAAATTTTTAAAAGTTGCATGTTATAGGCAAACCAAAAAGAGCAGTATTTTTTCAATTTTATCAAATTTCTATTCTATCAGGACTATAATTTAATTGCTGTAGTTTAAGGGTACAAACTTTCAATGAGTAGTAAATACATCATAAAGATCTAATGCACATGGGCTTCCCTGGTGGCGCAGTGGTTGAGAGTCCGCCTGCCGATGCAGGGGACACAGGTTCGTGCCCTGGTCCGGGAGGATCCCACGTGCCGCGGAGCGGCTGGGCCCATGAGCCACGGCCGCTGAGCCTGCGCAACCGGAGCCTGTGCTCCGCAATGGAAAAGGCCACAACAGTGAGAGGCCCGTGTACCGCAAAAAAAAAAAAAAAAAAAAAAAAAAAGATCTAATGCACAGTATAATGAATATAGACAACAATACTGTAATTACATAGTGGGATAAATATTGCTACAAATGCAATCATATTACAATATGTAAATGTATCAATGTAACACATTGTACACCTTAAATTTATACAGCTTATATGTCAAATTTATTCAATAAAAATATGACTATATTTTAATCTTAAAGTGACAAGAAATACAAATCAACAATACAAAGATTTTAAAAAGTCTAATTATGAAGTGGCATAGGATTTGAATAAACATTTCTCCTAAGAAGCTCTACTAATTGCCAATAAGCATATGAAAAGATGCTCAACATCATTAGTCATTAAGGAAATGCAAATCTAAACCACTATGTCATACCACTCGGCACACACTAAGATGGCTATAATCAAAAAGACAGATAATAGCAAGTGTTAACAAGGATATGGAGAAATTAGAACCCTCATGTATTGTTTGTGGGGATGTAAAATGGTGCCACTAATTTAAAAACTAGTTTAGCAGTTCCCCAGAAAGTTAAAATAGAGTTATCATGACTCAGTAATCCACTCCTAGGTGTATATCCAAGACAACTGAAAACATATGCCCACACAAAAACATGTACACAAGTGTTCATAATAGCATTACTTATAATAGCTGAAACGTGGAAACAACCCAAATGTCCATCAACTGTTAAATGGTTAAATAAAATGTGGTACATCTATACATGTGAATATTATTGGGTCATAAAAAGGAATGAAGTTCTGATATATGCTACAAGGTGGATATAACTTGAAAACATTATGTTTAGTGAAGGAAGACAGACATAAAAGGCCATATTTCTATTTATATGAGATATCCAGAAAAGATATATACACAGAGGCAGAAAGTAGATTAGTGTTTTTCAGGAGTGGAGAAAAGTTGCTTTTGGGCAGGGGAGAAAGGAGAAATGACTAGTGGCTGGTGACTAGTGACCAGCGATTGGTAAGAGGTTTCTTTGCAGAATATGGAAATGTCCTGGAATTAGATGGTGGTCATGGTTACACAACTCCGAATATACTAAAAACTACTGAATTGTTCACTTTAAAAAGGTGAATATTACTGTATGTAAATTATATCAATAAATTTGTGATTAAAAAATATGACAAAATTAGATTATGGTGATGGTTGCACAACTCTGTGAATACACTAAAAACCATTGAACTGATCACTTTAAATGGGTGAATTTTATGGTATGTGAAATTATCTCAATAAGTCTGCAAAAAAAAAAAACAACAAAAGACCAGGAAACAGTTTCTGTAGAAATTGGTGATTATTGCAATATTCTTTCTCCTTTATAGGCTTAAAACATTTTTGTTTCCTTATTCTAAACTCTTATATTTTGTTGCAATGTCATTTTTTCTGCATATTTCATGTGTAGTTTCTATTGATTTAAAAACACATATAAACAGTTTTTTTTTTATATAAGCAGTTTTTAATACGTATTTTTTTAACTTTTAAAAAGTGTCACAGCCAAATTTAGATTTTTTTTTTTTTGGTACGCTTCTGTTAACCTTTTTACTAACAAGCAACAGTTTGTAGTATATAACTTAATAGCACATATTCACTATTAATTTAAATCTTCACCTAAGGTCACGTTTCACTCTTTAAGAGTCTTCTGTTAGTTTAGTCTTCTAAAACATCTCATATCTTGCCTAATCAAATCCAATTGCTTTAATAATATTTAGTTAAGATTATCATCACGTTTCCATGTGTATTTATGAGGTCAATATTTTATATTTGTTTTATCAAGTTATTTGTTCCATCTTTGGACAGATAAAAAAACTGTATGTAATCTCTAAATTTTTCTAAGGAATGTCATTGCTATTAGTAAGTCATGGCCATGTCTCCTAGCAACAAAATCTAACTATATACTCTACATGTTCCTGGGTTTTTGGCCCAGATTCTAATTTGTATACATTTTAAATTATTAATTATGCTAACACTGTTATCATAGCTATAGAAAATCTTTTAAACCAATGCTGAAAATTGTTTCTTAGTTCTTAAGTCAGAATGCATACTTGATTCATTAGGTGTAAAACCAATGACTTCAACTCTATTATTTTCTTTTGGGAATTCAAAAATAATTATAATAAATACTAGTTGTTCAACATAACTTTTGTCCTTGCTACAATCAAATTGAATTGAATAGTATTTACTTTTTATTTATTTATAATTTCTTATTTTCTTACTCATTAAACTAGTAATCTAATATTTATTTCTCCATCCCAGATAGTAAAACTCATTATTTTTAATTTTAACTCTATTTTACATGATCAGTTTTGCTTGCAACAAATTTGGAAATAATTTCTAATAAACTGAGCTTTTTCCTTTCCTTTCTGTAAGTATTGTTCTTTTTTTTTTTTTTTTTTTTTTTGCGGTACGCGGGCCTCTCACTGCTGTGGCCTCTCCCATTGCGGAGCACAGGCTCCGGACGCGCAGGCTCAGCGGCCATGGCTCACGGGTCCAGCCGCTCCGCGGCATGTGGGATCTTCCCGGACTGGGACACGAACCCGCGTCCCCCGCATCGGCAGGCGGACTCTCAACCACTGCGCCACCAGGGAAGCCCAGCATTGTTATTTTTGTGCCATAAAAAGCATTCTATGCTCAGCTAATATTAAACATGTGATGTTATTATTTTCTATACTGGCAGTAATATGTTGGCATTTACTTACCTTTGTTGAATGTTATTTATTTATATTTACTCAGACTTTTGAATACTAGTAATTGCATTTTTGAATTATTTTTATTTTTTCAATTGGAAAGTGGTATTTTGCATTTCTCTAATAAGAAACTTGTGTATCCAGTTATGGATATCTTCATTAGTCAAGGCTGGACTTGAAGATTAGTTGGGAAACATATAAATATAGTAGCAATTCTTTGCCATTGACTTAGAATACAAATGCCAATGTCTACAATTTTTCTCCATTTAAAATAATTCTTATGTAAAATTAAATACTAAATGTTCATCCGTGTGTATCCAGTAAAATTATATAATCATTAATTTGAGTCAGATTGTGTTTTACTAAAAACACTCTCATGCTGTCAGAAGGATGTGACAGCCATTTTCTAGGATCATAATCTAAAAAACACAGTAATTTTTGTCTTTTTCTTTCAATTTGCCTATTTTATAAATGTAGTTTTCTTCATCCTTTAATAGGGAGACCATTAAAGAGTGTACTTGTTTCTTCTGAGCTGTGAATTTGATGTGGATAACTCTCTTTTTCATTCTCATTGTTTTGGACTGATATTTACCTTTTCAGTTATTAAAGAAAATGAGGTTGCTGGGATTTCATCTGACCTGTTGTTTATTTTTATGTTTTAACTGGTAAATCTTCATTAAATAAAGAAAATATAGTGCCTTACTTGTAAATTTTACACAGAGCATATTAAAGAAAAGTACGCTCACTTCCATTGTTTCTAGATTTAAAAAATTTTAAGCAAACAGCTTTTTTGAAGATTTTCCATTTCTTTCCTGATCTGCACTTTTCTGTTATCTATTCCTATCATAATCTCAAATTGTACATTCTAAAGGACTAAAAATCACACATCACTTATTATTCAAAATACACAAAATGTTACATTTCATCCAAAAGCATAACTAAAAGAAAATGAAAAACATTGAAAGTTACAATTGTTTTCAAGAAGTTACTTTTCTTAAACATTCAAACTTATGTATTAAGCTAAAAAGAAAGATACACTATTTTTCTACAAATATGATATACATTTTAAAATAAAAATTTTAAGTCAAAATTATTTAAAGCAAAATTAAATGTAATTCTAGCATCAGTGCCCATCTAGTGGCCAGCATAAAAATATCAGTACCATGTTTTCCATGTTAGGTATGTATGTTTGTATATAATAGTACCCAAACATACATACATAATACATCTCTCTCTCTATATATATAAATCTGTATTTTTAAATTAATATGAAATTTTTAATATTGGGAAGTGTTGTTACGCTTTGAGCAACTCAGACATATATACTTATGCATGGTTTATTCACTGTTATCCTTTATGCCCCTATACCAATATATAGATTTGTACTAGAATTGTATATCTGGTATTTTTTGTAGTATCTTTTGTAGTACGTTAGTTGCATAAATCTCTGAATGAAGATTTCAGGAAATTCCAAACTTATGGTGCTATTTGCTCTGTATAGTGACATTGGTTTATTGCTTCTTTGCATCTGTTCTTCTTGCACCCTTCGTAAATATACCCAGATATTCATTTGGTTGTTTTCTTCCCCTATGCAATGTATAGGAGTAGAGAAAAGATGACTATTATCACCAGCAATAAGTACAGTCTTTACCTCCTATAAATCATCATCTTCTAATTCTATGGTCTCACAACCATTCAGAATTAATTTCAGACTCATGCCTAGAATGGTAGGATAAAAGTATTCTCTCTCTCACTAGCTATAAACAGCTGAGATCTAATTACCTACGTAACTCCTAACAAAGCTGACTGTCAGTCCTACAAACTCCAGTGTCACCCTCCTTAAAATGAAGCTGACACTCCATCTTGGATGGCAGATAGGAAAGACAAAATAAAAATGAGTCACTGTTTGCATCACCACTTCCTGATGGCCAAGCAAAGGAGCAGGTACATGAACCAACCACGGCTCAACAGATGTGCTCTTCTTGGAATTTTAAACTTGATTGGAGTGACACAAAGAGTAAAAATGGTTGGTGTTCATCCACCTGGGGAACAGTACCTACAGAGACTATCTTTTGGTTCCTCCTACATAGACCCCTGGATCCATTCTCTTTCCTTTACAAGCCTGATTCTTCAGGTCTTCCTTTGCTCCTTTGAGCTATGCTGTATCTTTGCAATAAATTGATCTTTGGCTTAAGTTAGTCAGAGTCTTTCAAGTTTAGATTATTGTTTAGCAAATATCCTCTTTATTTTTCCTTCCACTTGGGCACAGTATATTTCCTCATTCTATTGATATTGAGCTTGGCTATGTGGCTTGCTTTGGCCAATGGAACTAAGCCTTGTCAAGGCCACTATAGGTCAGCCAGTGCTCTGCTGATCTATAGTTGTGTGAGCATGGATGAATAATGGTTGTTTTAAGCTACAAATTTTGGGATGATTTGATAAAATTTATTATTGTAGTAATATATGACTGTTACAGTTTGTTACTTGCAAATATCTGACGTTACTTTCTTTTGCAAAACCAACATTGCAGAGGGGTGAAGGAAAAATAAAGTTAAAAGTCTCACTGGCAGATTCAGCTCCAGCTCCTGCTGTGAGACAGGCCTATATCCAAATCATACTTTCTGTGTGACCAAGACAGCTAGCTAAAATCCAGTAAATCAGTTATCTGGTACTTCTTCTTGAGCAATAGCTTCATATAACATATCTCTCAAGAAGTATTGTTACTATAACATGAAAAAGTAATAGGAATGTAAGAGTAATGCCACTCTTAGAGAGTTCTTCACTAAAAGCACATTTAGACCTGTCTCTTTAAGTAGAACATGATACTCTAGGGTACCTTTAAAATAGTCAACTTGGCAAAAGCAGCTAGAAAAAAACTTCAAAGATATTTTTAAAACATGTTTATAGAAGCATTTGGAGCAGGTAATCAGATGCTGTTTTTACCACTACACACTTAGTGGATTGATGGTTAAGCTATTTGCAGTGTTTAGATATTTCTCAACCTCTAAACTACTAAAATTTCAAACCAAAGCTGTAGTCCGTATTTAAGGAATGAAGTTTGGTGATTTATTAAAGATATCTATAGATTTTCATAGATACAGCAATGCTAGGGCTGTCCAAGAGGAAATTCATCCCTCCACCTGATATTTACTCCATCACTGTTACCAAGATTATGCCCTATAACTTTAGACAGAGTGTAGCATTTTATGATCTTCTACTGGAATAGGTTAACAATATTCCACTTCCACTTCTTGTTTATGAACTATAAGGGAAATGTATTATAATAACTCTATTATTCCATTTGAGGAGGTACTAAAAGGCATGGGTAAAGCAATTCAATTAATAATTGTTTGTGTTTGGCTTTAGAATTCATGTAGTTGGACAAACGTGTTCAGGAATGGATACGAATGTGGGCTCTCAACACTGCTGTTTCAGTCCATATGTATTGAAGGCAGCAGTGTGAGTGCTGATATCGTTCTGAGTAACCAGAGATGATTCAATAAATGTTTATTAACTCACAATGCCATATTTCTCTACTTATGTGTTTACCACAGTTGAAGAATCAAAGTATAAAATTAGATCTGATAGTCTCTCCCAGAGCTTCTCATGCAAAGCGGATCATTCCTGAACTCAGAGGTGGATTCAGAGTGGCCTTCAAATGGTTCTGTGTCCAGTAGGTCCAAAGAAGATGCTCACTGCTGGCTATTTTCATATATGCCTGTCATGACTGTTCTCAATTTTTTAACGATTGCAGTACCCTAAGTAGGACTTAAGTATTAGTTTCCTGTTGCTGTTGTAACAAGTCACCATAAACTTGGTCACTTAAAAGAACACAGATTATTATCTTATGATTCTGGAGGTCAGAAGTCCTACAACCAAATTGTAGGTAGGGCTGCATTTTTTCTGCAGGCTCTAGGAGAATATTTCCTTGACTTTTCCGGCTTCTATAAGCCACTTGAATTCAGTGGCTTGTGATTTCTCCAAGCAAGCAGTGTAGCAGCGGCTTCAAATCTCTCGCTGACTTTTTTTCTCATTGTCACATCTCCTTCTCTGACTTTAGTTCTCCTCCCTCCTTTTTCCACTTATAAGGTTTTTGTGGTTACACTGGACACACCCAGATAATCCAGGATAATAACTCCATATCAAAACCCTTATTTTAATCACATTTGCAAAGTCCCTTTTGACATGGAAGGCACGACAGTCACATGTTCTGATGATTGGGATGTGAACATCTTTGGGGGGACATTATTCTGTCTATCATGAGGACCAAGGCTCCAAGGATTATAAAACCCCATTATATTCCAACTGTTAACTGAGAAAAAAATTTTTGGAGAGGAAATACTTGTCTTTGCAGAAAACTTGCTGCTAGCAACACATAAATAGCTTATTATTTACTTGAGAGAAACTAATTGAAATAGTATACATAATTCCTATATTATTAATAATATGCTCTAAATTTAAAAATTGCCCACTGTTTTAACCACTACTTATCTTGATAATATGTTGCAGGGTTTTTCGAGTAGTATTCAGTGTGAGGTAGCATATTACCAAGAAAAAGTCAAGTTACAAGGAATTTATGGGAGAATCTACATTAGTGAC
Source organism: Monodon monoceros (assembly GCF_005190385.1). Classification (NCBI taxonomy): domain Eukaryota; kingdom Metazoa; phylum Chordata; class Mammalia; order Artiodactyla; family Monodontidae; genus Monodon; species Monodon monoceros. Next base: position 90,357,583 of record NW_021703777.1, read on the forward strand.
AAAAAATATGAATAATTTATATTAAAATTTGAGTGCATACAATTCTGAAGGTTTAGTTATTGGAAAAGCATAATCCCCAAACATAAATATGTGTTGCTATATACTATAGAACTGCTTCAACATTTGCAACAAAACTGATATTGATAAAGCCAAATCAATATAAATTTTTGCAAGAACAGCTGAGGAAAACCACCACCAAATCCAGTAACACTATGGTGCACTGACAGAAAAGCATCTTTTCTGAATGTTTTAGAAATATTCTATCAATGTAAACATGAAATAGAAGCTCAAGCATTTCCTGGAGCCAGATTTCTTAGTAAAATGCTAAATTAGAGTATTTCAGTATTTAGCTCTTTCAGTATTTCAGTAATTAGCTCTTTGAAATGAGCTAATTCTAATACAAGACTCCAAGATACATTGACACTTAATAACTCACTCAGTAGATTACTAGTAAGTAGCCCTTAGTTGTATGTAAATCAGGACAGTTCTGAAATATGTTCCATTCACACTTTGAAAGCCCAGAATTTTTTGCCTTTTTCAGAACAGGCTCATGAGGATTCCTGTGCCTTCCAGGGTTGTTATTTTAAGAATCCTTACTTTAGATATCACCCTTCTCTCCTGGAATCCCCTTCCTATTCCCATCAAACATCCTACACTTTGCTAATTCCTTCTCATCCATAAGAAAGCAGTCTCAGGCACTGTTAGGTTATTAGGTGTATATTTCCACATGATCTCAGAGCACCTTATTCAGTTTCCTCTCTTAGTATTTGCATATTGTGAGTTTATTGGAACCTGTGTTATTCATCTTTGTAACCCAGTATATCTCATAGTACGCTAGAACATGGTCAAAGTGTGGCAAACATTTAAAGAAGGAAAGGTGTTAAGAAAGGATTATAATAGTTTTAATAGACAACCTTTGTAGAAGATGTACTAGATGCTAAGCATTCTTCCAAGTATAATTTACATATACCTTACAATCAAAATACAAAAACAGTTTATCTTTACAACAATATAATGAGGTGTGTTCTACTTAAAAGGTAAGGAAATTGAGGCACAGAGAGATTAAGTAATTTGTTCAAGGCCATTTAGAAGTGAAACAACAAAAAAGGCAATAAATAAATAAGGGAGGCAGGAAAAGGGGAAGGGAAAGGGAGATTTCAGCAATATTTTGATCCCACTGGAACCTTCATTGGTTCTATGAGCTGTTCACTGTTTTTCGCCTTCCTCATGCCATCATCTTTCTTGTTACTTACACTGAGTTCAGGAACATGATTTTAATCACTCACTCACAACTTTCTCATTGTATCCTACTTGCTAAGCAAGGTCCAACATTGATCAAATAACAGTACTTTGCTTATTGCACATCTGTATCTGTAGTTGGAGAAAAAAAGTGAACATAGCTGAAGATGGCTAAGGAAAAAACAACAACAAAAAACCCTGTGTTTACTGACACATCACTTTGAATTCATGATCACTAACTTCAAGTGACCCTATACATGCCCTTACTCTAGTCTCTCACGCTTCTAGATGATTCTTTCACAGCTTCTATTCTCTCTTCAACCCCCAACAATTCTTCACCATTTCTCACTCTAAGATGACAATCTTGTTCCAATCACACTGAAAAAATAACAGCACTCAGAAAGAACTGCCACACAACCCTCAAAACACATCCACCCAACTTCCAGCACTATGTATATAATCTGCCTTCCCTGTTTTCACTATGAAAGAGCTACTTTCAAGTAAAACCAAACCCTCCACTTATACTCCAGATACCATCTCCTCTCACCTGCTCAAGAATAATGCTCCAGTAATCCCTCTCTCTTCCCAGCATTGTCAATTTTTTCCCTTTTACCACCAGCATACAAACAGGTGGTAATTTCTCTCATCTAAACAAACAAAAAAAACTAAAAAAAATCGATTTGACCTCACATTGCCTTCCAGCTGTACCCCGCTAAAGCAAATCTCCTTGAAAGTTTAGTCCATGCTTACTGCACTAAGTTCCTCTCCCCCATTTTCTCTTGAACACACTTCAGTTAGGCTTTTGGCCCACAACTCTCCCAGCCAAGGTCACCTATGACCACTAACTGGCAAGTCCAGTGGTGAGTTCTCTGTCCTCATTTTAGCTAAACTTTCAGCAGTGTTGTATTAGTCAGAGCTGATCCTGTCTCCCTGGTAGAAACATTATTTCCAGAGACCATTGCTCTCCTAGTTTTCCTTTTGTTCTCTTGGCAGTTCAATCTCAGGATGCTTTGCTGTATTTCCTTATACCCCTGACCTCTAAACCAGTGGCCTTCAAACGTTTTTATTCATGCATCTCCTGGACCATTCCTTTTTTTATTTGACGTCTAAATATTTTCATCTTAAGTTTACATAGTTGCAAAAGTTATGTGCCCACATATTTTAAATAGGGCCATTTTGCATAGAACTATGACACCACGCTTACAGATGTAGCCAGTGAAATAATAATACTATAACAATTTGATATACACCTTTATCTATTTTAAAGCACATGAACATGGCTTTCTTTAGCAGTAGGAAATTATAAACCATTCTCTTTTCTCCTCAGACTATTATTTCCATTGCAGTCCCATCACAGAATTTTATCCTAGTGTAATTTTAAGCCATTTTATTGTGAATTACACCTTTAGAAGGATTCACAAAATGAAGATGTACAGCTCAATAATTTATCACAATGCAGAGTCATGTAACCACCATCCACGAGATAAAATAGAGCATTTACACAACATAGAAGCACCCCTCCTTCCCAATCATGACTTTTTCCTCCCTCTCCGATATAATCACTTGCATTTCTTAATGCTTTGTATGGAGCTTTCTCTTTTATTAGCTCATGTATGTGTCAGTGAATATTACTCTGCTCCACATCTATTCCTCTTTTTCATTGTTGCATGTGTGCTCCCTGAGGAACACAGTTCAGATAGATGGAGATAAGAGAGGTCTCCTTATAAAAATATCACTTAGTTCTTCAACTACCTTTCAAACTCTATGCTCCCAAATTAAATGATCCATCGTCACAAATTACTTTTAATAATATTTTAGGTAATATTTGTATTAGAGCCCCTCCAATTTCATGGCAATAGAAAAACTGGAAACAACCTGACGTGTATAAAAATGTGTTGTCAGTCATTAGAGTCCAATTAGACACTAATATGTTCAAATTTCCCCCCGTTTGGAGTCCAAAGGTATTAACCCCTGGGGCAGTGCAACATAGGAAGATTCATAATCTGTGAAAAGTATATCATACGTAAAGAGCATAAAGGTAAAATATATATATATATTTTGGACATGCTGTGTGGCTTGCGGGATCTTAGTTCCCTGACCAGGGATTGAACCTGGGCCATAGCAGTGAAAGCGCCGAGTCCTAACCACTGGATTGCCAGGGAACTCCCAGGGTAAAATATTTTGAAAAGAAAGATGGGAAATAAAAACATACAGGTTACTCAACTGAAGCATCTCAGGTCAATCAATTCTAGTCATGATTACTTACCTCAATGTTGAGGGCAAGGAAAATGATTTCCCCCAAAGTATCCCAGCCTGAATATTCCTTTGAAAACCTTATGTGTATTCCCAGAATACACATAATTCAGTTAGAAATCCCCAATTTACACATTAGAATTTTCAGGATTTTTTCCTTGGATCATTTCTCTTTCTTATATACTCACGTATTCAATCTCATGGTATGACTTTAAATATCTCACACACACACACACACACACACACACAGACACACACACACACTGTGGTCTCCCAAATCTATATCTACAGCCCAGACATCTCCCATAACCTCACATGGATATACACAACTTGATATTTGATATCTCCATTTGGATGTCTACTTCACATCTCAAAATGGGTACTTCCAAACCTGAAATTGTGATGCCCATCCCCCCCCAAATCCTGCCCTCCTTTAGTCTTGCCTCTCTTAGTAAATCGAAAATTCATCCTTCAAGTTACTCAGACTAAATATGTCTTGCTGTTCTTGCTTCTGATTCTTTGTATTTGTTTCGTGGGTATAGAACATTCTTCCCCCAGAAGCCTCCATGCCCTGTTTCTTCACTTCTTTCCAGCCTTTGCTCAAATATCACCATATTTCTGATGCTTTCTCTAATCATTCTCAATACTACAAGCCTCGTCTCACCTACCTACTGCACACTCTCTTCCTGGCTTTATTTTTCTCTAGAGCGCTTATCATCTGACCTCCTATAAATTTTACTTAATTGTTTATTGTATATCTCTTCCCACTAGAATGTAAGATTCATGACTGCTGGACCTCTGTGGGTTTGTTTTTTTTTCATTTTATTCTATATTCCTAAAACCTAGAAGAGTGCCTTGAATATGGTAGCCACTTAATAACTATTTACTGAGTTGACGAATGAATAAATTAATCATGGGGTAGAAGTCAACAAAATAACTCAAGCTCTCTGCCACAAGCTTATGGGATGATTTGAAGGTCAAGCCAAGCATGATGCTGATGAAAAGAATATGAGTAGTGAAACAGAAACGGAACTTATCTTACAAGAACTATCTGTCAAAAAGAAAGACTGATATATAGCAGCATTGAAAGAAATGAACGCCTAATCCATTTGAGTTACTACTGACTGAGAAAATGTAAATATTCATTGAACAGTGGCAGCAGAATTTTCACAGCTGACTACTTCCAAGGGAACCACAGTGGGTCCACAATACTGAAGGTGTAAATTCTTACACAATGACTTTTAAAACTCCCATCATTTTTAATAACATCTCATATATAAGCAATCAAATCAGAAAAAGTTCACTGGTAGCAATGTTGAAAAATAAATGTCTCTCTATTTGTTTTTCAAATTTCATGATCAATTCTGGTTTACTGAATATGATCAACAATGCAAAGTTTTGTAGGAAAAAAAGGAGTACTGGAGATGAAATATCAATCCTTCTATCGGAAAAAGAACTGACATCATAAATTTATTCTGAATGTGGAAATTAGACTGTCTGAACTTTTAGAGTAAAAGCCCTTTCAGATAAATTACCTTATTGCATTGCAAACTTTTGCTTCATTCCTCATGTCAACTAAGTTGGCATTTGAATATTTGATCAGTAAGAGAACTTGGTACATTTTGGAATCAAGCATTTTCTTCAACTTGTGTAGTTTCTTGGTGCAGGGTTTGAAGCACTGGAATTTTTCTTTGTGTGTGTTTGGATCATTGTGACAACCTTCTTTTATCTAGTTTCAGTGGTGCATTACAGGGCTTTGACTTAAAGTCTGAATTCTCCTCCCATCAGGATACAGGCATAAAATCAATGTGTAAATGGTGACTCACTCCCATTAGTGGGGCAGGATTTCATAATTTTACAAAGATTTCCCTAGAAAATCACTCATGCTTTATTGTGTACATATCCAATTGCTATGAAATTGGCACAGCACATCCATCCCTCCCCCTGGCTGCCTGGTACTGTATATCTGAATTCTGGAAGTGCTCCATGCTGTTAAACATGCAAGTAATTTGTAGCATGTTCTTCATGCTACTACCTACCTAAAAGGTTAATAAGTAGATTCACCTCCTTAAAACTGATTATCACAGTGATCTGCATGCAATGGGTCCTCAAAACACATTGGTTCACTTTCTGTAAATATGGGAGCTAGACATTTATTAACATTTTCAGAAAGCAGAATTTCCTAATTTTTTGTTTAAGGTCAGAATTTCAGATTCTATGCAGACAGATAGAGTAGATAATTTTAGTGCCATGATCCATTTATGGACGAAGTCAATCCTATATATTAGGAGGAATGATTTTTTGCAGCACCAAAAAAAAAATCATTGAAAACATTATTGTATAACATCTCTCAAACTTTTCTGCTGAAAAATTTACTCTTGCAAAATATGTTCTCACCTCTATTTAAAGGTAAGTATTCTGAGGATCTAACTTAGAAAATCTACAGTTTTCTTTTTTACATAAAGATTCGTTTTGGAAAATAACATTATAAATGAAGTGAGATATAAATAATACTTGCTTAAAATTGTGTTTACTAAGCCAAAATGGCTTTGGTAAATTATATTTAATTTAAGCTTAGGGAAAACTTACATAATATCCATGAAATTGGTTTAGCTTTTTTTTGTTGAGATTTGCTTATCTTGATTATGAAAATATTTAAAAATATCTCTTCCACCTATCATTAAACAAATAAGTCTCTGCCACTACTGACCATTCAAACAAGAGAAATAGTTCGTTTGATAATCACCTTTCCAATTGGGGTCTTGTTACTTTTTAAGAGTTCCCTGGAAATTACTGTTTTTTGTATCTTCACAGTCCTACTTTTAATTAGCACAACCTATTTCAACAAATTGGATGAAAATTCATGTAGCCTTTTTGTAGGTGTGTATGCACTAGCAGTATCAAATATAAAACAAAACAATTTTTTCAAATGTATAGATATCTATCTTTACTTTAAAATATTTTTATTAATTAATTGGTTAGTTAAAAATCTACTGTCATACTGAGATATTCATTGGGTTGAATTCTCCTAGAATTTAAATTAATATTTGAAATTAAGCATCAAGGGCTTCCCTGGTGGCACAGTGGTTGAGAGTCCGCCTGCCGATGCAGGGGACGTGGGTTCGTGCCCTGGTCCGGGAAGATCCCACATGCCACGGAGCGGGTGGGCCCGTGAGCCATGGCCACTGAGCCTGCGCATCCGGAGCCTGTGCTCCTCAATGGGAGAGGCCACAATGGTGAGAAGCCCGCATACAGCAAAAAAAAAGCATCAAATTCTCATCCTAGCAATATAGTAAGTGAAGTGTTTTAAATTCTCCTCCAAATACAAAACACTTAATGATACACTGTTTAAAGAAGAAACACTTAAAGATGCATGGATAATCTATTAAGAAAGTAATGGAAAATCTGGAAAGGAGGGAAGGATATAACATAAGAAAACAAAAGCAAACTAAAAACTGGTCCAGTAATCCAGATCAGTGAGTATTTGAGTGTTGAAACAAGCAGGATTTCTAAAACCTCAGTAAAAGAGTTATTTGGCTGGGATTGATGGGAAGGCATTCTTCAAAGATGAAAAACTGACAACTGAAGTGTCTCTGGGTTGGCGGGGTAGGAGTATCCTTTGAGACTCTCCCTCGAGACATCCCTCTAGCCAGTTTAAGGGTCACATCTCCACTACCCAAGATGAGAACTGAATTTAAAGAGCTTTGGGTTTCATTCATGGGGAAATGCATCTCCAAGACTGTACTCAAGAAATTATCACATACAATGTTCCTCAGAAGTGAGCTTAAGACATAAACACAAAACACATAAGCACATAAGGAAATAAGATACCATGAATGAGAGTCAACAGAAACAATAAAAGGCACAATCAGATTCAGAAAAACCTATGTTGTTAGAATTATTATATACAGAATTCATTGAATGGGTTAAAAAATCTGATGGAGCTGAAATTAAGATGAATGTGAAGAATTACTCAGAGAAGATCAAGGAGGCAAAAAGAAGAACTATTAAAAAGAGCTTTAGGGATTTGAACTATAGAGCTACACATTCTAAGAAATGACTGATCAGATTTTCAGAAAGTGGAAATAAACAGAATAGTAATAAAAATAATACTTATTATATTATAAATGACATGTTATAAATACATTTATTATAGCCCAGGGAGTATTCTAACCCTATCAGGTGGGTATTAATCATTGTCATCATCATCATCATATAATTATTATTATTAATACTTTTTATAGGTAAGGAAAGTGAGGCAGAAATTGACTAAATAACTTCACCAAGATACCGTAACTGTTAAGTGGCAGAGCCAAGAGTCAAATTTAGGCAGTCTAGCAGCAGAGACTGTGCTTTTAATTAATAATATTTAAAAGACAATGAGTACAGACCAGTCCCTCCCATCAGGAAACTTCCACAAGCCTCTTAGATAGCCTCATCCACCAGAGGGCAGACAGCAGAAGCAAGAAGAACTACAATCCTGCAGCCTGTGGAACAAAAACCACATTCACAGAAAGATAGACAAGATGAAAGGGCAGAGGGCTATGTACCAGATGAAGGAACAAGATAAAATCCCAGATAAACAACTAAATGAAGTGGAGATAGGCAACCTTCCAGAAAAAGAATTCAGAATAATGATAGTGAAGATGATCCAGGACGTCAGAAAAAGAATGGAGGCAAAGATAGAGAAGATGCAAGAAATGTTTAACAAACACCTAGAAGAATTAAAGAACAAACAAACAAGGATGAAAAATACAATAACTGAAATGAAAAACACACTAGAAGGAATCAATAACAGAATAACTGAGGCAGAAGAACGGATAAGTGACCTGGAAGACAGAATGGTGGTATTCACTGCCACAGAACAGAATAAAGAAAAAAGAATGAAAAGAAATGAAGACAGCATAAGAGACCTCTGGGACAACATTAAATGCAACAACATTCACATTATAGGTGTCCCAGAAGGAGAAGAAAGAGAGAAAGGACCTGAGAAAAAGTTTGAAGAGATTATAATCGAGAACTTCCCTAACATGGGACAGGAAATAGCCACCCAAGTCCAGGAAGTGCAGAGAGTCCCATACAGGATAAACCCAAGGAGAAACACGCTGAGACACATAATAATCAAATTGGCAAAAATTAAAGACAAAGAAAAATTATTAAAAGCAGCAAGGGAAAAATGACAAATAACATACAAGGGAACTCCCATAAGGTTAACAGCCGATTTCTCAGCAGAAGCTCTACAAGCCAGAAGGGCTTGACATATTTAAAGTGATGAAAGGGAAGAACCTACAACCAAGATTACTCTACCTGGCAAGGATCTCATTCAGATTCGATGGAGAAATCAAAAGCTTTGCAGACAATCAAAAGCTAAGAGAATTCAGCACCAGCAAACCAGCTCTACAACAAATGCTAAAGGAACTTCTCTAGGCAGGAAATGCAGGAAATGCAAGAGAAGGAAAAGAACAAGAACAAGGACAAACCCAAAACAATTAAGAAAATGGTACTAGGAACATACATATCGATAACTACCTTAAATGTAAAATGGATTAAATGCTCCCACCAAAAGACATATACTGGCTGAATGGATACAAAAACAGCACCAGTATATATGCTGTTTACAAGAGACCCACTTCAGACTTAGGGACACATACAGACAAAGTGAGGGGATGGAAAAAGATATTCCATGCAAATGGAAATCAAAAGAAAGCTGGAGTAGCAATTCTCATATCAGACAAAATAAACTTTAAAATAAAGACTATTACAAGAGACAGAGAAGGACACTATATAATGACCAAGGGATCAAACCATGAAGAAGGTATAACAATTGTAAATATTTATGCACCCAACATAGGAGCACCTCAATACATAAGGCAACTGCTAACAGCTATAGAAGAGGAAATTGACAGTAACACAATAATAGTGGGAGACTTTAACACCTACTTACACCAATGGACAGATCATCCAAACAGAAAATTAATAAGGAAACACAAGCTTTAAATGACACAATAGACCATATAGATTTAATTGATATTTATAGGACATTCCATCCAAAAACAGCAGATGACACTTTCTTCTCAAGTGTGTATGGAACATTCTCCAGGATAGATCACATCTTGGGTCGCAAATCAAGTCTCAGTAAATTTAAGAAAATTGAAATCATATCAAGCATCTTTTCTGACCACAACACTATGAGATTAGAAATCAATTACAGGGAGAAAAACATAAAAAACACAAACACATGGAGGCTAAACAATACGTTATTAAATAAACAAGAGATCACTGAAGAAATCAAAGAGGAAATTAAAAAATACCTAGAGACAAATGATAATGCAAACACGAGGATCCAAAACCTACGGGATGCAGCAAAAGCAGTTCTAAGAGGGAAGTTTATAGCAATACAAGTCTACCTCAAGAAACAAGAAAAATCTCAAATAAACAATCTAACCTTACACTAAAGGAACTAGAGAAAGAAGAACAAACAAAACCCAAAGTTAGCAGAAGGAAAGAAATCATAAAGATCAGAGCAGAAATAAATGAAATAGAAACAAAACAATAGCAAAGATCAATAAAACTAAAAGCTGGTTCTTTGAGAAGATAAACAAAATTGATAAACCATTAGCCAGACTCATCAAGAAAAAGAGAGAGAGGATTCAAATCAGTAAAATTAGAAATGAAAAAGGAGAAGTTAAAACAGACACAGCAGAAATACAAAGCATCCTAAGAGACTACTACAAGCAACTCTATGCCAAAAAAATGGACAACCTGGAAGAAATGGACAAATTCTTAGAGAGTTATAACCTTCCAAGACTGAACCAGGAAGAAATAAAAAATATGAACAGACCAATCACAAGTAATGAAATTGAAACTGTAATTAAAAATCTTCCAACAAACAAAAGTTCAGGACCAGATGGCTTCACAGGTGAATTCTATCAAACATTTACAGAGGAGCTAATACCCATCCTTCTCAAACACTTCCAAAACATTGCAGAAGAAGAAACACTCCCAAACTCATTCTACGAGGCCACCATCACCCTGATGCCAAAACCAGACAAAGATACTACAAAAAAAGAAAATTAGAGACCAATATCACTGATGAATATAGATGCAAAAATCCTCAACAAAATACTAGCAAACAGACTCCAACAACAGAGTAAAAGGATCACACACCATGATCAAGTGGGATTTATCCCAGGGATGCAAGGATTCTTCAATATATGCAAATCAATCAATGTGATACACCATATTAACAAATTGAAGAAGAAAAACCATATGATCATCTCAATAAATGCAGAAAAAGCTTTTGACAAAATTCAACACCCATTTATGATAAAAACTCTCCAGAAAGTGGGCATAGAGGGAACCTGCCTCAACATAATAAAGGCCATATACAACAAACCCACAGCAAACATCATTCTCAATGGTGAAAAACTGAAAGCATTTCGTCTAAGATCAGGAACAAGACAAGGATGTCCACTCTCAACACTATTATTCAACATAGCTTTGGAAGTCCTAGCCACAGCAATCAGAGAAGAAAAGGAAATAAAAGGAATCCAAATTGGAAAAGAAGAAATAAAACTGTCATTGTTTGCAGATGACATGATACTATACATAGAGAATCCTAAAGATGCCACCAGAAAACTACTAGAGCTAATCAATTAATTTGGTAAAGTTGCAGGATACAAAATTAATGCACAGAGATCTCTTGCATTCCTATACACTAATGATGCAAAATCTGAAAGAGAAATTAAGGAAGCACTCCCATTTACCACTGCAACAAAAAGAATGAAATACCTAGGAATAAACCTACCTAAGGAGACAAAAGACCTGTATGGAGAAAACTATAAGACACTGATGAAAGAAATTAAAGATGATGCAAACAGATAGGGAGATAGACCATGCTCTTGGATTGGAAGAATCAACATTATGAAAATAACTCTACTACCCAAAGCAATCTACAGATTCAATGCAATCCCTATCAAATTACCAATGGCATTTTTTACAGAACTAGAACAAAAAATCTTACAATTTTTGTGCAGACACAAAAGACCCCGAATAGCCAAATCAGTCTTTAGGGAAAAAAAAGGAGCTGCAGGAATCAGACTCTCTGACTTCAGACTATACTACAAAGCTACAGTAATCAAGAAAATAATGTACTGGCACAAAAACAGAAATATAGATCAATGGAACAGGATAGAAAGCCCAGAGATAAACCCATGCACCTATGGTCAACTAATCTATGACAAAGGAGGCGAGGATATACAGTGGAGAAAAGACAGTCTCTTCAATAAGTGGTGCTGGGAAAACTGGACAGCTACAATGTAAAAGAATGAAATTAGAACACTCCTTAACACCATACACAAAAATAAACCCAAAACGGGTTAAAGACCTAAATATAAGACCGGGCACTATAAAACTCTTAGAGGAAAACATAGGAAGAACACTCTTTGACATAAATCAAAGCAAGATCTTTTTTGACCCACCTCCTAAAGTAATGGAAATAAAAACAAAAGTAAACAAATGGGACCTAATGAAACTTAAAAGCTTTTGCACAGCAAAGGAGACTATAAACAAGATGAAAAGACAACCCTCAAATGGGAGAAAATATTTGCAAATGAATCAACAGAAAAAGGATTAATCTCCAAAGTCTATAAACAGCTCATGCAGCTCAATATTAAAAAAAAACAACAACCTAATCAAAAATGGACAGAAGACCTAAATAGACATTTCTCCAAAAAAGACATAACAGATGTCCAAGAGGCATATGAAAAGCTGCTCAACGTCACTAATTACTAGAGAAATGCAAATCAAAACTACAATGAAGTATCACCTCACACCAGTTAGAATGCACATCATCAGAAAATATATGAACAACAAATGCTGGAGAAGTTGTGGAGGAAAGGGAACCCTCTTGTACTGTTGGTGGGAGTGTAAATTGATACAGCCACTATGGAGAACAGAATGGAAGTTCCTTAAAAAACTGAAAATTGAATTACCATATGACCCAGCAATCCCACTACTGGACATATACCCAGAGAAAACCATAATTCAGAAAGAGTCATGCCCCACAATGTTCATTGCAGCACTATTTACAATAGCCAGGTCATGGAAGCAACGTAAATGCTCATTGACAGACGAATGGATAAAGAAGATGTGGTACATATATACAATGGAATATTATGCAGCCATAAAAAGGAATGAAATTGGGTCATTTGTAGAGATGTGGATGGACCTAGAGACTGTCATACAGAGTGAAGTAAGTCAGAAAGAGAAAAACAAATATTGTATATTAATGCGTATATGTGGAACCTAGAAAAATGGTACAGATGAAGCCGTTTGCAGGGCAGAAATAGAGACACAGATGTAGAGAACAAATCTATGGACACCAATTGGGGAAAGTGGTGGGGGAAGGGTGGTGGTGGTGGGATGAATTGGGAGATAGGAATTGACATATATACACTAATATGTATAAAATGGATAAGTAGTAAGAACCTGCTGTATAAAAACATAAATAAAATTAAATTTAAAAATTCCAAAAAAAAAGATAATGAGTACAAATTTTCTAAAAACTGAAAAAAGGCAAAAAACATGAATCTTTAGATTCGGAAAGTTCAATATATCCAAGAAGGATAAAAAAAAAAAAAATCGCAGTGAAACTACTAAACACCAAAGACAGAAATACAGAAATTTGACAAAAGAGTGTGAAGAAACAATATATTTAAAATATTGAGGAATAATAATTTACCTAGGACTATATAGCCTACAAAAAATATTTCAAGAGCAAGGACCACAGAAGACATTTTCAGACAAATAAAAGTAAATTATTAAAGAAATGGAGACATTTTAGGAAGAAGAAAAATGATTCCAAAAGAAAGGCATGATTTTCTTAAAAAGTTGGTGAGCAAAGGAAATTGTAAGCATGCTATAATAACATTTACATTGAAGAGATTAGAAAAAACAAGATGGGGATTTTGTGTGCATGCACACGTGTACATGTATGTGTGTGACTGATTAGAGTTTGAACAATAATGCCTTTGAACTGCTTTTAAAAAGAGTAAATACATTGATTTATTTAGTCTTTGTTAAGTAAAATATGAAAGTTAAAAAATGTAACTATTTAAAGATGAGAAGAATTTGGAGTATATAACTTCCAAACTGCTAACAGAAAAAAGACAGAAAAAGAAAAATTAATAAATGCAAGAGAAGAAAAGAAAGGAGAAGAACAAAAAGGAGCACAGCAAACAAGGAACAGAACAGAAACTAAGATGATAAAATAAATCCATTTATATCAGTTATTACAAAAAATGTAACTGATAAATACCACTCTTGCCAGAGGTGGAAAAATTTTATCAAACTTTCAACAGAATTACCATTTAGCTTTGTTGACCTTCTTCAACGTTTCTCATGCAACATGATACTGTTTACAATGTGTGCATCTTTGATCATAGGTATAAGAATAGCTGTAAGAGAAAGGGTACAAAATGATATATTAAACAAATTTTAATCAGATAAAGCTTGTGTGGCTAGATAATGATTAAAGGATCAAATCACCAGAAAAATACAATAATTCTAAACTTATATACACTGGACATCATAGGTTCAAAATTCATTAGAGCAAACTTTTCCACAATTACAAGAAGAAACAGATGGTACAGATGGTACAACAACAAAATTGGATATTTAAATATACTATTATTAGTATTGGATAGCTCAAGTAGATAAAACAAGCAATAGATAAGCTTAGATGTACGGAGGATACAATAAATAAGTTTGATCCAATACAGAACAATAGAAAGTATTTATTCTTTTCAAGCTCACATGAACTTTTATTAATTTAATCAATGTCATAAAGCCATAGGCCATAGAGCAAGACTTAACAAATTTCAGAGAACTGGTATCATTTAGACCACATTCTCTGTTCATAATGGATAGATAGATAGATAATATACATATAAACTATATGTATATAAACTAAAAGAAGGCATACATTTCCTATACATTTGGAAGTTAAAAACTCACTCTTGAAACAAAGGTACAAACAGTCATTTCACAGAATATGAGAATTTCAATAAACATAAGAAAGACTCAGCATCATTAAAACTATGAAATGCAAATGAAATCGTCAGTGAGATGCTTTTTTAGTCCCAACAGATTGGCGTATTTTTAAAAGTCTGACAATACCAAGTGTTGAGGGGAAAGTAAACCTTTCCACACACACTGTAGGTGGGAATATATATTGCTACAAGCATTTTGGAAACAAGTTGGCATTATGTGGTCAAGTTGAGGATTTGCAAACTTTTCAACCCTGTGATTGAACTCCTGAATATATACCCTTCAGAATTTCTTGCACATATGCACAGGGAGACATGCATAAGAAAGTCCTCAACCACACTGTTTGTAATACCAAAATAGCTGGATACAACCCATGTGTCCATTAACAAGACATGGATAAATTATAGTATCAGTATGAATGAATCGCACATTATTTTGAGCAAATAAAACAGTAATAAAAAATACTTGGAGTCTTTGTTTGCTTTCCTATTGGAGTGGTTGACTTTTTACTGATTTGCATGTTTCCTTTGGTCATATCTGGAGGCAGGAATTCATTCCTTTCCTTCTGGCTACTTTGTACCAGGGGGCTCATTAATGTGAAGGTTTAAAACCTAGCTGTGTGGACACCTACCCAGCTCTGGGGGTTTTCAGCTTCTCCAGGCTCTAGCTAGGGAGCACAGCAAGGTCTCCTTTTCTTTGAGTTCCCAACCTTACGTGAAGTTCTCCTCTGACTGCAGGGTGGGCAAACCCCCCTTCCCAGAACCCGCCAGTGGCAGCATTCTCATCACACTGTGAACATGACAGCACCTCTCCCCCTGCCCAGGACCCTGCCCAGCCCAAGGGAATCTTTCTTATTTTAAGGAGAAGGAAGAAATCTCTCTTCTGAGAGTCCTCTCTGGTTTCCTAAAGACATTAGCTTTTGAATAACAAGCAAAGAACAAGCCCTCTTTTCTCTGTTTTAACCTGCTATATCCCATTGTTTTCTTTACCCAGGTGTTGTGAAAATGCAGAGTCTGGAGGCCAGAAGTCAGTTCCAAAGTTTGGACTTGCCTCTGTGTGTGTTTGTATGTGTGTGTGGGTCAGGTATGTGTGTTCCTTTTCTTCCTATGAAGCTGTTGTCACTTTTGTACTAGGGTCCAGCTCTGGGCATCTGATTTTCAGTTTTCTGTATTTCTGTTATAGGAAAGCAGGAAACTAGGCCTCTACTCCTTTCTGTAGTTTTTGCATTTTGAGTTTGAGTAAGCCTCTTTGAAATATATTTAAAAGACTATCGTGTTGGGGATGAAAAATCAGGCTAGAAAAAAGCATCCCTCCAGCCTGTAGATCTCCTTTTTGGCATGGTCATGAGTATCTTCCTTGGATTCTTGGTCTGTAGTGGCTAAAGGTTCCAAGCATCTTCTGTAATGGCTGCTTTGGGGACCAGCCAGGACTCCTGTTAGGATTGAAGGTACTTGAGTCCCAGCTGGTGGATGCATTGCTTGTTGCCGGCTCACTGCAGAGGCCTCCCCTAGGAATTGCCCTGCCCCAAAGTAGCTACTTCTCCCATAGGTAGGCTCCTCGTCAAGGACAGCCACTAACCAGTGTCTGGTCTGTGATTTCTGAAGGATAATCCCAGTATCAAATCTTCACATGGCATAGGCTGAAACCTTTGTCACAGCTGCATTGAATTTCCACTGCTTCTTCTACCCAGTCCTACTGGTCTCATTTCCATACAGGATAATCCCTAATGTAGGCAAATTTCCATATCAGAGTCTGTTTCCTGAAGTGCCCTACCTAAGACACTATCTCTCTACTGGACCACCACACCTTCAAAATTCACCCTTCCAGATTTTTAGTTATGTTTGTAATAATCTTCAAGACCTAGTGAGATATTCCTGTGTTTGAATTTACTTAGCATTACCTTATTTTGTTTTCACAACTCAGTGAGGTAGGCACTATTATTCTTCCCACTTTACAGATGAGTAAATGGAGAATTACAGAGAATGAATAACTTGTCCATTTTCACATACTACATCCAGGCTGGTCTTCTATTAAGAGATGAGTAAAGAGACAAGAGATGCACCCCCAGGCATTCTTTCCTCAAATATCTCAAAAGGGCCATAAGATGCTGCATCTGATTATGTTTCATCCAAATAAAAGAACCCCAAGTAGCGGTCCTCATTACCCATGCAGGAAACTCTTGACTATAAACCTTGCCTCTGAATAAGGATGACTCTGATGTTATGCCAGAAGTTTTTAATACTTCCTGCCATTCTGCATTATTTTCTTGGACAGAATAGTATGAGTCTGTCTTTCAATCTGTCTCCATCTGTAATATACTAGTCAAAATTCCTTGACATTTGTGTCTGATGCTGTTCCTTCATTTCACTGCTGATTAAAATGTCCTACACCTTTACATTCTTTGGTCCTTTTGTTTGGTCTCTTGAGAGGGCAACGTAGGGTTTGAAGCTGGCATTTGAGCTTTCATATTTTATAAGTTTCCTGGCTTTTATTGTGCAATGATATTTTGCATTTTCCCCTGTCATTAGCTGTTATTTAAAAATCAAATCACTAGACTAACTAATTAATCTCCCTCTATTGATGGACCAAGTGCTGTGACTTTTTTTTTTTTTTACTATTTTAATGATATGTTGTACATACTTAGATATACTTAATTGGCATCTCTTTAATTTTTAATTTGGTTAGGTTCCTAGAAATGGGATTAGTACATCAAAAGTTAAGAATCCTTTAACATTCTTTACAAATAGTGTTACGTTTCTTTTCATAGTTTGTTTTTCCTTTTTGCCAATTTAAATTTATTTCTACCATCAATATATGCAAACAGCTTTGCTAGGAAAAATATGTCAAGTTGATGTATTCAAATGTTATGTTTTAGAATTTCTAGTCAGTGTTTGATTTTTCTTATTGTCATTTTAGGGCTTTTTATGTATTAAGAATATTTACTTTTTTATGTATTAAGAATATTTACTTTTTATGTGTCATTCTTGTATCCAGTGTCTTTCCTGCTTTGCAGTTTGCCTTTGGTGTGGATTTTGATGAGCATCTCTATGTCTATTTTCTTTCACTGATCCAGATTCAGTTCTTGTGCAGTGCTATACTTTTTGGACCGTTATAACTTTAGAGGGTGTTTTAATATCTGGGAGATAAATTGCTACTCATCTTCCTCATCAAATTATTCACAATAATTCTCCACGGTTTAAACTTCCAGATATGCTTCAAATTATTATTACTATTTTTCAAATTATAAAACCACCAAGTTGGGATTTAAATGCTAATATAAGTATGTGCACCATATCATTAATATAACAAAAATGGAATGGGCACAATCCTGTGTTCATTCATAAGAAAAAATTCACTCAATGGGAGGTTATTAATTAATGCATGAAGGAATTTTTAAAAGAGGTTCACTAAAAGTAATGAGTATAAGGTGTTTTAAGTCAGTGAAGAGACAATGTTATTAGGGCAGTTGACTTATATTCGAAGAGGATAAGGGGTTAGACTGGGAGGGTAAGAATTGATTATGGCCTCCTCTGAAAGACAGAAAAGAAGTTTAGTTTGATTTGAAGATATGGGACACCATGAAAGACTTTGAACAAGTGACTGATTTGTTGAAATTAACATTTAATAATGATAAGAACTAACATTGATTGTGTCCTTGTTATATGCCAGGAACTCTTCCAACTACTTTATAATCCATTCAACCCTTGTGAAAACTCCATGCACTTGCTATTACTCTCATCCCACTCTACATATGGTGAAAAGGAAACACAGTGGAATCAAGTAACTTTTTCAAGGTTGCACAGCTGAAAAGTGGCAATATGGCTTCAGACTTCACACTTTTCACTGTTCATTTATATTTGCAATAGTGCAGACTCATTCTCTTCTTTTCTATCTCTCCCTACCAACACCAAACAAGAAAAACAAAAACCCAACAAACAAATCTGCTGTAAGATTTTTTCAATACCATTTTCCCCTCCAAGAATTTCCACAGAGCAAAGCCTAAAATACTAAGGTTCATTGGAGAAATCATCAAAATCATAGCTATGCATAAAGGAAAAACAGAAAAAAAACAAAAACCAACCCATATTGTCTGATTATACATGATGCAGAGAGAGGGATTTCTGAAACTGTACCCAGTGCTCAAGTAAACTCATTTCATGTGTCTCTAAGTGGTTATTCTTGTTTCTTAGAAAATATGTGTGTACTTATAAATAAAGCTCTAAGAACATACTTCCTAGAATCTTTTTAAGTGGTGCTGAAAAGTTTAGCTTTGTCAAGACTGTTTCTTAGAAAGGCTCTATTTTTAATATTCTATATAATTTATATTATTATTTGAACATGCTGATGGTTTGTCTTAGTGAAATCTCCCAAAAAACAAATAATGCTTTGAAAATGTGTTGACTAAAAGAAATTCCCAGGAAAATAGTTGTTGCCGTCAAAAGCATCATAAAACTGCTAATAATTGGTGGGTGGGGGCAAGTTTAACATTACAGCAATTGACTTCTAAATCTGTATTCTGCATAGCTAGTGCCCCAAGTTTTGTTTCAAGTAGAAATCAGTAATAAAAGGAAATTGCTGAAATTTCAATGAGCAGTAAAAAGCTAGCTGCCGTAATATAGCACAAGTGAGGTCTACTCAAGACAGCCATACTATACTATGCATCAACCCAATAATAAGGTATAAAAAATAGTATGTTTCAGAGGGATTTACAAATTAGGATAGGTATTTCTATTCATGGAAGGGGATGAGGTGAGAAAGCTTTGTGGAACTCATCTGGAGAATATAATGGACAAAATATTTGAAATTGAGGGGTCCCACAGCATTTACAAAAGGCTCTCAGCATTACTCTCCCAATTCCATAGGTCATGCTCTTAGAATGGCTGTCAACTTCTCTTTCAATTCTGACCTTGACACATCAGCCATCACCTGTCTCGTTTTCTCACTGTCTTGAAGATGCACTCCTCAGATCTTCTTCCATTACCGATCTCACCCATGAGCAAAACACCTGATTGCCACTGCAACTCTATGGGTAGCTGTTTTTCCTACTCTTTCTTCTTTCAAGTACTCAAAAAACAACTGCTTACATCAGCTCATTTGCCTATTCAGGTATCTGTCCATCCATCCATTTGACAAGTATATAAAGGCAGCTATTACATCCAGAACACAGGCTTGGAAGTCAGATTGCTTAAGTCTGTCTCCTTTCTCTATCACTTTTTATTCTTATAAGCTTGAAGAATCTATTTAACCTCTTTCTTCAGTGCCCTCATCAATAGAATGTAAAAATAATTAAACCACTTTCACGGAGTTTTGATAATTAAAGGGGTTAATTTGTAGCAATGGTGTTAAGTGCTTCAAAGGAGAGGTAAATGGTACCATGAGACCTTAAAACAGGAATTTGACCTAGTCAGGTAAGTCAGGGGAGGATGCCATGGGATGTGCTATTTAAGAATAAAGCCAAAGAATGAGTTCATATGAACTTGGTCAAAAAGGAGAGAACATTGAAAACACAGGTCATGTGTCTGAGAGAAATCAAGATGAGTACAAATAGAGATGGAAGGTCAGTGAGTCTGGTACAAAGAGAACAAGTTGAGGCTGGAGAGATAGCTGGAGGACAGTTGATAAAGGGCTTCACAGGGCAATTTGTGGAAGTTGTGAGCAGCTGGCTACGTTATCAGTTTTAATGCGATGAGATACTGGATTGCAGAGGGACCTGACTGGCTGACAGTAGACACATTAGGCTATTTTAATAAAATAATTCAGAAGAAAGACAATGGGAGCTTGTGTTAGGATGGTGGTGATAGAGATGGAGAGAAGCAAATGAATTTAAGAGATGTCTAGGAAGTAAAGTTGCCAGAACTTGGAATAAATTGTATTGGGAGAGGGAGAGTGAGGAAGAGAGGAAGTTAAGGATGACTCAAGTCCCAGGTTTGTGAAACTTGTGACTTAAAGGATAGAAGGTCAAGTGTTTGGGACATTTTGCATTTCAGGTACCCAAAAGGCGAAACTCCTAAGGAGTCTTTTCATTCATTAACTATTTTTGACGACTTCATGATCAAATTTAGATGTTGAACTCTAGAATTCAATGATTTTTACCAGTTCCAAATGTTTCCACTCTTTCCCTTTCTAAGCTGTCCCCACAAGCTAAGCACATCACTGTCTTTGAACATTTAACCTACCACCTCTCCTTTTCTCCCCACACATTCTTATTTTCTGTCTTTTTAAAAAAAATAAATTTATTTACTTTTGGCTGCGTTGGGCCTTTGCTGCCGTGCGCGGGCTTTCTCTAGTTGCGGCTACTCTTTGTCACAGAGCACGGGCTCTAGGCGCGGGCTCAGTAGTTGTGGCACATGGGCTTAGTTGTCCCTCAGCCTGTGGGATCTTCCCAGACCAGGGCTTGTATCTGTATCCCCTGAATTGGCAGGCGGATTCTTAACCACTGCGCCACCAGGGAAGTCCTCTATCTTTTTGAAATTTGTTAAAAGTAACCTCCTTCAGGTAGCCTTTCATAAGTAGACTGTCTGATTATGAGAAAAGTTTGCTTCCACTTCCATCTCTATGCCCAGCACTGTAGTGCCTATTTGCATGTTAATTTGCACTTACTAATCCATGGCTTTATAAAGATCATTCTTTCCTTATTTTATGTGTGTAGTTTCTTCCTATGTATATTGTATATTGCCTCAGATCAGAAATCAAATGTTGTATTTCTTTTCTATTTGTCCTTTTTTCCTAGGACAATCTGCAGAATTACTGGAACAAACAAAAAATAAATTTTTTCTCTGACCAAATTTTCCAAGATGGGTGGGAGGGGGTAGGAAAATGAGTGACTAATGCATGGTTTGTTCATTGTCTCCAAGCCACAGAAATCTTTCATAATGTTCCATTTCCAATTTTTTTCCCTCATACCCCTCTCAGTGGATTGAATTCTTTCAGAAATGCCAAAAAATAACAAATCAATGTGGGGTAGTAGAACAAGCATGATTGTTGGGCCCAGACAGCAGGTTAACTGTGTGACCTTGGACATATCACTTAATCTCTCTGAGTCTGAATCTCCTTATTTTAAAAATGTAAATGTTAATATCTAACCTACATACTCATTCAGTCTCATTTGTCGCTTCAGATCCTAGCCTCATTATATTTCCATTTATAAGGTAGTAACCTGCATAAATACATTCACAATCTAAATATGTAGTTCCATTTGAACTTGATGCTGTCTCCTTGTATTAGTATTTGCAGAAAGCAAAATTCTAAACCAAATTTACATTGAAGATATTGAAAAATAACATTAAAACACAATAACTCTTTCAAAAACTTCTATAATGGTCAAATAGACACTCTCAATGCCAAAATATTCTGGAACTGGAAAGTGACAAATATATTAGAACACCCATAGAGAAACCTGTTTTCACTTTGGAGTAAATATTTTTTTTTCTCATGAAAAGATTGCTGCACTGAATGGTAGAAAACTGCCAAAATTTAGAGGAAGTTAAGCAATGTCAGTATGCAATTAAAAATAAATTAGTCATAGCTGTGATCAAGGGGATTTCCAAAATGCATTTGCGATCACAAAAATTAGCATTAAACTGTCATTGAAAAGCAAAATATTACTTAAATCATTTTAAGTAAGAACTTAAAAATTCAGTGAAGATATGGGGTGATGTTCACTATTTTTTAATCTGTTTCTTCAACCTATACCAAATTAACCAATTTGG
The DNA here is from genome assembly GCF_005190385.1 of Monodon monoceros. Lineage (NCBI taxonomy): Eukaryota > Metazoa > Chordata > Mammalia > Artiodactyla > Monodontidae > Monodon > Monodon monoceros. The sequence continues at coordinate 90,379,833 of NW_021703777.1, forward strand.
ACTTTTCTCTAATAACCAGTGAAGCAGTTTCTGTCTTTATTATGGAGACAGAAGTTGATGAAAAGTTGGCAGGCACCCTAATCCCATAGTTATCAGGAATGCTGGCTAAGCTTGCGCTTCTTGGCTGCCAGACTCCTCCAAAGCCACATCACCTCGGGGTGTGTTCTGGGAAGGTAAATCCTTGCATTTCTAGTGCTGCCCCAGCCCTTCAAGGCAGTGCTCACTGGTGGATTTGACTGCCAGATTCAGCTCATTCTGAATCCAATATAGTTGATTTACTACGTTGTAAATGTGTTAGTTGCTGCATGTGGAATCTAAAAAAGAATACAAATGAGTCTATATACAAAACAGAAACAGACTGACAGACATAGAAACAAATTTATGGTTACTGAAGGGGAAAGGGAGGGATAGGAATAAATTAGGAGTTTGGGATTAACAGATACAAACTACTCTACATAAAATAGAGAAGCAATAAGGATGTACTGTATAACACAGGGAATAATATTCAACATCTTGTAATAACCTATAATGGAAAATAATCTGTAAAAAAAATGTATCTATAGCTGAATCAGCTCAATTTTTCTCCGAACCTCTCAACCGTGTAGTGCTGCCTGTGCTCTTCCCAGGAAGGAGCTGTCTATTGGCTGCTGTTGGAGACACTGGGGTCGCTGTCAAGAACTAAGGGTTGGGCTTCCCTGGTGGTGCAGTGGTTGAGAATCTGCCTGCTAATGCAGTGGACACGGGTTTGAGCCCTGGTCTGGGAGGATCCCACATGCTGTGGAGCAACTAGGCCCATGAGCCACAACTACTGAGCCTGCGTGTCTGGAGCCTGTGCTCCGCAACAAGAGAGGCTGCAGTAGTGAGAGGCCCACGCACCATGATGAAGAGTGGTCCCCGCTTGCCACAACTAGAGAGAGCCCTTGCACAGAAACGAAGACCCAACATAGCAAAAATAAATAAATTCATTAATAAACTCCTACCCCCAACAACTTCTTTAAAAAAAAAAAAAGAACTAAGGGTTGATGTATGATTTTGCACTTATGTGGAATATTAAAAAACTAATAAACAAACACACAAAGTAAAAGAACAAAACAAACAAAAACAAACACACAGCTACAGCATAATGTTTACCATAGGGGGAGGAGCAGGGCAAGAGGGTGAATGGGTCAAGGAGATCAACTGTGGTGATAGATGAAAACTAAATTTTCAGTGGTGAGCACATTGTAGCATATACAGAAGTAGAAATAATGTACACATGATAACATAGTGTTATAAACAAATGTTATCTCAGTAAAAAATAAATTATAATAAAGTACTGCAAGGTGGTCTTAATTTCTTGTTGTCTTGCTGTGTATCTGAAAATAGAGGATGAATGCCTTTAGTCATTATGCCGGGTGTGGAGAGTCGTGTCATAGTTATGAGGAGTATTTGAAGAAGGAAAGAAGAGAGAAGAGCTGAAAGCTGGAGTAATCATTGAAAGAGGAGGGCTGCCTCCTCCTCCTCTTCCATCCTTAATGGGAATCACTGAGTGTCCTTTTCATGCTGCTAGATAATCCAGCAGAGAAAGAGAACTTAAAAATACAAGAAGTAAGGGGAAAGGGACTTCCCTGGTGGTACAGTGGTTAAGAATCCAACTGCCAATGCAGGGGACACAGGTTCGAGCTCTGGTCCGGGAAGATCCCACATGCCGTGGAGCAACTTTAAGCCCCTGCACTACAACTACTGAGCCTGCGTTCTAGAGCCCACGAGCCACAACTACGGAAGCCCTCGTGCCTAGAGCCCGTGCTCAGCAACAAGAGAAGCCACCGCAATGAGAAGCCCGGGCACCGCAATGAAGAGTAACCCCCGCTCGCCACATCTAGAGAAAGCCAGCCCGCAGCAATGAAGACCCTATGCAGCCAAAAATAAATAAATAAATTAAAAAAATATATTTATAGAAAAAGAAAAAAATGACGTAAGGGGATAACCAAAGAGATTAAAACCTTGGGGGAGACAACAGAAAACTTGATGGGAACCTGAGCATTTGATAGATTAATTTTTGAAAGATGGGACATTTCCTTCATTGAAATCAGAGGAAGAAGGAAAAGTGGGAGTGGAGAAAGTCAAGGAGGGTTTAGATGATCCTTGGGAAGATTTTCCTTCTGATTGCTTCTGTTTTCACAAAAGGTATGAGAGGAAGTTTTCAGCTTCAGGAGGGGTACTGAGAAGACGAGGTGGGAGATTCTAAGGGAAAGAAAAAGATATGAAATATTGTGAGTAACTGGAGAAAACGAGTACCAGAGGAATGTAATGGGCTGCAGGGCAGATTTGAGTACTCCATTTAAACATTGGTGAATTTCTTAGCATTAGATTCACATACCTAGAAAATTTAAAGTTGGCTGTTCTCTAATTTCACTGGTAATTATATCTATTTAAGCATAAATCTCAAGCTTTTTACTGAAACTTGCAATCCATATTTTAGCAGATCAAGTCAATGGGAAAAGAGAAAGAAAGGAGTATATTAACATCACTTTTATAGAGATTCCAGGTCTCATCCAGGGTAAGAGTTTCTTGGTATTTGTAAGATGTCTGAACATTTTTGAGTTAAAATATTAAACTTTTCAATGTCTAAAACAAACAAACAAAAAATTGGGAATATGAATTTAAAATGAACTTCTCTCTCTGGCCTGGAAGAAGCTGGTATCATGTACAAAACTTTTTCCATGGCTATAGATGCAGGTCAAGAAGAGGAAATCTTTACCCTAGAATTAAGTAATTCACTAGCAACTACTGTGGGTATTTTGCAGTGATCCAAGACAGTTGCACCTACAGGGCAAACACAATAAGAACAGCTAAGGCCACATCCACTGATCTCTCTCTCTCTCTCTCTCTCTTTCAGCCCTACCCTAGTTCAGGATCACAAGATCTTTCACCCACATTATTACATAGGTTTTCTGATTTCAAAGCTAAATGTTTACAACCCAGCCTACTTAACATGATTCAATGGATTTCCATTGCACTCAAAATAAAATGAACATCCATGCCACTGCCTTAAGGTCCTGAATATCTGGCTCCTGCTGTCCTCTCCAGGCTCAACCACTCACACTTCACTCTACCACAGTACCCTTTTCTCAGAGCCTAGAACAAGCTGTGCTCTCTGGTGGTCCTGGGGCCTTTGCCCAGTTGTATTAGCCAGAGTTCTCCCCAGAGGACAGACCAATAGGAGAGATGTAGATATATCTATATATATATAGTAAGTCTATAATCTGCAGGGCATGACAGCAGGCTCCAGACCTAGGCAAGAGTTGATATTACAGCCTCCAGTCCAAAGGCCTTTTGGAGGCCAAAATCCTTCCCCAAGGAGACCTCAGTCTTTTCTCTCAAGCTTTAAAGCATTAAATGAGGCTCATTTACATTATGAAAGATAATCTATTTTACTCAAAGTCCACTGATTTAAATGTTAGTGTCATCTAAAAAATACCTTCACAACAACATCTAGACTGGTGTTTGACCCAAAACCAAGTACCATGACCTAGCCAAGCTAACACATGCAATTAACTACCACACCTATGCTGTCACCTCTGCCCACAAAGCTCTCTTTCTCTCTTCTTCCTCTTGACTAAAGTGTTACTTCTCTGACCTTCTTGATAATCTCCTACCAAGACTAGGTCATATCCTTCCTTTATGTTCCCAGGCAGCCCTGTATTTCTCCATCAAAATCATGATTTAATTCAGAATCACGTGTTTGTCTCTTTCTTCTCATGAGGACAGAAGCCATACCTAATTGTTCATTACTGTGATCACCAGTCCCAGGCACTGTCTTGCACAAGGTGGATGGTCAATCGAAACGAATGAATTAATGAACATCCTTAATTATAATTAATGACTACATAATTAATGAATATAAGAAATCTCCATATATCTACTGTGCTATTTGTAATGTATTTATAACCATCAAGCCCCTGTTTCAAATGTTTCATCTGTAATAATTGTAAATAATAGACGAATAACATTTGCTGGTGCTTCCAATATGACAAACATGTTTCTAAGAAGGCACTCAATATTAACTTACTCTATCAGACACCTCTTTTATACCATTTCAGATCCTCTCAACCTCATTGTGTCCAAGGCTCTTGGCCACACCTTCTGCTCCATTCGTGGTATCTGCAAAACCAATTTCTCTGGAACACACTGAGCTACCCCTTGTCTTAAGCCTCCCTGTTACATCTCCCACCTCCAGTCCCTTGACGCTGGATGTGGCAATGATAAAGCAGGCACACCTATTGCCCATGGAAGCTCATAGCCCTGTGGAAGAGACAGAGAAGTTACACATAAAAACCTGCTGTATTATATAATGGCAGATGTGAGGAAACTTAGTCAGGTGAAAGCAGGGTGGGGTTATGGAGGTGACAGAAAGTGCTTCTTTGGAAGAGTGTCATGTGGGGCTTATCTGGAGAGTTGATATTTGAGCAGAGACCTGACGACAGTGAAGGAGGGAGTAATGAGAACAGCTTGGGGGTGAGGATGGGAGTCATTCCAGGCAGAGGTAACAAAAAATGCAGGGGTCTGAGTGAGAATGTCTTTGGCCTCTTTAAAGCAAATCAGGAGCTGCAGAGGAGTGAGCAAGGGAGAACGAACCGAGAGGCCCAGGGGTAGGAATGGCTTTAGCAAAGACTTGGTTCAGGGTTTAAGTTCAAATTTGGTGTTGCTCAAACTTGTTTTCTCTTCCTCTATCTCTTGGCTCTACTTCCCCTCTTCTGGTTCTATGCTCATGCAAGCTTCCTCCTCATGGTGTCCAGATATTTCCACAGATCCAGGCATCTTGGATTCATTGGAGAGAGAGTCACCCTTTTCCTGGTCACTCTTGCAAACCCCCTAGATTCTCTGTAATTTGACCAACATATATCCATACACATCCCTACAAAATCACAGGACCAACAATTGGTTCTGTGACCTGGTCTTTGGCCATGCAACTTGTTCTATCAGGGACTAGGAAGTGGAGTAAGAACAAGAAAGGGGGGCTTCCCTGGTGGCGCAGTGGTTGAGAGTCCGCCTGCCGATGCAGGAGACACGGGTTCATGCCCCGGTCCGGGAAGATCTCACATGCCGCGGAGTGGCTGGGCCTGTGAGCCATGGCCACTGAGCCTGCGCGTCCGGAGCCTGTGCTCCGCAACGAGAGAGGCCACAACGGTGCGAGGCCCGCGTACCGCAAAAAAAAAAAAAAAAAAAAAAAAAAAAAGAACAAAAAAGAACAAGAAAGGGGTGCCCAAGAATATTAGGGCAGTGTTATTCAAAGAAAAAAATCCAGAGCTATTAATGGACATAGGGTGATGAATGCTGGATGGGACAAAAGTCTACTACACAGGAGGGACCATAATAACTTCTATCATCATCACCATCATCACCACTAATGCTATTACCAATGTTGGGAAAAAGGCATTGTAATGAAGATTGTAGATCACATCCTTTTGTGTTTAATTTTACTTTAGGTTAACAATTTAGTTAACTTTATCTATGCAGTTCTTTTAAAATATGAGTTCAGTTCTTCACAATGAATCTTTTTTTAAAAAAAATAATTTTTAATCTTTTTAAAGTTCCTGATTAAAGAATCCTATCCTTTATTGCTCACTAGAACCAGATGGATCTATCCGAGAGCAGATAGGATTCTGATGACCAAATTTGGGAGATTTCAGCAGCTCTTACTGACTATAATGGGGACAGCCAGTCTGACCTTACCTCTGTAAGCACATGTGACTTAATATAGTGGCCTGTGATAGAAGATTGTGAGCATGGAATTAATTTATTTCTGTGTGTGTGAAAAAAGGGAAAAACATTATGATATGGTCAATAAAGTTAATGAGATAAAAGTAGTTTTAATCTGTCAAGTAGGTATTACCAACATTTAATTAAAGATCACAATTGGCCTCACAGGTCTTAAAGTTTGGCAGACCATTGACAATTTTAGTTGCCTATTTAGGTACACTATGGGAAAAATACCAACCACACAATTCTGTTATGTACAACCTGAAATATTAGACTTGTGTCCTGTTTATCAATTTAGTACTTAAAATGCACTAGGCCTGTTTTTTAGATAGTTAAAATATTTTCAGCTTTATAATATTCCTGTATGTATAGGGTTACCAACATTAAAAAGTAAAACAAGTTTATTTCTCTGAAAATAATTAAAATGTTTTACCCCACACAGCACATACTGTAAGCAGTGGAAACATTTTAAACCATATTTGTAGTTTGGAAAATTGTCCTTTATGTTGTGGTTTGGCTCAAAAAACAGATTTTCAGATTTCAGTTTCAAAATAGATATTTGTGCCCATGCATTTACTTCTTCTCCCTCCTCCCAAATTATTGAAATTACGCAAGGGGTCTAAAGATAAAAATATATCTATGTGGCATTGGAAACACAGGATTTCCATCAAGGATCAAGAATCTTTGAGAAATTTTTGGAAAATATGAAGCAGATGGAGTCAAAGGAGCTGTCCTGCCTATTAGGTAGGTGGGTAGCTTTTCTCCCTACAAGACTGGGAAAATAGAAAGCTAAGCTTGGAATAATAAGGACCAGAGGTGAGAGTTAGCTAGCTAGACAATTTGGATGTGAGTACTATATGTTAACGTTCTTTGTACTTAAGTGACCAGCCACAGAAGATTTCCTCAACCTCTCCTGATACACAACAAACCTGGGGAAAAAAACCCACCAGTTGCAATAGTAAGAGATTTTCCTTAAGCCTTAGCTTTACAGTAACTTTTACCTTTCCATTTGAAAATGCAATTCAGAATTAATTCTTGGCCACCTTACAGGCTAGAATGGGCCAGAAATCAGTTACTTGCTTTAGCGGTTGGACAGAACCTGCTAGAAAAGATGAAACAAACACATCCTTCCCTATGTCTTGTGGCCATCTGGATCCCCAGGCCAGCAGAATCAAACCACAGAAAATGTAAACATTCTCTTCCTCTTTCATAGGGGATGAAAATTTAAACACAACCTCTGAAAAATAAACCACAAATCACATTACCAGGCAAATATAGACCTCTTGTTTAAGAATATGCAGACAGAGAAAAATTACCAGGTGGATGAAAAGACTCAGTAGTCCAAAAGAAGGTAGTGCTGAAGAATCAGTACAGATGCATTCCTGTGAAATGGTCTTACTACATGAAACAGGGAAGAAGAGAAATCAAAAGTTCCTCTATCTTTTATTCACAACAAAATTTGAGAAACAAGATTAGGAACTGTTATTCCTAAGGAAAAACACAACTAAATTTTTAACAGTAAACTTCAGACAAATAAGGAAATGTATGATAAGTCAATTAGTAACTTAGAAAATAAGGTAAAGAAATTCTCCAGAAGTAAATAAAAATATAAGGGAGGGATGATAATTTACTGAGGATAGAGCTCTAAGAAAGTCAATGTATTTATAGTACAAATGCCAGAGTAAAAGCAGAATAAATGGAAGAGAAGCAAAAATCAAAGTAATAGAAAGAAACTTTCTGAGAGGAAGAAAGACTATAATCTTAAAATTAAAAAGGATTATTGAATTCAAAATAAAGTAATGAAAAAAAGTATATATGTACATGTTTGAATTTTTCTCTATAATTCCAGAGATAAATATCAAGTTCAGAAAATGCAGGTTGAGAAGAGAAAAAGGAGATATTACTTACAAAAATGAAAAATATGGATAATTACTTTTCATTTAAGACATTTGTCTTGTCTTAATTAATTAAGCAATATTGACAGAGATTTTAGAAAGAAAGTTTGTGACCCCCAAATTTTATTTATTCATAAAATTTATTTATTCATAAAAAGTAATGCTCAGTTATGTAGCCAGAACTTGTATGTACTTTCAAATTTCCATTCTCTCCTTCAATTTTAGTCAGGCACATTTCTTAATTTTCCTTGCAATTATGTGCGTTGATTTGACAATTTTCTTCCTATTGGTTCAATGAGATATAACTGGAAGTGTGTAAACTTCCACGAATTCTCCTTGAAAGGAGGGAGTAACTTTATTTTCTCATCTCTCTGTTCCTCGATTCTTCTTCCTGGAAAGGGCTTGTGATGACTGGCACTTCAGCAACCACCTTGGACCATAAGAATGCTGTGAACTCCAGGGATGGCAAAGTATAAAGACTGGATCACTAACAAAATTCATGAAACTACCAGATCAGGTCTGGACTTCGTATGCCCAGGCTTCATTTATGTGAGAGAGAAATAAATGTTAACCTATTTTAAGCAATTTTTCATTTAGGATTTTCTCTTAGTTGTAGCCAAACTTGTTCCTAAACAATATGACATACAAAAAGGAAAAAAAAAGTCATAGGCTTGTAAGCATTAATAAAATAAAGAATCTGAATATCTTTCCTAAAAAAAAAAACACATTTAGAAAATTACCCTTTTCATCTGATAAATGAAAAAAAAAATGATCTGAAATATGGGCAAACTGGTTGTAAGAGAAGTGGCCATAGGCAGAGTAAAACTTGATAACTGATTGTCAAACAAGTGTTAAAATGGATATAATACAGCTGTTTTAAATGTGTAATGTAACAATTAAGTTAATACTAATAATCGGGTTGTAAAAAGCTAGATTATTCTCCATAATGTGATAATTGTCAGTTATGGAGGAGAGGAAATACAGCATGCAAGCTCCTCATCCAAAGAGGCAGGATAAATAATTTATTTTAAAATGATTGTTACATTGGAGGAAAAATAGAGGCTCACATTTAAAAATATATATGCATTCGCTACTAGAATGAAAATAAAGTTTTATACCATTGGAGACAAGATAAAGCAATAGGAACATTGGAGGTATAGCAAAAGATAGGATAAGAAAAGACAAAACAGTCAGGCAGTATAAATAGCCAAAAGTATATTATAAGGTGATAGAACTCATTAATCAGAACTATCTGAAATGCAAGTGGGACTAATTTGACTTCAAGTTCAGAAACACAGTTAAGAGTTATTTAAGCAAAAGTATAGAATTTGTTGCTTCGTTCTTCTGAAAAGCCCAGGAGTCAAAAGCCCTGGTGCCCATTCTCAAATGAGGAATCTCTTACCCTTCATCCTTTCTGTCCTTTCTGGAATTTATAAACTTCCCTAACAAAAGCTAAAGAGTCTGGACTGGTTGAAAAAATAACATTCAAATGTTTACTATGTATATAACAAATGCACTAAAATAATTAAACACAATATTTAAAAAGGATTGGGCAGGTATATATTGGATAAATTCAAATAAAAAGAAACAAGGAGTAGTACTTAAATAATAAATAAATAATGATAAAATAATAGAACTATATTACTACAATAATACACCTGATAAAATGTGATGGTTAATTTTATATATTAACTTGACTGAGCCATGGGGTGCCCAGATATTTGGTTAAACATTATTTCTAGGTGAGTCTGTGAGGATGTTTCTGGATGAGATTAACATTTGAATTCGTGAACTGAGTAACGTAGATTGTCCTTCCCAGTGTGGATGGACCACATCCAATCAGCTGAAGCACTGAATAGAATAAAAGGCTGAGTAAGAAATAATTCTTTCTCTCTGCCTGAGGGTTTTTGAGCGGGTACATTGGATTTCTCCTGCATTTGGACTCAGATTTGTACTGGAACTATACCACTGGCTCTCCTGGACCTAGACTTCTCAGCTTCCATGATCATGAGAGCCTATTCCTTTCAAGAAGTCATATATATATATGTATATATGTATGCATATATAAAATTCAAGAAGTCATATATATATAATTATAGTATACATTGGCTCTGCTTCTCTAAAAAACCCTGGCTAAAACATAAAATAATGTTTATTTCATGACGGCAAAAATGTTGGGACAATAACTAAATTCCTTCTGTAGTCCCTCCTCTGATACCTACGATTGCCCTTCTCTGCTTTTTTTAAACATGAGCAAGAACGAGTGACCCAGTGAAATGTGAGTGGAAGTGACATGTGTTACTTAGGGGCAGAAACTTTAAAACCAGTCTGATTTTCCAGGTTCTCTTCCTGCTTCTCTGATGATTGTGGCAGCTGTTAAGGGGAAGTCTTTGTCAACCTGAATTCCTAAGCTTTTACATGGTGTCCCCTTGGCGCCCCCAAGTAAGCCTCTCATATGAGCAAGAAAAGCTTTTCTTGTGTTACTCTAACAGGATTTGTGGTTGTTTTCTTACTGAAAATATAAGAGCCTAGACTCTCCTGCCTGGTACTATTAATAATAATCCAACATTTTATCTGAACAAATAAAAATCGTATGATGCTTTCTAAAAATACTGATAAAAGTATTAGAAAAATTCAACACTAATACCTGATAAGACCTTACAGTAAAATATGAATAGAAGGATACTTCTATAGTATGATAAAGAAATTGACTAAAGCTAACAGCACATATATACATAAGGTGAAGTACTTGTTAAAGCTAATTAGTGTTTTCCTAAGGCTATTTAATATTGTTCTGAAAATACTGGATAAAATAGGTAAAATAAGAAGTAAAAATATTTGTAAGGAGAAGATGATATTGTTATTTTCAAGTGACATATTGTCTACCTGGAAAGTACTAGAAAATCCATTGAAAAAGTACATGTATGATAATTCAGAAAGATGACTGAATTTTAAAAATGCAAACTTTAATAGCTTTCATATATTACAGAATATATAAACTAAGGGTTAATATACAACTAAAAGGTCTGTCTGAACTTCAAGAGATCACTGAGTCTCTGAAATTGTATGCAAAATTATATGTGGGTAGTTTATTCAGACAAGTTTCCAGAGATTTTATCAGGTCTTCAAGGAATCTGCAAGTCAAAACAAAGACACAACAATATAACAACATCAATCAGCAGGAGATAAAATAGGGGGAAAGTAGCAACAAATACTTAAAAATTACTTGTTTTCAGAATCTATTTGAATACAAACAAAAAGTTCTAGAATCCTATGTAAAGCTAGAAAAGACAAGACAAGTATACATAAATGTATGTCATGGTAATGAAGAGTCAATATTTTAATGATGTAAATTCTCCTCCAAATGAGCAAATGTACATGTATATAGAAAATACCGTAAAGTTAAAAGACCCATGATGATTATGCATTCTATAGTGCTGAGAAATACATATTATACTATAAGTACATATATGTATTGTATATAAGCAATATATTATTGGTATTAATTCTATTAATTATATAATTAATGAATATATAACACATCAATATAATGTATTATATATTACATTTAACTTATGAAGAGATCTTATAACTCAATAAGAAAAAAAACCAAATAGAAAATATAGGTGTGGATATAAAAAGATAAAGAAGAAAGGTCCAATAAATATACAAACCTAGGAAACAATGAAAGAAACGTACATAAAGTTGTGTGGGATACCACTTTTTAATGGAAAAATTCCACCACTGTTGCCGCACTTCTAATTGTTTATTTCCTGTTTTATTTTTCTTCATAACAAAATCAATTTATAACATGCTATATGTATTATTTAACATGCTGTAATATAAATTTTCTATTTGTTTTGTTTATTATCTGTCTCTTTCTACTAGAATGTAAGCTCCTTGAAGGCAGAGAATGTTATATGATGATTGCTCATTCTCAGAACTTAGAAAAGAGACTGGCCTATATAGGCTCTCAAATATTTTTTATATAAAATCAGATTATCAAAACTTAATGATAACTCCTAATATTGGTAAGGTTTTGGAGAAATGGATATGCTCATATACTATTTTGTAGATAAACTGGTAAATTATCTACTGGACAGATTTTATGTATACATAATGTATCTATTTCTTCCTTCCTTTCTTTCTTCCTTCCTTCCTTTCTTTTTTCTTTCTTTCTTTCTTTCTTTCTTTCTTTCTTTCTTTCTTTCTTTCTTTCTTTCTTTTTTTCTTTCATCTATCATATATCTATCTACCTATCTATCTGGATGTATAAGTAAATACAGCAATTACCACCTAGGAGTTTATTATGAAGAAATCAGAGAACAAGAACAATATGATATTTGTTTAAAGATATTCCTTTCAGGATTATTTATGAAAGCAAAACTTGGCAATCTATATTTACCAGTAGGACATTGTTTAAATCAATTAGTATCTGAGTTCATTGAATTACTATTCAACTACTAAATACATGATGTAAGTTTTAAAAACTCTGTGTGTGTGTGTGTGTGAGTGTGTGTGTGTGTTGTAGGTGGACATGTAGGAAACATTTTTTGAAAGATTTCAACAATAACAACAGCTATATCTAGGTGATATTGGATTTTTATATTTCATGAGATATAAAAATGTTTTTTACAACAAAATAAAAACTAAATATTTTTCAAGGATTTTTATGTGATTTTTTAAATTCTTAAACATTTTCTTGTGTGGATATGGGTGTGGGTTTGTGATCTGTTCATACATTTTTGGATGTTTGTCTCATAGGTACAGAAGGGATATAGGAGTAATTCTATGTTTTGCCTTGCAAAAAAAACTTCATTTATTTCTTTAATATTCATGCTTTCCAGATTTTCTCAGTATGAAAAATGGAAGTATTGTTTGTGCCTACAATAATACATAGAGTATCTTTCAGATTCTAAGTAATGCTTGATGGCTTTGTCCCCAAGAGTCAGGTTTCCTACACTTTCAATTAAAGTCTTTTTAGGCAATAATTCATCTTCTTCATTTAAAATCCACACACTCATTAACACACTCTCTAACTTATCTCAGATGGACCCCTTGCCTACCTAGCCTCTATGTCTGTTCCATCTTTCTGCAATAATATCGTTGCAATGTCACTACATCCACAAAGCCTTTCCAGATTGTCTTATCAAGGGACTTTCTAGAATTTGGTCTTTATATGTGTCATGTTATCTACTACTCTCCACCTTGTTTAAAGATTATATATGTAAATAACAACTACTGTGCTAGATTTAAACTTTATGAGGGTGGAATTGAAGTCTGCCCTGGAGTCATTAGCTCTGAGTTCACATCCTGGCTCATAGCTCTGGCCCTGGGCAAGAAAGAGTTTGTCATGTTCAAAACAGGGATGTCAGGGTTAAATTATTAAGTGAAACAATTTAAGTGAAATTAAAAAAAAAAAAAGGATTGGTAATAAAAGTCAAAGGATACTTAGATTTCAAGAAAGACCAAACATAGCTACCAGTTGGACAACCCATGTTAAATGAATAAATCAATAAATAAAGGTTCATTTATTTAGGACTTACAGAAGGAAGTCATTTCAGTCTACATCATAACAGAAAGATGAGTAGACTTCTAATTCTTAATCAAATCATAATATAAGGGCAATTCTCCCACCTCATTTATTTTCTCTGCTTTTATAATTTTGCTTCAAACATTTGTGTACTTGATTATCTTAACCAAAACCTAACACTAACCTGTTCCATAATTTTCTCATATCAAATTGCCCTGAATTTATTACTTTTTTATTCCTTGTGATCATATGAAAAAACTTACATAAGAGAAGCCCTACTTTACTGTATGTTCACTATGGCCAAATTCACTTTAAAATATTCTTTTTACAACTCTTAATAACACATTATCAAAAATTGTCCTAAATGCAAAAGCACTTGCTCTGGTACATTTCAAAGAGATCAGGTTTATAATTGTCTTGTAGTTGCCTTATTACTTATGGACCTGTAGCATATGTTCTGTAAAGAGACATCAATATGATTCTGCCTTGTTCATTCTGGTTCTGTATTGTTTATCTGCACCACATGATCCAAACTACAGACTTTTACTTGCAAGTATAATTCAATAGCACTCAGCAATGTCATGACCCATAGGGGATTAGAATTGACACCACCAGGCATTACTCTGTTCCAGTGCACTGACCATGCTATGTGGGTCTTGGGATTGCTAAATGAAGATTTCTCAGAGAAACCACAAATTAGGCTAAAAATGAAGTAAGTGGAGCAATTTTAAATGCTCAATGGACCTATTTCCTCCTCCTCTTCCTCCTCTTCTACCTTCTCCTCCTTCTTCTTCTTCCTCTTTTATGATGAACCACAAAAACTTCTCAAAATTGGACTTTGATATGTCAGAGAAGGTCACATGGTAAAGATCACAGGATTTTCTTTCCGGTTTCTGACAGCTAAACTTACTATTAACAGCAAGCAGAGGAGAATGAGAAACAATAACTTCTCATTTATGGTCATAAGAAAAGTTTTAAGATCATTCTTCAACACAGACCATTGTTTTGAATGCAACAAAAGAATTCATAGTAAAAGTCAAATTATTTAATAAGTGGAAATCATTGAATGGGCACTAACTCCCAATTAATTATTTACAGTCTGTCTTCGCATTGAGGATTACAATGACTAAAATTAAGAATCAGAATTTCAATACATTTTGGAAACCTATAACATTTTTGCTTAATTTTATACTGCCCGTCTTCATAGAACAGATGTTGAAAATTCTTAATTAAAAAAATCAAATGAAAAAAACGAACCTAAATGCAATAGAGCCCAAGCACTGGCTGATGAACACAAGGCTTGTCATGATGTGGCCACCACCAACCTCCCCTAATCTTGCATCACTCCACCATCTTCACTTCACCCTCAGACACTATGGAAGAGTTGAAAGTTCTGCAGAAATGCTGTACTACTTCGTGCCTCTGTGCCCTTGCTAAAGGGAACACAACGGCGAAGTCATAAGTGTCTTTCTTGAGAACTTTGTCACTCTATCAGGGCATTAATGTTACCAAATGCAAGTTCGTGTGCCCAACACGGTGAGGCCAAACAAACCTAAATGTCGGAGTTTGGAGCAGAGAAAGGTTTATTGAAGGACCAAGCAAGGAGAACAGTTAGCTCATGCCCAAAAATCCTGAACTCCCAGATAGTTTTTGGGGAGAAGTTTTTATAGGCAAAATTTGGGGTGAGGGCTGCAGGGTGTGTGGCTTTTTTCTGATTGGCTGGTGGTGAGGTAACAGGGTAGTGCTCCAGGAATCTTGTGTTCAGCCTGAAGTTACCATCCTCCACCTGGATAGGGATCTTAGCTCCTGAAGAAGAACTCAAAGGTATTGTTATGTATATTCCTTCAGGAGGAACCAGAAACCAGCAGCAAGGCTGTACTATTGTTTCTTGACTGTTCCTCCCTTGTCTCTGCATTCCCTCCCTTCCCTGATTAGCAACTGTTTGAATCTGCCCTTTGGAACTCAAGGAAGGTCAAGGAGGTGGAATGAAGCCTATTTCCTACAAACGAGAAATGGGGGACACGGAAAGGAAAGGATTTGCACCAAGGAGGGACCCACAGGGTCCTGCACCTTTTTATTAGGACATGCTTCTGAGGATAGTGAGAAACAATTGAGAAGGTTAACTGGGGGATGGTGTACCATTATTGAAATTCAATTTTAGAATGCTTACTCCATGTACAGTTTGTAGAATGTAAAGAAAGACTATCCCCAGAGACATGAATTAAGATGAAGTTGTCCCAATCCATGTGAGAAATAATGGAAGCCTGAACAGGGGGAGTTTATTAGGATTGAAAAAAAATTAAATGAATAAATGCACAATTCATTATGGAGGAATCATAGGACTCAATATGAAATCATATATGGGGCTCTGTAGCAGGAGCTGTCACAATAATGTCTAGATTTCCGGTTTCTACAACCTGAACGAAGGTTTCCTTGCTGTGCTAAGGAATATGAAAGTAGGAAAATGTTTGATGGTTGCATGTTTATATTAGATAGTTTCTGGAAGTATCTGTAGTCTACAATAATTATAAGTGGGTGAGGACTATAGGGGTCCTTCAATAATTCTCATTCCTAGATTAGAAAGAAAGCATTCTCGGAGCTTCCCTGGTGGAGCAGTGGTTGAGAGTCCGCCTGCCGATGCAGGGGACACGGGTTTGTGCCCTAGTCCAGGAAGATCCCACATGCTGTGGAGCGGCTAGGCCCGTGAGCCATGGCCGCTGAGCCTGTGCGTCCGGAGCCTGTGCTCTGCAACGGGAGAGGCCACAACAGTGAGAGGCCCACGTACTGCAAAAAAAAAAAAAAAAGAAAGCATTCTCAGAAAAATGCTGCCATGCATATAGGCATTTATCAGCAATCAGGTTATAAACACAGACATCCAACCTGTTATGTAAGTGTAAACAACTCTGGATCTTTGTCCTTTTAGGGACAGCAGATTTCATAAAAAGTTCGTTGGAGGCAAATGTGCTAATATTCTAGGGGCAGGATTTAGCTAGCCATCTAATTGGAGGGAGGTGTCCAAGAATCCTCTAATGAGTTTTTAGATTTAAGGCAAGAGAATTATTTCTATAGGTACAGATGATTGGTCTCTTTAGCTTCCTAAAATTTGTTCTAGCTTATGTACGTATCTTTAATACCACTAATGTCACAAACAAAACCTCCTTCTTAATGTCCATTATGCTAATTAGCAAAACCTCTGCTCTTGTTTGGGGAAAAAAAGATAGCTAAATTACTTCAAGTAACTATATCTTTTAATTGCCAAGACCCACCCTGGGAGTGTTTTCTAGATTAGGACAATTGACTGCCCCTAGGGTGTGAATGAAAACTAACACACACATATTATACTGACAATGCTGAAGTGGTTTAAGCAGATTTCAGACAAAGCAACAGAAGAAAATTATGTGTTTGGTTTGGGGCATGTTTAATTGGAGGTGGCTGGTGGAAAGAGCTCAGCAAATGTTCAATTATACAGGTTTGATCTCTGGAAAAAAGATATGGCTGCACATTCAATCTGGAAATCACTAGAGTGTGATGTGTTTTTCTATTTTTGTTCATAAAATGTACATATGTGTGTGTATGTGTATATATATATATATATATATATATATATAGAGAGAGAGAGAGAGAGAGAGAGAGAGAGAATATTATTTAGCCATAAAAAGGGAAATCTTGCCATTTGTAACAACATGGATGAAACTTGAGGGCATTATGATAAGTGAAATAAGTCAGATGAAGACAGACTGCTGAGCTCACTTACATGTGGAACCTAAAAACACCAAATTCATAGAAACAGGGAGTAGAAGCTGATTGCCAGGGGTTGAGGGCAGGCTGTAGGGGGACATGTTGGTTAAAGGGTACAGACTTCCAGTTACAAGATGAATAAGTTCTGGAATCTAATGTACAGCATGGTGACTATAGTTAACAATACTGTATTGTTTATGCGAAAGTTGCTATGAGAGGTTTTTTTGGGGGGAGTGAGAATAGAAAGAACAACTATTTATTTTTAAAGAGAAATCCAGTTGGGTGAAGCCAATTTTATGGAGCT
Organism: Monodon monoceros; assembly: GCF_005190385.1. NCBI lineage: Eukaryota > Metazoa > Chordata > Mammalia > Artiodactyla > Monodontidae > Monodon > Monodon monoceros. The sequence continues at coordinate 90,397,045 of NW_021703777.1, forward strand.
TAGATGTGAGCAATAAAGATGTAAGCATGTTATAGGTTTCTTACACGGTTGTCTAGGGAAAACCCTATGTCACTTTTCTGAGTAGTGGCCCATTGTGGAAAATTGCTGATATGTATTGTAATTTCTTTAATGCCATCAGTTATGCTGGGCATTAAAAGATACTTTTAAATTATCCACATATAATAACACATACTAGATAACTCCAGATGAATAAACTCTTAAACAATTGTGACTTTTGGAAGGCGGAAGCCAGGATGGCATACAGGCTTCCACTCCTCATTATATAGGCAGTCATTACTAATTGATCACGGCACATTTCCTACCATGTCCAGACATGACTTCAAAGTTCTTAACCCAGCACTTCAGGCAGAACTACTACTTGATTGGAGTTGTCATGTGAGGTGAAGCCTTTTGCCATCGTTGATGTAGATCATAAGAAAAAGTTATCTTTTTCTTCTCTCTTTGCTGGTTTTTTGTTTGTTTTCTGCCTTATGGAAATGCTTAAGGAGAAGCAGCCTGGGCTTTGTATTTCTGGCTGAATCACTAAATGGCTCATTGCTTTTTATGCCACTTTGAAAGGTGGGCCATTTTAGAAGTTCTAGTGGGGAATTTGAAAGAATTGCTGAGGCAAGTCTTTATTTGATGTTTTGAGCTTTTTACTCCACACCAGATATTGATGGGCACCAACTCCTGGAACAGATGGAAAATTGCATATTTCAGGAGAGACAGTAAATAGATTGCACCACATGAGAATCCAGTCCTTTAGCGGGAGAAGGTTTTCTCTGATGGCAAGGGAACACCAAGGGACCCCAAATGCTCTGGTCAATGTACCTGGTTTCTTCCTTCTTGTATCTTGAGCAAAGGCTGCTAGTGTTGGAGGGTCTCCTGCAGAGGCGGGGGCTGGCCACGGCCCACCGTGAGGACAAGGACAGTGGCAGCAGAAGTTCTGGGAAGCACTCCCTGGCGTGAGCCCTCCCAGAGTCCACCATTAGCCCAACCAAAGAGCCGGGCAGGCTCCAGTGCTGGGTCGCCTCAGGCCAAACTGCTATGAGAGTTTTAATGTTTTCACCATAATGACATTAACAAAGTTATGTGAAGTGAAGGATGTGTTAACTAAATTTTTGTGGTGAACATTTCACTATATATATATATATATATATATATATATATATATATATATACATCAAATCATCACATTGTACACCTTAAACTTACACGATGTTATATGTCAATTATATCTCAATAAAACTGGAAAATAAAAAAGAAGGGATTAGGGCTATCCATAAAATTAGGGGAATCTGGAGAACCATAGTAACAATCTGTCATAGGCCATGGAACATAGCCTGTAGGAATTCTACCATGCAGATAATATTTATGACACAAAAGCTCACTTCCTAAAGAAGTGAGCATTTGAAGATGAGCCTCCAGGTGCTATAGTACCGTAGAAGTTTGGTGAATAATTAAATTTTTTCCATATTTTAAAAATTCTAGCAAAAAATTGATCTCTGGTTTAAAGTAATGGGATTAGGTAATGTATATTCAGGTATCACCAGAAGTCAAAAGTTGAGGTACAAACTTTCCACTTGAAACTGTAAAATTAAAAAAATAAATGATTATATATATATGTATGCACACATACATATATACACATATATACATATACATTTTCACTCTCCATGTGTGTAAATTTATTATATATTTTTTATTGGGAATGGAAGAACCCAGCCTGCTTTAAGTTCTGAAAAACATCTTGAATGTCTTTACAAATGTTACAAAATTTCCCAAACTGGCCAATCACAGTTTCTTAATTTTATAACAAGTGGATGTCAAGGGAAATTTAATCCTTATGTTTCTGAGTCTTTTATATTTGGCCCATCCAAGTGTTTCATGAGACCATTTGATGTCTAAAGGATCTTAACAGCTTTTTGTTTCAAGCATGTTTAAGATTATTTATTCAGAGTCAAGCAGCATTTTATCAAGATCAAATGGAAGTGAAATTCAGAAGCCTTAAATTATTTTGAAAATTTAAAGACTAATAAACATCATCAATATATATTTAGCACTTGAAGTTTTACTCTGGTCAAAATGTGAATATACCAAAGTGATCTTAGATCAATTTACTATATATTTTTTAAAAATATACTTTTTTTCTTTATGAGAAAGCAACAGAAATTAGGATAAATAACCTTTTGAACGAACACCAAATTGGAACTTACATGGTATGAGCTGAAAGGTCCTGGTAATATAGTGAGTGAAGATATTTATCCTGATCTTGTATTTATTTATTTATAATGTATTATTTATTTATTTTTGGATGCATTGGTCCTTTGTTGCTGCACGCAGGCTTTCTCTAGTTGTGGTGAGCGGCGGCTACTCTTTGTGGCTTCTCTTGTTGCGGAACACAGGCTCTAGGCATGTGGGCTTCAGTAGTTGTGGCACGTGGCCTCAGTAGTTGTGGCTCATGGGCTCTAGAGCGCAGGCTCAGTAGCTGTGGCTCATAGGCTTAGTTGCTCTGCGGCATGTGGGATCTTCCTGGACCAGGGCTTGAATCCACATCCCCTGCATTGGCAGGCAGATTCTTAACCACTGCGCCACCAGGGAAGGGCCCCTAATCTTGTCTTTAACCTGTAAGTACTTCCTGAGAGGTGACTAGGGAAAGCATATGTAGGAGAACTGTAGCTAGCAAAGGATCAGTCTATTTGAGTACTGCACTTTGGTTCCCAAATCCAACATAAAACTCTGTGACCTAAGTTGAATCCTGTAAATTATGCATGGGCCCTGGGACAGACTTGTTAGGTTTGAATTTTGACTAAATGTGACCTTAGAGTTATGTAATCTCTTGAAGACCTCAAATTCTTTAGCTGTAACATAGAGATGATCACAGTTCCTGCTTGTTATAATGTCTGTAATTTATCTTCAAATATTGTAATATAGGTGCAGTTAATACTATATTTAGAAATGATGCACACTAGGAAACCATATTGAAATGTATGTGAATTCTGTTATTGATATCATAATAAACATAATATACTTTGTTAATTATACTTTGTAATTTTACTTTGCTAATGGTGAATTTCAGGAATAAGTTGTTATTTGTAAAATTGGTGGCTTGATAATTAGAATAACAAATGTTAGAAATGGTCTTTATTTAGTTAAAGTTTTTTCAAGATATGAGGATTGACTTAAATATTTAAAAAATATTACCAGTGTGCTCCATCTTTTCAGAACAAGACAGAAGCATCTAGGGAGGCCAGTAGTCTTTACCCTGAGAGTGTCCATGTGGTCCTTGATTGGTTTGGGGGTTTCTTTAGTCGATGCTGACTTTATTGTAAATGGAACTCTGCCTTTAAAATATGTGGTCATCTGTCTTAGATAATATTCCTTCATGTTGAAGTTTGGAGCACTAAAGGGACAGATTTGGGGTTGATCAAACCGGCAGAATACATTGTATGAACTGTTCTGTTCCTGCTTAATAATAAATAATCTTTAATTAATGACTTTAATATGTGGCAGATTTTGATCTGAGATTTGTTTTCTCTATAACCTCCTGGTAGAGAGGTTGTGACAAAGTAGCAAACTCATACGTCTCAAATTGCTACTGTGGACAATATCTACCACCAAGAATAAAAGAGTTAGAATTGTCTTATTCAAGTCATAATGCAACCTTGTATGGTTGATATGAGAGTTAAGGAAGTGATCCATGTGAGCACTCAGGACAATTACTGGCATGAAGTCAGAGCACTGGAAATAGTTACTACTATTAGGCTTAAATGGTCTGGAACCAAAACAAGACATATGCCTTCTATTTCCTCTAATACATGCCTGAGGGTCAGCTTTTACCACCAGCTACAGAGATAGCCTCTTCTTTTGCAGAAAGAACACAAGAGTTTGTGCTAATGCACATGCAAAGGTGGACCCAGCCGCCCACTGCAGGCCTTCTTACATGAGGCACAGGTGTAGCACATGGGCTTGTCTTTGTAATACATTTGGAAGGCAGAGAATTTTCAGAATAGAAAAGTAGCAGCCAGGGAAAGATTTTATTTCTTTAGCTCTGAGAAACTAGTAGGTCCTACAGATCCTCACCACATGCCTAGTGAATTCGTGAGCCTCTGGAAATTAGGCCCCATGGGAGATTGTGAAATTTAACTAATCTACCTTGTCTTCTTGAATGTGGGGGTGAGGGGGACTGGAAGAGAAGTTTTTGACTTGCTTTTCCAACCCCCAAAAAAAGGGCACTACGAAGATTAATATGTATGCTCTGTACTCCGAACAGTGGCTTGACCGAAGTGATGCATTAAATTATTTATCTATATACACACACACATACACGTGCATATGTTATACATATACTAAATACACATACACACATATACACATGTATATATTTATATACATATAAAATATATGGATACATATGGAAATGTGATTGTTCAATTTTTGGCGCTTACTTATTTCTTTGTGCAAATATCTGTAGTTTACCAATGGATGTATATAAGTAAAATGGTGACAATAAGTCCACAAATAAAATTAGTTTCTTTGTATTGTTTTCTCTTTCTTGCTTGTCTTTTTGTTTGTTTGTTATTTTAATAACATTAAAATTCTCCATTCTCCTGAGAAGACCAAATTAAGGCCAGAGCAATGTTGTGTGAATGTGTTTGTCAAAATGGCATCTCTTTTAATATAGTTAGTGGTCCTTAATGTGACCTGAGGTTGATTATGAACTCAGAGTTGGTGGCAGAATATCTTAGAAAATGGAGGTACACTGTATCAAATAAAGAAATCCTTCCTCATTCAAATCTGGTGCAGAAGTTGTCTAGGGTAATTGGGAGAAGTTTGATAGGCTCAGCTTTTATTTATTTTTAAAGTTCAACCCTGAGTAATTTTACCTAAATCAAGAAGCTATTTTTATGTCCAATCATGCATGCTTTTCATAAGCAGCAGAGGTACTGCATATCTGTTCCAAGTCAAATTTTGGAAGCACTTATTCTTCTTGAAAGTTATTTTTTTTTTCCTGTGGCATTTCATGGAAAACACTTGCTCTGGCCAACAAGTATGTATATGTTTTTTAAGATTGAAAAGATTCTTAATATGAGTAAGCTAATTGAATCATGGGAATAAGTGCAATTAAAGAAATTTTGGTTTATAATACAATCATGTAGTTGGAAAGAATCTTGAGAAATCATCTACTTCAACTCTTCTATTTAGGCGAAAGGATACCACCAACTCTCCCCTACCCCAAACACAAACACAGACACACACACACACACACACAAATTGGTATCTGTTCTATTTTCAAAGCAATTTAGGAAATGCGGTACAAGCCCACATGGTGAATTCTGCCCTGTAGTAGTTCTTATGATTGTGAAGTTATTTGAATATCTTCTGTTGCCAATTATAAAACGCCATAAGAATGTCATTTTATTATTATTATTTTTGTACTATCATTTGTTATCTGATTCTGGGGCCTCCATATATCTTCTTCTCTTTTATCTATCATTTTCCACTCCTCTCCTGTGGAAGTTAGGAATTACTATTATTTATTGTTGTTGTTACAAGCAACAAAGATGTACCTGAGTTAGCATCACAATTTGATGACTTTGTAATATATCAATATATCTAGGCTGAATCACCCTTCCCAGAATGCCCTTTTTTGGTACATTTCATTAACGGGGGATACAGAGAAGATTCTATCCAGAGCTGGAGAGAGGAAGGAAGGCAGAGGCCATTTTGTAGGACACATATATTGTTGCTGATCAGCTGACTACCCTCCTTGGTGTGAAGCAGCAGGTGGACCTGCAACTGCTCTCCCTTCACACTGGATGTTCTTTCAGTTGTCTTACTGCTTGGCCAGGTGTGTGTCTACGTGTGTGTTCAGCATCTTGGGAAAAGGACATGTCTTCTGCAAGATAACCATTACAAGGTCAGTGGCAATAAAAATGCACACAAGTTTCAGTCCACTGTTGTGGAGTTCCAACTTGTTCTCATGGAATTCCAGTAAGCTGGTAAGCTTCTCTTCCAGACTGTCTGCCCTGGGAACTTTGGGCTCTAGCAAGAGATGCGGAGGCAGCCTTGTAAAGACTTCTTAGCCAGCCCCCAAAATTGGGCATGCAAATTCCCTGTAATAAATTTCTTAATATATATCTCTATATCCTAATGGTTCTGCTTCTTTGGTTGAATCCTGTCTGTTACCTGCAGGAAACAAAGCTAGGGACCAGGAATCAAGATTAGAAATCAAGACTGTCCCTCATTTCTGTCCTTCCTCAGTCTTGCTTCAAGCTTCTCTTTCTCTTTGTATAAGTATCTTTGTGCATCTCCAGAAAATATGGTGGAAAACACTGCCCTGAGAGTTGGTAGAATCTCTTAAATGTCCAACCACCTGACGAGACACTAATTCTTTTACTGATTATTTATCTTACACCATGACAAATTCTAAGTCCTCAGGAAAGAGACTCTGTTGAACCCATTTGAATCATACACTCTGGCCTGGAATGATCTGTAGTATCTGAGGAGGCAGGCTGAAAGGAAGGAAATGGGCTATGTCTGGTGCCCACCACTAGTCCAAACAACTTTGTCAAATGCAGCAAAGGTAGGTTAAACAAAATGACTGCTAGCATTCCAATGGTATTTTCACGTGGACAGGAGAAATTAGGGATGGAGCTGAGCACTTTTGGACAGGCCTGTTATTAGACCATACTGATACCATTATCATAGTGATGATAGTTGTTTTTGGCTGGTGCCTGTTTTGATTAGCTGGTGTCTATGCCATGTAAGTTGTCAAACATTTCCAATATCACCCCTGCCCACAGATTTAACTCAAAATGCTCATTTATTCAAGTCAAACATTTGTAGAGTTTGTAATAGGTTGTTAGCACGATACTGATATGAGGGAAAACAAAGATGAATAAGGAGGCAAGACTGTGGTCTAAGAGTGTCAGGAGAGACAGACACTTCCAACTTTGAGTGTAGGAAGCATTGGACTTAGAGTCAAATATATTCAATTTATTCTTTGCCCTGTAATTTACTATCTTTTAGACCAGGTAACTTAATGGCACAGTAAGTCTATAAGGAAACAGACTACCTGCATTCTAACTTGTTCACTAAATAATCTGAATGCCCTTGGGTCAGCTATTTAATTTTTTCAGGGTAAAAAAATAGAGATAGGACTGCTAAAATTTTTTTTAAAGTGTGTGAAAGAACCTAGCAAAACAATGGCAGTGACCTTTTATTTTTAATTTCATTAAATTTTTAAAAATTGAGAATGTTGAATTTTTTTCAAATTCCTTTTCAGCAGCTAGAAGTAGAATCATAATTTTTAACTTTGGCCATTAATTTGATCAATTATATAAATAGACTGTTCAATATTTAACCATTCTTATATTTGTAGAATTATCCCAGTTTGATTTTTTATTATTCTCCCAGATTTAATTTACTAGAAATATACTTAAGAAAATTTTGAATCTGTATGAAGTGGGTATGATCTTAATGTGCAAACTCAGTTGTGACAGAAATATCACAGTTTTTATTACTTTTAAATCAATTTACTTCCAAGTCCAAGTACATATGCCCCTAGATTGGCAGGAAATTCAGTCAGTTATTCTTGAGTCTCTTTCCTATTACTGAGGTAGTATAAAGTTTCTGGGGTCTTACAAAGTACCAAGGCATTGGAGGTAACCCTTGTCATCAGTCATCTCTGCTCCTCAGTTGCTCCCAAGCCACCTATTATTCAGTCCTAGATCCATGTGCTGCCATTTTCCCCAGAGGTTTTACTGCTTTCTAGAACATGCCAGAGCACAGAGTGCAGGTCCCTGATGTTTTGGGGAATTATAAATCTTTCTTTCTTAGCAGTTCAAGGGAATTTCTTCTTGGCTTTCCTCTAAGGAAAAACTGGTCTCCACCACGAAAATACTTAAACTGATCTCTTCAATGGAGTTTTTGCAAAAGAGGAGAGAGAATTGTTCAAAAATCCTTGAGGCAGCAAATTACAAATCATAACAGCTTGGGTCTGAGTGGGGGGAAGAGTAGTTAGAGAGAACAGCAACATAATTTGATAACATGAATTGTGACATTTTGCATTTCTTCCATGCTTTGTAACAGTTTAAACAGGACAAAAATATCATTCCTTCTCAGAATTTGGAAGAACTTCTTGCTAAAACCATCTGAGCTTCACGCCTTTCCAGAGACTATCTCTTTTACAAGTGTTTCACTTTATCACATGGTTATTGGTATATTCAGATTTTCTGCTTTTTCTTAAATTAACTTTGGTAATCTCAATTTTTCTAAAATTATCATTTATTTCATTAGGGATTATCGTATATACCAGAGAATTATGCATAGTATTGTAATTTTAAAAATCTTACCTGTTTCTGGAATTGTATTTTTTTCTTCCTTCTGAATAATAATGTTTCACTTTTTACTTGATCAGATTACTTAAAAGGATTGTGTATTTTGCTGTTGTTTTCCAATGGTTCAGCTCTTGGGTTTTTTATTCATTCTAATTTAATTTTTCTAGTTTCAAATGTATTAACTTCTGCCTCTTCTTTCATCCTCTTTGTCTAGGTTTGTTTCCTTTCTCTCTTTCTAACTTCTTGGGTTGAAGGCTTGGTTCATTTATTCCCAGCAATCTTGTTTGATAAGAAATGCACTCAGTGTTGTGCATAGGCCTCAGATTCCAGGAATGGCCATATCTTAGATGTAATGTGGCTTGTTATCACTCTACTTGTTTTGTAATCTGTAATAACAGTTTTGTTTTCATTGACCAAAAGTTGTTTTTGGTATTTTTTTAGGAGAATATTTAAAATTCACCATTATTTGGTGTATTTGTTTTATACATACATGTATATACATACATTTTCCCCTAGTTTTATTGAGTTGTGATCTGCAAAGATATCCTTTGAAATTTTAGTTTTGAAGAGTTTATACAAATTATCTTATATTTTAAATATTAAAGTCCTACTTTAATCCCCACTTTCTCCTCCCTAAAGAATATTCAGCAGTGAGGTTGCATTCAAACTAGTTCCAGATCCTTTTCTATATGCCTTGCCCTGAATTTGTTCTATCTGTGGCTCCTTCTTGCTTCAGGAACTCCATTAGTGATTATCCATTATTCCCTTATTCTCTGGTAAAATGTTGGTGTCTCATTATTTTGTGAAACTTTCTCTTTTACTCATAAAACCCTTGACTTTAGCCCTCTTTTTACCTCCTCCACTATTATTCTTCAGACGTTTTACTAGCTACTTTTTCTCTGTGCATCCCTTTATTGCAGTTTTCACCAGAATTTTTATCTTTGGTTCTCTGTCTCTGTCTCTCTATCTCTATCTCTGTGTGTGTGTCTCTCTCTCTTTTTTTGCAGATCACATTGTGTTGGGCAAGCTCTTTTATTTCTGTAAAACAGCTATCTATTTTACTTTTTCTTATCAGTACCTAAGTCCACCTTTTTTTAAACAACCACCTACTGAGCATAAACACCAGAACATAATGTGGTCTCCATGAAATTAATATCATATCAAATATAAGCTAATAATAAAAAATAATTTCTGCCACAATGAAGTTGAAATATTCTTGAAGACTTCAACCATAAGTACATGAAAAGTTTCTTGATTAGTACAACATAACCTATAATAAAGGAATGGGATATGTCTCTCACAGAATAAATATAAAAATTCAAAGAAAAGATGGCCTTTGAATTCATTTGGTGTATTATCATTTATTCCCTATATTATATCTCTGTAATTTTCTCTTTTAGGTAAATTTCTTTTTGTTTTCTGAATTTCTTTCTATTAAATTTTATTATTATCATTATTAGGCCTAATTTATCCAGTTATAGAGAATTCTGGAATTGTTTGAAGATATGTTCTAGATTATGGATAAAATATATAAATGCAGCCAAGATTTCAACATTAGCCTCTGGGAAATCCTGTTAGTTATCTTTCCTATCTATCTCCAAGTCAATGGTGAGGAAAGTTTTGTGAACATTATTTGCCAACCAGTTATGTATCAACCTAATGAGTGTATAATATGCAAATGAGATTTTTCTCATTAATTAGTATGTATTTTATGACATACAAATTATACAGTGTTGTATGACAAAATATCTTATTAAAATAAAGGTAACGTACTTTTAAAAATCTTCCATGCTTATCAATCTTCAACATAATTAAATGTCAGACAGAAGTGTTTTTTAGTAAGTTACACTGGCATTTATCTAGTTTCCAAATTCCTTTAGATATTTTCAGATTTACTTTAAAAAGCAGTATAACCTGAAAATTTTTTTTGAATCTGGATATCTCTTTTCATGTGAATATAAGCAAAGCATACATTTTAATGAAGTAAATGGATTATATTAAGTGTGTTGATATGGTTAATTGATAGATTATTTATAGGACAAGCATGAATTATTCTTAAAATAAATCACTTTTGACTCCCAGTTTCTCTTCTCAACAGCTTCTCTTTCTGGCCAAATAAATTCAGTTACATTTAATATTTGACAACTTGGACGAAGCTGCAAAAAAAAAAAAAAAAAAATCAGTTGGCCCTGGTGAAAACTTTGATGATAGTTTGTTACCATAAACATATGACCATTGCAACAATGGAATCTGATATAATGACATAATCTCTATATTAACATTGCACATCTGCTTATTAAAAGCATCATTTTATCATGTGTTCCTTTGCTTGCTTGCCAAATGACCAACTTTATATTTATCACTTTAATCCTAAATCAAGTTGAGCTATCCAAACTAGAACATTTCTGCCCCCTGTCTTTGACTTTACTTTGGAAATCCTTAAGTTCTCATTTATATTCTATAGCTGTGGATCACATAGAAGTAATAGTGACAGCCAGGCTTGGTTCATAATGGTCCAGAGAGAAAAATGACTTTTGAGCAAAGATTTCAATAAGAGAACATTCAGATTTTGCAAACATCAGTTAGTGGCTTATTCTTGCTTGCATTTTGTTTTTATTACTTAATCCCCATAGATAGTTGCTGTCTGAGGCTAGGGGAAGGTGCTTATTGCTCCAATCCTGATTTGATGACTAGGTGGGCAGGTTTAGTAAGTGATGCCCTGAAAAAGAGCAAGATTGACAGCCAGGAAAATATTCAGTCAAAGAGGATAGAACAGTTGTTTTCAGTTTATATTCCTGTTACAATATACTTAAGGGGACAGTACTCACAAAGGATTTTTAGGACAATGAAAATGCTCTGTATGCAACTATAATGATGGATACATGTTAATATTCATTTGTCTAAACCCATAAATTGTACACCACCGAGAATAAATCATAATGTAAACTATGGACTTCAGGTAATTATGATGTGTCAATGTAGGTTCATCAACTGCAGCAAATGTAGCTCTCTGGTAGGGGATTTTGGCAATGGAAGAGGCTATACATGTGTGGCGGTAGGGGGTACATGAGAAATCTCTATATCTTTTGCTCAATTTTACTGTGAATCTTAAACTTCTCTATAATATAGTCTTAAAAATAAATAAATAATAAAAATTTAAAAATCCTTGCTGTACCCTGGTAATACCTGGATGATATTTGTGGTACTCAATTATGATACTCAGTAGACTATTTAGACCTAATGCATGTAATAGGCTATTCCATTGGTATACCAAAGGACTATCCCTCCCAGAATTCAGATCCTTGTAAGAGTCAGTCCTCTCCCACATTACCTCTGGGCCAATGGGTTATTAGCAAGTGTGATGCAATAGAGTCTTGATACATACTTACACATTAACGCATTTCTGATTGGAACACTGTCTCTTAGAACTCAGCCACCATGCTTAAAGATGTCCAAGCTATTCTGCTGGAGAAAGAGGTCACAAGAAGAGGTCCTTCAAGGTAAAACAGCACATGGACAGATAGCCCACATGGAAGAGGCTGGAGGGCCCTGGCTGAGCTTTCACATTCATGAGTGACCCCTGCTGACACCACATGAAGCAGAGGAACACTCCGTCAACCCACAGAACTTTGAGAAATAGTAAATACTTGTTTTAAGTCACTAAGTTTTAAGATGGTATGCTACCCAGCTATAATTAACCGAAACACTGTCTGTTCAGTTTCAGCTCCTGTTATGAGAACCTCATAAAATGTCACTCTGGGTACTATGATTCTCCAACTTTCCTTCTCCTACACTTTGATCTTTGATTCTCCAAATTTCTCTCCCCTACACTTTGGTCTTTAGTACTCCTCAGTCATTCTTTTCCTGGCATTCCTAGTTTTGCTTTGTTCCTTGATTTTTACTCTTTATCTGTTGTGAGTTGAAGTGGGGAATGTCCATAGGATCCTTATAGAGGATCATATTAGATTCATCTGGAGGGTTTTTTAGATCAACCTGCAAAGAAGTTTTGTTAATTGTTTCTACTCTCTCACTCCGTCTATTCATGTGACATTATTTGCTTAGTGAGACACTGGGCCTGAATAGAATGAGTATTGTCTCCTTAAGTATATCATAACATGAGTAAAAACTGAAAACAACTGTTCTATTCCCTTTGATTTAATATTTTCCTGGCTGTTGATCTTATTCTCTTTCAGGACATTATGTACTGAATCTGCCCACCTACTCATCTAATTAGGATTGGAGCAATTAACACTCCACCGGCCTCAGCCAGAAACTATTATGAGAATGAAATAATAAAAACAAAACACAAATAAAAATAAGCCATGCATTGATATTTGCAGAATTTGAATGTTCTCTTTTTGAAATATTTGCTCATACCACTAATTTTTTTCACTAACTCTATAGTTTTGCCTTTTCCAGAATGTGATCTAGTTGGAATCATACATTATGTAGCTTTTTCAGATTGGCTTCTTTCATTTAGTAATATGCATCTGAGGTGACTCTATGTCATTCTGTGGCTTGATAGCTCATTTTTTTTTAGTGATAAATGGTATCCCATCACCTGAACATTTCACAGTTTTTTTATCCATTCATCTACTGAGAGACACTTTGGTTGTTTCCTAGTTTTGGCAATTATGAATGAAATTGCTATAAACATTCATGTGTAGACATACGTGTGGACATAAGTTTTCAACTGTTTTGGGTAAACACCAAAGACTGTGATTGTGGGACCATAGCATAAGAGCATGGTTAGTTTTCTAAGAAACTGCCAAACTGTCTTCCAAAGTAGCTGAACCATTTTGCATTCTCACCAGCAATGAATAAGAGTTCCTGTTGCTCCAGATTCTTGTCAGCGCTTGATGTCGTCAGTGTTCTGGATTTTGGCCACTTCAGTAGGTTTGTAGTGGTATCACATTGCTGTTTTAATTTGCATTTTCCTGATGACATATAATGTGGAGCATCTTCTTATATGCTTACTTGCCATCTGTATATCTTCTTTGGTGAAGTTTCTGTTGCAGTCTTTAGCTCATTTTTAAATCTGATTGTTTTCTTATTGCTGAGTTTTGAGTTCTTTGTATATATTGGATATCAGTCCTTTATCAGATGTGTCTTTGAAAATACATACTCTCAGTCTGTAGTTTATCTTATTCTTTTAATATTATCTTTTGTAGAGCAGAAATTTTGAATTTTAATGAAGTCTCACTTATCAATTATTTCTTTTATAGATTGTGCATTTGGTATTGTATACCAAAGGTCATTGCCCTACCCAAGGTGGTCTCTATTTCTCCTATATTATCTTCTAAAAGTTTTATAGTTTTGCATTTTACATTTGAGTCTGTGATTCATTTTGAGTTAATTTTTGTGAAGGCTGTAAGTTCTGTGATTTGATTTCATTTATCAGAGTTTTGTAGTTTTCCTTGTATAGATCTTGTACAAATTTTGTTAGATTTATACTTAACTATTTCACTTTGGAGGGGGTTAATGTATGTGGTATTGTGTTTTTAACTTCAAATTCCATTTGCTCATTGCTGGGATATAGGAAAGCAATTGACTTCTGTATATTATTCTTCTATCCTGCAACCTTGATAAATTGCCTGTTGGTTTCAGAAGTTTTAGTCTGTTTCTTCCAGATTTTCTACATAGATGATCATGTCATTTGCAAACAAAAAGTTTTCTTTCTTCCTTCCAATCTGTATAACTTTTATTTTTTCTTGTCTTACTGCATTAGCTCAACTTTCCAGTACAGTGTTGAAAATGAGTGGTAAGAGGTGATATCCTTGTTTTAACCCCATTTTAGTGGGAAAGCTTCAAGATTGTCACCATTCAGTATGATGTTAGCTGTGGTTTTTTGTAAACAATCCTAATCAAGTTGAATAAATTTCCCTGTATTCCTAGTTTACTAAGAGACTTTTATCATAAAACAGTGTTGGATTTTGTCAAATGCTTTTTCTGCATCTATTAATTATGTTCATGTGATTTTTCTTTTTTAGCCTGTGGATGTGATGGTTTATGTTACTTGGTTCCCAAGTGTTGAATCAGACTTGCATACCTGGGATAAATCACACTTTTGTTTTTTTTTTTTTGCAGTACACGGGCCTCTCACTGTTGTGGCCTCTCCCATTGCAGAGCACAGGCTCCGGACGCGCGGGCTCAGTGGCCATGGCTCATGGGCCTAGCCACTCTGCAGCATGTGGGATCTTCCCGGACCAGGGCACGAACCTGTGTCACCTGCATTGGCAGGTGGACTCTCAACCACTGTGCCACCAGGGAAGCCCAAATCACACTTTTTTGTTGTTTATCATTCTTTTTATATATTGTTGGATTAAATTTGCTAATATCTTGTTGAGAATTTTTTACATCTATGTTTATAGAGATATTGATATGGATTTTTCTTTTCTTGTAAATCTTTGTATGGTTTTGGTATTAGAGTAATCTTGGCATCATAAAATAAGTTAGGAAGTATTCCTTCTTTTATACTCTGCAAGAGATTTTGGAAAATTGGTATAAGTTCTTTCTTACATGTTGGCAGAATTCACAAATAAGGTCATCCGGGCCTGCTGCTTTCTGGTTTAGAATGTTATTAATTATGGATTTGATTTCTTTAATAGATGTAGGCTTATTCATATTGTCTATTTCTTGTTGTGTGAGTTTAGAAAATAGCCTGTTATGAGGAAATGTTCTATTTCATCTAGGATATCAAATTTGTCAACATAAACTTGTTCAAAGTATTTTTAAAATTTTCCTTATAAAATCCATAGGATATATAATAATGTTCCTTCTTTCATTTCTTGTATTAAAAATTCATAGCCTCTTTCTTTTTTTCTTATTTAGCCTGCCTGGAGGCTTATCAGTTTTACTGACCTCTTCAAAGAACTAGTTTTTTTTCATTGATTTTCCCGGGTGTTTTTTATTTAGAAAGTGTTACTGTCATCCTTTACTAGAGCAGAATTCATTTGTACTCTCTTCACTTCATTCACCTCCCCATGTAGAATAGGTGACAAGAAAGTATGTGAAATAGTCTGGTACATCACATGTGATTTTTTCTCAGGTCTACAAAGAATGCTTTCTTGGTCTACAATACATTAAATTGAAGTAGAACAAACAAATGTTCTTCAATTTTGCACAATACTAGTAAAATTTCTGCCACAACATAAATCTTGTTGGAGAATAGAGTTCATTGTCCTAACAAATAGTATTGTAAATCTGGCTTACTTGATTTGTTTTTTGCAGCAGATACTGCTATGGACAGAATGTTTATTCCCCTCAGAGTTCAAAAGTTGAAGCCTAATCCCCCATTTGATGATATTTGGATATGGGGCCATTGGGAGGTGATTAGGTCATGCAGGTGGAGCTCTGATTAATGGAATTAGTGTCCTTCTAAAAGAGACCCCACTATCTTGTTGCTCTTAGGTCATGTGAGGACACAGTGAGAAGATGGTTGTCAATGGATCGGGAAGTGGGCTCTCGCAAGACAGCAAATCTGCTGGTGGCTTGACTTTGGACTTACAGCCCTGAGAGCTGTAAGAAATAAATATTTGTTGTTTAAGCCACCCAGTCTACAGTATTTTTGTTATAGCAGCCTGAAGACTAAAGAGGTGCCAAGAAAAAAATTTATTTTATCTTACTGATATATTTCTAAGTAGCCTAAGGAAAAAAATTCTGATTTCTCTGATTCTGTTTCCTAGTGCATGATTTCTTTCTTTTTCTCTTCTTTTCTTTTTTGTTTTTTGAATTAGATCCTTTAATGTCATAAAGGTTCCATCTCATAATTAAATATGTATCTCACACTTAATGTTTTCAGTATACCTGGCAGATATTGCTAGTTATTCCTTTGAACAAGACTGTGAAGTAAGTTACTACTGAGCTGAGAACATGATCTTTTAGATGAAGGAGATGAGGCTTAAGAGATTACCCAAGATCATTTAATATATTAATGACAGAGATGGGATTAGAATTCTGTCTTCGGTATCTCTGCTTTCACATAATCAGATGGATCTGAGCTGACTGTTGCCTTAAATGAAGAAAGAAGTTTTAAAGAAGGGGCATGTGGCTCTAGCCTGAGGAATGGCACTTTAGCAATTTAGTGGGTGTAATTTTAAGAATACATTTGTCTTCCATTCTGACATGGTTTTCTTTATCACTCCTCATAATTTCTCCTGTTGATGATTTTAGCAAGAAGAGAGCTTATGTTAGATATAGGAGATGTAAATAGCCTAATACGGTAAGTAGGCTGCCTCTTGTAAGTAAAAACTGAGTGAAATAAGGAAGCATTTGCAATGATGGTGTATTTAATGCAGATCCACTTCTCATTTCAGCTTTTGTTAGTGACGAACTCTCACTCCTCAAACAAACTATGTAGTTACCCAACTAGAGTATTACATGGAGTGCATATCAAATCATTATTGCTAACATATAATATATTTGGCTATACATATGGAACCCATTAAAAGAACATCATTTTACTACATTAATTTTGACTTGTTTGGGGCAGATATATAAAGCATAATATCAAAGAAAATAGAACACTACTAGCCTCTGTACTTCTATTTTTGCTCAGGATTTTGTTTATTTTCATTGATTCATTTTAGTAATGTGTATTAAATTAATTAGCTTCAACATAAACTTAATAATTCAAAGAGGCACTTTAGGAAAATTACCTTTTTTTCCAACAGGCTACATCATAAGTTTGTTATGATGAATAGTAGTGAGGCAGCTCTTTGGGTTGATTTATTGTTCTTACATAAAAAATTCATATTATAATTTTTAGCAGAAATGAGGCTATTTATAGTAATTACCTTTTTCAAAGACTTCATTGCAGAGTTGCAAGGGAATTCACAGTAGTATTCATTATTCTGAAACTTAAAAGATAACATGTGCTACAGGATCAAGAGGAAGTAAGAATCAAAGCTATACTATTCAATCCAGCTTGTTGGAACTGTTATAAATTTGTTGAATCCAAGAACATTTTTTATGTTCCTGTTTTTACTGTGATTTTTGACTCAAAGCATTTTTTTGGAAAAATATTAATTTTCTTAGTGTACTTCCAATCAGTCTTTTGTTTTCAATTTTTCTCATTAACAAAATCTGTTGAAAATGATTTCTCAGTGTGCTGGTTTTTATCGGTTTGCTCTGCCTCTCACCCCACCCCATTCTCCAATTCCATCCATACACTCACCCAATCTCCCTTCTCTGTTGTTCTCTGCATTTCTCTTTGACCTGGAATTATAACTTCTATAGACTCCCTCACTAGATTTTTTTTAGCCCTTTTGGACCATGAGTTTAGACCTCTGTCCAGTAGCCTCTCCACGTAGTCAAGGCTTCTGTAGATCTTTCAAACTAACTGCTTTTGGAATGTGGGTGATTTGGCAAGACTAATGAATTCTATGAAAGTTTTGTTGTTAAACATCTTATTGGTTGCGGGCGGATGTATGAAATGCTTGACAATGGATACAGTATTCTATAAGTCCACAGTTGTGGTGCTGGCAGAAGTATAATGGACATGGATGGTAAACATATATCCAGAGAATGTGTTAAGTCCTATTAGGAAAAGCCCTTGCTTTACCTACCAGCTGTCTATCTGGTCCCCCCAGAGGATGGTGCCATACAAGGATTCAGAATTGGATTCATCTCTTGGCAGACTGAGCAAATAGAACCTATGCATACACTCCAATATTGTTATCATGGTCAAGTTGCACTTGGCCTTTTGAAGAATGTGATGATAACTGGGGAGCAGATCAAAATGATATCTATGGGAAAGGAAATCTTGTCTACCTGATTTCTGAGCTCACAGTGAATTTCTTTTGCTCCTGATCAGTCTGGCTAGAGGCTTATCAATTTTATTGAATTTTTCAAACATCCATCTTTTGGCTTCACAGATATTCTGTATTATTTTCTCTTTCATTCATTTCCACTATGATAGTGATTATTCTCTTTCATTTACATAACTTGGGCTTAATTTTCTCTTCCACTTTTTAAAAAATAATTTTTATTTGGGTATGGTTGATTTACAATGTTGTGTTAGTTTCAGGTATACAGCAAAATGAATTAGTTATACATATACATATATCCACTCTATTTTAGATTCTTTACCCATATATATCATTACAGAGTATTGAGTAGAGTTCCTTGTGTTATATAGTAGGTCCTTATTAATTATCTATTTTGTATATAGTAGTGTGTATGTCTTAATGTTAACCTCACATTTTTTTATTCAAGTAAAATACAGAATCGGTTTTTTGTGTGTTTTTTTTTTTTTTTTGCGATACGTGGGCCTCTCACTGCTGTGGTCTCTCCCATTGCAGAGCACAGACTCTGGACGCGCAGGCTCAGCAGCCATGGCTCACGGGCCCAGCCACTCCGCGGCATGTGGGATCTTCCTGGACCAGGGCACGAACCTGTGTCCCCTGCATCGGCAGGCAGACTCTCAACCACTGCACCACCAGGGAAGCCCCGTTTTTTGAACATAAGAATTTAGTGCTATAAATTTCCAAGTACTACTTTAGTTATGTCCCACAAATTTTTATATGTTGGATTTTCATTTTTACTTATTTCAATATATTTTCTAATTTCCCTTTGATATATTCTTGATCTATGGGTTATTTACTTTCAAAATTTAGTTACCACATGCCTTTGTGTTTTCTTATTACAAACCTAATTCCATTGTGATCAGAAAATATAGTTTGTTTAATCTGAATAATTTTAATTTAAGAATATTTTATGGCCTATGCAACTAGAGAAAAGCCTGTGGGCAGCAACGAACACCCAATGCAGCCAAAAATTAATAAATAAACAAAATAAAGAAATTTATTAAAAAAGAATATATTATGGCCTAGATTATGGATTTTTTTGGTAAATATTTTGTGTGTACTTTATTTTTAAAAATTTTTTTAACGTCTTTATTGGAGTATAATTGCTTTACAATATTGTGTTAGTTTCTGCTGTATAACAAAGTGAATCAGCTATATGTATACATATATCCCCACATCTCCTCCCTCTTGCATCTACCTCCTACCCTCCCTATAGCACCTCTCTAGGTGGTCACAAAGCACCAAGCTGATCTCCCTGTGCTATTCGGCTGCTTCGCACTAGCTATCTATTTTACATTTGGTAGGGTATGTATGTCCATGCCACTCTCTCACTTTATCCCAGCTTACCCTTTCCCCTCCCTGTGTCCTCAAGTCTGTTCTCTACGTCTGTGTCTTTATTCTTGTTCTGCCCCTAGGTTCTTCAGAACCCCCCTTTTTTTAAGATTCCATATATATGTGTTAGTATACGGTATTTTTTTTTCTTTTTCTGACTTATTTCACTCTGTATGACAGACAATAGGTCCAACGACCTCACTACAAATAACTCAGCTTCATTTCTTTTTATGGCTGAGTAATATTCCATTGTATATATGGGCCACATCTTCTTTATCCATTCATCTGTCAATGGGCACTTAGGTGACTTCCATATCCTGGCTATTGTAAATAAAGCTGCAATGAACATTGTGGTACTTGACTCTTTTTGAATTATGGTTTTCTCAGAGTATATGCCTAGTAGTGGGATTGCTGGGTTGTATGGTAGTTCTATTTTCAGTTTTATAAGGAACCTTCATACTGTTCTCCATAGTGGCTGTATCAATTTACATTCCCATCAACAGTGTAAGAGGGCTCCCTTTTCTCCACACCCTCTCCAGCATTTATTGCTTGTATATTTTTTGATGATGGCCATCCTGACTGGTGTGAGGTGATAGCTCATTGTAGTTTTGATTTGAATTTCTCTAATGATTAGTGATGTTGAGCATCCTTTCCTGTGTTTGTTGGCAGTCTGTAAATCTTCTTTGGTGAAATGTCTATTTAGCTCTTCTGCCCATTTTTGGATTGGGTTGTTTGTTTTTTTGATATTGAGCTGCATGAGCTGCTTGTAAATTTTTTTCTTTTTTTTTTCAGTATGCGGGCCTCTCACTGTTGTGGCCTCTCCCGTTGCGGAGCACAGGCTCCAGAAGTGCAGGCTCAGCGGCCATGGCTCACGGGCCTGGCCGCTCCGCAGCATGTGGGATCTTCCTGGACCGGGGCACTAACCCGCGTCCCCTGCATCAGCAGGCGGACTCTCAACCGCTGCGCCACCAGGGAAGCCCCTGCTTGTAAATTTTGGAGAATAATCCTTTATCAGTTGCTTCATTCACAAACATTTTCTCCCATTCAGAGCGTTGTCTTTTCGTCTTGTTTATGGTTTCCTTTGCTGTGCAAAAGCTTTTAACTTTCATTAGGTCCCATTTGTTTATTTTTGTTTTTATTTCCATTTCTCTAGGAGGTGGGTCAAAAAAGATCTTGCTGTTATTTATGTCATAGAGTGTTCTGCCTATGTTTTGCTCTAAGAGTTTCATAGTGTCTGGTCTTACATTTAGGTTTTTAATCCATTTTGAGTTTATTTTTGTGTATGGTGTTAGGGAGTGTTCTAAATTCATTCTTTTACATGTAGCTGTCCAGTTTTCCCAGCACCATTTATTGAGGAGGATGTCTTTTCTCCATTGTATATTCTTGCCTCCTTTATCAAAAATAAGGTGACCATATGTGCATGAGTTTACCTCTGGGCTTTCTATCTTGCTCCATTGATCTACATTTCTGGTTTTGTGCCAGTACCATACTGTCTTGATTACTGTAGCTTTGTAGTATAGTCTGAAGTCCAGGAGCCTGATTTCTCAAGCTCAATTTTTCTTTCTCAAGATTGTTTTGTCTATTCGGGGTCTCTTGTGTTTCCATACAAATTGTGAAATTTTTTGTTCTAGTTCTGTGAAAAATGCCATTGGTAGTTTGATAGCGATTCCATTGAATCTGTAGACTGCTTTTGATTGTATAGTCATTTTCACAATGTTGATTCTTTCAATCCAAGAACATGGTATATCTCTCCATATGCTTGTATCATCTTTAATTTTTTTCATCAGTGTCATAGCTTTCTGCATACAGGTCTTTTGTCTCCTTAGGTAGGTTTATTCTTAGGTATTTAATTCTTTTTGTTGCAAAGGTAAGTGGGAGTATTTCCTTAATTTCTCTTTCAGATTTTTCATCATTAGTGTGTAGGAATGCAAGAGATTTCTGCACATTAATTTTGTGTCCTTCAACTTTACCAAATTCATTGATTAGGTCTAGCAGCTTTCTGGTGGCATCTTTGGGATTTTCTATGTATAATATCATGTCATCTGGAAAGAGGGACAGTTTTGCTTATTCTTTTCCAATTTGTATTCCTTTTATTTCTTTTTCCTTTCTGATGGCTGTGGCTAGGACTTCCAAAATGATGTTCAAAATAGTGGCGGGAGGGCTTCCCTGGTGGCACAGTTGTTGAGAGTCCGCCTGCCGATGCAGGGGACATGGCCTCATGCCCCGGTCCGGGAAGATCCCACATGCCACGGAGCAGCTGGGCCCGTGAGCCATGGCCTGCGCTCCTGGAGCCTGTGCTCCACGACGGAAGAGGCCACAACAGTGAGAGGCCCACATACCGTGAAAAAAAAAATAGTGGTGCGAGTGAACATCCTTGTCTTCTTCCTGATCTTTGAGGAAATGCTTCCATTTTTTCACCATTGAGAACATTGTTGGCTGTGGGTTTGTCATATATGGCCTTCATTATGTTGAGGTAAGTTCCTTCTATGCGTACTTTCTGGAGGGCTTTTATCATAAATGGGTGTTGAATTTTGTCAAAAGTTTTTTCTGCCTCTATTGAGACGATCATATTGTTTTGCTCCTAAAATTTGTTAATATGGTTTGTCACATTGATTGTTTTGCATATTGAAGAATCCTTGCATTCCTGGGATAAACCCAACTTGACCATGGTGTATGATCCTTTTAATGTGTTGTTGGATTCTGTTTGCTAGTATTTTGTTGAGTAGTTTTTCATCTATGTTCATCAGTGATATTGGCCTGTAGTTATCTTTCTTTGTGACATCTTTGTTTGGTTTTGGTATCAGGGTGATGGAGGCCTCATAGAATGAGTTTGCAAGTGTTCCTCCTTCTGCTATGTTTTGGAAGAGTTTGAGAAGGATAGGTGTTAGCTCTTCTCTAAATGTTTGATAGAATTTGCCTGTGAAGCCATCTGGCCCTTGGCTTTTTCTTGTTGGAAAATTTTTAATCACAGTTTCATTTTCTGTGCTTGTGATTGGTCTGTTTATATTTTCTGTTTCTTCTTGGTTCAGTCTAGGAAGGTTGTGCTTTTCTAAGAATTTGTCCAGTTGTTCCAGCTTGTCCATTTTATTGGCATATTGTTGCATGCATTAATGCCTCATGATTCCTTGTATTTCTACAATGTCAGTTGTTACTTCTCCTTTTTCATTTCTAACTCTGTTGATTTGAATCTTCTCCTTTTTTTTCTTGATGAGACTGAGTAGTTGTTTATCAAATTTGTTTATCTTCTCAAAGAACCAGCTTTTAGTATTATTGATCTTTGCTATTGTTTCCTTCATTTCTTTTTCCTTTATTTCTGATCTGATCTTTATGATTTCTTTCCTTCTGCTAACTTTGGGGTTTTTTGTTCTTCTTTCTCTAATTGCTCTAGGTGTAAGGTTAGGTTGCGTTTTGGAGATGCTTCTTTTTCCTTGAGGTAGGATCGTATTGCTATAAACTTCCCTCTTAGAACTGATTTTACTGCATCCCATGGGTTTTGGGTGGTTGTGTTTTCATTGTCATTTGTTTCTAGGTATTTTTTTTTTTTTATGGTACGCGGGCCCCTCACTGTTGTAGCCTCTCCCGTTGCAGAGCACAGGCTTCAGACACACCGGCTCAGCTGCCATGGCTCACGAGCCCAGCCGCTCCACGGCATGTGGGATCTTCCCAGACCAGGGCATGAACCCGTGTCCCCTGCATCGGCAGGTGGACTCTCAAGCACTGCGTCACCAGGGAAGCCCTGTTTCCAGGAATTTTTTGATTTCCTCTTTGATTTCTTCAGTGATCTCTTTGTTATTTAGTAGCATATTGTTTAGCCTCCATGTGTTGGTATTTTTTACAGTATTTTTCCTGTAATTGATATCTAGTCTCATAGCATTGTAGTCAGAAAAAATACTTGATATGATTTTAATTTTCTTAAATTTGCCAAGGCTTGATTTGTGACCCAAGATATGATCTATCATGGAGAATGTTCCATGACCACTTTAGAAGAAAGTGTATTCTGTTGTTTTTGGATGGAATGTCCTATAAATATCAATTAAGTTCATCTTGTTTAATGTATCATTTAAAGCTTGTGTTTCCTTATTTATTTTCATTTTGAATGATCTGTCCATTGGTGAAAGTGGGGTGTTAAAGTCCCCTAGTATGATTGTGTTACTGTTGATTTCCGCTTTTATGGCTCTTAGCATTTGCTTTTTGCATTGAGGTGCTCCTATGTTGCATGCATAAATATTTACAATTGTTATATCTTCTTCTTGGATTGATCCCTTGATCATTATGCAGTGTCCTTCTTTGTCTCTTGGAATAGTGTTTATTTTAAAGTCTATTTTGTCTGATATGAGAATTGCTACTCAAGCTTTCTTTTGATTTTCATTTACATGGAATATCTTTTTCCATCCCCTCACTTTCAGCCTGTATGTGTCCCTAAGTCTGAAGTGGGTCTCTTGTAGACAGCACATACACTGGTCTTGTTTTTGTGTCCATTCAGCCAGTGTATTTCTTTTAGTGGGAGCATTTAATCCATTTACATTTAAGGTAGTTATCCATATGTATATTCCTATTACCATTTTCTTAATTTTTGGGGTTTGTTATTGTAGGTCTTTTCTTTCTCTTGTGTTTCCTGCCTAGAGAAGTTCCTTTAGCATTTATTGTAAAGCTGGTTTGGTGGTTCTGAATTCTTTTAGCTTTTGCTTCTCTGTAAAGATTTAAATTTTGCCATGGAATTTGAATTAGATCTTTGCTGTGTAGAGTAATCTTGGTTGTCCGTTTTTTCCCTTTCATCACTTTAAATATGTCCTGCCACTCCCTTCTGGTTTGCAGAGCTTCCTCTGAAAGATAAGCTGTTAAACTTATGGGGATTCCTTTGTATGTTATTTGTTGCTTTCCTGTTGCTGCTTTTAATATTTTTTCTGTGTACTTAAGTTTTGATAGTTTGATTAATATGTGTCTTGGTGTGTTTCTCCTTGGGTTTACACTATATGGGACTCTCTGTGCTTCCTGGACTTGATTGACTATTTCCTTTCTCATATTAGGGAAGTTTTCAACTATAAACTCTTCAAATATTTTCTGAGTCCCTTTCTTTTTCTCTTCTTCTGGGAACTCTATAATTCAAATGTTGGTGCATTTAATGTTGTCCCAGAAGTCTCTAAGAATGTCCTCAATTCTTTTCATTCTTTTTTCTTTATTTTGCTCTGTGGTAGTTATTTCCACTATTTTATCTTCCAGGTCACTTATCCGTTCTTGTCTCAGTTAGTCTGCTATTGATTTCTTCTAGAGAATTATTAATTTCATTTATTGTGTTGTTCATCATTGTTTGTTTGCTGTTTAGTTCGTCTAGGTCCTTGTTAAATGTTTCTTGTATTTTCTCCATTCTATTTCCAAGATTTTGTATCATCTTTACTATCTTTACTCTGAATTCTTTTTCAGGTAGACTGCCTTTCCTCTTCATATTTTTGGTCTGGTGGGTTTTTACCTTGCTCCTTCATCTGCTGTGTGTTTCTCTGTCTTCTCATTTTGCTTAACTTACTGTGTTTTGCATTCCCTTTTGCAGAGTACAGGTTCATAGTTCCCATTTTTTTTGGTGTCTGCCACCAGTGCATAAGGTTGGTTCAGTGGGTTATGTAGGTTTCCTGGTTGGGGGGATTGGTGCCCATGTTCTGGTGGATGAGGCTGGATCTTGTCTCTCTGGTGCTAAGACCACATCTGGTAATGTGTTTTAGGGTGTCTGGAACCTTATTATGATTTTAGGCAGCATCTCTGCTAATGGGTGGGAATGTTTTCCTGTCTTGCTAGTTGTTTGGCATAGGGTGTCCAGCACTGTAGTTTGATGGTTGTTGAGTGGAGCTGGGTCTTAGTGTCGAGATGGAGATCTCTGGGAGAGGTTTCACCTTTTGATATTACATGGAGCTGGGAGGTCTCTTGTAGACCAATGTCCTGAACTCTGCTCTCCCACCTCAGGGGCACAGGCGTGATACTCAGCTGGAGCACCAAGACCCTGTCAGCCACATGGCTCAGAAGAAAAGGGAGAAAAAAAAAGAGAAAGAAAGAAAAATAAATAAAATAAAATAAATTTTTTAAAATAAAAAATAAGAAAAATTATTAAAAATAAAAAATTTAACTTTTTTAAAGAATAAAAAATAAATAATAATGAAATAAGTAATAAAATAAAGTAATAATAAAATAATAATAGTAATAATAAAATAATAATAAAATAAGTAATAAAGAAAAATATGGAAGAAAGAAAGAAAGAAGACAGCAACCAAACCAAAACACAAATCCACTAATGATAAGAAGCACTAAAACCTATACTAAAAAAGAAAAAAAAGACAGACAGAACCTAGGACAAATGGTAAAAGCAAAGCTATACAGACACAATCACTCAAAGAAGCATGCCCATACACACGCACAAAAAGAGAAAAAGGAAAAAAAATATATATATCTCTATTAAAAAAAAAAAGGAAGGGAGCAACCAAATCAATAAACAAATCCATCAATGATAATGAACTCTTAATGCTAAACTAAGATAGACATAAAACCGGAATGAAATTTGATGCAGAAAGCAAACCCCAAGTCTACAGTTGCTCTCAAACTCCACTGCTTCAATTTTGGGTTGATTCACTGTCTGTTCAGGTGTACCAGAGATGCAGGGTACATTAAGTTGATTGTGTAGATTTAATCCGCTGCTCCTGAGGCTGCTGGGAGAAATTTCCCTTTGTCTTTTTGTTTGCACATCTCCTGGGGTTCAGCTTTGGATTTGACCCTGTCTCTGTGTGTAGGTCACCTGAGGGCAACTCTTCTTTGCTCAGACAGGACGGCGTTAAAGTAGCATCTGATTAGGGAGCTCTGGCTCACTCAGACCAGGGTGAGGAAGGGGTACAGAATGTGGGGTGAGCCTGCGGTGGCAGAGGCTGGCATGACGTTGCAACAGCCTGAGGCACACTGTGTGTTCTCCTGGGGAAGTTTTCCCTGGATCACGGGACCCTGGCAGTGGCGGGCTGCACAGGCTCTCAGGAGGGGAGGTGTGGATAGTGACCTGTGCTTGCACACAGGCTTCATGATGGCTGCAGCAGCAATCTTAACGTTTCATGCCCGTTCCTGGTGTCCACGCTGATAGCCGCAGATCGCCCCATCTCTGGAGCTCTTTTAGGTGGTGCTCTGAATCCCCTCTCCTCGCACACCCCAAAACAATGGTCTCTTGCCTCTTAGGCAGTTCCAGACTTTTTCCTGGACTCCCTCCCACCTAGCTGTGGTGAACTAACCCCCTTCAGGCTGTGCTCACGCAGCCAACCCCAGTCCTCTCTATGGGATCTGACCTCCGAAGCCTGAGCCTCAGCTCCCAGCCCCATCTGCCCTGGCGGGTGAGCAGACAAGCCTCTCAGGCTGGTGAGTGCTGGTCAACACTGACCCTCTGTGCGGGAATCTCTCTGCTTTACCCTCTGCACTCCTATTGCTGTGCTGTCCTCCGTGGCTCCAAAGCGTCTCCCCTGCCACCCCCTTCTCTGCAAATGAAGGGGCTTCCTAGTGTGTGGAAACTTTTCCTCCTTTACAGCTACTTCCCAGAGGTGCAGGTCCAGTCCTTATTCTTTTGTCTCTGTTTTTTCTTTTGCCCTACCCAGGTATGTGGGGCATTTCTTACCTTTTGGGAAGTCTGAGGTCTTCTGCCAGCGTTTAGTAGGTGTTCTGTAGGAGTTGTTCCACATGTAGAAGTTTTCCTGATGTATTTGTGGGGAGGAAAGTGATCTCTACATCTTACTCCTCCACCATCTTGGAGGTCTCTCCCTTGTGTGCACTTTAAAACAATGTGTATTCTGTTATCATTAGGTTGAGAGATCCATAAATTGTTATTTAAATACAATCGGTTGGTAGTGTTATTCAGCCTTTTATATTTTTATTGATTTTTTGTCCATTCATTATTGGAAAGAAGTGTTAAAATCCAACTTTTATTGTGGATTTACCTATTTCTCCTGGAAGTTGTACTAAAAAGCTGTTATAATTATTAGGTGTATAAATATTTGGAACTATTATGTCCTCTTGATGAATTGACCTCTTTGTTAGATGAAATGGCTCCCTTTATCCCTAGCTATATGTTTTGTTTTGAATTTATTAAGTCTGACATAAATAGAGTCACACCACATTTGTTTAAATTGTTAACGTAGCACATCTCTTACCACACTTTTACTTTATTCTCGTTGTTGCTTTATATTAAAGTATGTTTCTTTTAAGCAACATACTGTTAATAATTGCTTTTTATAATACAATCTGACAATCTCTGTCTTTCAGTTGGGCTGTTTAGACCATTTACATTCGATTTGATTACTTGTATGGTTGGCTTTAAGTTTACCATTTTGTCATTCATTTTCGATTTGCACTATTTGTTTCCTTTTTCTTTTTTTCCCTGCCTTCTTTTGGGTTGAGTATATTTAATGATTTATTTCTATTTTTTAAATTGACATATTAGCTAAAACTTTGTCATATTATTTTGGCATATATTATATATGTCTAGCTTCTCACCGTCAACCTTCAGGTTGTATTATACTTCTTCACCTATAATATAAGAATCTCACAACACAATATTTCCATTTTTCTCTTCCTGGTCTTTCTGCTATTGTCATATACACTTTAGTTCTACTTATTTTGTAAATCCCCAAATACATAGTTTTAATTTGACATTCAATCATCTTTTAAAATATTTAAATTCTTAGAAAAATATTTTACATATTCCTATATAGTTACCATTTATGATGCCCTTCATTTCTTTGTGTTGATTCATAATTTCACCTGGTATAATTTTTTGATAGTACATTTCTTATAGTGCAGGTCTTGGTTATGAATTCTTTCAATTTTTATATTTCTGAAAACTTCTTGATTTTCCCTTTGTTTCTGAAAGATGTTTTAACTAGGTGTGGCATTCTAGGTTGGTAGTTTATTTTCTTTTGGTACTTAAACATGTTCTGGCTTTTCAAATGAAAAAAATCACCTTATCTTTGTTCCTAGCTACATAATGTATCTTATTCCACTGGCTACTTCTATGATTTTTCTCTTTTCACTGGTTTACTCAAATTGACTGTGATTTTTCATGGTTTATTTTTTTTTCATATTTCTTGTTCTTGAGGTTTATTGAGCTTCTTGTAACTATAGGGTCATAATTTTTATCAGTTATAGAGAATTTCAGCCCTTATATTTTCAGATATTGTTGTCATCCTCTTTTCCCCTTCTTCAGAGACCCTGATTAAACACATACATGCCCTCTTAAAGTTATACCACAGTACAATGATGTTATGCTCATTTTTTTCAGTCTTTTTTCCTCTGTGTTTCATTTTGGATAGATTTTGTTGCTACTCTTCAAATTTACTAATCCTTTTTTTTTTTTTTCAATTTCTAACCTGCTCTTAAGCCATTAATTATTTTTTAATTTTAGACATTATAGTTTTCATCTCTAGGATATCAACTTCAACACTATTTCTATATTTTGTGTCCACTTAAAAATGTTTAATTTTTCTTCTTGCTTCTTGAACATGTGGAATATAGTTACATTAAAGTTTTAAAGTAACTGTCTTTTACTTCTACCATCTGTACCATTTTCAGTTGATTAATATTTTCTTTCCTGTTTCTTTAAATGCCTAGTGATTTCTAGATTTAATGCCAGCCATTATGGATTTCACCTTGTTTGGAGATGGATATTTTTGTAGTCCCATAAACTTCATTTCTGTAAATATTATTGAGCTTTTTCCTAGAATTCAGTGCTGTTATTCATGAACAATATGATCTTTGGTCTTTTTTTGAAAGCTTTTTTAGAAGCAGCATTTAATCTGGGACTAGTTTTGGCCAACTACCAAGGTCAAAACATTTTGGGTACTCTGATGCCCCTTGAACTGTGAGGTCTTCTAATCTGGCTGGCAGAAATAGGAGCTATTCCAAGTCTTCTGTGATCCTCACTTGGTAATTATTCTACATAATTCTTTCAAGTGATTCCTTTTCAAGTCTTACATAATTTTCTCACATGGATATGCTGGCCAGTACTCAGCTGAAGTCTTTAGGGGGACCCTCTGAAAATCTCTTCACTCTTGGCTCTCACCTGGTACTTTGCCATGTAAACCTAGCTGCCTTCTCTTTCTCAAATTCCCAGAGCTATCTTGTCCAGCTCAGGGACATCTCTGGGCTCTGTCTAGGTCCCTTGTCCCTTAGACACAGCTTGGAAACAAACTGTCACTTGTTTCTCCTCTTTCAGGGATGATTATCTTTCACTGCCAATGCCCAATATTTTGAAAAGTTGTTTCCATCCAGTTTTTCAGCTGTTTTAGATGTGAGGGTAAATCCAGTCACTGTTAATCTTTAACATCTAATTTTAATTGAATGAGATAATCATCATTTAATAATGAGAAGTTCATTTCTCATAGACCTGTGATCAGGTATTCAATATTAAAAAGAGCCCAACTGTCAGTATAAAAATGATTTTCAAATGGATATGAATTTTTGGCAGAAAAGTATAAATGGTCTTATAGCAGAACTGCAGAATTGTGCACAGTTACGTTCTTCTTTTTGAGTTTTCCAGAAGCTTCATGTAACTTCTTTGTATCAAACAACTACTTCTGCTGGCATAGGACCCAAGTGGTGGCAGTTTGCACTGCAGCATAGACCGACTGAAGAGCCTGTTTTAATTCAGGCTCCAATCTTAGGACATCTAATGAATTAGCCAGTGAATTAGTCTGATAATCATGCCTAAAGGTAGTGTATTTTACTTCCACAATAGGCTCAACCAGTTTTATGCCTCTTAAAAGTAGGTGGTGCAAGTTTCAGTAATTTATCTTTCACTTTAGAAGAAATACCCTGTCCTATCCCAGACCACTAAAACGTTATATCAGTGTGGCAGGCTCAGGCTTTTGAACTTTTACAGGGTTTATCTCTCAACCCTTGGTACCCATATGTCTTAATAAGGTATCTAGTATGTGCCACTTCCTACTTATAGACCAATTAACATAAGGGCATCAATTTTATAGGAACCAAAATGATTAAGTTCTCTCCAGTTTATATTATGAAAGACAGCATGAAACATGACTAGACAGTACAGATGAGTTACTATCCTTGCCTTGTGAAGGCAAATTGCTTATGAGTATTTTTCATGATAGGAATTGGGGAAAAAAATTGATCTAAGTCAGTGTTTCTCTAACAAAAAAGGGCAAAAGAATCATCTTAAAGGCTTGTTAAAACACAGATTTGGGGGCCTCACTTCTAGAGTTTCTGGTTTAGTCTATCAGGAATGAGATCTAAGAATTTGCATTTCTAATAAGTTTGTAGGTGATGCTGCTGCTGCTGATCCACTATTCTTTAAACCACGCAAGTGGCAGGGGTAATACTGATTTTCTCCAGTAAAGATGCTGCATCTGAAAACAGAGCTGCTATAGGCATTAATGCCTGATTTTGTTTGTAATGATCCATAGTCAGTCTCCAAAACTGGCTTTTCATCAGCCAAAAATGTGAGTTAATTGGGTATGTATTAAGAATTCCTTGTACCCCTAACTACACACATCTTTCTAGCATTTGATGGTGATACTGTTCTGCATTACCCCTAGTGATTGAGCATTGCTTTTGATTTACTGTCTTAGCCACGGATGCAGATTGAGAAGCTTTCACTTGCTTTGTCCTAATGTAAATAACCCACAAAGTCCCCTTAGATTCACTCTGATATGAATCAAGTCAAGATTCCATCTATCACCTGACTTTAATAAATGCCCACTCTCAGGGTACCAAGATATATTTAGAGTCTCTAATGATTAGTAGCAGTTCAGAACCTTTACTTAATAATCCCCCAGAAATTCTGAGTATTTCCCTTTCACCAGTGCATAACCTGGTAAAGGGCTAGAAGTCACAGAGAGAAGGTTTGGGGAATACACAATATTCATCAATGGCTATGTTGCAGATCCTTTCTCAAAGGGAAGCAACTTTTCCTTCAGTGGAGGTGCTTTAGGCATGTGTATTGACTTAGATTTTGGACCTGGATAAGAGGGTATGAATTCCCATTATGATGACTTGAATTAGATTTTCAACACCAGACAGACGTAGGAATTTTCTGCTTTTATATATTAAGCCACACCTCAGTAGGCTGTTCATCTATTTCATTCTGAGGGACCTAGTGGTTAGACAGCCGATGACACAGGTTAATGCAGATCAGAACACTATGATCAGCTCAACACATGCCTTATTAATGTAATTTTAAACACCTTGTTTCTGATGGTTAAGCAACTTGATCTGGGCTCTACTACACTGGCATGCTATTTTTCCACTGAAATTTTGAGCCATTTCTATTGCAGTATCTTCTACCATCAGTCATCTTTGGCCCATAGGAGGCATTCACCACAGAGATTTTCAAAGATGCTTTGGTAGGGGAAGTATCCTCCAGGCTCTTTCAGGGTGATTGGTAGAGGGAAGCTGAGGAGGTTACACATGATAAACCTGCTCTAATAGTCCCATATCGTAAACCTTCAGATTCCTTCTCCATCATCAGTGATTTTCAACTCAGGCTGCACATTAGAATCACCTGGGGGAGCTTCAGAAAACTCAAATGCCCAGAATGTACCCCAGAATGTTAAAATCAGACTCTATGTGGGTGGGACCAAGACATGAATTTTTTTTAAAGCTTCTTTGGTGATTCCAATGTACAACCAAGGTTTAGAGCCACTGCACTATGTCAGAGAATTTCTAGCATTGCTTCCTCATTATCTGTAAGCCAATGTTAAGCCCATACATTAATTAACTAGCCTTGTGGATGTGAACACTCCTCCTTGGGTACTGAAATCCAATTTGTTACCTTTCAAATCTCAGTTGAGTATACCCAGAATTTGGAGATTCAAAATTCTCATCCTTTTCCTTGTTTTCCCAAATGTCTTATTCTTTTTCCACTAGTAGTCTTACCTTAGCATAAGAAACCTGGCTGTTTTTTTCATTTAGTGGGCTTTAACCACTGTGCAATTACATTCAGTCCTTGGGCTTGATTCTCATTCATACCTTCCCTATGGCTACTGGAGATAAGGGATGCTTTTAGGTTTCCATAGAAGCGTTCTGATTTTTCATTCATGTTCTGAAGCAGACCTTCATTTTTTTTTCTTTTCTCTCACTACAATCTTTGTAATAACCACTGTTGCCATAGTGACTAAGAGCCACAGCCACTTGATCTCCCAACGCCTTCATTGCATCTACACTTCATCTTATGCCACCACCAGTGATTATTCGACTAATCATGATGTCACAGCATGCCAGAGGTTATCAGTGTCCCATTTCCCAAAGAAAAGAAGCTATCTGTGAGCTTCTCAAATATTCTACCTACCCATTCCAGGAACCTATTTTAAGGATGTTTCCTGGGGCCACTTCTTGTGCCAATTACTGAATTACTCAAGATCCTGACAGGAAACAGATGTACATTCAAATGGTCTGATTAAGGAGAGTTTAATAAGAATTGTGTATAGGGATAAGAGAAACCAAAATCAAAAAGAGTCGGTAAAGCACCCTGGGGCTAGCAAAGGCTGGGAGCTTTTACTATTCCTACACGTGAACTTTACTCTCCTTTCATCCTCTGATCTTCTGGTATCTCCCACTGGACAAACTCAACCAAGATAACTCTCTGCCCAGAGGTCGAGGGATACAGTTGATGCATCTCATAAAAAACAAAAACAAAAAGAAAACATACAGAAAGACAGGGGAAAATGTGGGGTAGGTCTAGAAACACAAATGGGAAAATCAGCAGAATGTTCAAATTGGATATCTCCTGTATTTCCAACATGTATATAAAGCTTTTATTTGACACCTTCAGTTGGATGATAAAGCATCTCAGACCCAGTATATTGAAACACATATGCATTTTCCCTTAAATCCAGTCTGCTTGCTGTCAGAAAGGAAAGCTGTCTGACAGCAAGAAAGCTAAAAGTAATCTTTAACACCACCCTCTCTTTTCTCTTTCAATTCACTTCCAATTCTTGTTGGATTTTTAAAATCTCAAATATTTTATGTTATCTCTTTACTTCTTTTTATCATCATTAGAACATTGTTACTAGTGTAATACTTCCAAACGATTGTTCCTTCTTTATGTCATGGGTAGAAATACATTTATCACTATTTAAAAAAATTATTTAGACATTTTATTTTGAAGTATAAGATAGACCCAGCAAATGTATAAATCCTAAATGTACTGCTCAATGGATGACAACAAAGAGAACACTCACGTAACCACCACTTGGTGAAGAACTAGGACATTGTTAATACACCGGTTCCCCTTGAGTCTCTTCCAACCATTCCCTCCTTTCTCTCCTAAGGGAGATCTGTTATCTTGACCATTAACACTGTATAATAATTTAGTCTTGTCATTCATACTTTTTAAACAGCTTTGTTGGGATAGAATTCACTTATTTTAGAATATTTTTATCATCCTAGAAAGAAACTATACCCATCAACAGTCACTCCCCATTCTCCCCAGGTCCCCACCCCAGAGTCCTAGGCAGGACATTTTCCTTTCTGTCTCTATAGATTTACCTATTCTGGATATTTCATGGAATAGAATCATAACATGTGGTCTTTCATGACTGACTGGCTTCTTTTGCTTAGCATAATGCTTTCAAAGTTCACCTTAGCATGTATCAGTACTTCATTCCTTCTGATTGCCTAATAATATCACATTGTATGGATTTACATTTTATTTATTCATATTCAATTTATTCATATTCAACATATATTCAATGTTGGTGGACATTTGGGTTATTTCTACTTTTTGTCTAGTATGAATAATGCCTCCATGAACATTTGTGTACAGTTTTTCTTGTGTGACACAATTATTATTTAAATTAGATCATAGTAAAAGAATGATTTAGTAAAGAGTGGTAGGAAAAATAATGACCCTGCAAAGATATCTATGCTTTAATCCCAGAATCTGTGAATTTTTTACCTTACGTGGCATAAAGGACATGATAGATGTGACTAAAGTTGTGGACTTTGAGGTGGGGAGATTATCTGAATTTTTCAGGGGGTTGGTCTAATCTAATCTCAATTTTCACTATTTGTTTTTTCAATCTACCTATACCCTACCTACTTCTTACTCTGTATGTCCAAAGGAGGCTGTTCTTTACGGTATGCATTGACTGTGTTCCTTGATCCTTGGATGGTTGTCCTGGTTAGGTTTGAGGCATCATAATGTACCATTGGTATCAGAAGGTGAACGGAGAGTTAAAGTTGGATTATTTATTCCTTTGGCTCTTTATGTTTCTGGCTATGGACTTACAATGGTAACATTCTTCTATTGCTTTCTCCTAGAGCACATTTTGAAAAGACTATTCTTTCCCCTTTGAACTATTTCAGCCCCACTGTGGAAAATCAATTGACCATAAACCTAAGAGTTTATTTCTGGGCTTTCAATTGTGTTTCATTTATCTGTATGTTTATCTTTATTCTAGCACCACAATGTCTTGATTACTGTAGCCTTGCAGTAATATTTGAAATCAGAATGTGTAAGTCCTCCAACTTTGTTCTTCTTTTCCAAGATTATTTTGGCTATTCTGGGCCCCTTGAATTTCTATATACATTTCAGGATCAGCTTGTCATTTTCTGCAAAGTGGCCAGGCGGGGTTTTGACAAGAATTGCTTTGAATCTGTAGATCAGTTTTCGGAGTATTGCTATCTTAAAATTAAATCTTCTGATCTCTGATTAGGGGCTGTCTTCTCATTTATTTGGTTCCTCTTTAATTTCTTTCAATAATTGTTTTTTAGTTCTCAAGGTACAAGTATTATATTTTTGTTAAATTTATTCCTTTTTATTATTGTTGATTCTACTGCAAATGAAATTGTTTTCTTAATTTCATTTTGGCATTGTTCATTGCTAGTGTATAGAAACAATTAATTTTGGTATACTGATCTTGTATTCTGTAATCTGGCTGTATTTATGTACTTTTAGTTCTAAGAGCATTTTTATGGATTCCTTAAGATTTTCTATAAACAAGTACTTGTCATCTTCAGGTAGAGATAGTTTTACTTCTTCCTTTCCAATATGGCTGCCTTTAATTTTTAAGTTTAATTTTTATTTTGTTTAATTGTCTTGGCTAGAATCTCCAATATATTGTTGAATGGAAGTGGCAAGAGTGGTCTTCCTTATCTTTCTTCTGATCTTAAGGAAAAAGCATTCAGTTCTTTCATGTTAATTATGCTGTTAGCTGTGGGGTTTTTGTACCTCAACTTTTTATTAGGTCAGGGAGCTTCCTTTTATAAATGGTTTGTTGATTATTTTTATCGTAAAAAAGCCTTATCAAGTTTGTTCTTTTGCATTTATTGAGATAATCATATGGTTTTTATTCTTTATGAATGAGGTGTATTAGTTTGATTTTTTATTCTTGCAAATTTGCATTCCTGGTATACATACTACTTGCTCATGGTACATAATCTTTTTTATATGTTGCCACATTTAATTAGCTTTTTTTTTTTTTTTGAGGATTTTATGTCTATGTTCATAAGGGAATTGGTTTCTAGTTTTCTTTTCTTAGGATGTCATTGTCTCGTTTTGGTATTAGGGTATACTGCCAGCATACAATAAATTGGGAAGTGTTCCTTCTTCTATTTTTTTGGATGAGTTTGTGATGGATTTGTGTTAATTCTACTTTAAATATTATGTAGAATTCACCAGTGAAGCTATCAAATCCTGGGATTTTTCTTTGTTGAATATTTTTAAATTACGAATTCCATGCTTGCGCTAGGCCTATTCAGATTATTTCTTCTTGAGTCAGTTTTGCTAATGTCTTTCTAGGAATTTTACATTTCGTCTCATTTATCTAATTTGTTGGCACATCCTTTTACTCTTACCTATTAGTTTCTTTACATACAATGTAGGTTTCTTGTGGATAATATATAGCAAATAATAGGGTCTTACTTTTATATTTGTTCTGAATTATTTTGCCTTTTAATTGGGGGGTTTAGACCACTTACATTTCAGTGTATTATGGGACATAAATTTATCATCTTTCCATTTGTTTTCCTTTTGTTGTATTTGATTTTTATGCCACCTCTTTTCTCTCTTCTTTTGTATTAATAACATGTTTTGTATAATTCGATTTTATCTTATTTTTGGCTTTATTAGATATAAATTTTTGTTTCTTCAGTGTTTGTGCTACAGTTTTTGGTATTCATCTTTAGGTTATAGAGTCCATTATAATTTTTTTTTTTTTTTTTTTGCCCACACTGCATGGCAGGCAGAACTTCCCCAACCAGGGATTGAACCCATGGTCCCTGCAGTGGAAGAGCAGAGTCTTAACCACTGGACCACCAAGGAAGTCCTCATTATAATTTCTAGTTTACCTCCAAGTGATATTATACATTTCACATAGAGCATAAGACTCTTACACCAGTGTACTTCCAGTTTTCTTCTCCTGGCTTTTGTGTTATTGTCATTTTTACTTCTGAATGTGGTATAAACCCCAAAATGCATTAATATTCACGCTGCTGTAAACAGTCAAATATCTTTAAAATTTCTTTAAATCATATTAAAAAATACTTCTTTTACATACCACCACATAGTTACCATTTCTGGGTCTCTCTGGTCCTTTGTATAAACCCATATATCAATCTGATACAATTTTTTTTTTTTGCCTGAAGGACTTTCTTTCACGTTTCATATCATGCAAGTCTACTGGTTATGCATTCTTTCAGCTTTTGTATGTCTGAGAAAATGTTTATTTGCTTTAGTTGCTGAGAGATACTTTTTCTAGGCATAAACTTCGAAGTTAAAAATTTTTTTTTCAGTATTTCAAAAGTTTTGCTCCATCATCTAGCTTGCGCTTTTTTCTCTGGTGAGAAATCTTGTCTTTCTTATTTTTGTTCTTCCCTAAGTAATGTGTCTTTTTTCACAGGCTGAATTTGAGGTTCTCTCTTGGTCACTACTTTAAAGATAATTATTATGTAAATGGATGTAGTTTACTTTATGTTTATTTATTTATTAACATATTTATTGGAGTAAAATTGCTTTACAATATTGTGTTAGTTTCTGCTGTATACCAAAGTGAATCAGCTATATGTATATGTATACATATATCCCCATATACACTCTCTCTTGTATCTCCCTCCCACCTTCCCTATCCCACCCCTTTAAGTGGCCAAAAAGCACTGAGCTGATCTCCCCCTGCGATGCAACTGCGTCCCACTAGCCAGTTTACATTTGGTAGTGTATATATGCTACCTTCTCACTTTGCTTGTTCTTTTTCATATTGTCGTGTAAAAATTCCATCTCTGCTTTTTAATTAATGTGTTTTGCCTATTTTAATGGATGTAAATTTTGGTATGATTAGGTTTAATATGACAGTATTGTTATTTCTTATCTATGTTTTTTAAACACATTTATTTATTTATTGGCCATGTCACATGTCCTGAGGGATCTCAGTTCCCTGACCAGGGATAGAACCTGCACCCCCTGCAGTGGAAACGCCACTGGGTCTTAACCACTGGTCTGCCAGGGAAGTCCCCATTGCTATTTATTTTCTATTTGACCCATTTGTCCATCCTTCCTTCCCTCCATTCTTCCTTCCTTCTTTCTTTCTTGCCTGTCTTCACGATTGTTTTAAAAACAAAGACAATTTAGATAAGCTTTTCATTTTAGAACAGTTTTACATTTACAGAAAAGTTATCAAGATATCATATACCTCAACTTATTCTTCCCTATTATTAATATCTTGGATTAGTATTGTATCTTTGTTAGAATTAATAAATCAATATTGATACATCATTGTTAACTAAAGCCCATACTCTTTTTTTTTTTTTTTTTTTGCGGTACGTGGGCCTCTCACTGTTGTGGCCTCTCCCGTTGCGGAGTACAGGCTCCAGACGCGCAGGCTCAGTGGCCGTGGCTCATGGGCCCAGCCGCTCCGTGGCATGTGGGATCTTCACGGACCGGGGCATGAACCCGTGTCCCCTGCATCGGCAGGCGGCCTCTCAACCACTGCGCCACCAGGGAAGCCCAAGCCCATACTCTTATCAGAGTTACTTAATTTTTACCTAATGTCTGTTTTCTGGTCCAGGATTCCATCCAGGAAACCAGATTGTATTTAATAGTCATGTCTCCTTAGTTTCCCCTTGGTGATGACATTTTCTTAGACTTCCGTGTTTTTGCGAACCGAGGCCATTTGTAGGAATGTTGGTAATTTTGTATAATGATCCTCAATTGGAATTCGATATTTTTCTCATGATTTCACTGGGGCTATGGGTTTTGGGAGGAATACCAGAGAGGTAAAGTGCTATTTTCATCATGTCATATTGAGTACATTCTATCAACATGACATCACTGTTGATGTTAATCTTGATCACCTGGCTGAGGTAGCGTTTGTCAGGTTTCTCCGTGTAAAGTTAGTGTTTCATTTACCCCTTCCCATACTGTATTCTTCGGAAGGAGGTCTCTCTATGCAGTACTCACTTAAGAAGTGGGGAGTTAAGCTTCACCTCCTTGAGGGGGCAGTATCTACATAAATTATTTGGAATTCTAAACAGGAGTTTTGCCTACTCTCTCCCATTTACTAATTTATTCAATCATTTATTTATATGAGTATAAATTTATAGACATTTATTTTATACTTTAGGTAATAATCCAATACTACTTTATTATATTGCTTAAATTTTTTCAGCTCTGGCCACTGGGAGCTCTTTTGGTTGGCTCCTCTGCTTTTTTGATATACCCCTTAATCAGTGTGTGTGTGTGTGTGTGTGTGTGTGTGTGTGTGTGTGTGTGTGTTTGGAGGGGGAGGAGTGCACTTCCTTACTTCCTGACACTTCAAGATGCTCCAGGATCCTTTGGCAGAGTCCCTGATCCAGTGTTACAAGAAGCCATTT
The DNA here is from genome assembly GCF_005190385.1 of Monodon monoceros. Classification (NCBI taxonomy): domain Eukaryota; kingdom Metazoa; phylum Chordata; class Mammalia; order Artiodactyla; family Monodontidae; genus Monodon; species Monodon monoceros. Next base: position 90,436,358 of record NW_021703777.1, read on the forward strand.
CTCTAAGGAATCTCGGTTCCTTTTTTCAAAGAATGATAATAGAATGATACTACTAGGGTGTTGATGCTTCTAGGCCCTCTAAAATGACAGAGCAATGGAATATAAGTGTGTATACTAACCCATGTGTACACCTATAAATTTTCATATATGGAACAATCTACATCTGTAGTAAGTTAAACATGAATTTTTACTCATGTCTCTAATTTATTACATATGGAGCATTCTAGCCTCTTTTCCTTGCTTACCTGTGTGCTCTCACTCCAACAGTGAAAAGAGTGGCTCCCACCATCTGCCATCAGTTCACTTAGTTGTTCAGTTCCAATATACATGCATAGCAGTATCAGAATCCTTAATTCATACCCCTTGGGAAATGCCCTTATCAACTAGAGTACAATGCTAAATGTATAGTTCCTTTTGCCTTTAGTCTTATAGATTTCACTTATTTCCAAAGATATTTAGGTCAGCACCTTCCCCCCTCCCCCACCCTCTTCAGTGACGTTCTACATTCTATCCTGGGGGCCTCCAATCTTTTAGATGATGTTTTCTTAAATTTTTATACACTTTTTGTGCTGCAAAATTTTGTGGGTTTTCACAAATGCATTTTGTTGTGTATCCAACATTATAGCCCTCTTGGCATTCTTTCAGCTTCCATTTTATTTCCTTTATTTGTTTTTAGCCATATTATTTCATATATTTATATGTATAACTTTTATATATTTGTATAAAATATGTATTTTATTTTTGATAATAGCTGTAGCATTCATAAATACATTATTGACCTAACACTATTTATTTTGAATTAACATAATGGCAATTCATAGATAATGTAAGAACCTTACTGCAGTATAATTCCATTTACCCATCATCATTCTTTGTACTGTGCTGTTATTTATTTTATTTCTATATGTTATTAACCATAAAAATGGTTTACTTTTAAAATGGTACTTTAAAAGTCAGTTTTTTCTTTAAGATTTTACTAAAAGAAAGGAAAAATGTATTTTATTTACATTTCCCAACATATTAACCATCATTGGTTATTTTTATTCTTTACTCTAGGTATTAGTGACTGTTATCATCTACTTCAGCCTGAAAACCTCTCTTTACCATTAACTGTAGTGTTGGTATATTGGAAATGAATTTTCAACATATTTTTATCTAAATATTTCCTCATTATGTGTTTGTATTGAAGTATATTTTCACTGGGCATAGAATTCTAAGTTGACATTTCTTTTTTTTCAACACTTTAGAAGGTAGTGTTTCACTGACATCTGGTTCCCCTTCCCTTATACTCATTTGGTCTTATTTATTTGGTGACTGCTTTTAGAATTTTTTCTTTATATTTGTTTTCAAAAGTTTGACTATGCTGTGCCTAGGTGTGAATTTCTTTGTTCTTATTTTCCTTGGTGTTTCCTGTGTTTTTTGGGCCTGTAAATTGAGATTTTTTTAATTAAATTTTAAAAGTGCTTTGCTATTGTTTCTTTAAGTATTTTTCTGCCTAATTCTTTATATCCTCTCATACTAGGACTCAAATTACATACATGTTTACTAATTTAATATTTTCCCGTCGAACACTTATCCCTTGATTAGTTTTTTCCCAATCTTATATTCCTTGTGTACTTTCATTTGGATAATTACTATTGACATATCTTTATGTTCACCAGTGGTTTCTTCTGCTTTTTTTTCTATCTGATGTTAAAACACTCTAATAAATTTCTATTTCTTATTTTGTACTTTTCAGTACAAAAATGTCAGCTTGATTCTCTGTTATGTATTTGATATCCTCCTAGAAACATTCATATATTCAGTCATTTGTTCCATCTTACACTATACATGATTTAACACTTTTATAGTAGTTGTCTTAAAGTCCTTGATAACGAATTATGCCATCTGAACTATCTGCGATTTTGTTTCTGTTGATTAATTTTGCTCCTGATTGTAGGCCACATTTTCCTACTTCTTCATATCTCTTCACATGGCAACATGACATGTCTAAAAGAATAATGGATTTTAAATTGTTATATCTTTATCTCCAACTTTCAAAGTGTGCAGTTCCTTTCTTTCATTGCACACCTATGGTGAGGGACTGCTTTCTGATTCCAACAAGGCCTGAACTGAATTTTTTAAAAATAATTTTTTAAGAGCAATTTGAGGTTCACAGCAAAATTGAGAGGAAGATACAGAGATTTCCCATATATCGCTTACCTCTACACATGCATAAACTCCTTTATTATTAACATCTCCCACCAGAGTAGTACATATGTTACAACTGATGAAACAACACTGACACATCATAATCACCCAAAGTCCATAGTTTACATACCTAAGGTCCATAGTTTACATTAGGGTTCACTCTTGGTGATGTACAGTCTATGGGGTTGGACCAAATGTATAATGATTTGCATCCATCATTACAGTACCATGCAGAATATTTCCACTGCCCTGCAAATCCTCTGTGCTCTGAGTATTCATGCCTCCTTCCACTCCCATTAGATTGTCTTCACCACTGGTTTCAAATGGGACTGTGGAGACTGTACTTTGCCCTTTAGCCTAACTCCCAACTTTCAGGGCAGCAGCCTCAGAAGGGTTATCCTTTGATCTTTTCAGGATTTGTTCTGGGAGTGGCTTGGGTTCTAGCCTTAGTTGAGTTCGGTTTACTTTTGTGTTATACTTCAGCAAGCCCTGGGATCTGAGCTTGGTGAGACTATGCAAACACTGTTTTTCATCCAATGCTAGTTCTGCCACTTTTCCTGCCCTTCCTTCATCAAAATTTCTAGGGGAGGGGATTGTCAAGATAAAATATTTATTTTTGCATTTGGGGCTTTTTCAGATAACAATCTATCTTGCCACCCATGCTGTCATTTAAAATTCACCTGATTTCTCTTTGTAAACCTTTCCATCTAAGGCATTCCTCTCCTCTGCACATTTGCACTCATACCAGACACTTGTCTCTAGGTACTGAAGCATCTGTACTTCTTTGTCTACCTATGAAGACTTCATCCTTCTTTGATATTATCTTATTATGAATTAACTGCTCTTCAATAGCATTATAAAAAATTATGTTTTATATCTTATTCGTTTTTTTTTCTTTCTCGTTAACACAAGTGCTATGGTCTTCCTTATCCTACTCTATCTTAATCAAGAGTGAAACTCTCCACAATTGCTTACTTCTTGGATTTCTCTAATAACCTACTAATGTGTTTTATCTCATCCACTCTTTCCCTTTCTTCCACAACATGACACAATTACTACAATAAAACCAAAGCTATCTTTTGAAAAAGAGCATAAACCTGTTTATGTTTCCCTAGTGAGTAAAATGCTTTATTTTGATAGAGGAATCATGAGATATTCTCTCCCTGAAATCCTTCAGGCAAATGCTGTTTTATTTTTATATATTTTTAAATTTTATTTATTTATTTTTGGCTGTGTTGGGTCTTTGTTGCTGCACACGGGCTTTCTCTAGTTGTGGCGGGTGTGGGCTACTCTTCATTGTGTGCGGGCTTCTCATTGCGGTGGCTTCTCTTGTTGCAGAGCACAGGCTCTAGGCGTGTGGGCTTCAGTAGTTGTGGTACGTGGGCTCAGTAGTTGTGGCTCGCAAGCTCTAGAGCGCAGGCTCAGTAGCTGTGGCGCACGGGCTTAGTTGCTCCGCGGCATGTGGGATCTTCTCAGCCCAGAGCTCGAACCTGTGTCCCCTGCATTGGCAGGCAGATTCTTAACCACTGTGCCACCAGGGAAGCTCTAAATGCTGTTTTATAATGAGGCTTTCTTTAGTTATCAGTTTATCTACTCAAATAACTGAAGTCTGTAGACATTAGATTTAAAGCTGACAAATGAACTTGATTATTCTTCAATTGTTTGAAGATTAGTGAATTAGTCAACTTGAGCTGCTATAAGAAAATAGCACAGCCTGCATGTCTTAAACAACAAATTTATTTTCTCACAGTCCTGGAGGCTAGAAGTTCATGGTCAAAATGCTGGCAAATTTGATTTCTAGTAAAAGCTCCCTTCCTGGCTTATAGATGGCTCCCTTCTTGCTATGTCCTCACATGACCTTTCTTCTCTGTGAGCCCTGAGCAAGGGCAGTTTCTGGTGTCTCTTTCTCTTCTTCTAAGGGCACCAGTCCTATTGAATTAGACTCCCACCCTTCCGAACTCATTTACTTAAGTACCTCCATAAAGACCCTATATCTAAATACAGTCACATTGGGTTTGGGGGCTTCAACATATGAATTTGGTGGGGGGGCACAATTCAGTCCATGATAGTTGATTCCAATGTTATATCCAAAATGCAAGTATATATTTGATTTTTAATCTGTGTACTCATGTGTTACTTATGCCTAGTTAGCCAGGTACCTGAAGGCTTGGCAACACTCAGTTTCCTGAATTAGTCTGTACTCTATAACCCCATAAAGAAAGGGTCTGAAGTCTTTTTTCTAAATCATCTTGAAGCAATGGGGTGAAGACTCAGTGGGTTCCATTACTAACTGAGACTCACTGTGATTCATATGCAATTAAATGAGGCAGGAAAGACTCACTTTCATTGTGATCTCCAAATGGTAGGGATGAATCAGCCCCTACTCCTTCTATGATTGTTGTATGTGGAAGCCTGTCTAGGGTAGGGAGGAATTTTAACTCTTAACTTTCTCCTTTTAATAAGTCCCTCCATTTACTTTGCACTGTGTCTATTGTAGATGGAAGGTAGTCTTAAGGGTTACTTTTACTTTGTCCATAAGTAGTAGTCATTGTGAAAGAGACCAATCACCCATTCTACCCTCAGTGATTTGTCTGAGCCAATTATGATCATTCTACTTCACTCTTTGATTGGGTAAAGAATGCCCATGTAACTCAACTCTGGCCTTTGCTATGTAAGGAGAAGTTTGCTGGGAGGCTTCTGAGAATTATTTTTTATCATTTTTAAAAAAGCTAGAAGAGCAGGTGTATGGGGTCTTGACTGAATGTGAGGTCAGCAGCCATTTTTTGGCCAGCTTAATTATGAAACTAACACTGAGGGTAGCAGAACAAAATGGTAGAATGAACCTTTCACCCTGATAAATTTTTGAGCCACTGAATTGGTCAGTTTTATAGCTCACTCTACCTCTGGGTTTCTGTTATGAGTAACATAATAAATTTCTTGGTCTCTATTTCTTGTAGCCAAATGTATCTGAAACAATACAGCATAAGTGGTGAGTCTGTCATGTATACAAGTTAATTCATTTGGAAGATAAAAGTATCTGCTTCTAGCTTTACCTCTAGAACTAGACCCATTATTCTTTCATCAGACTGTATTTTTCAAGGCTTCTTGGTACTCTTAGGATGCTCTTAATATGACCCACAAAGTCTAGCATAGCTTTTCCCTGCCCCCTATTTTTCATATATTCTCAAGAGCCACATAAGCCTTTATTTAATTCCTCCAGTGAATCTGGCTGCATCCTACAATATTATCTTTCTACAAGTTGTTCCTTCAACTCTCATGGCCCCTGACTCCCAATTCATCTAGTTAGCTTTTAGTCATTTCAAAACTTTCAATAACAATGTTGCTTTCTCAGTGCTAATTCCCCAGACCAGTCAGGTTCCTTTACTATGTGCCTTCATAGTTTCCTGGATTTTTCCCCTCTTAGCTCCTCCCGGGTTTGTAATTATATAGTTGTATAATTGTTCATGTATTTATATTTCTTGATAATTAGATTTTAAGCTTCAAAGGGTGAAGTCTGAGCTTTATACACAGTGCTTCCATATTTTGCTTGGGCTTCTATAAAAAAAAAAAATACCACAGACTAGATGGCTTAAACAACAGATATTTATTTCTCACAATTCTGGAGCTAAAGGTCCAAGATGTTGACAGTTTTGTTTTTTCCGAGGCATCTTTCCTTTGCTTGCAATGACTACCTTCTTTGTGTCCTCACATGGTCTTTCCCCCAAGCACACACATCCCTAGTCTCTCACTCTGTGTCCAAATTTCCTCTTCTTATAAGGACACCAGTCATATTGAATTAGGGCCCACCCTAAAGTCCTTATTTTAAATTAATCACCTCTTTAAAGAATTCCTCTCCAAATTCAGTTGCATTCTGAGATATTGGAGGTCAGGGCTTCAGCATATGAATTTTCAGGAACACAATTCAGCCCATAACAGTGCCTCATAGAGTGTTTTTCCATAGAAGGAGCTCATTAAACAACAGTTTATTGAATTAATGAACACATGAATGTATTTTCCTTCTATAATATGATTATAGTGAACTACCATACTTATTGCTTGCTTTTGAATACAGTCTGGTATGCATGTATCTTTCTTATGGTGAAAAATCCAAAAATAAGCAAAATAGCCCATTTATTATTTGCCTTCTGCTAGAGTGGTGATTCATAGTTTTCACATGTGACTTCAGAGCCCATGATCTTTCTGTCCTTCCACTATCCCACCTTTACATGGAGAAAACTGAAATGAGGTGTATGCATGGCTGAGGGAAAATGAAACGGAATATAACAATTGACCAGTTTCCATGATATTTGTTTTAACAAGCATGTTTATTGTAAAGACCTGATAAAAATTTTAAAAATTATTACTATGCAGGAGCAGTTAGATAGTATTGACATTCATTTAGCAAATTTTTATTGACCATCTACCATGAATCAGATACTGGATAAAGCACAGGACATAAAAAGTGAATAATTTATAATGCTTTCTTTTAAGATTTGTATAGTCTAGATGAATAAGACTGACAAGTGAAGAGGAAAATACATCTAAGTTTTTAAAATGCTGTGAAAACAGAAATCATAGGTTATCACGGAAACACATGTAAAGACTACCTGACCTAATTTGGGACATCTGTTATGATTTTCTTATTGAAAGTGATGGAAAACCCACCCTGAACTGGGCTTTGAAAAATGAATTTCTGTGGTTTGGTATCTGAAAAGTCCAAGAGTTCAGTGCTTTAAACACAGTTGGATTTAAGGCTCAAACAATGTCATCAGGCCTGAATTTATCTCCAATCCTTGGTTTTACTCATTTCTTGTCTGTATGTTAACTTCTCTTTCGGGCTTCTGGAGGTGGACTCTGACAGTAGCAGCTGAAGTCTACATACTCTCATTTACAAGTCCAGGAGAAAAGAAAGGCCCTCTTCTATAGTAGTCATCACAAACGTCAGATTATTCTTACTGAATTAGCTCTGGTCACACATCTGCTGCTTAGATAATAACTATGGCTAGGCCCACCTACTTCCCAGGTGCCCACTCAGCCTACAAGGACTGAAAATGCGAGGCACTGATTCCAAATGAAAATTGCCAGAATGTTCATCCATCCATTCCATAAGTATTTATTGAGCACCTGTTATGATCAGGATCTATTCTAGGTGCTAGAGAGATAGAAGGGACTGAAACCGAATCTCTGATCTCTTGAGTCTTATATTCTTGTGGGGAAAGATAGTGATAAATGAATAAGCACATACATAAGTAAATAGACTGTATACCAGATACACATAAATATTATAGAGAAGAATAGAGCTGGGTAAGAGGTAGAGTACAGCGGTGTTGGGCAGAGGGTTTGCTGTTTACTGGAGTGGCCAAGAATGGATACTCTCATTAAGAGATCTGAAGTGAGGATCCATTTATACAGGTATTTGAGTGAAGAGGGGCAGTCCAGACAGAAAAAAAGATCAAGGCCACAACCTAGAAGCATGTTTGCTGGGTTTGAAAAAAGAACAGAGGCCTGTGAGCCTGGAGAAGAGTGAACAATAAAGAGAGAGGTAGGAGATGATACAGATTTGGTGGCAAAAGACAAATAGGGTTGAAATTAAGATGTTGGTTTTTATCTCAGTGAGCCAGTGGAAGGTTTTAGGGAAAGGAATGACATGCTCTGATTTGTGTCTTACAGCAATAATTCTTCCAGTTTTGTAAATCATAGACTCTGGATGGGTAAAGGAGTAGATAGATCAATTTAGAGACTACTAACATAATCCAGGCGAGAGATCATGCTGACAAATAACACTTTTGTCTAGAGTGTTATTGGTAGAGGTGTGGAGAAGTGGCCTGACATGGGATATATTCTGAAAGCTGAGTTCACAAGGACTTGCTGACAGATACGAGGTGTGTGAGTAAAAAGAGGAGTTATGGGTGACTCCAAGGTTCTCTCCCTGACCAACTGGAAAAATAAATGGGATTGCTTTTTACTGAGATGGGTAATGGTGTAGGAAAAGCAGGCTTTGGGGAAGAGATCAGGAACCCCATTTTAGAAATGATAATTTTGAAATGCTACTAGCGATTCTACTAGAGATATCAAGTGGGTTGTTAGACATATTAGTCCAGACTACAAGGCAAAGAACTGGGTAGAGTTAAAAGCTGACATCTATATGATGTCTGCATAGAAATGTCAGTTAAGCCAGGAGACTGGATAAGACCCCTTAGTCGGTGAATATAGATGGGAAAGAGAAGAGGATTGAGAACTGAGACCCGGAAACTCTATCAGTCAGAAGGCAAGTTGATGAGAATGAACTGACAGAGGATATTACGTAGGATTAGCTTGCAGGGTAGGAGGAGAAACAAGAAAGTGTGGTGTCTAAGATTCTAAAACAAAGAAAACCTGTTCATAGGGTGGGAGTGGTTTGGGAGGGCCAAATATTTCTGATAGGTCCAGTGAGATAAGGATGGAGAGCTGACCCCCGGATTTAGTGATGTATGTAGGTCATTGGTAATGAAGAAGAAATGATACATTAGTAGAATCAATGAATGAATGAATGATTCAGTAGAATGGTGGAAATAAAAGCTCATTTGCAGGGATTTAAGGGAGCAATGGGAAGAAGGGATTCAGATAATGCATACAGACTACATTTTTAAGGTGTTTGTTTTTGGTAAAGAGGAGCAGATATTTTTGGTAGTTGGAAAGGGAAGAGGCATCATGAGGGGGTCTTTTTTTTAGATGGTCAAAATAATGTGTTTTCTGCTTATAGAAGTAATCGAATAATCATGGAAAATTTCATGATTCCACAGAGAGGGGAATAACCGATGGAATGTTACTCTTGTGAAGGAAGCAGGCAATGAGACAGATCCAAGTATTTGGCTTTAGATAAAAATATGGATAGTTTCGGGTTTCCCTGGTGGCGTAGTGGTTGAGAGTCCGCCTGCCGATGCAGGGGACACGAGTTCGTGTCCCGGTCTGGGAAGATCCCACATGCCGCGGAGCGGCTGGGCCCGTGAGCCATGGCCGCTGAGTCTGCGCGTCCGGAGCCTGTGCTCCGCAACGGGAGAGACCACAACAGTGAGAGGCCCGCGTACTGCAAAAAAACAAAAACAAAAACAAAATATGGATAGCTTCCCTGTAATAAAATTGCACAAAAGACAAGGCAGGATATATGGGCACAGATGTAGGGGAGTGGGTGGATGTGTAGTTGGGAGCCTGGAAGTTTTATTGTTATTACTTCAGTATTTGTACTGATGTAGGAAACACAGATATTAAATGATAATGAGGATGGGACAACATAGTCTGGAGGTTGTAGGGGAGAGAAAAAGGTATGAAATTGTCAACTGGGATGATGGGAGAAAAACTGGCCTCAGAAATTCTTAACAGTATTGTTGGGTGTCTGTAAGAGCCCTGTTGGTTCATAAATAAATCATTGCATGGTTGTGTGTCTTCCTCTAGGCACTTTCAGCTAGGAAAAGACAGGTACAGAATGGGTAGAAAGATGGATTTATCCAGAAGTGGGGTTTTTTGGTACTAAGAATGTAGAAATTAGTGGAGAAATGTAGGTACATGCACATCAATAGTTATAATAATGATCCATGGAATATAAACTGAGTCAAAGGGAAAGTGAGGAAAGTGAAGACCTGCTATTTTTGGAACAAAGAAATATGTATTTTGGGAAGAGTAATAATATATTTCTACTGCAAAATTGACCTTTACTGGGCTTTGCATCCAATGTTATGTAAAGTTTGGTAGTGAACTGACACACATAAACCTCATATCAAATCTGAATACCTCTAAATCATATTAAAATATAAATCTATATAACAAAGATATATTAAAATATAACTGTTGTACAGGCTTGCAACAATTGAGAATAGTCAAAGTTGAAGCATAAATTTGTTAATTCATTTATTTATTCAAAGTCATAGCAGCATAAATAATAAGAATATTAAAATTGCATGCATTTTTGGAGAAATTGATATTTCAGAACAAGCACCTTCTCCTGCAAAGAGCTACAGTAAATTTGGGAAATATACAATAAATCAGGACTGAAAGGGTTTTTTTGGAACAGTAAGGAAAATAATTGATATCCACAGAACATGGTAGAAAGTGACACATGTTGATAGGAAGTTTCAGATTAAATGATCTGATTCAGAGGAATGAGAAACTATTTCTCATGGGAAAAGTGGTATCAATCAGGAAAAAGAAAAGAGAGAGAAAATGATACTGCTTCCTGGTATGAAATTTAATCCTTTTCTGAATAATCTTGTTTTAAGCCAATTAAATATGTATTTGACTAGAGAATCGGGATTGTAGCAGTTATAATAATTTGGCCACTTCATTATTTTTTCTAACTTCCTTCAAGTATTTCTTCTTGGCCTGAAGAGACTAGAAAACTAAAATTTCCCCAGACTCACTTTCACCAAGTTTTTATATATCCATGAATCCAATCCAGCTGCATAAGATTTGAATACAGAACTGAGGTGACATGGAGAGAGAAGTGGGTGGCGGTCATCCATCCTGCTTGTGTGTTTAGTGTGGAGGTGGCGTGGTTCCAGAGCTGGAAGTTATCACAACACTGTCCTGATTTAGCAGCTTTCTTCTCTTACAGCCACTGATGTTAGGAGAGGCAGAAATGTCTCCAGATGTTGCTCTAGATTTGTTGTCACTTTGAGACTTGTTCCTCCTATCTGTTTGATTCTGCTTCCCAAGAATTGAGAAAGTCATTCAACACCTGGTAATAAATCTCTGTTCAAACTAGTTAGAATAGATTCTGTTTTTTGCATCAGAACCCCAATGGAAACAGATAAATAACCTTATAAAGTCAGAAAAGTGATCTGACCAATGAGTGTCCCACACATCACAATCACCTTGAACCTATGCTAGAAATAAACATTCCTGGGATACATTCTTCTGACTAATGCAAAAGGAACTGAGGGTCTCTACTTTTATCTAATGTCCTTACATGACTCTGATGTAGCCAATTCCCAGAGCAGTGAACATTTAGTGTCCTTGAATTCAGAGAAATTATTCAGAGGTCCTAATGAAATTTGATATTAAAAAAGTACCTGCTATTTTTCTATGGTGTGGGTTAAGTGAATTTGTAGGTAAAGAAGAATCATTAATTTATGATTCGTAAATCTCTGGCAGTATCAGTATAGTTAATTCCCAAATCGTTGACGGTATAAGGGCCTGTGCACTCACATACCCACATGCACACCCCACATAACTTTTTATATATATTTTCTGAGATAAAGTTAGTTTTCTGGATTTAAAAAGGCATGATGTAAGGTAATTGGTATCTATTTTTCGCTTTCATTTTGAAGAAAGAACTGAGTGTATGGTACCTAGTGCTCTGTGCTGAACATACAATTAATGAAAAGGACTACTTTTATTTTGTTTTGTTTTTCTACAAAGAAAAATTTATCCTCCTATCAAAAGCTATATGCTGGAAAAAAATAAATAATTTTTTCATTATTTCTCTTTTGAACAGTCACAATTCTCTTCTCAAATATTTCCTTTCCAGAGTCACTTTTTAAGAATTGCATTTTTTAAATTAAAAAATCTAACTAATCATGATTATAGATGTTGCTAGGAAGCTAAGGAAAAAATATAAACATTCATCATAAAATCATTACTGAACAAATGAAAGTTTTCCTTTCTGCCTCCCTGCTCATATGTATTCTTGTAATGCCTATTAGCACAGCAAAATTTCTTTTTCTATTTTTTTCTATATAATAAGCTCCATTTACTGAGCATTTATTAATATCTTAAATATATTAAATAATTTTTATGCATATCAGTACTATGGGAATGTTTCTATTACTATCTCCATCTTACAAATGGGGAAATTGAGTTTCAGAATTTAAGTAAGTTTCCTAAGAAAGAACACAGGGACTTCCCTGGTGGCATAGTGGTTAAGAATTCACCTGCCGGGCTTCCCTAGTGGTGCAGCGGTTAAGAATCCGTCTGCCAATGCAGGGGACACGGGTTCGAGCCCTGGTTGGGGAAGATCCCACATGCTGCAGAGCAACTAAGCCCGGGCGCTACAACTACTGAGCCTGCGCTCTAGGGTCCGCAAGCCACAGCTACTGAGCCCATGCACCACAACTACTGAAGCCTGCGCGCCTACAGCCTGTGCTCCACAACAAGAGAAGCCACCTAATGAGAAGCCCGTCGACACAACTAGAGAAAGCCCGCGCACAGCAACGAAGACCCAACGCAGCCAAAAGTAAATAAATTAAATTAAATTTAATTTAAAAAAAAAAAAAGAAAAGGAATTCACCTGCCAGTGCAGGGGACACGGGTTCGAGCCCTGGTCCGGGAAGATCCCACATGCCGCAGAGCAGCCAAACCCCTGTGCCACAACTACTGTAGCCTGTGCGCCTAGAGCCTGTGTTCCACAGCAAGGGAAGCCGCCGCAATGAGAAGCCCACGCACCGCAATGAAGAGTAGCCCCCGCTCTCTGCAACTAGAGAAAGTCTCCGCGCAGCAACAAAGACCCAATGCAGCCAAAAATAAATAAATAAATTTATCAAAAAAAAAAAAAAAGAAAAAACACAGATTAAGAAGCCTTTAATATCATGTCTCATGCTTGTTGCTATATTTATACAATCGTCTTTTTAATATATCATATCAAGGAAGTGGTTAAACATGCATTATATAATAAGATCCAACCATCTTTGCACTGAAGATGATTTATCTTATCTCTGTCTTCCTAGATACATTCTGCTGCAGAGATAGCTTCTATCAATTTAACTTCCTTGATATTTTAAATTGCCTTATTGAAATAAAAACTTCAGCTGATGGAGTAGGATCAAAAATTATGAACATTTTGGAGATCTTGACTGGTATTTCCAAAATACATTATACATGCACAAACAGATCTGAAATATTTGTAGATGTTTCTCTAATTTTTGACAAGACTAATAATTAACTTAAAAAATTTCAGCTTGATCAATAGAAATTGGTACTTCATTGTAATTTCAATTTGCATTGTAATTACTAGTGCAGTTGGTATTTTACCCCTTTCAACAATCAATAAATATTTTATGTTCGCCTACCAATAGTATTTTCTCATTCAGGGAAGCAGCATTGTTTAGAAGAAAGAATATGGATCTTTAAGCAGATACTGCTGATTACAGCTTCTGTGATCTTAGATCTGTTTCTTAACATCATTAAACCTATTCTGTCAATTGTAACTAAAGGAAAATTATAATTTGGAAGGGTTATTATCAAGATTCAAGAGAATGCTTGCAAATCCTCTAATCTGTTACATAAAGAACAGTCTAAAATAATATGCCAATAGTTGACATTACTATTTATTATTATCATTACTGTTGAATATTTGTTTATAATCTCTATTCACTGGAATTTTGCAATTTATATAATTTTCTATGTATCGTACATATCAAGTCTTTGTTGTATTAGGTGGAAGAAAAGTGAAATCTGTTTTGAATTGGGTTTGGACTAACAAAAAAAAAGGTTAATATTAATCAGAATATTCAAATTTTTGGTGATCAGAGAGTTAAATGCAAATAAGCAAAATACAATTCCCTTCCAAATGCATGGTAATTTAAAATCTATAAATTTAGTGCCTTTATAATAAAAAATACATTCAATTATGTTTCAAAATGCATTTGATTAAAAATAAGAATATTTATGCATAGTAAAACAGATAAAAATTATGTCAGGTAAATTTTTGAAGTTATTGAAAATAAAGGAACAAAAATTATACCTTTTGTACATGTTGTTGAATAAAATAAAGCTGATAGTTGGGATGTCAAGAAATTGAAATGCTATATTAGTATCTTTATTGGAAACATTATCAGTCATATTGGATATACTAAAAAACTCAAATTTGGGGATCTGATCACTTCATACCAATAGTTTTGCCTGTCATGACAGAAAAAAATCCCCATGGTTTTAAAATTACAATTATTTTCTATTATCATAACAGAATTTCAATGGACAGATTTTCTTTCTTTTTATCCACCCAAATGTATGAAAACTGTATGCATATAAACACGCTGATTCTATCCTTAGCAAACTTACAATATTCATGAATCTAAAAATTTCACTTCTCTTCATGTTTAGTCCAATAATGCCTCTTGTTCTCTCAAAGAAAGCGTCATATCCCCCAGATGTAAACATTGCTTTAAGAGCCAATGCCATATGCTGACAGATGGCATCCCATCTGTGGTTCAGTTATTAAAAATAAATTTCTTGGCTATGTTCAATAAATATAAGATATTCTTATCCATTTTTTCCAGAAATGTTTAGTTTTCAACCATAGGTTTAGCATACCAAACCACAAAGCTCAATCCCATGTAATAACTTGAGTAACAAAATAAGCTTTATGTCAGACTAAAACTATATATTTAGGCTAAGATGTTCAGAAGAGAAAAAAAAACAGAGAAAGATAAATGTAAACTAATTTCTCTCAGTATTATACTTTTGATTTGGCTCAGCTATAACTATTAGATAGGACATTAGAAAAAAGTGTCCTCAGTTCTAGGAGTTAAACAGTTGTGGAAGAGGAGAATGAAATCCAAAGTACTTGAAATGTTTTACACATTGCTCAAACTTCAAAATGCTAATCAGTTCTTTTCCTGATGTCTTCGAACCTTCAGATTAGTCACTTTTTTCACATTTTCATTATTAAACAAGATTTTGAAGATAACATGGGAAATACAGTAACAAATTTCTACTCATCATAAAATGACAGAGTTTTGTAGGAAGGACAGAAAAAGAGGAAAGGCATTGTGCATCCCTGACAGTGTTTAATAAGGTGGGTTTCATAGACAGAACTTCGATAACTGGTGATCTCAGGAGAGAGAAGTGCAGACAAAGCAAGTGGGAAAAAAGGAGAAACATGTTTGAAGGCCCTCTTCCAAAAAATCAAGAGATCTTGTGTGTGAAAGGCTTCAATATCCGTATTCAAGGTTCTCCTTCCCCCTAGCATCTTTGTCTTTTTGACTGAGACTGGACATTCTTTTGTCCTTTCTTTCTCTCTCTTTTATCCCCCATCTCTTTTCCTTCTGTACTGTCTTCCTTCTTTTGTAAAAAATGAATTAATTAATTTTTGTTATGATATAATGGACATGTAACATTGTGTAAGCTTAAGGTGTACAACATATTGATTTGATGATGCATTTTATATATTGCGATATTATTACCACCTTAGCATTAGCTAACACTACTATCAATCACATACTTATCATTGATCTTTGGTGTGAGAACAGTTAAGATCTATTCTCTTAGAAAATTTGAAATGTATAATATAGTATTGTTGACTATAATCACTGCGCTGTGCATTAGATCTCCAGAACTTATTTATCTACTAGTTGCAAGATGGCATCTTCTAACAACATTACCCTGGTTCCCCGCACCTCTCAGCCCCTGGTAAACACCATTCTACTCTGTTTTTCTGAGTTCAGTATTTTAGGTTCCACATATGAGTGTTATCATACAATATCTGTCTGACAGCTCACTTAGCATAATGCTCTCAAAGTTCATCTACGTTGTCACAAATGGCAAGATTTTTTTTATGGCTGCATAGTGTTCCATTGTGGATATATATATATATATATATATATATATATATATATATATATGACATCTTCTTTATCCATTCATCCACTGATGGGCACTTGTTTCATATCTTGTTTCCATATCTTTGTTGCTGTGAACAATGCTGCAATACCTTCTTTCTTCTCTACAGAGAGTTATAAAGGGCCAGTCATGGGGATAGGAATTGAGTGATCAGGAGGGATAGCCCCTACTCTCATGAATTTTATAATCTATAGGTGAACATAGGCAACTGAAGAGATAAATAAAATAGCATCATAGGCAACTGAAGAGATAAATAAAATATCATCAAAGCCCTACAACTGTAGGGGTATTTTGGGGGATGCGTGTGAAAGTAGGGAAGTGTTCCTAGAAAAAAATATCCAAACTATGAGTTATTCTTTACCCACCCCCTTCTCTTCTAAAACCTTCTTTGGCTTCTGGAGTAAATGACAGATTTCACCTTAATTTCACTTACTTTAGTTTTGTTTAGTTTTTTTTTATTGGTTGAGGTTTGCAGGGACTTACTTCCCTTCCCTCCTACTGTCTAGATTTATCCTTTATGACAGGACTACACACTGAATGGAAGTAAGGAACTCCTTCTTTCTGTCTCACTTTCTGTTACCAAAAAAAGCCTGTAGGTATACAATAATTTAAATGGATAAGCATTATTCTGGAAGCAAATAAAGTATGGAAATAAATACATTTAGGTAATTGACATTGACCCGTTAAATATTGTCTAGCCTCTTGGCACATAAACACCATCACCACCTTTCCATCTTTGAGTTGCATATCTTGTCTTGCTTTGTAAAACCACTTTTATATTTGTAAACATAATCTGATCTGTTTCATCAGGAAAACCCTGTATGCTAGGCTGGACTGTAACAGCTCTCTAACTCTCAAAAGAGTCTAAGAATTCTTAAGTTTATATACTTATTCATATTCTGAGAGCAAACACAGAATGTCTGGGTCAAAAAGATAGTCCATTTATCCATTTAGTACTCAGAGCATCTCAGCACCTGTTCCACATGTCTCTATTCTCCACAAGGTAAGGACCAGATGTTCATCTCCACATATGCTGGGATTGCAACACATAAGAGGAGCCCCCAAAATTATGAGACTCTGGACTTATGTACGAAGGCTGGCACTTTGGCAAATCCTTCCCTGCAAAGACAGGATCCTTTAGAATGTAAACAAATCCTTTCTGATGAGGGGGAGGGAAAGGCCTTTACCTTGGCATGTAAACAAATGGCTCTGGGCATGAAAATTCTCTAATTCTCCCTGGAGCAATATGCTACCTCTAACTTCTAAGGCATATTTGTCATTCCATCACTGTTTAACAAAGTTTGCTAACCCTTTTTGCTCAGAAAGCCTGCAGCATGTAGAAACATGAAAATGTTCATTGGAAGTTGTCTTCCAACAGGAATTAGAAAGTGATTTAATGAACATCAATGTCATGGTGGCCAATGATGAATTTGAAACTAAAATCTAGTCTTCCAAATTCTGATCTCATGATCTTGACACTACATCACCCATGTATTGTGTGTCCATATTGGAGACAGAATCAGTGACTAATGAAACTGAGAGATTTGGAATAGTATATCTATCACTCCTATCAGTTTGGATCTGATACAACAGAGAGCTAGAAGACGAACCAATGAAGGGAAGAAGGGAGAGTGGTTAATTGCAGCTCAAGCAGTATTTTGAAAATGTTAAATATTAATGAGTACATTAAAATCTATATCCAGAGAAGAAAACAAGAGTTAATACTCTTCCAACACCGTGATTAGGATTAAGTTTATACTCCAAAAAATAAGGTTAGTATAAAATAAAACATGATATCCAATTTCACTTACAAGCATAGTAAGAAAATTCCTAAATTATGTTAGGAAACTGGTAAACAGAATCTCAAGATGGCCCCTGCGATTCTCATCTCTTTTTAATTTCTCCCTTTGAATGTGAGTTGACTCTGTGTATATGATACAATATCACTCTCATGCTTATATAACAACTTGTGACAATGATAACAGAACTTCACAGATGTAAGTGAAGTCCCTAATCAATGTACTTTGAGTTGATTGGAAGGCAAATCATCCCAGGTGGGCCTTATCTGATCAGGTGAGCTCTTACATGAGAGAGTCTGGCTTGGGGTAAGTAAGTCTTGAAGAGTTAGAAGTGGTCCCAGTCAACAGAGAAAAAAAATGGGACATCAGTCATATAACCACCTAAAAATGAATTCTGGGAATTCCCTGACGGTCCAGTGGTTAGGACATCACACTTCCACTGCAGGGGGCACAGGTTCAACCCCTGGTAGGGGAAATAAGATCCCGCAAGCTTCAGTGTGGTAATAAATAAATAAATAATAAAAGTAAAAATGAATTCTACCAACAACCAGTGAGCTTGACAGAAGATCTCATGCTTCAGGTGAGATCACAACCCTGAATAACACCTTGATTTCTGCCTGCTAAGACCTTGAGAAGAGGGTCCAGCTAACATTAGTTCTGGACTGTTTCTTGGAAATGGAAACTGTGAGATAATAAATGTACATTGTTTTAAGCCATTGTGTTTATGATAATTTGTTATGCAGTAATAGAAAACTAATTAACCAAATCCCAAAGTATATAAAATAAATATTATGATCATAAGGGTAATAACTAATTGATATTAGAAGATATATTGGTATAATTAACCACATTAAATAAAAGAGAAAAATCATGGAATCATCTCTGTAAGTGCAGAAAAATTGTAAAATTTTATGTTCATCCATGATAAAAATTATTAACACCAGGAATAGAAGAGAGGACTCCCCTATCATTGTCTCTATTCAAACTGTAGTAGACAAATTAGCTAATATATTAGCAAAAGATATAAATATCAGAGATATAGAATTTAAAATAAGAAAAATGTATTATTTTCAAATAATATAATTGTTAATATTGGAAATTCATGAGATTTTGTGGACAAATTAATAAAATAATTCAGCAAGTTTAGAGAATATAAGAACAATATACAAAAATCTCTTGTAATTCTGTGCACAAGCAATTGCAATTACAAAATGTAAAATAATAAACCACACATTTATATTAGTGACAAAACTACAAGGTTATGGGAAATAAAACTAATAAAATATGAAAACTGAAAGACAAAGATCTAAATAAATGCAGAGTTAGGCCATTTTCTGGGAAGGAAACCCTCAATATTGTAAACATGGCAATTATCCACTAATTAATCTATATATCCATTTCAGTTTCAATTAAAATTTCACAAAAGTTTCTCATTAAACCTGAAAAGCTGACTATAAAATTCACATATAAGAGTAAAGGCCTAAAAATAGATAAGAAATCCTTAAGGGAGAGGGGAGAGGATATGGCTTCTTAGATTCTAGGTTGTTAAAAAAAATAATTAAAGCAAGTTGATATTTACACAAGCATAGAAAAACAGAGCAAATAAACAAAGAAGAGTTTTTAAGACCCCAAATTTATATGACTGCTTGGTGCATGAATTAAAAATAGTGTTAGAAGTCATGCCAGAAGAGATTGACAATTCATATATGGTGTTGAGACCACTGACCATCCGAACAGAAAATTAAACCAAATTCTCACATTACACCAGAGACACAAGTATATTTCATATACATTAAAGATGATGTGGAAAATTAAAATTATACAACTTTTGGAATACAATAAATATTATTAGAATGAGAAAGAACTTCTAAGAAAAGATAACTTATAAGCTATAAAGTGATAGATTGATAATTTTGATTATACTAAACTAACAACAATAATAATAAACTGTTATGTAATGAAACATATCGTGACGTTTAAAGAAGTGCCACAGACTGGAGAAGAGGCTTGTAATGTGCATAGGTAAAATTAGTAATCACAATATATAAAGTGTTTCTACCAATCAGTAAGAAAAAGAATGTCCCTTCCCCTCAAAACTCAAGGGCAGCAAGTAATATATGAAGAATGAAATACCAATGGCCAATAAACCATTTCTGAGCATAGAAAAATGCTCAACATCACTGATAATGGCAAAATTCATATTAAATGAATAATTTGTTAACCAATACATGGTAAAAATTAGTAAGTCTGATAACTTCAAATGCTGTCAAAGATGTGGGCACACAAAAGCTATTATATCTTGTGCAAGCGTAAATTAGTAATCACTTTTTCAAACCTAGGAATGTTGAAAGTGCCCATAACTTACTAAAGCAGACCAGTTTCATTTCTGTATACCTAAGGTAGAAAATTCTCACAGAACGTGTGCATAGAGAGTATGTGTAAAGATATTCATTGTAATACTGCTTGTAAAAATACCATAACAATCTTTCACAGGGCAAATAGATACCTCTCAAAAACTTAGACTGGGAAAGAAGTAACCACATGATTCCTATATATAAAACAATGCATAAATGAATTATGGGTGGACAAATATGTGGTAAAATTACATAATGATATATGGGAAAATGCACACCAGATTCAAAATTGTGGTTGCCTCTAGGGAGAAATGGAGGCTATAATAAGGACAGGGTGAAGCCTTAGCTGCGTCTGTAACATCATGTCCCTTGAGAGAGATGTGTGGAGGGGAAGAAGGGGGGAGGGGAAGGGGGGGAGAAGAAGAGGGGGAGGGGAGGACAGAGAGGAGATAGAGCACAAGGTTAATGTCTATTAGTGCATAGGTATCTCTATTATTGGTTTCTTAACTTTTGGTAAGTGTAGAAAATTTCATAAATAAAAAAAATTAAAATAAGTTAAAGGGGACAAAATCAGAAAAGCCAGGTTAGAAGTGGTGTTTTCTTCTAGCAAATGTGAAAGAGTGATTAAAGAAGGCAAATGGTCTAATTTATTCTTTCTAACCTTTTTTTTGCTGTGAGTCATGGCCCAAAATGACTCACAGCAAAAAAAAAAAAAAAAAAAAAAGGCTTTTTACCTATTGACCCAATATATGCAAAAGTTTTATAAAACAGTACTTAGCCCTTACTATGCTAGACACATGAGGTTTTCTTTTGTTTGTTTTGCTTCATTTTGTTTTCCAGTTTATGTCGTACAGGTCATGCTATCCTCTATGCCGTACAGGTCATGCTATCCCTGCTATTCTGTCATTTTTCTCTCTTCTCTTTCCTTTTAAAAATGCCAGTTCTGACCAGTTATATTGACGTTGAGAGTCACTCATGGATCATGGCCCAAAGTTTGAAATATAGTGGTCTAGTGCCAAGAAAAAGACGTTTGAATTAGATCCACAATTTAATTCTGAATTTGACGTTGTCTGTAAAATCTGTAAACTGAACTGTGTTGGCTGTTTCATCACAGGAGAAATGGAAATGACAGTGGTATAGACTCATTCCTTAATTATTTACCAAGCATCTATCAATGCTGATCCTTCTCAAATACTGAGGGGAATCAAGATAGTTGTTGTTTATTGATGTTTTTATTAATGAAAGGACTACACTATTTTCATTATTTTACAAAATAACAAGACAGAGATTCAGCAAAATGTAGATAGCAAAATACAAAATCAGTCTCAGTTACTCCAAAGGTTTTTTATAAGAACTGGAGGTTCTCAAATGTTGTCCTCTGCAGAATGTCAAACATGTGAACATTGGAAATAGAATGTTCTACAGGAAAACTTTTCATGGTATGCATTAAATATGACTTGTATTCTTTAATTCTCTGGTGAATAACAATGTGGTAACACTTTCAAAAATCAAATTAATCTTACTCCCAGCTCTCACATACTAATTTGTTCTTTGGGGGACCTCTCGCCCTCTCCTTTTACCTCCCTCAAGTCATATTCAGGATGAAGTGCTGTGGTGTTTAGAAAATAAGAGAAGGAGCTTCAGTCTTCAGTCCACTGTGCTTGCTTCTGGGGTTTCCTATGGCCCATCCTCCCCTTTGCCAAAATGGAGCAAGGAGACTCTTTCTTGTAGTTCCTGGGCCATGGTCCTTGGGTACCATAAACCTCAGTCACTATACCCCAACCTATCAGAGGCTTTAGGGTGGTATGGATACCCACAACCTAACCCCTACACGACTCTCACCACCATAAAAACACACAAACAAATAAGCACCATCTCTTCTCCACCTCTGTCAGCCTTGGAAGCTGCCTGCCATCTCCTGACAACCTAGACTTCCTACTCTCTAAACCCCAGGCCCTCATTCCACTGTCAGAGCCTAGGACAATTTAGTTCCTCCTGAAAAATTAACTCTCTTAATTGTGGCCTGAGGGGAAAGTTTTCGTGCACCTTGTTGGTCCTTGGTGTATGTGAAGAGGACAAATGTAAGAGTAATTCTTATTATTCCTGATTATTCCACAGCTGCAAAGCAAAATACAAAATAATATCACAATAAATTACTTTGAAACACTACTGTGATGTATAGGCATAAACGCTTATAGAAGGCAATGTTTCTACATGTAACATTTGGTGATAAAATTTTTTCTTTTGAAAATGATGTATTTTGCAATTTCTAATTATGTGCTGTCTTCTAACAAGAAATAGTGACTCAGATGAACATATTATTAATTGATATATTTATTAATTACTCAGATTGTTATGTTCAAATCTCCCACTTGGAAGTTAATCTTGTCAATTTTGTCTTCATATATGTTGAGAATATTAGGTGTATAAATGTTGCTTCTTGCTGATCTTCTGCTTCTATTTTCATTATTCTTTTGTAGTAATTTGTTGTCTGTTTTTATGGCTGCTTTTAAGATCTCATTCTCTTTGGTGTTCTACAGTTTCAATATAATGTTTCTAAGGATTGATTTCAATTTATTTTATTGTGAGCTCAGCTATGGGTTTAAAATGAAGTTTATTTCACATATATCTAATATTTCTAGGTCTTTTTTAGATGAAAGATTTTTAGGATATGTTGTGTACAGTATTTCCAGAAATCAAGGTGCCAGGTACCCATTCTCAGGACAATTTTTCTTTTATTTTTGCAACATTTGCCATACCAAAATGAGGGATTAAACCAAGAGGAAGTCATTGGACCTTTAAACACACACACACACACACACACACACACACACACTCACACACACACGACAACAACAGCAACAAACAGAAAACAGACAAGGGGGGAAATTCCAGAATGACAAGTATACAGCAATTGGAGGGCAGTTAGATCAAATGGGAGCAGTCAGAATGAGGTTCCAGGAGGTATGGTGCAGAAATGAATAAACAATAGACAAACACACAGACAAGTGATGAAAATGCTAGGTCACCTGATCCGAAAAGTAGTATTCAGAGGGATTTTACTCCTGTGTTAGAAAGGATTAAACATGTTAAATGAAAAAAACAAAAAAGCCATTATCTCCAACCAAAACAAAAAAGAAAGAAAAACAAAGGCAATAGAATCCCAGTATATTACTAAGCTCAGGTATAAACAATTCTGATTTAATCACAATGTAGATATAAATTTTTTTTTATAAATTTATTTATTTATCCATTTATTTATTGTCTGTGTTGGGTCTTTGTTTCTGTGCGAGGGCTTTCTCCAGTTGCAGCGAGCGGGGGCCACTCCTTATCGTGGTGCACGGGCCTTTCACTATCGCGGCCTCTCTTGTTGCGGAGCACAGGCTCCAGACACGCAGGCTCAGCAGCTGTGGCTCACAGGCCCAGTTGCTCCCCGGCATGTGGGATCCTCCCAGACCAGGGCTCGAACCCGTGTCCCCTGCACTGGCAGGCAGATTCTCAACCACTGCATCACCAGGGAAGCCCCGTAGATATAAATATTGATTCAACTAGAAGTGTTAGTATATTTATACAATATATACATTTATATTGGAAGGACAGAGTGGGTGGATATGAGTGCCTTTATTGTTTATCTATTTTATATATAGTAGTGTGTATCTGTTAATCCTAAATTCCTAATTTATCCCTCTCCCCCTTTCCCCTTTTGTAACCATAAGTTTGTTTGCTATGTCTGTGAGTCTATTTCTGTTTTGTAAATTAAGTTCATTTGTACCATTTTTTAGATTCCACATATAAGTGATATCATATGATATTTGTCTTTCTCTGTCTGACTTTCTTCACTTAGTACGATAATCTCTAGGTCCATCCATGTTGCTGCAAATAACATTATTTCATTCTTTTTTATGGCTGAGTAATATTCCATTGTATATAAATACCACATCTTCTTTATCCATTCATCTGTTGATGGAAATTTATGTTGCTTTCATGTCATGGCTATTGTAAATAGTGCTGCTATGAACACTGGGGTGCATGTATCTATTTTTTTTTGTATGTATCTTTTTGAATTAGAGTTTTCATCTTTTCCAGATATATGCCTAGAAATGGGGTTGCTGGATCATATGGTAATTTTATTTTAAGATTTTTGAGGAGCTGCAATACTGTTTTTCATAGTGGTTGCACCAATATACATTCCTACCAACAGTGTTGGAGAGTCCCCTTTCCTCTACACCCTCTCCAGCATTTAAATAAAAGGGACCTAATTAAACTTAAAAGATTTGGGCAACAAAGGAAACCATAAACAAAACAAAAAGACAACCTATAGAATGGGAGAAAATATTTGCAAATGGTGCTACCATGGGATTAATTTCCAAAATATATAAGCAGTTTATACAGCTCAATATCAAAAAAAATCAACCCAGTCAAAAAATGGGCAGAAGACATAAATAGATATTTCTCCAAAGAAGACATACATTTGGCCAATAGGCACATGGAAAGATGCTCAACATCACTAATTATTAGAGAAATACAAATCAAAACTATCAATACAATGAGGTATCACCTCACACTGGACAGAATGGAATGGCCATCATCAAAAAGTCTACAAACCATCTTTCACCTTTTTACTTTGCAAAGAGATTCAAACACCCTAAAACTTAGTTTTGTGATGGAGGAAGACAATTGCAGGCCTTCAGTAGGAAGTTATGTCAATTGAGAGGAGAAAAACCACAACCAAAGTTTAAAGGCAGTTTAATTTCCTGTAGACTAAGAGCAAATGTGGGCAAAAGTAAGTATTGCTTTTGTCTTAATTTCAGAAAATGTTATTTTACTCCTGACAGGAGACTAGAAGGGTAGAAAGAGTGGTGGAAAAACTAGATTTGACTTGGTCATTGAAGAGTGGTTTTGAATCCTAGAAAGAACTCAGGCAGTTATTCTGTTTAATGTGCTTACATAGAAATTAAATAGAGTACTGGCTGACCTTTTCAGTCTGAAAATATTGGTGTATTTGCTAACCAATTTATAAACTCTTTTGACATCTGCTGCTAATGTGATTACATGTGGATTATTTTCACGGCTGTACCAAAGAGACATTAGATGCTTGCTTTCCTTCTTGCCCGGAAATTGAATTTCAGCTTCTATTTGCTACTTTCATGGAAGCTTTGGTCTAAGAACTTGCAGAGCTTGATTGTTTTGATAAAACTCTATTATCCAAGCAGATCTTCACTCCTCATGCAGGTGCTCCCTGCAGAATCTCCCTACAGTTGAGAGATTTTGCTCTATGAACAGAGAACATAGTTAGAACCTGGAGGCTGAAAAGCTGTTTTATTTCCTAATTTTTATTTCCTACTTATTTTGTCTTATTTATATTTCATCATTACATCTGAGAGAGTGGGAGTTCATTGGAACCTGTCTCCCGGAAAGAGAACAGTGATTTAGGAAATATTTTGGTTTTTTCCCTCTCCTACTTACGTATTTCTTTTATTTTTAAAATTTTGTTTTGTCTTAAATTTATTTTTTATTGAAGTATAGTCAATTTACAAAGTTGT
This sequence comes from Monodon monoceros, assembly GCF_005190385.1. NCBI lineage: Eukaryota > Metazoa > Chordata > Mammalia > Artiodactyla > Monodontidae > Monodon > Monodon monoceros. The sequence continues at coordinate 90,461,834 of NW_021703777.1, forward strand.
ATTAATTTCTGCTGTACAGCAAAGTAACTCAATTATACACACATATATATATATATATATATTCTTTTTCATGTTCCTTTCCACTACAGTTTATCCCAGGATATTGAATATGGTTAGTTCCCTGTGCTATACAGTAGGACCTTGATGTTTATCCATTCTATATGTAATAGTTTGCATCTACTAACCCCAAATTCCCAGTCTATCCCACTCCCAGCCCCCTCCCCCTCCTTGGTAATCACAAGTCTGTTCTCTACGTCTGTGATTCTGTTTCTGTTTCATAGATAGGTTCATTTGTGCCATATTTTAGATTCCACATATAAGTGATATCATATGGTATTTGTCTTTCTCTCTTTGACTTACTTCACTTAATGTGATAATCTCTAGTTGCAGACATGTTGCTGTAAATGGCATTATTTCATTCTTAATGGCTGAGTAGTATTCCATTGTATATATGTACCACATCTTCTTTATCCATTCATCTGTTGATGGACACTTAGGTTGTTTCCATGTCTTGGCTATTGGTCATCTGAAATAGTGGGAATTCTTTGGAACCAACCTCCTGGAAACAGAACAGTGGCTTAGGAAATATTTCCTTTTTTTCCCTCTCCTACGTACATATTTCTTTCTTAATCAAAAACTTTCTCTTATGATTTAAAAATCTGAACTTTTGAAAGAAATTCTCATGGGCTTGGGAGATGATGAAAGTATAGTAATATCAAATAACTTCTCCCACTGAAAACAGTCAATCAGATTCTCATTGTATATGACTCTTGGGCATTTTGCCTACTGTGTCAACTGTCTAGGGATTCTAGCCCAGGTGGTAGCTCTAATTATCCCCATTTTCTTATTTCCTGGCAAGGAAAATTCTTTCTAATTATTTAATAATTCTGATTCATTCTGAAATAAATTTCAGCATGTTATATTTTGCCATCAGTGAAAGCAATGTGTTAATTTCATTTTAATTGTCACTATCCAGGAGGCCGTTAAGACCAGGAATATCACTTGGAGCAGAAACTTATGGAATATGGATTGAAATCAAATGATTAAATTCTTAATGAATGTATTAATTTTTGCCTTTTATTGCATTTTTATTTAAACATATATCGTATACCGTAAATCCATGAAGGTAGATGTCATATAGATTTTGTTCACCACTGTACCTTCACCCCTTAACAATTTGCCTGGTATGTAGTAACATGCCCATCAAATATTTGTAAAACTTGTTATTGAATGAATCAATGGATGTATCCAGATATGCATATGTATATTTGCATAAAATGTCAAAGTAGACAAGTTTCTTCTGCTTCATGCTGGTGTAAAAATGCTTCCTAAATGTTTTAGGCTGTACCAGAATAAAATAACATTTAGAAAGTACAAATTCTTACCTGGACTCATGTATCCCAAACAGTGGTGAAGCTAACAATTTAAGATGAGGTGTGATAGCAAGGAAAATTGTGCCAACCAGGCTCTTCTTAAGTGACATTTCCCACAGTATGTAGGTGGTTAATGTGATCTGATACAGAAAAAGCATTTTTAAAAAGCATGGCCTGACTTCACAGGTTTCCAGTGCAATTATTTGAAGAGATTTCAGTTTAAAGAAATTCACTCTGTAACTAGTTGAGAGCTTTGGCAGAGCACATTTTCTATAGAAGTATTTATATAAACCTGTTTCCATAGTATCTAGGCTCTCTGAAACCTTGCTTTAGCAGAAGACAAATGAAAATTTCAAGAATATTCAGGTGATTTCCATCAGGATATGTTCACTGAACACACTTGGTTAACATTGTGCTGTTCTTGGGAATCCAGGAATATAAAGACACAGAGGAAGATAAAGTTCTCCAATACAGGAAGGCTAAGGATAATCAGCAAGTGGGAAAGAGATATCTAAGATAAGAATTACTTAATTAATATGGCGCTAGAACTGAGACTTAAATTCTTCTACTACTACAGAACCACCATCTAGAAAAGAGGGATTGAACAAAATGTTTCTGTTGGTGATGGGGCAGTCCAAAGCAGGAGACAGCTATATTCTCTGGGTGAATGGCTTTTTGTAGGAGTATGAATAGAAATGGGGAGTTCTCTGGGCAGAGAATGATAGACAGAGCATGGTGGAATAGTAAAAATATGCACAGAAATGATGAAGGGTATGGAATGGTTAGAATAAGTGAGTAATGAATAGACTTAGCTCATATAAGTAGCTTATAAAAACATATAAATAGCTCATAAAAACAATTTAAACATGTATGTCTTCTTTTCACTGACTGTGACCATCATATTCCTCCAGTCAATAGTGCAAATATACCTCCATCATCTGAGAAAATTGTTTTAAGAGAATATCCAACTTGTCTCCATATATTCCAAGCTCCAGGAGCAGTCATGAAGGTTACAGAGGGGGATGGTCCAGTTAATTTCTTGACCAATGAATATATATTAAATTAGTGCTCATGTGTTTATGTTCTACTGAATACAAGTAGTCAGTACTGCTTAGTATGCCTAAGTCCTAAGTAACTGGATAGTAAATATATCTATCAGTATATATCTGTATCTATATCTATATCTATCTATATCTCCCATGATCTGCTCTCTCTAAGCTGGAGACCTAGAAAAATTGGTATAATTCAGCCCAAGTCCAAAGGCCTGAGAACCAGGTGAATAGATGACATATCTCAGTCCATGGGCAGGAAAGATGAGATGCCCCAGTTCAAACAGTGAGTCAGTGAGGCAGCAAAAAAAAAAAGGATGAGGGCTTCCCTGGTGGCGCCGTGGTTGAGAGTCCGCCTGCCAATGCAGGGGACATGGGTTCATGCCCCAGTCTGGGAAGATCCCACATGCCATGGAGCGGCTGGGCCCGTGAGCCATGGCCGGTGAGCCTGCGCATCTGGAGCCTGTGCTCTGCAACGAGAGAGGCCACAACAGTGAGAGGCCAGCATACCGCAAAAAAAAAAAAAAAAAAAAAAAGGATGAATTTCTATTTCTTCCTTTTTCTGTTCTATTTAGGCTCTCAGTGGATTGGATGATGCCCACCCACATTGGACAGGACAGTCTTCTTTAATGTGTCTACTGATTCAGATGGTAATCTCATCTGGAAACACCCTGAAAGGCACAGCCAGAAAGAATGTTTAATCTGGGCACCTGTGATTCACTCAAATTAGCACATGAAATTAACCATTACATGAATGGAGAGGAAGGAAGAGCTGTTCACTGTTTTGTGCAATCCATGTGATTCTAAGTGGTAGAAGAGATTTGTAATAGGGAAGACCCTTTGTGTTCTACTGATATTACAAGTTAACCATTAAGGGGATGTTGCCTATAAGCTTAAATTAATGGCCCATCTCTGGGAGTCCTGCCTCCCAGAAATGAGTGTTAAGCTAAAATATCTTTGTTTAGCTCACAGGAAACATTCTGACCAGGCCCACCTGTGAATGACTGCAGGAAGGAAGAAATCTCCTCCGGAGGCTGATGGGAACCAGGAAATGATTGACATTACGCCCTCCCCTTCTAGTATAAAAGAAGCCTGAATTCTAATTCTAACTCAGGCAAGATGGTTCACCTGGGACACTAGTCCACCATCTTCTCAGTCTGCTGGCTTTCCAAATAAAGTCACTATTCCTTGCCCTAACAACTCGTTTCTAGATTTATTGGCCTGCTGTGTGGCAGTCAGTATGAGTTTGAGTTTGGACTCAGTAACAAGATATTTTCTCTGTTCTACTGATAAAATACTTACATCACTGAGAGACCATATGCCTTATCTAAATATTATAGCAGGCCACAGTGAAACTTGGACTACACCAAAATTTCCTATCCTTCATCCAGAGCTTTTTCCTGCTATTATGTTTCCTTACAGAACTGTTAGCATATTAATGTTTGTATGTTCTTTGAGGTGTCATCTGCCATCTGTGACTTATGTCTTGGTATATCACAGTCTGTATGACACCTTTCCTCAAAATGAGTCACTGCATCTTTGATTACTATATACCAACTTGGCCCACAGCCATAGTCCTTAGTATTTTACCACTATGCCACATTGCCTTACTCAGGGTTTCAAAAACTGAAGGAGAAGCTCTTACCATAGAATCCCTTTTAGCTCTGTCTTTTGGGTTTGTAGAGGTAAGTACAAAGTTCCAAAACTGCTGGGCAGAGTTTTGTAAACTTTAAGTTTTTTACTGGAATGCCTCAAAAACTTTTACTTAGCTTCTCTCCTAAACTGTATAAATTGCAAACTCCTTTGCTGGCATTCAAGGGTTTCTGTGGTCTGATTTCAACTGACCTTACACCCTTTTTTACCATTATGTCTCAAAATGAACCTCATGCATCCATTCAGATAACTCAGCTCCTGGCCATTCCACACCTATGCCATGGCTTCCCTACTGATTATTTTTTTTTTAACTTTATTGGAGTATAGTTGATTTACAATGTTGTGTTAGTTTCAGGTGTACAGCAAAGTGATTCGTGCCTTTCTTTATGTACATGGGCTCCTCATCACTTTTCCCTCTGCTGTGATGATTATTTTATCCTTCCCATGGCTCAGACCAAACACGCTGGAGACATCCTTGAATTTCTCTCATTCTCCATATCAAATCCATCAGCATAACTTGTTGGCTTTTCCGTCCAGAATATTTCTAGACACCAATATTTTTTTCCTTATTCTATTATTCTGATCCATGTATAATTATCTCTTGCCTGAATTTCCAAAGGCAGCCAAATAACTGGTCCATTAGCTTCAGACCACATACACCTTCAGTCTATCATAGTGCGAGTGGCCAGAATAATCGTGTTAAGGCAGATGGCATGTCCTAGCCGCCCTCCACTCCCTGGAAGGCCATGACATATCAGTTAGTCTGCAAACGTACTTAACTCAAATTTGGTTATTTCAATTCAACTAAAGGGCTTGCTTCTTCCCTCACTTTTAACCACGTTACAAATGTTTCAAATGATATTGCTCTTGTGAGAATTGGAGCATTTTACATGAAAATATTCATATCAATCAATTTGGAGATCTAGTATTGGATTGGATATTTATTACAAACAAAAAAAAGATTAATCAAATGAAGAAAAGTTCATATCCTCAATTCTCAATTATAAATAGTGGTTTCAAATGTGAAACTACTATTTTTCTATTTTTACAATTTTGTACCTATATGAGATGATGAATGTTCACTAAACTTACTGTGATAGTCATTTCATGATGTATATACGTCAAATTATTATGCTGTGCACCTGAAACATACAGAGTGCTGTATGTCAATTATTTCTTAATACAACTGGAAGAAACCAAAAAAAGACAGGTCAGATCACCTCTGTGTTCAAACTGCTCGCATGTATTTTCATACCACTCAGATTCAAATCCAATGCCCTAACCAGGGACCACAGGACTGAGTGTGACTGGTACTGACCACCGACTTGCTACTCACTTAACCTCATTTCTGTTCCTTCCCACCACCCTCCGGGACCACACTCACACTGCTCTGACCTTATTCATCGATCAGTTATATGATAATACCAAACATACTTCTTCCTCAGGAGATTTATTTGTACAGTCTTTTTTCCACGGCCATATCATCTCTCAGGTCTTTCAGGTCTTTGCTCAAATAGAATCTCATTTGAAAGTATTTTCCTGACTACCCTGTTTTAAAAAGCACCCTCTTTAATACTCACTGACTTTACATGTATTATCTTGCCTTATTTTATGCACAGTATTATGTAACCTAATATATGCCTATCTGTTTTTGATTGTCAGACTCCCCTACCCCTCCACCCCAATATACACACACACACACACAAACGCACACACACACAAAGATGAATATAAATCTACATGAGAACACAGGTTTAGTCTGTTTTTATTCATTCAGCCAGTAATTACCTAGTGTCTGCTATGGGGCATGCACTGTTGTGAAAATTATTAATATAACAGTGAGAAGAAACAAATAGAAACCAATATTTCTGCCTACAAAGACTTTACATTCAAATTGTGCTCTAGTTTTGTTTGTTGGCTTATCCTCAATACCTGCAAGAGTGCCTGAAACATAGTAGGAGCCCAGTGAATGTTCATTGAATGAATATGCAATTGAGTTGAGGTCCTAGAAAGGAGAAGTCAGGAAAGAAACTGCAGGTATAGAATCAATAGGGTATAGAGGTGACTAAATGTTTGTGAAAGTGAGGAAGGGGGAATCATTTAGGATGGCTGCCAGTTTTGTAGTTTATGATGTTATTTGTTCAGTCATGGTAGCTGTACATTGTGTTACCAGATCATAATTATTTCTTAAAGTGATGTTCTTGTACTGCCAAGATATTTCCTTTCAATCTCTAAATTTGATATCTACCCATTTTTCACGATAAGTATGGGAGTGGGGAATAGACTATCAAATCCATATATAATGCTTAAAGCTGAGAAACCAGCCAAATGCCACTGACAATTTAAAAATATTGCCCATCTAGTGATTCATGCATAAACATTATTTAAATGAACACCTTAAGCTTGGTGTTGTGTTCTTGGCTTGATTTAAATTTCATGTTTCAACAAGGCCCAGATGTTTTATTTCAAATCTGGAAGGGTCTTGCTCATTAAGGAAGAAGCAGGGATCCCACATCTTAGACCACCATCACCCTTCTCACCTTTTCAAGAAAGTATTGTAAGAAATTATTCAGGCTCATGTCTATGCAGAAAAGGAGGTATTTTCAGCTCATTTGACTAAGAACATGTGATTCCAAACATGACATGTAACTGCATTTAGCCTGAGATTTATTATTTGTACAGGAAGTATTACACTTATTTATTACATTATCAAAATATGCTCAAAGTACTTACCATAGTGCCTCATGTAGAGTGAATGCTCAATAAATATCTCAGTTTGTACTGTTTCTGGAGAGTCTTCCCTGACGAAGATACCATGTGTATCATTTAGCATAAACTGCCCTGTATTTCTTTTGTGTGACTTTTTGGGAAAAGGTCCAAAATAAAGAATCACATGGGAATGATTTCCAGTTCAAGTTAGCTCTGAGGCAATCCTGCAGGGAGGAAAGGAAGTGGTGCAGTGATGCTGACAGCAAATATTGGATAATTGATAATTTTTCTGACGACCAATCTTGAACTCCATTGGTTATGGCCATTGGCAAATCCCAAGAAACCACAGTGTGCTTTTTCAGCCTTCTCAGCATTGTACACTTTGGACCAACTGGACATAAATGAAAGGCCCAATTTGAAATGTATGCCTTCTTATCCATGGCATAATAATCCGCTGATAAAAATGTATTCCAGGAGTGATCTAACACCCAGATTTTATGAGCCTTGATTTGAGAAAATTACTAATTAATAAACCTTCCTTTTACAGGGTGCCCAGAGAAGGAGCATAAGTATTAGTTGCCTTTAGAACTAGAATAGCAGTCCGATGACACTTTTATAATGACACATGATTATTTCATTCTAAATTTTTTATGGCTTTCCGTGCTGCCTTTGTATGCCATCCTATGAAAACACCCATTTTTGAATGGACTAATTTTGGAAACACTCTATTACATGTAATAAGTATTATTCATTAACTGAAAAGTAAATGTAACAATATATATTTTATTTCTGTAATAAATCCAGTTCACTAAAACTCCCCTTAAAATGCAGGCACTGAAACTAAATAAACAATTATCACACACACACACACACACACACACACACACACTCATAAAATCCAAGATATCAGAGATGTTAATGGAAAATTAGTCTAGGTAAATTTTCCATTGTCTCTGGGGCTGAGTGGATCTAATGAAAATTGCCAAAAGAAATGAAATGGATGCTGTAATATAGTCTAGCTATCTTAACAAATTGAACTGTAATTAGTTAACATTAATACAAGTTCTAAAACAAAATAAAAAGGAACATGATCTCAACTAAGCAGCTAGCAGAAACAAGATTTTATAAAAATCAATTTAGCACTAATTGAAGAGGGTGAATCCCTTGGTTTTAAATAGGTTGCTTGCTGTTTATTCTTAAATTCTCTCTATTCCAACCCCCAACCCCCAACCTACCCATAAATGAAACAAACTCCAAAGGATCTGGAAAAAATAGTGTTTTAATAAAGATACTTTAAATGATAAAAGGATGTAAATATATCCTGAAAGTGAAAACCAAAGTGCAGAGGGGGAAATCTGATTTTACAGAACTGCATCGTAATATAAAACCAGATTTGTATACTTATAAATATAAGTTGTGTGCATTATTCCTTTGCCAGGAAACTGCATTAGACACATCTGTATAAAATATATTTCCAATTTAACCAGTCTGGAATGACCACATTCATTTTCTAGTTCACTGCAAGGGTAAGTAATATAATAAGCACAATGTATTCTCCAAATTTAATAATTTAGCATGCTTGCTTAGTTAACTTATTATTACCAATGTAACATCTTGGGCTTTGTTTTTTTCTATGTAAAATACCAAGCACATTGAAGATGCTTGCAAACTTAGAATTAAAAGTTTATCTTCTTCAAACTGAGTTTGTGGAAACAGGATTTTTTTCTTTTGCCATTAAAATCATTTTTATTTTAAATAGAGTTCCATATTTGATTGTTAATCATAAACATACAAACGTGTCTGAAAAATCGATATGCTCTTCTTCTAAATGGAATAAAATCAAGCTAAACAAAGATCTAAAAATAAGTCTGTAAGATGTTTATATAGAGAGAAAATCAACTTTAAAAGGAGTGTGCATGCGGTTTAATTAGAAAATAGGCTATGGTTGATGGAACACAGACCCTATGGAGTTACTTTTTTATTGTGTATTTTTTAAATTCAGGAAATATATCCCACAGAGATGTACTATGTCATTTCCAGAGGGGATATTTTGAGCTACAGCTGAAAAACCAATATTTAAATACATGAAATATGCAATACAACATGAAAAAAAAATTGGCTGAAAACAGGTGTAATTTTTCCCTCCATATTCCCATCTCACTTTTCAATATTATATCAGAATGCCACACAAAAGAGAGAAGCCCATACATACTAAAATATATTAATGTGACGACAAAAAAATGGGTATTCAAAGTTTTCTCCGAATTGTCTTATATTTCATATATTTGTAAACTTGTTCTCTCTAGAAAAAAGTCAGATTCTTGTGACTTCAATTTTTATCACATTCAGGTCTTTGCTCAAATGTCACTTTATCCCTGAGACCTTCCTGGATCCCTCTAATTAAAACTGCACCCACAGCACCCCAGGGCATGATTACCCTCTGCCCATGTTTCTTTCTTCCTTTGTTCTGCCTTACTTTCTCCACTGTATATGCTATATCTATTCACTAGTTTACTAGTTTATTGTTTCTCCCCATTAGCTATAATTAGTGTTATAATTCATTGGTTCAAAAATCAATGTACATTAGGAATTTACATTCCACAAGTTTCTTGTCATTTAAGTCAGACAAACCTTGAAAATTTCTTCTGTATTTTAGAAATCTAAATCCTTTTTTCTTCAACATATTTATCTTCCTACTTTTCAAAGTCTTTCTCCCCTCCCCTTCTGTAATCCTTTTTCTCTAAATTTTCCAGAGCCAAAGCTGGAAGACCATAGTCCTTTTTTTACATATAATCCAAAGGAACTATTCTTTGTTACTGGAAATAAATTATGATTTGTTAAAATGTAAAATGATTTGTATATACCTGAAATAGCAAGTGGATTGCAGTGCACTTTGTAGCATATTCTCATTTGATGAACTTGCATGTGTCTTCAAGTTGTGAAGGTCACATTCTCATCAAAGAGATTTTTAGATTACAGCATTGTTTAGAATTTTTATCCCATCTCTTTTTAATTTAAAAGTAAATCATTTTGTAATAATTCATCTAATTTTAATCCCTAAGTATATAGGAATGGTGATGACACTATCTTGAGCCAGAGAGACACGGGAAAGTGATTGCTATTTTGAGGATTCCATAAAGTCTTCATTTATGGTTTGTCAATATAAGGAAACCAGATGTCTTTTTCTGGGTGAAAGTGTCCCAGAAGTATAACTATCCTAAGGAAGGATATTGGAAGATTGTTACGTACTTCATATACATTTCTATAGACCAATCACAATATGTAAATAGATTTATCATATTTGCCATATCTAAGATTTATGAATGTTTTGCATTTGTAGGTGTTCAAATAAAACTGATGTAATGGTCTGTAGCTCTTCATAGATGATCAGTAGAGATGGATTCCAAATTATTCAACTATGAGAACTCCTTTCAATGGCCATGATAGTCATCCTGCTTTTAGTGCTAAGACAGCAACAATCATGATTAACAAATGAACAGTTTCAAATGCATTTGAGGTTTACTAATTATGACAATACCACTTATATTTGAAAAAAACTGTGACAGTTCTCTCTGTCTTGTGCTATTTGTTGAGACTCCTGTTTGGGTTTTTTGTGTGTTTGATTTGGGAATTTGTACCATAAACTTTCACCCCAGTGATCACTGTTCAGACACTGGGGACCACTGTCCTCTGGTTTGAAATCTTTGAGAAATTTAACCGCCAGGCCAGGCTTTCTGCAAGCAAAATATTTTTAAGGATCACTTTGAAGTAAGTGATGTTACTTCAGGTGTTAGCCTGGGTCAAAAGAGAGCAGAACTAATTCTTCATCAAATTTGAGCCCCTGGCAGGAGTGAAGCATGTATGTACTGAAAGTTCTATAAATTTCAGTACCAACCTCACAGTGCTGTGAAGATGAATTGAGTTCCAAACTTCAAACCTTTTAAAATAGTTCCTGGAAAATAGAAACTGCTCATTAAGTGTTAACCATTATCATTGTTATTAGTATTGGTCATTGTTTCCAAAACTCAAGAGACAATAGAACTTTTGCTCATTTTATCAGGTAAAGATGGAAAGAGCCATCTCAGTCTTGGGAACCTAAAACTCTCTTCCCGCTTTAAGGTGCTAGGGATAGAAAGTGAATGAAACAGACATGGTCTATGCTCTCAGAAGATGTTTATGTCTCTGTGGGACATAGCTGCCTAACAACTAAATACACATGGGATTGTGTAGTGCAATAATAAATACTCCGAAGGAGAAGTTTGCAGAACTACTAAGATGTATCACAGGGGACCCAGCCAAGATGAGAGGATTAAGGAAGACTTCTTGGGTGAAGAGACATTTGAAATCTAAAGCATGAGTGGGAATTGACTACTTACATACGAGTGGGGAGAGGCAGAGCATTCTGGGTAGAGGCAGGGTGCTTACATGTGAAGACTCTGAAGTTGCTGGGGGAACTGAAAGAAGACTCATGTGGTTAGACCATAATCACTGGGGGAAAGTGGTCAAAACCAAGACTAGAAAGAAAGGTTGGGGGTGAGCTGGCAAGGCCAGGTTAAGAATTTTAGATTTTGTCTTATGGACAATAGGAAGATATTAAAGAATCCCCAGTAAGACCTGTAAAGTACTGGCTTAATAATCACAGCATTTTGTCATTTGTGTTGTCAACAAAGAGAAATTAAAAGTAGTCCTACTGTCATTGATACTGAAAGGGGTGCTCATATTTAAATATTTTGTAGACCATTATTGTAGATAATCTATGAAGGGCTAAACACAGTAATGCAGGTTTTATTTGAACACAATTGTTCACAAAGTATTAACCCAGTATTAAAATCTGGCAAATTTAATTGTCTAGGTCATTGTCTAGGTCAGCACATGTAAATGGTTAAAAGAGGACCCAGGCTGATGGGTTTCAAATCCCATTTCTGCCATTTATTTTTTGGGTGAACTTGGATGAATTATTTTTTGTCTATCAGTTGTTCTCATATGTAAAATTAGGGTAAAAACCTTGCTTTCATAATTAAATAAGTTTAATATATGCCAAGCAACTTGACAAATTCCTGGCCCATTTTATGCTCTTAAAAATGTGAAGAGAGACACAATCATCTTTTATGGAGTACCTGGGGGCAGTACTTAGCACTCTGTTAGGTCTGTCAGAGCGAAAATAAGGGTGATTTCTAATTTACAGTAGTTTTGTGCAGCTAAGATGAGACAATATATATAAAGTGTCTGGCATGGGCATTAGCTCATAATGAACACTCAATAAATGTGAGAGCTTCAGGATACTATAGAAGAGCTAATCTAAGGATGAGTGGTGGTTCTCCAGATGGTCAAAAAATGAAGGAAGAGTCCAGTGGGTACCTGAATCATTCCAGAAGTTTATGTCTTTAAACATTTTCTTCACATAGTTATTTGAAGAATGTTAATAAACAGAGATCTGGGTTATGCAGCAGACAGAATGCATGATTAGGACATCAGGAAAGTAGGGGCATCAAAAAATAAAGGGAAAAGATATTTTTCTGGAAGGAATTGATTATTAAAAATAAAAAACTGCAATGAAATAGTATGAAAAAAATAAGATCATTGCTAGACTTATATTTATGCACTTACATTTAATTACTTGTAAATTATATATTTGTACCCTGTCTCCCTCTATATATTTTATTTTGTTTTGAGTTACCCATTCAAAACACCATAATCTTCTCAGTGTCTAAGGGTCTCTAAAGACAGTAATCTGACCCTGGAGGTAAGGTACAAACAGATGGATCACAGAGCATCTGACCTGGTGCGACAAGTGGCTCAAAGTGAACACACACCATGGTTGTGTTTGTGTAAGGATAATGTTTTTGTCATGGAAATTTGTGAGTAGGATCTTTAGGGCACATTTTAGAGACTGGATATCTGCTGCTCACATTCATTCATTCATTCATTCATAAACGTTAAATATTTATTAAATACCTACTGTTTCAGTCAGGACTTAGCAAGGAAAGCAGAAATCACCCCCACTAAGAGAGGATTTTGTAGAGAGATTTGGGCTGGGCGATCAAAGGGAGGCTTGGGTGGTTGAAAACTAGAAGCTCAGAGGGCTGCCCCATGGATGTGGATGGAAACCAAGGCTTCTGAGGAGAAGGTGCTGCTCAGTGGAGATGCACACTTATAGGAGTGGGCTTTCCTCTGTGGAAGGCTGCTGCTTGGCAGGGGTTAGTGTCTCTGATGAGGCTCTGTGAAGCTGGTCGTGGGACTGTGGAAAAAAGCTAGAAACCAGAATGAGATGCTACCAGCAGAACAGCAGGAAAACAGTAAGAAGCAAGTCCGTCCTCCCTCTTTCTGCTAATCTAGGGCTCCTGATTAGCAATGCCTCACAGGAATCCAGTTGACAATGGAGGAATACAGTTTGCCAAGCTCCAATCTCACAGAGCAGTATTTAGAAGGGTGGATTTGGAGCTGAGAGGGAAAAAGAAGTAAATATCCAGCAGACCTAATATGTGCCACAAATCAAGCTCTAGATATAGTTGTGAGCATAATAAAGCCTCCACTTTTATTGAGTATATAGTCTAGAAACAATAATAAAGTAAATGAATAAATAAATAATACTATCCCAGATAGTTATACATTCCAGAAGAAAATAAAACCAAGAAGGGGCTAGTGAGTGACCAGTGAGGTGGTGAAGGAAGGTTATATTAGAAAGGTGGTCTCAGGAAAGAGCAACTGAACAGAGTTCACAAAGATGAGAAGCTCTCTGAAGAGCTTATGTAATCACATTTCCAGCAGAAGAAATAGCAATTAAGACCCTAAGTCAGAAAGTATCTTGGCACAGAGAAGATGACTTTGGAAATGTAGACATGAGACAGATCACACAGACCATGAAATTAGATTTAACTGTTCCAGGTGAAATGGGAAAACATTGGAGAATTTTAAGCAATCTGATTTATGTATTAAGAAAATCATTGTGTCTGCTGTGTGGAGAATGGATTGTTGAGGAACAAGACAGGCCATAAATGCTCACAGGTGAGTTTCATTTGGCTTGCACTGAGTTAAAAAATGAAGCAATGCTCAAACAGTGGTAAATTTCTAATAAAAACCAAATTTCTGGCTTCCATCAGACTATCTCAAGGTCTGGCATTCCTGTGCTCACATGGCCACCATCTATTGATGCTAAGTGACCACTGCCTTTCTCGAAGGGGCAATTTACCAGTAACCACTCACCTCTCATTTTATCCCCAACCAGGCTATTTTTTTTTTCACTAGTATTAGTTGCCCGAACCATATAGCCATTTGAGTTTGTGACTTTTTTTCTTGCCCTCAAGCAAAAATTTTTCATCCTTCACCCCCATTTATAGTAATTTCTTTTCCTTCAGCCCTCAGGTGCACAGAATGACGTAAAACGTAACTCTTGATTCAGGAAGTGCTCTCACCATTGGTCCATGTGTGGACTGCTCGTATCTAGACAATGGAGGGCAGGAGCATGAGCAGAATTCCAGCAAGTTCTTCCCTTTTTCATCCTTCCACATCTAGCCTTGTTGCCTCCTGCCCCAGAGCAAAGTAGATTTTTTCCCAAAACCAATTCAAACAGCCACCAAGAGCTGTATCCTCTCAGTCTCCTGTTTTTCAGTCCAGGTTGATCTTAGAGAGACTAGCATTCATGTAGGTCAGGAATTGAAAACAGAACCTTAAAACACATTATGTTTTTCCAAACATAAAGTCAGCATCCTACAGAGCTGTTTCAACATATGATCAAAGGGAATAACTGTTTGTTTCCTTTCAAAAAGGATTTTTTAAAAGAGCTTGCCCTTTTGGGGACCAGTTTGCTATTAGGTATTTTCCAGCACACAGATTACAATGTACATAAAACTTTGTTTGTATTTTAGCGTTTACTAATTTATAGAAGAGTAAACACAATTAGAAAGATCCTGACATTTTAACAGTAATGTTCATGTATTTGAGGTTACGATTTAATTTAAATAAAATTTAATATAATTTTATATTCTTTTGTTCATTCAAGCATCATATACTTTCTAGTAATTTTATTGTCTCCTATAAATTAATTATTTGGACAGTATCAAATCCCATCCACATTGGAAACATAACTTGGACAACATAAGTTGATAAAAGCGAATTTATGACAATGTAATTATCCAAATTATATCTTAGACAAAACAGTGTAATATTACTATTACATGTGCAAAGAAGTCTATGGAATTCATCATCATGGTCAATGTACTTTATGTAAAACATAACATGGTGGTGTACATGAAGAACATAATGTAGCAAGTAAGTAATACACTTGGCAATTCCATCCTCTTAACTTTTGAGTAGTACTTTTCATTTATTTGCAAAGCATCTGAGGAAATTTATATTCTACCCTACTCCCAAATACTTCCTCCAAATAGATTATTGAGAGGAAGTGGAATTTATTTTAAGCATTTTCTATATAGATTTAATATTTGATTTATTATTCAGTCCCATTTTATCATTAAGTAGAATTCCAGAAAGGATAATGCAAGTGATTGTGTTTGTTATGAGCAGTTTACCATCTTGTTGTTTATTTATAAACCAAGGATTATAACATGGAAAGTCAGAAATCAAAGCTGTCCTGTTCCAAAAATAAAAATCTAAAACTATGGCAGGCACTAAATTTAAGTAATATAGCATTTTTCTAATTCTTTTATAGTTTAAAATGGGAAATAAGGAAAATTTAAGCTTCTTTAGGATAAGGATTACTTATTCACTTGAATCTCCAGAGCCTGGTACAATAAATAGCAGGTATTCAATAAGTATTAATGGAATGACTATTGAATACAAGTGTCTTTAAATGCTTTTATAAGTTATCATATTGCGATTACTATAAAATGAAAATAGGTAGATGATAAAACCCATTGATGAGTAAGTTCAACATTGACTTCAACAAAACTTGGGAATAGTTTGTTGACTCAGGTTTTTAAATATTCTTAAAATTATTTAGATTATTGGAAGTTCATGTAAAAAACAAAAATACAAAAAATAAACCAAGGTCTAAGGCATTGTTTCTCCAAATGTAGTTTTAGACCATTTCTATTTCCAGTTTTATGTTCAGTTCTGGTTAATTATGAGAGGGTACACTACAAAGAGAATAGGCGGGAAAATAGAGACCATGAATCCAGCCAGATGAGGAATGGTAGAAGGTACTGATTCTCAAAGTGTGGTCCTGAACCAGGAGTTTCATCAACACCGGGCAACTTGGAGATGAAAATTCTCGGGCCCCACCCTAGACCTACTGAAACACAGCTCCAGGGATAGGACCCTGCAATGGGTGTTTTAACAAGTCTTCCAGGTGACTGTGAGAACCACTGGCTTAAGGAATTGAAGTGGTGATGCCAAGGAAATAAAATTGAGGCAAAGTGATGTACAATTGAGGAACAATCCTATTAGGGGGATGAGACTAATTCTGAGTATTTCCTGAGGGAATCATAAGCCACAGTGATTGGAGATTATTCACAGCATGGCAAATTTTGGCTCATGATTTGCGAAATATTCATTGACTCCCATCTGTGTACAAGTCCCTCTGCTAAATTCTAGAAAGTAAAAAAAAAAAAAAAAAAATTAAGAAGATATGTTTCTGCCCTTATGGAGCTCAATGTCTTTTGTGAGAGAGGAATAAGCATTTATCCAAGATGTGATGAGAAACCTAGGGAGAGACTTCTCTGTCAGATTGACCAGGCAGGTGAGGCCTCTCTAAGGAGTTGGCACTTGAGCTGAGCTCTGAAGGACTAGACTGTATTTACTAGAGTAAAATGGGTTTCAGTCCAGTTAGAGCTGCTCAAAGGTAAAAGGGAATGAGAGAGAAAAGAGAGAGGGAGAGAGAGAGAGAGAGAGAACTGCCTCATGTTGTTTCAAGCTGCCTTGTCACATGAGGTATCAGGAAGAAGCTGAATCTTTCCTTGGTATATTGAAGAAGAAAGTCTTGCTCTCAGTTGGGTGATATACTCAACACCAATAGGTCACTTCTAAATGCAGATTCTCTTCTATTACTAGCCCAAAGCAAGAAAATAAAGCACAATAATATTTATCTTTGGAACCCCTTCTTTAAAATGAAGTCTTTTTCCACTTTAGTAATGGTCCATCTTGCTCAGTTTTGCCTTCCTCCTGGTCCACCTCCCTGACCACCATGTTTCTCATTACCTCAATCCTCCCTTACCCCATCTTCTACCACAGACAGCCAGGTACTGGTGGTTGACATAATGGTGCAACATGATGCCTTACTCCACCCCATTCTGATAGAGTCATTTAGCAGAGACTCTTCAACAAGGAAAGGTTCTTAATCCAAAAGTCTTGCATTGTATTGGAAATACTTGAAACAGCCAGGAAAGTATGTGCTAGAGGATTTTAGACAGCAGTTGTCACTGGAGTGTTCCTCAACCAACCAGCCCTCCTTCTATCTAGTTCACCATTATTGTAAAAAAAAGTACAATTCAATAGTCTTAGTAGTTATTAGAAATTGAGTAAACTGTTACCAGATCTTTATTCACACCCCACCCTGTGGTATGGACACCAGAAGACCCTTCTGTAATCTGATTCTATTTGGACAGGCTGGGGGAGAGACACTCTAAAATTGAATTTAAAAGTTTGGTGACTCACTGACATTACCTAGTTTTTTTCTTCTGATCCAAATATAGCAGACAATTTAAAACTGATTAAAAAATTCTAAGACAGTAGCAGTCCTAGTCCAAAGGGGCTATGACAGTGGTATGTACCCAAGAGACAAAAGTGAACTATAACCGGCCTACTTTCTTTCTAATCCCTTCTTGGGCACCAGAATCTAGACTTTTGTTTTTTAAAGCGAAAATATCCTTGACTTAAACACACACACACACACACACACACACACACACACACACACACACTTTTGAAGTCCTTTCTTTTTGAGTGATAGGACTCTTACTCTCTCTCCTCTATTCTATCCATTGGTTGTCCTACTCACTTACATTTATGAATTGATTAAATGTTGAATTCTCAGACTTGATTCAGCCTTCACAATATTGTGTCTGCTCTTGTCCTGCTCTGTCCTAGATACGCATTTCAATTTTCCACTGGGGGGTTGGTTTGAAACTGGAGTGATATTTTGTGTGAGAGTATGTCTCAAAGTTTGGATAGATGTTTACAGAGATGGAACTGGACCTCCAGAATGTTCTAATGATTACATAAGGCCCATGAAGTAAGTCTCCGGACTTTTCCAACCCTGGAAACTACATAGTACATGGAATAAAAGCAGAGAATTCAAATCCTTGTTTAGGAAATTCTTTTGCCACATGCTATGTGCTCTGGGCAAGTTACCGAAAACTTAGTCTTAGAAAGCGAAGACTCAGTTTCCATTTCCAGTTTCAGCGTTATCACCTGTTTTTAGAATCCTAAAGGAATCACGTTAGTTTAATCATAACAGGAAAAATAAGTTTTCGGTTTAATCATTTGAGTATTTATAATACTTTGAGGTGTAAGGCTATGTCAAGAAATCATTAAATTCCTTGGGCAAGGATGATGTAACATGGTTCATAGGTAACTTGTAAAAATCTTGGGAAAAAATTACTCTTTAGGAAAGCAGTATCCCAAGGGTTGCACATTAAAGAAATGAGCCTGGTATCCCAGATCTCCACAATATAAACTATAATTAGTAAGAAAGGGTTGTATAGTTTGATCCTTCCCTAGAACTATTTTAAGTTAGAACCAACATAGCCATGCAAACTGCTGCTGATCAATTTCTTGCTTATTTAATAACGTAGAACAATCCTTCAAGACTTCATTCAGCAGTCAGATCATATCACATTCCCTTTCACACACCTATCCTATCACTTGACTCTGTACAAAACCACTTTTAAGAAATAAACTTGTTGACAGGCACACACAAATTCATACGTGTGTGTGTGTGTGTGTGTGTGTGTGTGTGTACATGAAGTTGATTTGAAAGCAAAAAGAAAAGACTAGATCTGGCCTAATTTTGGCTTGAAATAAAATATGAAATTACCTTGCCACTATGAAAACATAAGTGTGGCATATATCATAAAGTTAAACTCCTTAGTTTTACTTTAAACTATTTAAACTCCTTAGCTTTTAATTAAAAATTAAATTCCTGATTCTTCTAATCATTTATAAATGTGATGGACAGGACATTAAAGAGTCGCATACATGTACTTACACCACTTCATTGGTATTTTCATTTTACTTTTATTCAAAGATAAATGTTTCAGAATAAAAGCATTCATAAACAGACATTTAAACAACTTGGAGGGGGTTGAAAAATATGAAGAGACTGCCTCTGCAGCACTTTCTGCACAACCCTTTGAAGACCATAAACATGTATTGGTATTTCTCACGTAACCCAAAGGCTAGTATTTACCATCAGTTAACAAGAAAAGACCCCAAATCACATATCATATTTTATAACTTTCCAATGTTTGCTATAAATGAGAAGCAGAGTCCTATTTCATGCAAGATTGGTGTGCGCCCAAGCTTAACCCTTGTCAGAATTTGAAGGCTAGATTGGCTGGTACACAAATCTGCCTTCTGCTTTCTTTTCTGTTAAATGAAAAATTAAATAAATAGGTGCAATTGTAAAGGCTGTCAACAGTATTTGCACTGTAGTTTTAAGATACAGTAACAGTCATTTGAATGATTTATTTTCTAATTATTTGTCAAAACGATGTGATTAGATATCATGCTCCATCGTGGGTTTCATGTAAGTAGCCCAATTAGCTGCACTCTGGCTCCAAAGGGCACCTTCACAGAGCTTCTGGGTTCTAAGAAGAGACAACTCATTCCCTTTGCCTCTTCATAGAAAGGCTACTTCTTTTTCTTTTACACTATGTGAGATTTATGGGCTTAACCTCTGGCCCATAGGGTAGAAGATCAGGGTACATGCCTTCATTTATTCTTGAAAGTTATTGCACACTCTCTACTCTAACTGCCTTGTCCTTCAGGATGCCATTGGTGGAGTCACATAGCTCTGTATTAACATTTGGAAATGGCTTTTACCTTTTGGGTCATTTTATGATGTCATTTCAGTGAGTTACTCATTTGCAATATTACTTAACTGATTGGATAAAATACTCTTTCTGCACTAGTACAAAATAATTATTTTGCTTTAGCTATAATGAATGCATTTAAGTTTGCATAAAGTTTCTACTCAATTGTTTTTTTCTCTGGAGTAGAAACAGGGCAGTGATGGTAGAAGAGAATTAACTCGGTCAAGTTCCATGAAAAAGATCAATATAATCCATGACCCTGAGCACTTCAATGAATTATTTGGAAAGCCGTAGGGTAGATCTGTAGAATTAAGCAAAAGAGTGTCATGAAGAATTACTGGGGGCGTTGAGGGGTGGTGGGTTTATATGTTACATCAGATTAAATTCTTTAAACCTATTAAATACACATTCTCCTTTTAGCTTATAAACTCATTTGAAATCAGTTTTTAATTTGCAGCATATTCCTATCACATTTGTTTCTTTAAAACAAACAAATCAAAAGGACCCAAGTTTAGCAAGCTATAAAGGGAAATAGGGACATCAGCCCTCCCTTGTAGGATCCCCCCTCCCCCAACTGTGTGAGACTTTCCATTCAAAGCAAAGTCAGAGGTTTTTATCAGATATATTTTAACTTTTATTTTAGATCAGGGCAAGTCTCTCAGACATGCTTAAATCTGTAATATAAAGCATATTGAAAGCTAGAGTTAACTATTCCGTTTGTTTGAATAATGTAGTTACTTTTATTCTAAGTTTGTTTGAATCTAAATAGCCCCAGCTAAAATTTAGCTTATCTCTTTGCACAAGGCCAAATTATCACAGCCCCAATCTCAAGAATCTTTTAAGCTTTTATTATTGTTATTATTATTTTTTCTAAGTCATCCAGAGGAGGAAGGTCTCAGCAAAATCTCCCTTAGTGATGCAAACGTTAAGTTCCTCTGATTTGGAAAGAGCAGAGTAAGCAAAACAATAAAAAAGGATCAGTGAAAGCTTTGGGCTTCATCATCCTTTGGAGGGGTTTGAAAGGCAGCAGGACTGATTCCAGTTCAGCAAGAATTTGTTTATTTTGCTTATCTCTGGACAGAACTAACAGTCTTAATGGTTTTCAAGGGCCTTAACTGGTCCTGGGTTCATGTGGCCATTTGCAGATTAATGTGCCTATTTGCAAATGATCATATTTCCACATATCATTTGTAACATATACACTGTAAGTTGTTACAAGATTTGCAGTCTAGTGAAATAAATACCATCCACTTTTAAATCCTCAAAGCATATTGTCATAGCATCGAGCAAACACATGTAAATGCCTTTTCAAGTTTTGCTGCTCATTGACAGATATCTTTGCGTACCCATGGGCAGCACAGGCAAAAACCACACACAAATTAAAATGAACCATAATTCCATATTTTGATGCATTCTCTTCAGTTTGAAATTTCACAAAGTGTAAACAAATGAATATAAAGAAGTGGAAAATACAGTGAAATTCAGTACTGAGGAAATAGATGGAATGAACTGGAACATTTTGTTTACATATAGTTTAACATACATAATTGATGACTTAGTGAAGAATCCAGTAAGTATTTAGTCCTTGGGTCCTACTGCTCTGAAACAACTAGCAATTCTGCAGTCAATACAGAGATTCAATAAGTAATATGGTAGACAAGTGATTCAAAATCTTGGCTACTCATGAGATTACAGGGGGAGCTTTTGAAAGTCTGCTGGTGCCTGAGCCCCAACAGATACACATGAAATATCTGGGCCCTAGAATTTGGTTTTAAAAGAGGATTAGTGATTCTAATGTTTGAATTGAGAATCAAAATTTTAGATCAATGGTTCTCATACATTATTTTAGGTTACTTGGAAGGCTTGTTAACATACAAACTGCTGGGCCTCAACCCTAGAGTTTTTGATTCAGTAAGTCTCTGATGGGATTCAAGAATTTATAGTTTTAACAGGTTCCCAGGTGATGCTACATGATGCTAACACAGCTGTTCCAGGTACCATGCTTTGGAGAACCACTGTTGTACATGATTCTGTATTGACTGACTGAAAAACCACATAATACCCAGGTATAGTAATCACATATATTTTGGTTGATTGGAGAAAAAAAATAAAATCCCTCTCTCCCCCAAAAAGTATAACAGGATGTTAAAAAGAAAGTTTCTGCTGAAATCTCAAAAATGACAGTGGTCAAAGAGTCTTGAAAAAGATGATTATGAAACTATTATACAACTCTTAAATCCTTCCCCACATTGAGAGTAAAAAGGCTGGAAGGTTTTTAAATATTTCTTTGGAGAGAGCCATGCTTAAGACTTAATCCCCATCTTCAAGGAGCGAGTTAGAGGTACCTGTTCTGCTGGGAACATATTTCCTGGTTTGTTCCAGACTGAAGAGTTTCTCAGGACAAGAGAGTTTTGGTGCTAAGACATGGACAGTCCTAAGGAACTAGGATGGTTTGTCTCCCTCCCTCTGTGCCCTCATGCCAAACCTAATGAAAGCATTTGGATAGCTAAAGACATGCCTGTAGGTGAGGCTACAGAGGTATTGAGTAAGACTCCAGCTTCCATAGCTGCCGATAGGCAAGCCAAAGGGAAGGTGACAGATTTGGGTTCAGTTTATACTCCCAGAGTTATGGTTAAGTATGCAGTAGGGTTTCTTGTGGACAAAATATGAGCACATGTGAAAAAGCCAGTGGGAGTCATGTTAAGTTTTGACCAAATAGAACTTCCTGGATGGGTGAATGCCTTGCAGTGGGAAGAGGAGAAGGGATGTTGTGTCAATGGCAACAGTTGATAATGAGCTCTAGGAAGGTAAATCATTAGGATTAAGGAATTGAGGGTAAGAGGTAAAATGATGGAGAGGAGAAGGAGGCTCTGAATAACCCATGGAAATTCCCACAAGAGGAAGAGCTTTAGGCACCTGCCATGCCCAGAGAGTGCAAAGGCACGTCACTATTTTGAAAAGAGCACAGCTCTACTCCCTGCCTTCCAGCCTGCAGAAGGCCCAGCTGAAGGAGAGAAGAACATGGAACTTTAACTCAAATATGGGTTTTGATTATTATATAGAACTGGACATTTTACATTATTGAACAGAAAATGCATTTATTCCCTTAAAGTAAATTTGTCATTTAAGAATGACCAAAGTGTCATGCCTTCCAGGGACAAAGGAAGGACTTTCTCCATTGGATTCAATTTTAAGGTACAGTGGGGTAAAAAGAACGTTTTGCAATTTTACTCCATGAGTTCTGCTTGTCCAACATATTGGTTGTGCAAACATACATTTTTTAAAAAGGAAATTAATAAAAGATGTATTGACTCACTAAATGGGAAGTTAGCATTAGTTCTAGCTAGGTCAAGGAGAATAAAAAAGTGGTATCAGTGATTTCCAACTCTTGGCTCTTTTTTTCTTCTCTGATGGTGGAATTCTCAGGCATACCATCCCCACCTGGTTCAAGATGTCTAGAAGTTTTAGATTTAAATCACCTTTGTGAATCAATTTGAGAATTATCCTCAGAGGTCTCTGACTGTCCCCACTTGTTCATTCTTATACCAATTATTATTAAACAAATTCAATGCTTTCAATGGCCAAGCCTGGGTCCCCTAAATTGGGGGAAGGATTTGGTCAGCGATACATAAGTCATAAGAGAGAGGGGATTCTTTTAACAGAAGAAGAGTGGAGAAGCAAAAGGTTGTGGGCTAGGCAAAATAGTAGTCAATGCAGTCTCACTGTGTTAATAAACGTTTGATGGATAAATTGGTCATTTACAAGTATCTCTTCTTTCCTTGTTTGCAATGAATTGGTCCTAGATCTCTTTTATGACTAAGTATGGTAGGGTTATAATGTTGAACTTCAGGCTTATAATTTTTTATATCACCAAAACTTTCAACCATTAGTATATAAGACTAAGCAACAGAGGCTTCCCAAGTATGCCTTATAAATCTACTAAAAATCTTAATTTGCTTAATCTCTCTAGCACAATTTAATTGCATAGTTTTCATATGCAATTTAATGTTGCATTTCTATTAAAAGTAATATTAAATATATTTTTTAAATTGACATTAAAAGCAGAATTTTTTGCACCATCAAATCTAAGAAGAGAATGGGAGAGAAGATAGAAAGTGACTTCATAGATGATGGTCCTTTGCGTAAAAGTGTGACATTACTGAGCATCCATTAATAATGGAAATTACAGGATATGGGGAGGGGGAAGGGTAAGCTGTGACAAAGTGAGAGAGTGGCATGGACATATATACACTACCAAACGTAAAATAGATAGCTAGTGGGAAGCAGCCGCATAGCACAGGGAGATCAGCTCGGTGCTTTGTGACCACCTAGAGGGGTGGGATAGGGAGGGTGGGAGGGAGGGAGACGCAAGAGGGAAGAGATATGGGAACATATGTATATGTATAACTAATTCACTTTGTTATAAAGCAGAAAGTAACACACCATTGTAAAGCAATTATACTCCAATAAAGATGTAAAAAAAAATGGAAATTATTATTAAGAAGAAATTGGAAGGAGTTTGAGCACAAAACAGTTGTGGCCATTTGGAATTCTTTCAAAAGACATTGATGAGTTTTTCTCATTAGTTAACAAAATCTCCTTTATGAATTATTTGGTTATTCTCCAGTGGCTAGATCAGAGCTTGGGTATAATTTTGTATTCCTGGTAGAGAATCAGGACGATGCTCTTAAACAGGTACTCCAAAAACTGGATTAGTGATGTAACTAAAAATTTGAATAAAATCTTCCAACTGTGAGATTCAGATGAGAAGAATGATCCTTACCTGTATGGAGAGGGAGTAAACATTTCTTTTGCTCTTAGGAGTGTATGTATGCACGTATTTTTTTCTGAATTCCGGGCATGAGCTTGGATCAGTTGAGGTGGCTGAGGAGTAGAATGATGGCTAAAAAGGTAGGGCTGATATTGAGAATGATTCTTTAACCCTTGATTAGACTTTCAGTATTTGTTTGCTAGGGCTGCTATAACAAAATACCATAGACTTGCTGACTCAACAGAAATTTATTTTTTCATGGTTCTGGAGGCTAGATGATCAGGGTGTTGGCAGGTTTGGTTTCTTCTGAGGCCTCTCTCCTTAGCTTGCAGGTGGCTGCCTTCTTGCTGTGTCCTCGTACAGTGGTACTTCTGTTGTCTCTGTTGTCTGTGTCCTAATCTCCTCTTCTTATAAGGACACCAGTCATACTGCATTAGAGCCCAAATGTATGACCTCATTTTACCTTAATCACCTCTTCCGTGATCCTATCTCCAAGTAGTCATATTCTGAGGTACTGGGGGATTAGGGCTTTAACATATGAATTTTGTGGGGAGACAATGCAGCTCATAATGCTTTCTAATTTACAATAAATATAGCTCTGTTGAGTTATAGAAAAAGCTACTTATTCTTGCTTCAGAGATGCTATTTGGCAAATTAGTATCCTCTTTTTACTGAAAAGAAAACTCGGAGATTAGAAGTTGAAAGTCTTGTCCAAGGTCACTGGATGGACAAAGAGCTGAACTTGCATTAGAATTCAAGGTTTTCTGTAACTGTTCCCTCTATTCCATCACCACACCACTTTTTAACTCTTTATTTCAACTGAGGGAATTATAATACAACATTGAAATGAGAAATAAGGAAGGAAAAAGAGTTGGGTAAGACAGGAAAAATGCTGCCACATGGAAGGTCACTTCACGTAAGAATGGCACAGAAAATATATGGGTATGGAGGCAGAAAATTGAGTACTGACAAAGTAGGGAGTTGCCTTTTCACATGACTGAGTGCACAGGATCCTATCTAACCAAGTTAACTGTTGACTATTGATTTTTTAAGACTTCAGAAATTAGTCAATAGTTCCAATGTGATTAATTTATTCCAACTTCCCAGGCCAAAAAAAAAAAAAGTCCAATTCAAAAATTTGGTCACATCCCAAACCACTAAATTAACTGATGTTTAGTTGTATCTTTATGATCAGTGCCATTTTTTGGTCTAGTACATTTAACAATAATGACAACAAAAATAAATATGGAAAGAAGAGAGGTCCCCATCTGCACACAGTTCACATACGCACTGCTATGTTATTTATAACACATATTAGGGCCTTGCTTAATTGATAAGTTCTCTATGTACACTTGCTAAATAAAATATGTTATCTTGAAAAAGCAGAAATTCAGGTATTGTATGGGACAGAAAGTAGAAACCATTTCAGGTTAGAGCTGTTATTAAGAAATTTCTCCTGTGTTTTTTGTATGAAAATTCCTAAAATTTGGGACACTTGGACTAATCACATATGAAAGAAGATGGGTCAGATGAGATCAGATTACTTTGCACCTGACTTCTTTTTTGTTGTTGTTTTGTGAGGGGATAAACTAACCACAGAAATGGGGGAGATGTTAATATTTTCTCTTTAACTCATCTTTAGGTTTTAGAAATATAACACATTTGTGAGGTGGGATGAAGTCTGGCTTTTAATAAAATAAAGAATAGTAGCACAAAGCAGGAAGATCAAGAGAAATTAAGACATAAAATTCTGAAGCAGGTCAAGGGATAGATAAGAGATTGCAAGGTTAGACATTAAATCTTATAGTTTCCAAGCTGGCCTCCAGAAGGGACATAGCAGGTTAAGAAGCAGAGGCCCAAAAGGAACAATATTCCATGCTGCAATCAGAGAAAGAGAGGATCGTAATTATGTGCATATGTTTGTGCTTTACAGAGTTCTGATACTAATCAGTGTGTATATCTATATATGTAAATACCAGATCAATGAAAACCTCTCCATGTGTGTGCATTCAGCTCCATGCACATCTTTAGTTAGATTTATAGATAAATATACACAGAGAAGCTAATAGAATATGAATGAGAATCTAAGTTAAAGTAACATGGATCAAAAACTGGCTGCCACAGGTTTGGAGCTCAAGCACTCAATGCCTACAAGTTGTAGGGTTTTTCTCACTATGTTACTGAAATTGGGAGTTGGTCCAAAGTGTAAACAAAAAAGGACTGAATTTCTGCAACATGATCTAGTCTGAGGTACTCAGAAGGCCACCCAGAAGCTCCTGTTGATGTAGGAATCTGCCCCCTAAGGACCCCAACAAGTCCTAAATGGCTCATGTGGGCAGGGTGACTCACGCTGGCTACCTTCTTACTTCCCAAGGTGATTTGAGGTTTGGAATCTAGCACTAGAGAACCCACTTTGGGTTAATGTGCTGAAATAGATCTCTGGGAATATGAACAGAATGGAGTAAATGAATGCATGTATCTTATATTCTTGGCTTCATGAATCCTTGTATTATGTCCTCCTTCTTTGAGAATACAGTTTGATGATCTGATGAGTAAATTTCTTTCTTTCAGGCAAGATATCCTCTTCTGTGTTTCTCGTTCTCTCTCCCTCATACACATTTTTGCACTGATCAAATTCCGGAATGACAATATAAGATGGAACACTCTCAGAAAGAGGTCTTTCTCCTGACCATTCCTACATTAGAGCCACATGAAATAACATCTGTGCACAGAAGATGAAAATCATTTAGTAGAATGTACATATTTCGGGTAGCTGAGCTCATTTACTGACTGGTTGAGATGATTTAGCAATACCATTGCACCTTGAATGCAGCTTCTTTGAGCTTATTTCATGTGGTTGAGCTCATTAGTTTTGTCAGTTACTTTGGAGGTAGGTATGTACACAAAACCTGTTTTGTATGGTGGGGAGGCCTCAGGAAATAGTCCTTCGCGACTCTTATTTGAAACACGATTTTGAAAATTTAACTCAAAATGTGTGCCATATTTATTTAACATGATCATGATTGGTCTGAAAATACACACGGATTTTTTATAAGTGTATTCTTCTCTATAGTTTAATGTAACTGAAAAAGCAGAATGGTTTCTACACCTTTTCTACCTTCCTCCCATCCTTCATATATCATCAGGAATTTATTCAATGATTCAGAGGAAACATAAACGTTGTTAGTTTATAAAATAGGGTTTTATTTTGGAATAAGTTTAACCAACAGGTTTTTTAAAAAAATCAACTTTTTAAAAATATTTTTTACATGATCAGTAACATGATATATTGGTGATTTTAAAAATTTATTTGATACAAGCTATAAAAATTCCTTGGTGATGTAGCTATTACTCTTTATGAATATGACTCAGCTAATAGCACACCTTCACCTTTTCAAGGATTCATCTTGAACTCCTGTTATTAAAGCAGTAAGGTACAGTGGAAAGAACCAAGGCTTTGGAATTCTATGGAATAGCAGATTTATTAGTCTTACTTAGCTGTAATTTATGAATATGACTTAGCTAATAGCACACCTTCAGCTTTTCAAGGATTCAACTTGAACTCTTGTTATTAAAGCAGTAAGGTATTGTGGAAAGAACCAAGGCTTTGGAATTCTATGGAATAGCAGATTTATTAGTCTTACTTAGCTGTAATTTCCTAATTGGAAGAAAAGGAGATAACTTGTTTTTAAAGATTAGAAATAATATGTAAAGTGTCTGACATAGTCATGGATTGCAGTCTGTGAACTTGTAGTATTCATTAATTATTGTTTTCCACCAAGTTTTCTACATACCTTCTAGATATATGTCCACAGAAAATTTGTGTGCGCTGCTTCACAGGAGAACATTTGCTAAACATGCTCATATATCTGTTCTTTTTTAAAGACAACTCTAATGACATATCTTTGATATAAAAATTATATACATTTAAGATGTGCAACCTGAGGTTTTGAGGTGTGTATACCTCGCGAAACGATCACCCCAATCGGGCTAAACAACTTATCTATCACCTCTACGTAGTTATTGTGTGTGAGTGTGTGTGCAAGTGAGACAGAAGATTTAATTTAAGATCTATCCTCTTAACAAATTTCAAGAACACAATACAGTATTGTTAACAATTGTCATCATGTTATATATTAGATCCCCAGAACTCACTCATCTTATAACTAAAAGTTTGTACCCTTTGATCACCATCTCTCTAATTCCCATCTCACCACCATTGGAACCCATCATTCTACTCTCTGTTTCTATGAATTCAACTTTTTGAGATTCCACATATAAGTGAGCTCATGCCAATGTGTCTTTCTGTGTCTGGATTATTTCACTTAGCAGGATGTCCTCCAGATTTATCCATGTTGTTGCAATGGCAGTCTTCCTTTCTTTATTATGACTGAATAATATTCCATTGTCTGTGTAAATGATATTTTCTTTACCCTTCATCTGTTGACAGCCATCTGTTTCCATACTTTGGTTATTGTGAATAATGCTGGAATGACCATGGGAGTGCAGATCTCTCTTCCAGATCCAGATTTCAGTTCCTTTGAATATGTACCCAGAAGAACTATTATCTGTTCTTGGTGGCCATTTGCTATCTATCTCCTTCCTGACTGAAGAGGCTAGATGCCACGAGCTTAGCAAAATCTATTTGCAGAATGGGTTATTATCCTCTTTACACAGGGCTGCTGGTCCCATCCTGAGAACAGCAAAGGGAGATTACAGCAAAGACCTTTGGAAGACAGAGGCAACCATTACGTAGGAAGCAGCTTCAACTCTCTAAGGTGATTTTTTAAAAGTCTAAAGTCACTTCAAAGAAAAACAAAGAAAGAAAAAAATGGTTCAAAAAGATGTCAGAAATAGTATTTAAACATTGGTAAGGTTGATTGATTATTTTCTTCTTTTATACATGGCACATTTTTTGAGCACATCTAATGAGCATTTATTGACTCACATTCTCCATTCATTACCAGGATTTATTGACCCTAGAAATTAATATTGACTGGGGCAAAACAGCCACTGACTTCTCTTGCCGGTCAATAAATCTGGCGATGGAGAAACACCAAACCAGGAGTCAGGATATTTTTTCTTAGTGTTGTTCTTTCCTTTGCCCTAGGAAGAATGTCAGTGCAGCTGCCTGCTTCCAGTGGGCCTATCATGTTTTTAAAAAATTTAGTAGTGGGCCATTTAGAGTCTGTTTCCAATTTACATTGTGCACTAATAGGGCCTGAATATAAAATTTCCTTCAGATGCATTAATATGTGTAGGTATAATGAAGCCAAAGCATTTTTATCACAGTTAAATTTCATAAATAATGTCAGAAGAAAGAAAAAGAAAAAGCAGTAAATTTAACACATGTGACAATAACCTAGAAATTTTAAACAGTTTACGCATTTCAAAAGATATAGCTGGGACCTAGTCAAGTCGCCCCGTCTTTATGGATTTCAATTCTTTTTTCTGTAAAATGAAGTGTTTAATTGGTCTTTGAGATCTCTGATCTTTGAGATTTCTTGATCGCAATAAGATCAAGAAATTATAAATGCTTTTCAAAAGCTAGAATTTGTACATATGGGTTGTTCTTTCAGTCTGAACCCCATGAAGAAACTGTTTAAGATTTGGGAAGAAGTAACAAAGAAGTAGGGCATATCATTATATATACATATTATTCTGAACAAT
Source organism: Monodon monoceros (assembly GCF_005190385.1). Taxonomy (NCBI): domain Eukaryota; kingdom Metazoa; phylum Chordata; class Mammalia; order Artiodactyla; family Monodontidae; genus Monodon; species Monodon monoceros. The sequence continues at coordinate 90,492,048 of NW_021703777.1, forward strand.
TTGCTTTGTATAAAAATGGATGTCTGGGGCTTCCCTGGTGGCGTGGTTGTTGGGGGTCCGCCTGCCGGTGAGGGGGGTGCGGGTTCGTGCCCCGGTCCGGGAAGATCCCACATGCCGCGGAGCGGCTGGGCCCATGGGCGGTGGCCTCTGGGCCTGCGTGTCCGGAGCCTGTGCACCGCGGCGGGACGGGTCACAGCGGTGAGAGGCCCGCGTGCCGCAAAAAGAAAAAAAAAAAAAGGATGTCCGGCAGCTTCTTGATTTAAAGGAAGAATGTAGAAGTAGTAAGAGTATAGGATTTGAAGTTTAGAGATCTGGCTTTGAAGCCTAGAGCTGTCCTGAGTATGTGTGTTTGCATGTGTGCATGTGTGCATATGTGCATGAGTTATTAAAATAAATTAGCACTTCTGTGTATGAATCATTTCTCAAATACTAAGCACAATACCTTGCAAAGTCACGTGTTTTTCATTGACAAGGTTGACATTCAAAGAAATCGAGCTGCTTGCCCAAAGTGAATCGCTATGATGCCATTTGACTCCTTGCCAGCCTGACTTCCAAGATCTTGCTCTGTGAGGTCACGCAGTTTCCCTGAACTCCTGCTCTTTCCATGGCAAAATGGGCAGCCCCAGCTCAGGGACAGAAGGCACTGGGAGACCTGTATCGCTGGTGGAGTCGAACAGAAATGTCAGTTGTGACTGGTGATTACAGTGATGATCATCTTATCTTAGAGACGGTCACTTGGAAATTATTTCCCAATGAAAGGTCACCATGAGTAACACAGAACTTAAAGCTGTAAGTAAATCTAGAACCCAAGTAGGTCTTTGTAAAATGCTGAGGAAATCCGTCTGGCAAAAAATGCCAAGTAATGTGGAATGTGTAGAGAGAGATGGGTCCTTTGCCTTTTCCGCCACTTAACGCTGCCCATCTTCTGCCCCTCACCTGGATGCTCAGGCCTTTCTAGCTCCTAGATCACTCTAACATCCACCTTGGCGTACATTCATAACAGAAGGGGAGCAGCAAATTAGGGGGTCAGCGTATGGCTTTGTGTTCAGAAAGACATTGGAGTGAATCCAAGTTTGCTGCTTATTAGATGTTAAATTTTAAGAAATAATATTCTGAAGCACAAGCCTCCTTCCCTGAAAAACGGGGATAATAATAAGACTGATCACATATGATCCTTGAGAGAATAAATTCAGCAGTGGCATGTGAAGCACAATGAGCATTGCTTAGCTCACCCAAGTTCCCAAGAAATGTTGGTCACTGTTATTAACAGCTTAAAGACGTCTTCCAACCATTTTAAAAAGGATCAGTGTCTCTTTTTTTTGAATTATGGTTTTCTCAGGGTATATGCCCAGTAGTGGGATTGCTGGGTCATATGGTAGCTCTATTTTTAGTTTTGTAAGGAATCTCCATACTGTTCTCCATAGCAGCTGTATCAATTTACATTCCCACCAACAGTGCAACAGGGTCCCCTTTTCTCCACACCTTCTCCAGCATTTATTGTTTGTAGATTTTTTTGAAAATGGCCATTCTGCCAGTGTGAGGTGATACCTCATTGCAGTTTTGATTTACATTTCTCTAATGATTAGTGATGTTGAGCATCCTTTCATGTGTTTTTTGGCAATCTGTATATCTTCTTTGTACTACAATGTTCATTGCAGCACTGTTTGCAATAGCCAGGACATGGAAGCAAACTAAGTGTCCATCGACAGATGAATGGATAAAGAAGATGGGGCACATATATACAATGCAATATTACTCAGCTGTAAAAGGAAACAAAATTGAGTTATTTGTAGTGAGGTGGATGGACCTAGAATCTGTTATACAGAGTGAAGTAAGTCAGAAAGAGAAAAACAAATACCATATGCTAACACATATACATGGAATCTAAAAAAGAAAAAAAAGAAAGTTTCTGATGAACCTAGGGGCAGGACAGGAATAAAGACATAGACATAGAGAATGGACTTGAGGGCATGGGGGTGGGGAAGGGTAAGCTGGGACAAAGTGAGGGAGTAGCATTGACATATATATACTGCCAAATATAAAATAGGTAGCTAGTGGGAAACACCTGCATAGCACAGGGAGATCAGCTCAGTGCTTTGTGACCACCTAGAGGGGTGGGATAGGGAGGGTGGGAGGGAGATGCAAAGGGGAGGGGATATGGGGATATATGTATACATATAGCTGGTTCACTTTGTTATACTGCAGAAACTAACACAACCTTGTAAAGCAATTTTACTCCATTAAAGATGTTAAAAAAATTTAAAAAAATAAATAAAAAGGACCAGTGGCTTTCACAGGTGATCAAATTCAAGGATAAAGGCAGAGTCAAGTTAGCTTGTATTAGAAACTGAAAGGCCTTCTCTCCTTCCCTGTGATTGTTCCTTGCAGACATTTCTATCCTGCCTAAGGGCAATCCCTGCCCTGGTCATGACAAGTTCTCTGGTCATGACAAGTTCTCTTACAAACTGGTAAAAATAAAAAGGTACAAGTATAAATGAGAATTGAGCCCTCTACCTAGCCATATCATTTTTGTGAAATTATTTATCTTGAGGTCTTTTCTATAACTAGAATGCTCCCTGAGGTCCTTGGCAATGCCACGAGCCTGGGAATCCTAGCGTTTACAATAGCCAGACTGTTTATTGAGGCATCATGACCAGGAAGGAACAAGATATAGGAAATGAACAGTAGTCTAGGATATCTGGCGCTGGTCCTGGCTCTATGAATAAACTTGTGGGGCAAAGCGTAAGGGATTTAACTAGCAAGAGCCTCGTGTCTCTATCTATGAATTGAGCAATGATGATTATTTTCCAGGAGCATTTTTGAGAGTCGAATGGTATCTTCTAATCATAGATCCAATCCATGTAAGGAGGACATACAGGGGTTTGTCTTCCTTCTTTCTTTCATCCCCTTTCTATTCCCTTTACGTCTCTGTCCCTCCGTTTATTGAATCTTTCCTGCCAACTCCCAGCTGTCCATAGACTCTCAGCTTCCCCTACTGTAACATCTCAAAAGATGCTTACTTTCTATAGGGGAGCCATTATCACAGGGTTATATAACTGCTTATTTAATTGCCTGGCTTCTCCTAAGCACTTGGAGTTCCACTAGGGCAAGGTTTCTGCTTCAATTGCTAAATTGTATATGATCTTCATTCACCATGTTGCCTGACACGTAGTAGACACTCAGTTGCTATTTGTTATGCCAAGCTGTGATGGACATTGGGGAAAAAGACCTAGTGACCAGTCTCTAAGAGCTCACATATACTGCCTACAGGTGACATCATTGAGTGACTCTTTACTCAATCATTCATTCATTCCACAGTTATTAGTGAACATCTACTATGTGCCAGGTACCATCTAGGGATACAGGGATGGAACAATACAGATACTATCTTTGCTCTCAGTGACTTATATTCTAGTGCGTAGAGATTGACTATGAACAAACAAATGAATAAACAAGATGGCCTCAGACGATTGCTCTGAAGATGATATAATAGAAAGATAGATTGGTCAATGAAGGTCTTGAAGGGGTTACTTCAGATCGTGCACTTTAGGAAAGGTCCTCTGAGGAGGTGATATTTGAACTGAGGAGTGATGACAAGCTAGGGCAGCATAGAAAGCTATAAGGGAAATACATTCCTGGTAGAGGGAAGAGCACGTAAGAGTCTCATGTTTGGAGGAAGTTTGGGTTGGATGAAGGAAGAAGAATGGGGCCTGTGCGTCTGGAATATGGTGTTGGGGTAAGTGTAAGGCATGAGGTCCAACAGGCAGACAAAGGCCTTACAAGTTAGAGCCCCTGGACATATCTCCTCATCTAGTCTCTTCTAGGTTCTCTGTGCTCAATGAAAGCACTGGGAACAGGTTCCACAAGCAGCCAGCTCAATAATTTAAACTTAGGGTGGGCTGAAGAAAAACTTGAATTCACGAGACCTCTGCAAAACCAAAACACCAGCCAACCAACCAACCAACCAACAGACAACGCCCCCACCCCTCCCAAAAAAACCAACACAAAAACAAAGAAACACATGGTTCAAAAAGCAGGAAAAAAAGAAAAGCATAAAAGTATGGAGGAGATTCCATTTGTATAAACGGATTTTTTTTAATGAAAAGAAATATTTTGCAAATGCCTGTTTTCCACACAGTCGGGTATCTCATATAAAATGAAGCCAGGCTGAGAACAAGAGAATTATCAGTCTTTAGGGGACCGTCCCAGAAAATGTCCTTTGCTATTTGCTCCTGGGAAACGATGGACGGACACAGATAAGAAAACACTGGGATTCCACGGTCCATCATTTTACAGGAGATATAGTTCCCGTAGGATTTTCTTAGCCAAAGAATCTAGAAAGTGAAGGAAACACATTTTTGTCTGCTGTTTTGTTTATAAACACATCTCTCTGTCCTTTTAAAAAAATTTAATAAATCTGTGTACTTTTTTCCAGAAGGAAAAAAATGCCAGTGCTGACACCTTGCTCCCTCATTCCTTTCCCAGTAACCTCCACATTTTTTACTGATGTTGTCATTAGGGAATGCCAGGGAAAAAGCTTAGTGCTTTCTGTGAAAATCGTTTCACTAAGGGAAGCAAGACAGCTAAGTGATAAGATAATTTAAATGGCAGCAGGAAAGGCACTTAAAATGGCTGAGGGTATAAATGACAGAAAGAACAGAAATGAGAGGTTTCGAAGATGTGGTGTAGGCATCAACTTGGGAGACCGTGGGAAAGGGCACCCAGAGCATGGCGGTATTTTGCATTTTTCTTTCTATCAGAACAGGGAATTCTCAGTCTTGGAAATAGAAAAGACAGCTATTGAAAATTAATCTTTCAAATAAAAAAGGAATATAAAATGACTTCTGAAAGGCAAGGGGAAAAAAAGCGTTGACTGGGTCCCTCTTCTGAGTCAGACCCTGTGTACTGTACTTCTCTTGTATTATTTATTCCTCCCTCAACTCAATAAGGCAGGAATCCTTACTCCATGTTAGTAAAGGAAGAAACTTGAGCTCAAAGAACGTAAGAAAATCACTCAAACATCATCTTGCTGGTATGCAGTGGAGCGCTGATTAGAAGTAGATTTTTTGACTCTGATTTCCAGGCCAGCCTTAGGTGCTATTGTAATTCTTCTTAAATGCAGTGGTGTAGGGAGCTCACACTAGTGATACATCACCATCATCACCATCGTCCTAATAAGCTGATGGTTATCTATTTTAAGAAAGAACCTAAGAGAACATACAAGGAAATGATTTTTTTTAGTGTAAAGTATTTATACGTTACATAAACTTGGTTTAAAATGAATGAAAAAATACAAATGCAAAATGTAGAAATGACAAAGGGCAGTATATCAACTTATCATGAAGCAGTTTGTAATTATGGAATAGGATGCTATCAGTACATACTTTCTAAAGGTGACTGACCCACAAAACAATTATATAAAAATAATGTGCACGTTTAAACAGATGTCCTACCACCACTGCCACACATGAGTACCTTAAATAACCATTTAAAAAAATGGTTACCCCTGAGCCTATTTGCTCTCAGAGCCAAATTTGCTCTTCGTTTGCCCTTGAGTGAATCAGAGACTGAAGGGGTGTTGATCCCTGAGACTGGATGTCCCAGGCTCTCTGGTCAGCTGGTTTCTGGTTGGGTGTGAAGCCCTGGGAGCAGACTGGAGAGAGGAGAAGAGGGAAGCCAAGGTATTTCTCCTGGGTCCCATCAGGCCCAACCTGCATTTCCCCGTGACCCCATGTCCTGACAGGCAGGCCCACCTGTTCTGGCTTCCTCCAGGTGACCCCCACCCCTGGGTTCTGGAAATACCTTCCTCTGTCCTCTGTCCCAAGAGAGTAAGGGTTTCCTGATGTTCTAGCTAAGTCTCAGTGGCCACACAGACCCCGTTTGACTTCTCAGCTCTGCCATCCTGGTGTAACAAGCCCCCCACCCCTCTGACATGCCCAGGTGGTTTCTCTGTCCTTCTGAGGCTCCAACCACCACAACTGGAGAGACAGCAACCACTTGCAAAAGTGAAAGAAGGCTGGCATTGGCTTCCTTAGTGCCCACCTTCTCCTCTGCCCTCCCTCTCTCCCTGGCCCTTCCTCTTTGGTCTTATCTAAATTTTCTTCCCAGAAAACGTCTAAAACTTGGCCAAACAGGTTAACAAAAATGACTTAAGCATTTTCCTTAGAATGTTATCTCTAAAGTGAACCTACATTTCACCCAGATTGGCACCTTAAGTACAAGGCAATAAAGCCCATGGCCAGCCTCAGTCAGTCGTGGAAAAAGCTGTTTAAATTAAATTGTACTTTATCTTGACCCTAAGCATGGCATTAACTAGAAAGCAACTTACTTAGATATGTCCCTCTTTGACTCAAATTCTAAACTAATCAAGGAAATGATGAATAATAAAACAGAAGGTAACATGGGGTAGAAATACACATTATCTAACTATAAACATTTATGGAAGCATGTGCTAAGTGTGGAATACTGCTCTAATTGAGTTTCATGCCTTATTTCATTTAATTGCCACAGTAGTCTTAGCAAGGTAGGCATGATTCTTAATTTGAGATGAAAAAAGTGAGATTCAAAGAGATGAAGTAATATGTCAAGGTCAGAGCTAGGAAACTCTGGAGCCAAGATTTAGGGTCAAATCTTCTTTTCCTGCTCATGCTATTTCAGTTTTGCAAAGTACATGATGAGCTGGGGAGATTAAAAAACCATTGGGCCATGCGCTCGACTGGACCCGAAGAGGAAGTATTATGTCTAGCCCCAAAATGTTTAGAGTTTTTGGAGCTGATATTTAAAAATTGAAAAAGTGGGAGATCTAGCAAAAGCGGACCTGTACCCTGTAAGACATATTGGCCGCTGGCTTGTGGAGAGGCCCAGGCTCTCAGATTTACAGCCATCCTTATGTTTCTCTCATGGCTTTCCAGCATTTTTCTTCACACGTCTGCTGCACTACCTCATGCCGTCTGTTTGGCCTTGTATGTATTTGAGACCCCTGCTGAAATGTTTATGCCTATCATTGGTTTCTGGAAAACTGGGGTTCTAGTTCCATTTCTGTGAGCAGAGAATGATAAGTGTAACAAAGATCCTGGAGTGGAATATCATGCTTCTAATCCCAGCGGTGTGATGGTCTAGCTGTATGACCTTGGGCAAATGAATTATTCTTTCAGGTCTCAAGTCCCACATTTATTAAATGTGTATATCATTAGGACTAACCACATATTATTATTATGAGGATATATAAGTCATTATTTATAAAGCGTAAAAACAGTTCCTGTCTTCTAATACATAAAATACATACATATGTATATGCATATGTATATAAGATACACAAACACATTAAAAAAATAATTACCTAAAAGTCAGTGTGTATTAATGGAAAACCATTCAAGAAGGAGTCAGGAAAACTAGAAAAACCAAATATTTGACATTTGGGGGTCTCTGTTACCATATAAGCATCAGCAGTATTTTTAGGGAGGCAGGAACAGAATCTGATAATATATACAGAATTCTTCAACCTTGAGGTGAGTATACAAATGCACAATGGTATTTCAGTTTTAGATATCAGATCATATACACTGAGTCCCTGTGTCTTTTACAATGATAGATTCTGGGTGGGGAGATTAAGAGGTATAAATCACACTCCTCACTGTGTAATAGTTTACAATTCATTACAGTTACGGTAATTTTATATAATTCCAGCATATAACACCTTCTTCTACACGGAGGCAAAAATACCTTGACAAAACACAAGTCAAATCCCGTGATATTTCTTTCTAAATCCTTCAGTTATTTCATTTTATTCAGAGTAGTGTTCTACAATTTGCTTTTTTCTTTGGAAAAAAACCACACCATGTAGGCATGCTGTTTTACACTTAAAATAAATATAGTGGCAGAAAAAATAAAATCTAAGCATTGTCATTTAAAAAATATCCATATTTTTAAACACTGTAACCTTAATAAAAACAGTGACCTCTTATGGTCCAGTCTCTGCATGCAGTGAAGTTCAAACGATACCAGTCTAAACACTTATTGGCAACTTAAAATGAATTTTAATATTTATTTAATTTCTCAAAGGACATTGAAGGTGTTACAATTCATTACCTGCAGCAAACTTGCCAAAGCTCTTTCCTCTACTGCCTTTTGTTTTAAACACTGAATTACTTCCAAGTTTCATCAGAAGGAATCACTCAAGGTCCCTTTAGTCCCAGCTTGTGAGGCCTTTCTTATTCTTGTACACAAACACCAAATTCTTTGTTATTTAGATCAAGTTAATTTCTCTGACCACAAACAGTTCTCTTTTTTCTGCCTTTCAGTTATTTCTCTATCTACCATTTCTTTGGATTCTACCTTTAAAAAATAAAAATGTTCTTAGCAAAGAGCTACCAAAGGCTGCTTGACATTAGTTTTTCTATCCCAAACAATGAGAAAGATTGACTATAATCTAGTTTACTTTCAATTGTTAAACCTGCTGCTTTATTTTCACAGCCAGAAGTGATGAAAAGTCAAATTCCTAAGTGTACATTGTTAGTGAAAGCATCGTGATCATCATCATAGTTATCACCACCACAAATATCAACCTCTTTTTCATCGTCGTTCTTATTCACTTTTATTTATTTTTTTATTATGTACTATCTGCCAGCAACCATACTAAGTCTTTTATAAGCATTACCTCATGTCCATAGCGTGATGAGTTCCACAATAATCCAGAAACCAATTCCTCCTTTTTCATAAGACTTCTACCTCACAGCCCAAGATGAGTTCACCGGCTTCGATATCGTGTCCGTGTTGCATCCACAGCAAAGAGGGATAGGGAGAGTAGAAGGCACATCCCTTTTTTAAGTTATAACTGGAAATCATACATTTCTTTTTCTTCCATCTACTTATATGAACTTCAGGGGCGTTGTTATAAAAGAAGATACAGCAGAACATCTGATGGTCACAACTAAAGGGATCTTGTTGAATTCTTTGTGTCTCTTTCAGTGTGTGACACAGAGCTCAATATAAAGTTTTAGGCTCCATAAAAGCTCATCAGTTTAAAGAATAAACTCTGAGATGTAAGAGAGTCATGGTGAACCATTGACTTCATAAAGGTTTTATGATGTAGATTTTTTTGCTGGGTTCTGAAAACTGAGATCTGATTGCCAAGAGAGAGGGAATAAACAATTCATGCTGGATTTTCTTAAGAGGAAAGGCAGAGGTAGGTGTATGTTATATGTGAGGGTCTGTGAGGAGAAGAACCTGTCTCAATTCTGCCAATTGCGTGGAACAAGATACTGAGAAGATGCTCTTCCTGACCAAAGGTTATCAGGCTTCTCTGAATTCTCTTCTCAACTAGGCCTCAAACTTTGGGCTTCTGTGTCTGTCTTTGCATTTCCCAATTTTAGCAAGAATCCTCCTAAGTCATTTTATCCAGATTTCCAACCCTTGATATCTGATCATCCTTAATATCTGATCAAATTTCTTATGCCCCACAGTCATCCAGGTAATATCTGATCATCCTGAGCTGTCTTCAGCAAGAATCCTATTAGATCTGTTTAACCAGAATGCCCAACCCTCATCCCTCATGTTTCGTTTTAGTAATTCTTTACCCACCGACCTTCCCCCAATCCAACCTGATCCTTGGTCCTAAAATCCTCTCTTGTCCTTGCTTTGCAACCAGTTCTATCCTGAGGTTTTTTTTTCCCCTAGTGTAAGAGTTCCTCAATAAAATATATTTTTACTTTTTTACTGTCCAGCTCTGGATTTCTTTGACAATACTCGGGGACTGTCAAGACTGGGAGGGTCTCCAAATCCAGATAACAGAACTCTGACTTAATTCGTCAAATGAAAGAGTGAGCTGTAATAGGTTTTCGATTAAGGGAATTCCGTAACCCAAATCACCTCCTAAACTGGGAGGTGTGTAAGATAGGGAGAGATTGGATAGAGTCAGGGTAAAGAGAGACTCTTTCTTAGTATTTAAATATAAACAGATGACAATTTCAATGAAGTAGGAACAGAGGGACTAGCAAAGCATTAAAAGGAAGAATTGACTGAATTTTTTTCATTAAATATTGAATTTAAAGAAAAGTGAGCAGTTGAAGAGGACCTCAAATTGTCTAGTCTTGGAGGTTTGGATCATGACAATGATGATTCTAGGAAAGAGGAAGCTGGAACAAAAATAGAATGCCTTTGGGAGAAGTTAATGGATGTTTTGAAACCAGGAGAAGAAGAATTGAACATCTAATTTGAGGTGTTTGAAATATAAGTACAGTAGGACATTCAGATTGGAGGTCTTGAAGTTTGGCCTGCAGATACGGGGATTGAGCTCCACAAAGGGGCATGGGTTGGAGAAGTTATTACATAACAGCACAGTCCTCACGTCTTCGTACAAGGCACAAGTTCATTGTAGAGCTAGAAATCTCCTGGTGGCACTGCAATTACTTAGCCTTAGTGCAGTCTGCCCTTCAGCTGAATTTAATAGAAGTGCAATTGTATGTGAGGCCCTCCTGCAGTAAGACAAATCACTTCAGTTGCTGAGGTAACTGGATTTACTTTTGTTCTCCTTTGTTTCCAAACTAGTTTTGGAGCTCCTGACACAACCCTGTGACTATTTGTAGGCTCTACACAAGTTTTTGCAGTGAATCTATGGGGACTTCTATGTCAACCACTCTGGACTTAAGGTTTGTTTTACTAATAAGATGCTGATCAGAATTCAATGATCTGTTGCAGTGAGGCTGCCTGAATGCATTATGTAGGAGTTATATTTTCTTGTCATTTTAGGTTCAAAGTTGTAATGTTAGACTTATCACTTAAGAGGCAGCCAGTAATACTTTAAAATATAAATGTAATTTCTCTGCTCAAACACACTCAATGTTCCATTTATATTGCTGTCATGATAAAACAATTTCTTACTAACTACAAGACTTAGAGTTACCTGGTCCTAACTCCCTGTCTTATCTCATCTTTCACCTCCAGCCACTCCGCTGCCAACCTCAAGGCCTCCACTGGTCATTGCCCTCTTGTGAAATGTTCTTCCCCCAGATACACCAATGGTTCTCTCCCTCCCATAGGCTATGAAGTCTCAGTGAGTTGTTCCCTGACAACTATACAAAATATGGCAGTCCTGCCACTCCTATCTCTCTTTCTTACCCTGAACCTGTTTTATTCAACTTTATTGCACTTACCACAAATTGATGTCCCATGTATTTATTCATTTACACATTGCCTTGTTGCCTCCCCCCAAGAATATAAAAGCATTATGAGGCTATTGAATTTGGATTAATATAAACAGTTAATACAAGCTGCATTCCAATGCAAAGGATAGTGTTTGGCACATAGCAAATGCATATATATACACATATACATGTATGATCAATTAATAGATTAAAATGAATGAGTATTGGGGTAAATTTCAATTTTTGGCTTAATGGTAAACCGTCTATATTTTTGTTACAGGAATCACTGCTTCAAGCTTGAGTGCATAAACGTGCCCCATCCTAAACCTTCTGTAACATCTCAACCAGAAGTGGTAGCTTTCTCCTCTGATCCACTCTGTATAATTCTAACACGATTTATAGCTGTATGGTCTTGGGTTTGTTACTAACAATGATCCTGAGTTTCATCATCTGAAAAGTGGATAATACCATCTCTCCCACGATGTGTGATAAATGAGATAATCCAAGCATGGTGCTTGACATGGGCTCTGGGTAAGTCTTCCATAAATGTGGGCTATAATTTTCAGCTAAGCTACAGGCTCTTGAAGAGTCTGGACATGGAATGTTGACCATCTCCTTCACACAGGAGTGATAGCTGAGGTCGACATACAGGATAAATTTCTGATTGTATACGTGGAAATGGATCTCGGCATATATTTTTTTAGCACTGAAGATTACATAGCCTCCAGTAACTCCAGCAGTGTGGGAATATCCTATATACATAAGGACTAGAGATATTATTTCAGCCTTGAAAATATTCTGAATTTAGGCTCTCGTGATTGATGATTTTGGTTGCTCTTATCCAGTGGAGAGAAGGATGGTATGTTAGTTTTCTGGCTTAAAAAGATATTCAAGTGTAATCTTATCTGATTCCTAATTTTTGGCCTGCCAGAATTGAAACTCAACCCTAACCATAATCATCACCAAGAATGACTTTTGAAGCCCTCCCATGGATACGCTGTTCAGGATACAATAATACACCATGTCTCCTGAGTTAGAAAAATGAGTTAATGAAGGGGGCGGGGTCCCTGACTCAGAGACATGAAGATATAAAACCAGAGCAGGCAACAGAGGACTTTTTTTTTTTTTTAATTTTTGGATGCGTTGGGTCTTCATTGCTGTGTGCGGGTTTTCTCTAGTTGTGGCGAGCGCAGGCTACTCTTCGTTGCGTTGCGCAGGCTTCTCATTGTGGTGACTTCTTTTTGTTGTGGAGCACGGGCTTCAGTAGTTGTGGCACACGGGCTCAGTACTTGTGGCTCACGGGCTCTAGAGCACAGGCTCAACAATTGTGGTGCACGGGCTTAGTTGCTCCCCAGCACGTGGGATTTTCCCGGAACAGGGCTCGAACCCGTGTCCCCTACATTGGCAGGCGGATTCTTAACCACTGCACCACCAGGGAAGTCCCGGCAACAGAGGACTCTTGAGGAGGACTGAAACATGCCACACAGAATCCAGAAGAGCTTCCTGCCTGTCACCTGATATAACACTCAGTTCTTGGGGTCAAAGTTGTACAGGGTTCTATTGGCTCAAGCCTCTGCAGCTTTGTCTCCACAAAATACCTCACCATTACATGTACTTATACGAATCACTGATTATAAAGGAAGACCTAACTGATTCTTCTCTGGGAACAAATGAACCCAATCATTCCAAAGCCGCAGTGTGATTTAAGCTAATTAACACCCAGGCTCTTAATCTTTGTCAAAAAGTACTAGCAAAACTCCTCAGTGACCCTAATTCCTCACCCTTGGTCCAAAGGTAGCATGTTTTCCAAGTCCAGGTGTCTGGACTGGATGAATGCACTTCCCCTTATTTATGACATGACTGATGGGAGTGACCCCAACTTAATTAGTGGATATGGAAGATTCACTGGGTCTTCAAGTCACACCCAAGGGAACAGAACACGTTCTATAGGACTGACAAAGGTGACAAGACACCACTTGTCATGGACCCTTCTCTTCCAAACTTGCTACAACAGAAGCAGTATGTAGGTCAATCTTTTTGGTACATTGAAATGTATCACTAGCAGCTAGCACATATTTTTATAGGTGAGTACGAGGTTAACTTTACTCTTTCTGTATATAAACACTCTCACTTCATCATTTTTCAAGGTTAGGTAATAACAAGCCAAGAAACCCACCCCCCCATAAAACCCCACAACCCACCTCTTAAAGAATTGTCTGTGCAAGATTTAAGCTAATTAAATAAACATGACTCCTGGTATCTTGGAATTGTGTCTAAATAGAAAATATTGATAAAGGAAAGCATATTGAGAGATCTAAGGCTTTCTCTTCATTCATTTAAGCAAGACATTACTGAACATTTAATTTGAGGCGGGCACTGTACAGATGCCTGCAAGTAATTGACTACTTGGAAAACAGATGTGCTCACAGAGGCACAGAACAGAACAGAAGGTAACAAGCGCCATATTGGGTTAATAAGCAATGCAAAAGGCGAAAGCAGAGAAAGGAAATATAGACTTTCATGGCAACCAGCCTGATTTTTTGGCTCTATTCATCACAGTGGTAATTACTTATCCAATGTCTGTTTCTCTTCTAAAACGTGAATTCCAGAAGGGCAGGGGTATGTGCAATGTTTCTTTGTTGTATTACCAGCACCTAGTTTTAGGAACAGATTTCACAAAGATCTTCAGCCTGGGTCAGCCAGGGTAACGCAGACCTCGGGAGCTGCCCCAAGATCTCCTTTGACATGCCTTTCAGAGTAAGCACTCAGGGAATTGTGGGGCTGTTGACAGTTACTCTCACCAGATAGGCACATAGCCAGAGTCCACAGAGCAGTTGGGAGAGGCCAAGAGGACGCCAAATAACCCCATGGGAATGGCAAATGGGGCTCCTTTAAGCACCTGATGAAATTCCCACTTCACTCAGTCAGTGGAGATTGCAGTGAGATATCTTCATGGGAATTGGCGGTTAGGGTTGTCTGCCCTTTTTATAAAGCTTTATCCCATTCATCCCAGTGGTTTGTACAGCTGTGTTCATAGAGTCAAGTTCATGAATCCTTTACTGGCAGTAAAGGAAGTTGTATTCTTTTCCTTTCATATTAATATTTTCCATCAGGGTTAGCCACCACTTACTAGTACCAATCCAGATACTAAATTAAATGTCCAATAAGCAGTTTTTAGATGTATGAGTATTAGATGGATACATTTTCTGACTTATACACATATTAAAAATTTAGAAAATGTGAAAATGCAATGAAGACTATTAAAATCTGCTCAAACTCTTATAAGCAAAGTAAAATTTGTATAACATTTAATTCATGTCATTCTAGATATTTTTCTGTGTATACATACGAATATGTATAAATACAAAGAAACAATGCCCCAGGAACATCTAAAAGATGTACTCCTTTTTCAAAATATTCTAAGAAAAATATGATATTTGAGAGGGAAACTGGAGGTTAGTTAGAAGTAATAGTTTCATTTATAATCAGCATAATGTCTCTGACACTTATTTCTTGACTATTTGATATATCAAATGTTAAGAGAGATGTGTTAAAGCCTCTTACAATGATAGTGGTTTCCAGATTTTTTCCAGTATTTCTAACACCTTTTTGATATCTATAGTAGAAATGCTGCTGGTTGTTCACCTTAATTTTTGATTGTGTGACAATGCTTGGAACTATTATTGAAATCAGTATTGCCATCCCTACTATACTTCTGTTTGACTTTGGTGAATATTTGTTTACTTTTAAACTTCTCTGTAAAGTTTAGATACATCTCAAGCAGTTATTTAATTTACAGCTCAGTTTCCTCATTTATAAAGTGGGAACAAAAGTAGTAACGATAAGTTTTCTGTGAAGACAAAGTAAACCAATACATGTGAAGTTTTCACAACAGATCTGGTGGTTAATTAATGCTCGTCATTATTACCCTGAATGTGGTATTTGCTCACTTTTTAAATATTTTACCTTGATAAGTTTTTGTGAGGGTCCTTGTCCTTTAATAAATAATTTGAATCCTTTTCCTTTATTACTAGCATTGATTTGGTTAGCTTCATGTCATTAATTTTATTTAATGCTTTAAAATAAATTTACTCTTCATTTTCTTTCTTCAACTCTATGGATCATGTTTAGTTGCATTTTTTGGTAGACATCTGGAAAATATACATCCCATGTTAAAGATTTGTTTACGAGTGGTTATTTTTAAGTAATTAAAGTATGTTTTAAAACTTTATTTTTACCACCATCAAAGAGAAAATCTTTTTTCTCTGCCTTCTGTAAGAAACAGAATTGTGCATACTTTATATACTTTACTGCCTTTTATCATCCAGTTATGTTAGTATTTGAATTTAGATATCAAATGTTGCTATCGGTGATGACTTTTATATAGTCTCTTAATAATAATTTGTGATGTCTGCTTTCCTTTTGTTAATACTATTTATGATAGTAATTCAATGTCATCCCTTACCAATTTCTGTGCTAACTGCCATCTGTTTTATAAAATATTTTTCTGTCATTGAGCCATTGATCTTGACTCATTTTAATGTTAGCTAGAGAATGTCTTCAGCTCTTTTTCCCCTGCGTAGCCATGTGGGTGGTTTCTTTTTCTCAGACTGCATTATTTTAGAATTCCTTTCTTTTGGCTTTATACACCAATGAAAGCTTGCAGGGTATAAAAATTTATGGATCACAAACTTTTCTCTCATCACAATTTTGTGACTGTTTCCTTAGTATGTTCTGGTATTTGATGTTATAGGAAAGTCTAAGGACAGTCCGATTTTGTCCTTTTTTATATATCTTTCTGCTTCTTTTCTTTTTTGCATGTTTGAATGTAGGATTTTTTTCTCTGTTATTATAGTTAACACTTCTCCATATGAAACATCTAGTTTTATTATTTTTTTTAATGTCCTGCCTCAAACACTCTGATCTCCTTTTATCTACCACCTTCAGACACATTTTATGTGCTAAAAATTTCTCTTCAAATATAAAATCGCTTCTTCCTCTGCCCAGTTGTCCTGGTCCCCTCTGTGGGGCTGTATCTCAGCTGTGGGAGTTTCTTCTTTTTTTTTTCCTCCACATTTGTCAACATCTCTTCCATGATTTCATTCTCACAAGTCCCCTTTACCTACTTCCCCCTGACACACAAAAGATGCCCAATGATTCAATTTTTTCATGTCTATTTTTATCATTAACTTTTCTATGTAGACTTTTATTTTGATATTTTAATTTTTTGAACTTTACCATTATAATTTTACTCCCTGATTATATCAGCTTGTTATCTTTGTGTATCACCCAATTATTTTATACTATCATGCTTCCTTTTTATATCATCCTGTTATCCCTCTATAGCCCTGTGATTTCTGTTCTTTTCACAGAGACCATGGATTCTTGCCTCTCACTAATGATGTTGTAATAGGCTTTTATTGCTTGGCCTATATGTAATTCTGTCTCTTGTTTAGGGAATGCAGCAGAAGCATTCTTCTGGGAACTGGTTCCTCGCATCCCACATTTTCCCCTCCATCAATGTGGTCCAAATGGAAACTTTCAGTCTTCAAGTTTGCACCTCCCTTGTCTGTGACCTTCAGGCATCTCTCTGGCTCCATCCCTCCACACTATACTGATTTCTAGAAGTCCATGCTCCTGATGAATTATCATCCTGCCTATCACCTCTGACAGGGGAAATGTCATCCTGGTTTTTATTTTATGCTTCTCATGAGCAGCTCAAACACTAAGCCAGCCTGCCTTTTCTCCCCCATCCAGAATTCTGTTGAATTCTCTTCTTGTTATACTACTGAGTTCTTTATGAACAAGTGAGCTAAAAGCCAGTGAATGAATGAGCCAAAAATTTTTTTTACTTTCTTTCATGTACACAGGGTTACTCTGGCTTATAAAGGTGCATCATAAGCCAACTTGTTATAGATTTTTCTTACCTCACGGCCATCTGTCTTCAGTTTTGTGAAAATAGTGCTCAGATTCTGAGGTTAGGTTGTAAGTCAAGATAAGTTTTGGGTATTTTTGTGAGCATTTCTGTTTGGGTGTATTCAGATGTTCAGGTTATCTGTAGGCTTTGCAGTGGGAAGTTGGAAAGGCTGCAGTGATGGTTACTAGCCAAAGTCCATTTTTCAAGATAAATCAGTTCTGTTGGGGATGGTGGTGGTGGCGGTTTCATGGACATGGTGTTATTTTAATATAAGGGACTTGAGTGATTTCTAAAATTGAAAGCCTGAGGAGCAGGAAAGGCATTTCAGACCATACGTGATTATCTGAGTACTGGTGAAGTACATGAAAAAATAAGGAGGAAGAAAAATCCCGAGACATAACTGGAGATATTTGAGGTTTTATACATCTATGTAATCACAATTATATTGTAAGCTAAAACTAGCTAAAACAGGATTGGGTCTGAAATGTTTAAACTTGCAAAGATCATCTATTTCGATGTGTGTGTATAAAGACTAAATAAAGCAGTTTCAAGCTTATCTATATTCAGTGTACTACAGAGCAATTTGTGGTTTGCATACCCTCTTAAATAAGGACGAATGCTCCTCTGTTTATGTGGTTTGGTCAATGAAATCTTTGTAATTAGATGTGTAAGCTATGCCCATATCAGCAATTTGAAGAAGCTCTGATGATTTTATTTGAAAATTTGACTTTTAAAAATGCAGCAGCCCTCTTTCAATTTTTCATATTCTCCTTCCTGTTATATTATTTTACTGATGACCATTTGCTTTCCTGTTGCTTGTAAATGGTTACTTTATTTAAAACTATGCCCAAAGCGTTTTGGTAGTACCAAAATATTCACTTATTAAAACTGGTGACGTTGTCATACTGCTTTCATTGCAATGGTTGCTAAGAAAATCATCAGCTTAAGCGATACAAACTGTATTTCAATAGACAAATTAATCTTTTCTTGAAAGCCTCATCTAATCTCCCTTGTTCAACAGGAAGTTTTCTGCCTTGTAGGCATTCGTGATCTTTTGGCAGTAAAGAAGAAATATGATCTCTATAAGTAGAACTTTAAATGATTTTTTTAGAGTAGGAATGCATAAATGTTCTAAAAATACAAGTGGCTCTACTTGAATGCAAGTTTCAAGGGGAATGGATTTATAAAGTATTTATTTCTGCTAGGAATACCATTTGGCAGGAAAAGCACTTATAGGAGGCAGAGAATAGGATTGTGGGGAAGCCATGGCAAAACATTAATTTATTAATATAATGTTTGTATTTTTTCAGGCTTCTGCCCTCAAACAAAACCTGTGTATATAGATTTTCCTATCTATAAAATGTGTTAATTCTTTCTACCTTATTTGGAAGATCTTTCTGAACATTAATGATGGCTTTTCATGGATAAATTCTTTATAACTTCTTTTAACAACACAGTATAAATATTTTACTCTTAAATGAAGTTGGTGCAAACTGAAGCAGCTCAGCCAGTTATGCTGTCATCTGTTGCCTCTCACTAGACAGGGAAGTTCAGAGGAGAGTTTTTTGGGTGTGCCTTCCAGTTTGCAACAGTTTCCTGAGGAAGATTTCAAAACAAGTCACTCTGTTCCTAATTACTGTATGCAATGTTGTCTGTCTGCTCTTATTGTTTCCCAGGAATCCACAGCCAAAGAAGCATATTAGAAGTTATGTCTCAGTGTGTATGGGGTACACCCAGCTGTACCACATAACCTCAAGTGGCAAATGCTTGGATATCCTGCAGCAACCTTTGCCCCAACTCATAGTTTCCAGCAAGCAAGCATCAGTACCATCCTAATTGGACAAATATGTTTTAGAATTTTATGTATGGTCTTGACATTTAATGTGAAGTAAAAGCTTGAGGGGGCTACTCAGTGTGGGGTATGATATAATGAGATGCCTCATATTCATGTTAAAAGATGGAAAATGTTATCTGTCTAGAAGTCTAAAATTTAAACTCCAGTGTAGACACTGAAATACAGAGGTGGACATGAAAGCTGTGCTTCTTGTACACAGGGAGATACTTCCATCCAATTTAGAAGACAGACTATAAATTAATAATTTAAAGTGTTTGTGTAAGATTTGATCCAGGTTTTATAGATAGAGCCTGAAGCTAATACAATTTTGCACTGTTTATTGAAAGAAGAATACAAAATTAAGTATGAAAGTGAATACTTATTTTGAAAGAGAAAAATAAAACAAACTGGAAATTAAAAGAAAGCTGACAAATACCACAAATATAATAAAATCTAGAAAAATAGCATACTACGTTTATTAAATAACTAGCCACTGCTAACTATCCTTTCAATTTTCTTCATTTCTTTGCTGTATACTCTCTAGTTCCTTCTTTCTATGACAATGATTTTGAAAAATTATTGTAAAGAAAATTGACAGATAATTCAGATTCCCTTTAGAGTGGTTATCAAAACAATGCTTTTGTTCACTGGGTTGAGAGGCATGAAATATACAAATCCACACTCGGAACATCAAAGTGTTTACATTACTATTACAGGTTTGTGCTCTACAAACAAAGTTTTTGATAAATTGTGTTTTGCAGGATTTTTATCACCTGAAATCCACCTTTCATAACGAGAGGTACCAATTAGGAAGCCTGACGAGTGATGAACACTATACATTATATTATCGGGGGAGGTAGATACATCTTTTGGCATGGGAAAAGTCTGACTCTTCTGGGAATTTGAGGAAGGAAGAAAGAAACCTCAAGAGGAAATCGGGGAAAAGACAAACATGAGAAGAGAAATGCAAAAGGAGGAACAATGGAGAAGGAAAAGGGGGTACCATTTTTAGGCTGTAGTAAGCATTTAATATAGACATCTCATAAAATTATAAGGCCTTGAGATAAATTTGATTTTCCTGATTTTACAAGTTAGAAGACTGAGGCTCAGAAATTGTAACTAACTTGCTCAGTCTCAGTTAGAGAAAGATGGGGCCGGAATTCAAGCCCATGTCTGCCTGATTCAGCTTATATATTCAATAAACATTTGTTACATGCATGCTGTATATACCATCCTCTAAGGACTGGGGCTATACGGATAAGTAAAATATGTTGCTCCTTTCCAGTCAGTTACAGTTTCCCATGGACAGTACTTAAATAATGAGTAACTTCTTACCAGGTAGAGAAAGAAGACAAGCAATTATAAGCAATGAAACATGCATAAGCAAAGACAAAATAGTCTCTGATAGGGAGGAGTATCAGGGACTATTTCCTCAAACGTTGCGAGTGGTCTTGGGGTTGGTATTAGTAGCCCAAGCTGCCCACGATCTTACGAGCAATGGAGTACACAATTTGTCATGTTATGGCTTTTAGCACTCTTGACTTTCTTTTTTTACTACTTTCATCTTTGGAGGGGTATGCCTATGTTTTAAGAACGGAAACATAAACCACAAAACTCTATTCTAGTGCTTAAGGAATTCCATAGTGTATTTACCAAGTCAGATTGGATGGTGAATATTGATGCAGGGGGTTGTTAATTCAAATTAATTTTTGTCACTTCTCGGTGTGTAGATACTGGTATAGTTACCTAAAAGGCACGAAGCATTAGTAGCATGTCATGATTCCACCGCATGCTTTCAGCTAATTTAATTA
The DNA here is from genome assembly GCF_005190385.1 of Monodon monoceros. Classification (NCBI taxonomy): domain Eukaryota; kingdom Metazoa; phylum Chordata; class Mammalia; order Artiodactyla; family Monodontidae; genus Monodon; species Monodon monoceros. The sequence continues at coordinate 90,512,751 of NW_021703777.1, forward strand.
TGGTGATGAAGATGAAAGTGAGTGCTGCAATAATGCACATTTAACAATATTTGTTCCATTATTGTATGCCTTGATGATCTGAAATGTGAGCACAGAAATAGGTGCCATTTTGACCTGCACTCTCGGACAAGTAAAATAGTTGCATGACAACCAGGATGAGATACATAGAATGTGTTAAACCAATCTTGTCATTTAATATCTGATGAATTATGAGTGAGCAACCTTCCTGAAATGTGTCAGATTCTTCTGGTAGCACACTAGGTATTGTAGTCACAGCCGGCACAAATTGCTGTCTCAATGTATGCTCAATTTAACAACTGTCTGTTAAAGTTATCAGCACATTCCAACATCCATTATACAAAAGAACCCCTTCATGCATTAAGGCAGAATGATTATCAAAATGGTGCAGAAAAGGGAAATACCCTTTGGTGCACCTTATAAAACTGCACATGCAATAGTTTGGAAAGCAGGAATTTTTATAGCATGGGAATATATAGTATACATTTGATGTGGCAGTAAAATTTTTTAAAAAAGAGAGCGAGAGCAAAGAAATAAAAATCTTTCCATATTGCACACATGCTAACCCCTACCCTCTGAAACCATAAAAAGCATAAAACACCCAGCAGGTGTTCTAAAACTTAAATTAAATTAATTATCAACACATTATTATTAATTTCAGAAATGCTGAAACGGGAAAATAAAAAGTATGGGTTGACATAATGGTACATGGGATATTTGAAAACAAATATAAAATGTAAATAGGTTCAATTGGATATATTTTGTTCACAAAATAGCAATTAATAGCACACTTAAGTGATGGGAATATTGGACTATTAGGTCTTAGATTATTTAGGAAGTTTAGATGGGGTGTGGATTGGGGCCAGTGAGGGAGGAAAACCAGCTACATTAAGTCTCCCAGAGAAAAATAGCAGAGGTGGCATGTGAGAATAAGACTATAAATAAAATATTCTATGTGCTATGCTTTATAGATACTCTATGGCGTATGGTAAACAAATAAAATTAGAAAATATGCTATACTTTTAAATTTATTCTACTCTTTTAAATTAAATTAGATACAATTCAATACATGTCAAGCACTTGCATGTACCTGGTGCTGTGCTAGGTGTTGTGGGAAATAAATATGATTATTTCTAACCCTCCCTTTAAACATGCAAGTATGGCTGCATTTTCCCACTACCCTAATGATAGGGGAAGCTCTAAGGGAATGGGGTGAAATTCTTGGACTTGGAATCATACAAACTTGGGTTTGAATCCTAGATCTGCTACTTGTTCATTATATAATATTGGATCATTTATTTAACCTTTCAATGCTTAAATTATCCTTCTCATAAAATAAAAATAGGAGAATCTAGTTCATAGGATTGTGAGTATTAAATAGGACTTAGCTTTAGCCCAGTGTCCAGTGCTTAAGGAAGTCTCAATAAATGAGGTGATTTGCTTACTTGTTTGTCTGTCTTCCTAGGTTGTGAGCCCCTTGAGAATTGCCCATGTTGAAAAATATATTCTTATTTATCTTAGAATCTCACACATCTGCTCCAGTGCATGATGTCCATTGTGTATTTTACAGTCATCCATTTGTAGAGCAGATTACTATGGATAAATACACTTAGCAAAACGGCTATTCTTATTTGTAGTATATGAATTTTCATCATAGATTTATATTGAAATATTGAAAGTTTTATATATATATACATATATATATATATATATATATACACACACATGTATAGCTAGATTCTCCAGCACCTAGACAAAAAGAAACCCAGTGTACTCACTGCTGTGTTGTTCCTTGAATTCCAAGGTCCCTAGCTACTCTATTTCTTCTCTCCACCTTTCAGAGTGTTGTTATACTTACTTTATATGTAATGTCCAGGGTTTTAGTTGTACTTAGTAGGAGGAAAAAGGAAATATACATCTATTTCATCTTGCTGGAGATGCAATCCTCTTGTATAATCAGATTTTAACCAACAGTATTTAATGGTAGTATCAATGGCTTTAGAGTTAGCTCAACCTGAATTCAAATTCTGTCTCTGTTCCTTTATAGCCAGTGACCTCTGGACATTCACTTCATGTGATATTTACTATTCTCAGTGGGAAATTTCTAGGAATAATATATGCCAATAGATAAATCTCAAATAAGGTAAATGGAACAGTCCTCTATGAGCAAAATGCTTATATTCTGATAGTCAAATACGCAAAAAAAAATCATCAGAAAAACTTGCTGACCAACTAAAGCTAGTTTATTAAACCCACTTCAGAAAGGGAGAGTATCACTTGGTCATAAAGAGCCCTCAGTGGAGGCTCCAGGGCCTCAGAGGAATGGATTCTCTGAATGAAGAATGTTGATCCATGACAGCAACAGTGTCTCGGATGTTGATGGGCACTCTAAGATTGTCAAAAGTTGACTCCTCCACGAGTCTACCAGAATGGCCTGTTGTGTAAGCAAGGCTAGAATTAAATTATTCAGTGAATGTTACATCTAGAGAAGAGAGAGAAAATTTATCCTTACTCCCCTTTTTGTTCTATGTGGGCTCTCAATAGACTGGATGATGCCCCCCACATTGGTGAAGGTGACCTTTACTCAGTCTACTGATTCAAATGCTAATCTTTTTTGGAAACACCCTCAAACACGTACCCAGAAATAATGCTTTACCACCTGGGCATTCCTTAGTCCAGTCAAATTGACACATAGAATTGATCATCATAGTGACTGATTGCTACTGGGCAAAGCTCATGAGATAATAGGATAGGATTGCTGAGGAAATATTAGATGAGACTCTGCTGTTTGGTGGGCAAGCTCTTTGCCCAGACCGGTATTCTATTGAATTAATAGAAGAACTAATTGCCTACATGAGAAAACTCTTTACCTAGATAATTTGTTTAGGAATTTCTGGAAACAAAGAGTGAAGTTATTTTTAGGTTTACAACCTTATCTTCCTGGAGAAGAATTTCATAGAAGAAATGATTGAGTCATGGTGACCCAGATGGTCTCAGTTCTCTATCCTGGTTGTTAAGCTATGTAGATATAGATGGGTTCATTTTTAAAGTGGTTTAAAATAGAAGGATAAATGAATCCACTTATTGGAATATCACACTTTTCTATGCACATCCAAAGGTCCAACACAAATGCCTCCTCCTCTACTGCACCTTGCTCGAGTCTCTAACTGAAATAGAACTTTCCATTCCTCATTGTCTTAACAATTTTTATGTTTCTAACAGACATATATTTTAGCAGAAGGTTTTAATTGTTTTCAGAGAAAGGCAGATATGTCTAAATTTTAGTTATCAACAATACTGACATCACTTTTAAAAAAATAGAAATACAGTTTCACATCAGGTTATTTTTTTTCAAATAAATTTATTTTATTTATTTATTTTTGGCTGCATTGGGTCTTTGTTACTGCCTGCAGGCTTTCTCTAGTTGCGGCGAGAGGGGGTTACTCTTCGTTGTGGTGGCTCCTCTTGTTGCAGAGCATGGGCTCTAGGTGAGCAGGCTTCAGTAGTTGTGGCACGAGGGCTCAGTAGTTGTGACTTGCAGGCTCTAGAGTGCAGGCTCAGTAGTTGTGGTGAAAGGGCTTAATTGCTCTGCAGCATGTGGGATATTCCTGGACCAGGACTCTAACCCGTGTCCCCTGCATTGGTAGGCGGATTCTTAACCACTGCGCCACCAGGGAAGTCCCACATCAGGTTATTTTTAATGAACATTTGCAAACTAAGCACAACTTACTTTCCTTCCTTCCTCCCTCCCTTCCTCCCTCCCTCTCTCTCCTTTCTTTCTTTCTTTCTTTCTTTCTCTCTTTCTTTCTTTCTTTCTCCCTTTTTTTCTCTCTCTCTCTTTCCTTTTTCCTTTCTTTCTTTCTTTCTTTCTTCCTTCCTTCCTTCCTTTCTTTCATCTTTCTTTCCCATTCCCCACTCTGTTCCTTTCATTGGTTTTTGGAGCAATTTTAGGTTCATACAAAATTGAGAGGAAGGTACAGAGATTTCCCATATACTTCCTGCCCCCACACATGCATAGCCTCCACCATTATCAACATCCCTTACCAGAGTGGTACATTTGTTACAACTGATGAACCTACACAGACACATTGTAATTATCCAAAGTCTATAGTTTAAATTATGGTTCACTCCTGGTGTTGTACATTCTATGTGTTTCAACAAATATATAATGACATGCATCCATCACTATGGTTATCATCCAGAATATTTTCACTGCTTTAAAAATCTTCTGTGCTCTGCATCTTCCTCTCTGGCCACCTTCCCCTAGCTGTTGGCTAATCTCTTCACCTTTTTCAGAATGTCATATAGTTGTAATAATACAGTATGTGGCCTTTTCTGACTGATTTCTTTCACTTAGTAAAATGCATTTAAGGTTCTCCCATATCTTTTCTTGTATGGCTTGATAACTCATTTATTTTTAGTGCTGAATAATATTCCATTTTCTGGATGTACCACAGTTTATTTATCCATTTACCTACTAAAGGACATCTTGGTTTCTTCCAAGTTTTGGCAACTATGAATAAAGCTGCTATAAACATTCATGTGCAGGTTTTTTTTGCATCTTTATTTTTTATCAGCCATTTAAATTAAATGCTATAAAATGCTAATATGACAACCTCATTCCCAGAACCTAGTTCAGGGCTTAGCAATGAGTAAATATGTGTAAGTTCAGGTGTTTTAAATTGATGAAGTTCTTAATAAAATTTGACATATTTGTCATAGTTTGTACTCAAATTATTATATGTAACTTTCTTCCATTGAGTATGACCTTTCAGAAGGAAGACTGAGTTTTCCATCCAACTGTGCTTCTATTCTTAGTAGTTACATACCTCTTCTCCCTCCTCATGTCTGAAGATAGAAAATACATTGTGTTAAGGGAATAGAAATAAGGAATAATTGTAAAGCTTATCAAGTTTTTTTTTTAACTTTTATATTTCATATGATTCACTAAACAGTTTAGGGAAAATGAGGCATTTTATGTTTTTATTTCATTGAATCATTGTTCTAAAGCTTATATCCTATAGCACAATACATGGAATATTTTTAGTTTGCTTCATGGTGAGTTTATTATAGATACTGAGTTGTTGAAATATGGTTTCTATAGAAACTGTATAAGTATACTGACCCTTAACGATAGACTTGAAAACATTTATTAGCTTGTAAAAATTTCCACTGTCCTTTCTAACTGCTTCATGGCAGTGAATTTCAGTATCCTAAATTAAATGCAATATAATACTAATACTGTAAGGCAGATTTTAAGGATGAATATTCCTTTTTATCCAAAGAGTAACTATCATCTCTTCTGATAGTGGTAATATCTGCAAGGATATCTTTCAATTAGTTTGTAATTGCATATAAATTCTTCATTTAAATCCAAAATTTGATGTCAGTCTTAATCCTCAGTTCAAAATTCTGGGATTTGTGATATTGTTCTGAGGATTTTAAGAGACCGTATCTAGGAACTAGGATTTGGGAAACTGTTTATTCTTTCATGAGTTTCATGCCTAACCATTTTACACATCCCACATATGTTTTTGTTTTCCTTTGTTTGCCTGATTTAATTTAATGCCAGATGCTAATTGGCAGTAAGTTTGTTTGAGGGAAAAGTCAATGTCCATAAAAAATCAGAAGTTAATATCACAAAATAGCATTTTTACTTCCTGTAAATAAATAAGAACATTTCCTAGCAAATATTTAAACCTCCTATTGTGTGGGAGATTTAATGAAAAAGTCATAAAAACATACAACTCCTTCCATCAAGAGTCGGAAACTATTTTTCCATCTTCTGAATCTGGGTTTGGTCATGTGACTTATTTTAGCCAATATGACATAGCAAGTGTAGATATAGTTTTTGTGGATTCATAGGAAACTCATAGATTCTTTTTTAAAGTAGTAGCAATCAAAGTACTACCACTTGTACTAAAAGTGAGAGAGTTAATTCAAATTAGAAAATGTTTTTGGTCCCCAATTTTCCAGAGGTAGAAAGCTGGCTGAGCAAGCTACTTGGGTATTGCTTTTATAAAAGGGAAGATGTCTCTGAGGGCAGAACTGAAAACTATAGAGAAAAGTAGGCTTGGAACTTACTTTCAAGGAGCAGATGCCTGTTCTAATCAAGAAACACTTTGTCTCCAGAGTAATGTCACCCCCTACTATGTGCCTGGCTAAATTTCACAATTGCTATGGACCAGTGTTTTCTATTAATACTTCATTTTTAGAATGGGAGTATCTAATGTGGCTCTTCCATCCATGTGAAGAATAAGGGCAAGTAACTTATTTTTTAATTTACATGTCACTGAATCTTAGGAGCCACATCCATCTTAGACCAGATACTGATTACCAAATACCAGTTTTTGAGTCTTATGCCAAAATTTGTGGAGACATTTTTGGAGACTTTGGGGAGGATAAGTTATTTTGTAGATAGGAGGAATGCAAACAGTTGCGAGCATAGCTTGAACTGCAAAAAATAACAAGGCCATCATATTTTTCAGCTCCTCTTATCAAGAGGCAGAGTCTATTTTTCCATTTCTTGTGATTTACATTAGCCAGTGGGATATTGACAAACATTATGCAAACAGAGGCTTGAAAGTGTTTGTGCACTGGAATTCTCTTTGCTTTGATTCTTTTTAAACACAGTCACCATAAAGTGAAAGCCTGCAGGGTGACTGTGGTCAGTTTGTGGATGATGACAGATGTGTGGTCCAGTCAACACTTATCTCTCCAGAAGAAATCCAAGCATGTGAGTAAGGTCCTCTGAGTCCAGCCGGAAAAGATTCACAACTATTGAAACTCACCTGCCAGTCAAGAACTGGCTAGAAATGCATAATTGAGTCCAACTGACAATAGAGGTGAGATGTCCTACCTGAGCACTGACTAGATTGCTGACCCACAGAATCTTGAGCAAATAAATAGCTGTTGTTTTAAAGCATAATGTTTTGGGGTATTTTTTATGTGGCAATAGATAATTGATAAATTAACTGGTAAGTGAAAATCCACTTATACAACAGATGTTTATCATGTACCCATTATGTGCTATTTTCTAGATTTGGTATAGAAAAGTTTTAGATCCAATAAGATTCCTAAATTTGATGTTAAAAAATTAACTTATAAAATTATAAGATCTAATTTATAAGTAAATAATTTATATATTTTAAGTGTACTGACAGTCTAGCTGGAGATGGACATCAGAACATTATTACCTGCCTTTTTTTAAAATTAGTTTTTATTGGAGTATAGCTACTTTACTATATGCTTAATAATGATACTTTCTTCACCTAGTAAGAACATTCTACTTTTCACTGGGAAAGAACTTAGTTGCCCAATGTCATCTCACTTGTTTTGTTAGAGCTGATTTTCCCTCTTCTTCAAAGTAAAAATATCACCAAATCAGGTTGTCTTACTCATGCCCAGAATATGCTTCAGGAAAAAGTGCATGACCTTATTCAAATAAATTTCTGTGAGCCTCAGTTCTGGGACTTTATTAGAAAAAAGGAGCTGCCCCTTCTTGAGTAGCTGAGAAGATGGAATTGCTTGTGTTATCTTGCCACCTGCTTGGGAGATATTGATTTAGTATGAACTCAAGAGTGAATAAGAACACTGAAGTGGAAAGAACAAAACTGAGTCCTGATGACAGTATTTGAGATCCTAAACTGAGCTTTGCTTGGAGGCTCATCTACCTCTGGAATTTTTAGTTTTGTAATGCAACAAATTCCTTGAAGTCTAATTAAGTTGGGTTTCCACAATTTGCAACCAAAATAGTTCTGACTAATAACATAGCTTAGCATGAGGGTATGTGTTGCACCTGTTTGAGAGAACTCCCTTTCCAAAAGAATCTCTCCTCCCCACCTTATTTTTATCCCTTTGACTTAACATATTAATAGACCATTGAAAGCTCTTTTCAAATGTGTAGGAAGGGACTGACTGTCCTCTACAGTATTCATGTGCACAGCTCCTACAGGCTCCACTCCAAAGCTTGTTTGCCTAACATTTGACAATGAGAAACACAGTCTTCTTAATGGTAAATTATACCCTTTTGACAATATGTATGCACATATATTTATCCACATAATAAAATAATTTACATATCTCTGGACTATTGCACAAAAGATAAATGAATTTTTATTTTCTTTAACTGTATTTTAGTGTCTCTTTTTTATAGTAACTTAGCATTTACCATAACTGATCCTGATTTTTCTTTGAATCTAGCAACTTATTAAATATGACATCATTCTACCAGGTAAGTTTAATGTAGGAAACAGAAACCTCTCTAGGTATACCAAACAAAATGGAATTAGTACTTAGAAAATTGTTGAAAGGCTAGAGAAGTAAATGTTAGAGAGCCACATGGGACTTCTGGTTTTAGGGTCATATCACTGTAGCTGTGACACAGAGAAGAGGAAAGTTTGTTGCTGCTGCTAGAACAATGGCTGCCATTACAGTACATAGGTTACTAGACACAGGAATGTAGAAGACAGCAACTGAAAATCCCATATCTGTTAGACCTTATTTAAAGGAAGATTCTTCTTCATTTCTGTCTTTCAAAAATGTTGCAAGTGCAACTCATTAATAGAATCACAATTGTATCTAAGTTCTTAGCATTTAAGGGATTCTGGAAAATGTAGTTTTTAAATCCAACTCCCATGATAGGGGGGAGAACATAGAAGAAGTTGGGAATGGATAGCTTTAGTTAAAGTAATTGCTCTCTGTATTAGTCAAGGTTCTCCAGAGAGACTATATATACATAAATAAAAGAGAGAGAGAGAGAGAGAGAGAGAGAGAGAGAGAGAGAGAGAGGAAGAGAGAGAAATTGATTTATTATGAAGAATTGACTCATGTGATTATGGAGGGATAATTAGTTCGAAATCTGCACTGTGAGCTAGCAGCCTAGAGGCCCAAGAGAGCCAGTGGTACGGATGAAGTCTGAAAGAAGTCTGCTGGATAGTTCTCTCTTGGTCAGGGAGGCTGGTCTTTTGGTTCTATTCAGGCCTTAACTGATGGCATGAGGCCCACCCACAACATGGAGGCCAATCTGCTAATCTTAGGTATCAGGAAAGATGGTGGTTCTTTTCATAGTTGGAGGTATCAATTTATAATACAGAGCTGTATTCATTAGATAACCTACATCTGGGATAGCTAATGTGGTAGCCACCAGCTGCATGTAGCTGTTGACGAATGGAAATGTGGCCAGTATGAATTGAGATGAGATTTTTGAAGACTTGTACAAAAAATATATCTCATCAATAATTTATGTATTATATGTTGGATATGTTGAGTTAGATAAAATTTTAAAATTCATGTCACCTGATTCTTTTACTTTTTAAATGTAGCTAGTAAAGTGGCTTACATTATATTTCTACTGGACAGTGCTGGGTTAATCTATGATACTGTAATCAAATTAAGAAAAAAGGAAACAAGAACAACAAAAGACCCTGAACTTCAGTGGATTAATACAATGACAGTTTGCTTTAAGCTCATGTGAAAACGGTGGTAGGTCCTGCTGACTTCATGATTACTTTTTATGGCAACTATCTTCCATGTGGTGACTGCTTCAATCCAATCGCTCCCCATGTCAAAATGAGGGCTTCTTAGTCTCTGAGAAGTTAACACTGTATCAACTTACTCTAGCAATTAACTACTTTATCTCAGAAGTGAAATAAATACATTCCTTACAGGAGCAGAACAAGTCATATGACCTTGTCTAAATGCAATAGGCCTGGACAATGTAGAAAAGCTCATAAAATATTTGGTGAGCGTTATTGTTCTTGCCAGTCTTTCCTAGAAACCTATAAACTAACAAAACTTATCCCACCACCCACTCCCCCGATCCCCTCGTGCTCACCATCATGCAGTCAGTATACATTATACAATAGTGGAGCAAAGACAGGATAGCAGCAATAAACATTCACATTCAGAAAGGGGAAGAATGGAAGACACCCAGGATTCACTTATCCACAGCAGTTCTACAGCACTTGAAAGATATTGATTAGAACCCTTCTGTGGAGTGGAATGTTCTTTGATTAGTTCCTGATTTTGCAATCTAACAGGAGCTCCCAAATTCATTGTTCACTGTGTCACCTGGCTCCACCCTCTAGCCAGCCTTCCTTTCTGTTCTTTTCCTCAGTCCCTCTGAAGTGGATCATGGGTAAAAGACTTCCCTAGGGGCATTGTCTCTTTCTCTTTCCTGTTGGTGAAAGTTTGGTTGTCAAGTCTCATTATAAGGCCTGACTAAACACGGACTATTTCAGTCTATGCTTATAGTACAACTTCCTAAAAGTTTTAGTAGGTTTCTTGTCTATTTGATTTAAGTCAGCACTGTGGACCAGTAAACAGGAACACAGTTCATTTGAGACTTAGCTATATTTCTTCATTACCTCAATCACAGATGTCTCTCTTTTGATTTACTATGGACCATTTTGAGATTGTAGAGCTTCCATGGCAAGGCATCTCCTTGAATCCAATCTTTTCATTGAGTAAATTTATGTAAATAAAAGGCACCACATCTTTAGTCTAATCTTTGTCTTGAGAACAGTTAAACACGTGAAAATTTTACTGGACACTTTTAACTATCATAATCTTTGCTTTTACTTTTACTGTTTGGAGGTAATAGCAGGTACTTTTTCCAACCCTGCAAGATTTTGAATTTCTGAACTTATCTTTTTCCTTTAAATTCTGCTTGCAAATTGGTCAATTCTTTCCTGAGTTTACTTTTCTTATAATAACTTGTCAATAGCAGCCAATAGCAGCAATGTACACTATTGGTGTCCTATTTTCCAACCTCTTCATATAGATACACAAATACATTGAATGTATAACAATTTTGCCCATTATTTTGTCACTGCCTTAAAATGCGTCAATATCCTGATAAACTCTGATATCAGTTGTCTCATCTTCTGCCATGCAACTGCTAAGTTTTCCCCATAGCAACACCCTATTTCTGCAGTAACAAAGAGACCCCAAATCTCAGTACCTAATGACAAAATCTTTGCTTCTCATTCATGTTAAATCTGTTTCAGGTCCAAAGACTCTCTGGTCTACTGTCCTTCATGTAGGAACTCAGTAATGCACTAAAACAGAGAGAAAAAAACACCCAAAGTTCTTATGCTGGCAATTAAATATTTGACTTGGAAGTGACACCATTTACTTGGTCCACACACCCCATCGATCAGGGGCTATTGTCCAGAACTAAACCCCAACCAACTGCAAGGAAACTGGGAAACCTACGGAGCCCATGTACTATTTGGGGGACCTATGTTAGACTACTACACCCATTCATTGAGTGATTCCGATTCAAAAACAGGAAATTTCTCTAAGGAAATAAGAGACTTCTATGTAAAGATATATAATGGAGGCTTTTCATTACATGGTTTTTTATAGTAGTAAAACAAAAAAAACACAAACTACAAACACTGTAACTGTCCAAAAAAAAAATCAAAAGTAAAATATATTTTGATATACTCTTTTCTCAGAGTGCTGTGTATCCAATAAAATTACATTTATAAATAATGGCAGGAAAAAAATGTTCACTACATGTTTGTTATATAACACTGCTGGCAATTAGTAACTATGATTAATGGCTGCCACTAAATGAGTGCATAGTATACTCCAGGCAGTGTTCTAAAGACTTTACACGTATTGGCTCATTTAAGCCTACAAAATAAAAGAAGCCCATTTTATATAAAAGGAAATTGAGGCACAGAGAGGTAAAATGAGCTGATAAATAAATAAAGATATAAATAATGGTGGGCTGAGGAAGAACAGCCAACTTCATGCACTTAGGAAACTAGGACATAGGACTATTAGAATTGAGGGAAGATATTAGTTATGGAGATTCTGAAGTTATATATACTAATATTATGTGTTTACCTATGGTTGCCTTCAAGGTTCTATTTTTGCCTCAATTTTTTTCCTTTCTATAAAAAAATAGAATTATCTTCCTATGCCAAATTAATGGATTTATTCTTTATGACCAAAATAAAAATCACTAATTTTTGTATTATGCTATTAAGCATAAATAAATGCTTAAGACACAAAGAAGACAGATTATAAAATCAATATTTTATAAGCATGTTGTCTCTGTATTATTTATCAAAGGTAACTACAGTATCTGTAACCACTACCAAAATATACTGATATACTGAATTTCCTGCAAGTGAAAATAATTGTAGTATTTTTTTAAGATATTTGTATTGGGGAATATGCATGTCAAATCATGATTATTAGCATTATTTTTATTCAAAATAGAGAGAAACTCTTTAAAGGAATTGTTAACATAAATTTATTTGAGAAAGAGGTTTTTTTTTTAATGTTCACATCATATTATGAATCACCTGGGCATTCGGCACATGTAGATATTTTAGAAAAGTATCAGAGAGCTTATTTTCAGAACAAATTTAATAATGAAGGAATGTTTTGGTTTTAAGTAAAAAAAACACTGAATTTGTTCTAAAATAAAGGAGATTTAATGATCGCATGTGATTGGAAGAAAATGCAAAAGAAACATGGACTACAGGGTGGGCTTGGTTCTTCACTGGTTTAATGAATTTATCAAGGTTCCTTTCCCCCTCTTTTGTCTGCTTCCTTATGTCAGAGTCATTATAAGGCAATTATCCCTTTGTGAACCCAAGATGAGTGACATACCTCCTTATGCTACTTCCTTCCTCATCTGCTCTGGAGAAGACAGCAAAAGTACCATCCGAAAGGTCTTTCAGAAAATGGAGGAAACTTCTTTCCCAAAAGCTCCAAGCAAATGTCTTCTTCCATTTATTGCCCTGAGTTAGGTCACTTGCATGCTCCTGAACAAAGCCTTATTCTGATTGGCTTATCCCTGAGATATATGCCAGGGTAAGTGGAATAGGATTGCTATGATTGGATCAGACTCTGCAGGTCCCACCCCTGGAGCTGAGGTTAATTCTTCAAGTTGCATGACTGCAGCACTGAGGTGGACAGAGTGGAACTGATGTGATGGAGTTAATTACAGGATGAGAGACATAGGACTGTGTTTTCACATTGGGAGGAAGTTTGTAGGGTCTAGTCTGGAGTCCCTTATCTGATAAGAGTTTTAGTGCCCAGAGATGCATAATGAACCCAGAACAAATGCTGAAGAGGTAAGGAAAGAAACAGATGGAGATGCCAAATATGTCATTTACCAACTTCACATTTTCCCTCCAAAGTTGGCTCACAGCCATGTTTATAGAAAATGAACAGTAATTGATGATAACCATGGTTCCCTCTTGTGACATGGTCTCTGGGTTGGATTATCTGTCTTGAGTATTTAATCATTTAAGTAATGGTCACACTCTAATTCATAAACACTCTTTCAAGATGAATATAATTCCTCTGTAGCCTTCAAATGATAAGACAGAGAATGGTGTAAGGGTGGGAGAAAGGGAGAAATGTTTCTTAAAGTATTCTTTGGCAAAGGAAATGAAATAAATGGCATCCATATGCTTCCAGATTGGTGTGGAGTTTTAAGTCAGAATGCATGCAGGTTTAGGGAATTGGGTGAGATACCTCTAGGTTCCATTTTCCCCCAGGCTGGGGAAGGAGTGGATTGTGGCTATATCCTAGAATATTTCTGGTTCTCCCGCCTTTTGAAGCACCCTGCCTTGGGGATGCTACCTTGCTGAAAAGTGGCACTCAGACACTAGAGCTAGTTAAGGAAACCTCAAGGAACTTTCTGTTATGATAAATGCAGGAGAGTTTGATTTACATGTACAAGAAATGAACATTTTGGCAGCATCACAGAAATTCTCATCACTGTACAGAAATATTGTCCTGTAGACCTGAGAGTCTAGTGGGTATTCAGAGTCATAAAAATGACTGCAAGAGATCTGAAAGCAATGTACAGAAAGCTTTGTTCAGAATGTAACCCACTCATTGCCCTTGGAATTCTTACTCAAAAATTGGTTTTAACCCTTCAAAAAGGAAAAAAATTGTAGACTATAATAATTGTTTATGTATCTAGAGCATAGTCAAAAATTGGGAAACAAACAAAAATGCCTCAGATCAAGTTATGAGTCAGGATAAATTAAGTTGTTCTACACTATCAAACAGCAGTGCCTCAAAGTAACATGAGCTTATTTCTCATCCCTTCCCTGTGACCATCGCAGGCCATCTTGGTAGCTCTGCTCTACACCATCCTGACTCAGGAACTCAGGATACAGGAATCTCCATTTTTACAGTGCACATTTGCTAAAGCAGAGAAAATTAAACATGGCAAATTGCATATTGACTCTTAAAACTTCAGCCTAGAAATGACAGATATTACTTCTGCTTATACCCTATTGGTCAAATCAAGTCACATGTCTGCCTCTGCTTTCAAGGAGATAGAAAAATACAGCCTTCCCATATTTCCATAAAGAGAACTGGACGCTTAGGGAATACTACTGACCATTCTTCTAAGCAAAACAGATGCTACTTACTACAAATACAGAAACACACTGATTTCTGGAAAATACCTTTTAGGCTCCTACTGGAAGTCTTTACTTTATGTTCCTGGTATCCAGTTTAGTTACTTGATTTACTAACTCATAATATCTTAGAAAATACTTCAGAAGGCAAAAGTGTTTTACAGCATGTATTAGTTTGCCAGGGCTACCATAATAAAGTACCACAAACAGGGTGACATAAACCATAGAAACTGATTTCCTTACAGTTCTAGAGGATAGAAGTCCAAAATCAGGCTGGCAGCAATGTTTGTTTCTTTGGAGGCCTCTCTCCCTGGCTTGTAGATGGCTATCTTTCTTCACATGGTCTTCCCTCTGTACATGTCTGTGTCCTAACCTTCTCTAGTTATAGAGACGTGAGTCATGCTGGATTAAGCCCCATCCTAATGACCTCATTTTAATTTAATTACCTCTTTAAAGGCCATATATCCACATACAGTCACATTCTGAAGTACTGTGGTTAGAACTTCAAATCCCCTTTCAATACGAATTTTGGGGGTAAACAATTTAACCCATAAAAGAGCATAATAGAAGCAAAATTAAAAAAAAAAAAAAAGTAAAGAAAATGGACTCAGAGATTTAAGAAAATATGGGAAGTCTGGTATTTTTTTTGTGTCAGGACATATGCCAAAGGACTCTTGGAAAATTCCGTCCTAACAATCAGATGGTGGGCTGCAAGCAATGTAACAAATCTTTCTTTAATTGGGGAAAAAGATGACTGGGAAACTATAGTTTATTCCCAGGAGACACTTACAATAAATAACATTAAAGGGAGAGAATGTATGGCATTCACTATACACTGTTCACTATACACTCCTGTGCTTCCCCAATATTTTCAACCAATTTTCTACGAGAGAGAACTTGTTCTCACCAATGAGCCAAGTGAGCAAGGGAGATATCCAGGAAAATGTTCCAGCAGAGGAAACAGCAAGTTCAATGCCCTCAAGGAGGGGCTAAGATAAATTTCATATGCTTGTTATTTTGGGAAATTTGAAATTTGAGAATGCCTGACTCTTAGTGACCCAAACATAGCATTCCCAAATTCCTGGCAGGTATTAGTCTTTGAATTTAAGAACAAGAAATTCTAATTTCTAGGAATTTGTAGGAATTCTCAAAATCATGTTATTTGTGTTTTTCATAGCACTCTGTGTGTTTTTAGTAATAATGAGTAACCATAAAACTAAACAGTTTGCCTCACTGTTTAGTTTTATGGTTACTCATTATTACTAAAAACACATAGAGTGCTATGAAAAACACAAATAACATGATATTTTGAATTCCTACAAACTCTTAGAGGGGTGGGATAGGGAGGGTGGGAGGGAGACACAAGAGGGAGGAGATATGGGGATATATGTATATGTATAGCTGATTCACTTTGTTATGAAGCAGAAACTAACACACCATTGTAAAGCAATTATACTCCAATAAAGATGTTAAAAAAGAAAAAGTATGAAGTTCATGGTTAAAAAAAACCAACTAAACAGTGAACCTTTTTTCTGCAACAGGTTCATATTGAGTTTCATGAGTTTTCTGTGAAATAAAATTGATATATTAAGTACATAGTTTGTATTATTATTAACCATATATTGTGACAAGATTTTATATTTCAGTAATATGTACAAATGACCTCAACCTGATATATCAATACATAGTTCATAATAAAAATGCTAAATAAAGAAGAACTAGCACAAAAATGAATACCAAATAAAATAAATCACATTGGAAAAACAACATAAAATATTTAACATTTATAAACTACCATTCTTTTTTTTTTTTTTTTTTTTTTTCGGTACACAGGCCTCTCACTGTTGTGGCCTCTCCTGTTTTCGGAGCACAGGCTCCGGACGCGCAGACTCAGCGTCCATGGCTCACGGGCCCAGCCGCTCCGTGGCATGTGGGATCTTCCCGGACCGGGGCACGAACCCGTGTCCCCTGCATCGGCAGTCCCCTGCATTGGCAGGCGGACTCTCAACCACTGCGCCACCAGGGAAGCCCTAAACTACCATTCTTAAAATGAAATTTTAGAACAATCAAAGCATTCATTTCCCTATTCAATAGAATTAATCTTTGTTTTGTGACAAATATTCCAGATGTAGAAAAAAAGTATTGTATTTTGAATTAATGATGGTCATATTTTTAAAAGCGAATTCAAAAACATCTTCAGATTGGTACATAGTGCTTCATTTGATGAGCTCATTCCAATTTTTAAAAATGAAAAGCTTTTGTTTGCTTACTCTGATTTTTATTTGCTGTTGAAATTCATGTTGCTTTGCAATATGAAAACATTTTGGAGCAGTTTCTGATTTCATGTTGAAGTATTTCACAACATTCACATCTTCTCTTGCATTAGTTCTGTTAAAGTGTTTACAAGGAACTGTAGCCTATAGCTAATTTTCAAACACTGAAGATGGCAGCAAATATTAATAGGCAGTATTTGAACAATATAATATTCAGATTTCCAATCAAGGTTAACAGCCCTATACAGAATCATATGTTGAAATTGCCAATCAAAAAGCATAATTTGCTTTCTAAGAACGTTATTTCTTGGGATAACACTCATAAGATTTGTATAAAGTAAACAATGCATACAGACTTACTATTATTTATGTTTGCAAGAATGGCTTACCATTAGCAATGGACCAGGCCATGAACGTAAACTTATAACAAGGCAACAGCTAAAAGTAATGTTGACCTCCTGCTGCTCTGTCCTGTTTTCTGGAAATGTTTACCTTAATCTTTGACCCAGCATGTGTCTCCTGACCCACCCAGTGTCTCCTGCTTTTGTTTTCAAGCCAGTACTATTGGACTAGTACTTTTGGACCAGTACCATTTCTATCTTGCTAGTTAAGCTTTAATTCCCTTAAGGGCAGTATAATAGTTCTTTTTTCTGTTTTCCTGATTTCTTGATAGATATTTCACGAAACTCAGAATTTGGAAGATATAAGTTTCCCAATAAAAATGGGAAAGAAAGTCCTCTGTGGAAACATTATACAAATGAGAAAAAGGAACTTGTACTTGGTTATGAACACTGGCAATTTCTCAAGTATTAGGGAAGGAGGCAAGTTACCTAACAGGAATGAAAGAAATGATAAGGTTGGATACATGAAACTTTAAATTAGATCTGTGGTTCTCATAGTAGGGTTCCCATATCAGCAATAACAGCATCACCTTGAACTCGTTAAATATGCAAATTATTGGGCTCTTGCACAGACCAATGGAAGTGGAAACTCTGAGAATGTACCCTAGAAATAAAAGTTTTAAAAACATCTCCAGGTGATTCTGATGTACAAAATGTTTGAGGACACCTTTGTTAGATTATCTTCATGTTGAATGCCGCTCCAGAGAGGAATTGCTTTCTCTCTTCATATTACACATATATACATATATAATTTTACATACATATATGTATATACATAATTTGAATACATATATCCTCCTTCAAAGTAGAAGACTGAAAAGCCAGAGTAGGTAATATCTGTTACTTTCTACCTATTATCTTGCCAGGAAAATTAAAATATTTGGGGCTCCTGCCTATTTTCTAGTGGTTTGAATCTTTTACCAGCTGCTTGATAATAAAAATAAATATTTTTTTTTGTAGGGGGCAGGATTTCTCTGCAATATTTGGTAGAGAATTCCTCTAAACAATACTCATACACCATAATCGTTTCTAAAAAGTCACTTTACCAATTATTGTAAGTTTTTAGAAACCATACTAAGTTATCAGGTAGTTAAATTGAAATACAAGAAACACTTGTTACATGCTTAAGTGCTGTGTAAACTGTTATAGCATGTACAGATGTGAACATAACTGCTTCCCTCAAAAACATTATGGGATAGCATAGTAAAAGCATAGTAAAAGAAGTATAGATTAGCAACTATAATGCAAAACAGAAAGAAAGAAAACCTGTAATAGAGGCATGCATAGCACACAGAAAAAACATGTAGATATAGACACACATATATATATATATATATATATATATTTTTTTTTTTTTCCTAAGGGGTACTTTTTAGTTGTTTGGAAAATGAAATCAAGATTAGCCATTCCCTGGAGTGTTACAATACATTTCATCTCCTGCAGTAACAGTGTAAGGGTATTATTTAGTAAAGAGGTCAGATGAATAACACTTAGACTAGATGCTTCCAAGGAAATGGTTGAGCCACAGGGTACTTTAACCATTAATTTTATCCATTTAGGTGGTTGCCACAGATTCCCACAACTGACATTGATACTTTTCTTGAAAACAACTGAACACTGTATGGCTTGGTTGGCATTAGTCACTGTGAATAATTGTGGCCCAAGTTAAGGATTAAAGTTACATGGAAAATATAGTTCTGATATTGGGTTTTCTATATCAGTACATGTTACAGAAACCACTACTCTGCAAATGACAGGAACTTGATAAGCAGGGTCCAATTCAAGGAAATGGAGGGGAAAAATGTCCATTTTCCCAAAAGTTAATGCACTGTATTATCTTAAGTCCACTTCATCACCATGGATGTAGATTGGTCCTTGAAATCTTCAAAGGTATAATTGGATGGAAGGGCTCAAACAAATTTGTTCTTCAGATGAACCCATGCTAGTATTTCAATTCAATTCTTTCTGATGAATGAGTTGGTCTATAAACCTGCTGCATTTATGACTGCTTTTGCTATAATGTTCCCAGCACAGAAACAGCTATGTATTGCAAAAGTATATGAAATACCTATTACTATACGTGCAATACTCCAAATCAAGACAAAACAACTTCTACTACCATCAACCAATAAAACAAAAACATGAAGAAAGGGGATTGAAAGAAGGCTATCCTATCCTTGGATGTTGCTCCTTTAAAATAAATAAAAACCCGTTACACAGAGCATCACAAGATTATAATTTAATAAGCTCCTATTCCTCATACACATTCCCAGGCATGACATCACTGATTTCATATTATGTCTTGTGTGGCATCCATGTTCCTCAAAATTTTTCAGGTGGGAAAATACAGTTTAGATATATAACACAGCCACAGATCATTCAAAGGTAGAAATGAAAGCCCAAATTAGATCTATTTGCATGTTAGGGGTAGTTCTGGATGTCCATCTGGTTTATTTAATCACATTAGAATAATTATGAGATAATAATCACATCTCCCTCACCTTTCAATGTATGAGAAATAAGGCCTGAGGCTCCCTCAAATATTTTTATATCCTTTGCTTCTACTATAATATATTATATACAACAGCTATCTATCTATCTACCTATCTCATACATATACATATATGTACATATGCATCAAAATAGATACATATATCAATATATGTACCTATATAATGTGTATAAATCTAATGTATATATATATGAAATATACATATACATATGTGTATGTATGTATGTATCTATCGATCTGTCTATCTATCTATCATCACATTGATTCCTTGATTCCCTGGCCAACTTTTTTTTTTTTTTTTTTTTTGCAGTACGCGGGCCTCTCACTGTTGTGGCCTCTCCCATTGCAGAGCACAGGCTCTGGATGCGCAGGCCCAGTGGCCATGGCTCACGGGCCCAGCTGCTTCGCGGCACGTGGGATCTTCCCGGACCGGGGCACGAACCCGTGTCCCCTGCATCGGCAGGCGGACTCTCAACCACTGGGCCACCAGGGAAGCCCCCTGGCCAACTTTTGATGACCTATTAAGATAGTTTAATTCCTTCTCTGTGCAGCCTTCACTGTAGACCGTATTCCTTGGCACTGCCACCATCATTAACTTTACATACCTTCTAGACAGTATTTATCAGGTGAAGGAATAAACATTTTCTATCATAGATTAGGAGCTCCTTGAGGCAGAGACTAATTTTTTTTTTGAGGATAATCTTACCTATCATTTTATCCTGCAAACAAGGAATTGGCAACCATGGCCTGATGATGCTTTTGCCCACCCCATGAGCTAAGAATGGTTTTTAAATTTTTAAGTAGTTGGGAAAAAAGAATTATTCATGACATGTAAAAATTGTATGACATTCAAATTTTGGTGTCCATAAATCAACTTTTACTGGAATGCAGCCATGCTTAGCATTCACATATTGTCTATGATTGTTTTCATAGTCGCAACAGGGAACACAGGACCTTTAAATTCTAAAACTGTTTGTGAACCAGGGTCAATTTGCTCCTGGGCCTCAGGAGACATTTGACAGAATCTGGAGACATTTTGGGTTGTCACAAGTAGATGAGGTGGATAGTATTGGAGTCTTAATCAGAAGAGATTGGGATGCTGCTAAATATTCTGCAGTGAACAATACAGTCACTACAACAACTATCTTGTACAAAGTGTTAGTGGTGCTGAGGTTGAGAAATTTTGGCCTTAAATATTTACTATCTGATCCTTTACAGAAAATGTTTGCCAAATCTTGCCCTTGATCCTAATAAAAAAAAGCTAAAGGGAGCAGTTTCCTCTGATAATTAGAAAATATGCTTGAGTTTAGATACACAAAATCAAAAGTATGAATAATTACAAATTTAGACAGTCACTGAATTTTATTCATGAAATAAATGTCTAGAGAAACCACCTGATCTAAGTCAAATGGTTCCAACTGTACTCAATAACTAAAAGAAACACCTGAAAAGGGATGTAGTTAAAACTGAAAAAAACACATAAACATAAACTTAATTGCTTATTTTGTGACATGTGTGCCAAATACCTGTGTGATTATATTTTTCTAATTTCAACTTGGTTGTTGTGATTTAATATAGAAGATAAATGAGTACCTTTAGTATCTAGGAAATTCTGTGTCTCATACTTCAATGGCCATTCTAGAATTTTCCTTTTTAAAAAATTTACTGGGTGTGCATTTTTTTAAAGGGAAAGCTTATTCCATATTATTTAAACCAAACACTGATCTTATATAAAAATAAGACATAAGAGACTTTTGATAGCAATGAGTCTTCAATAGTAAGAGACAGAGTAATAGGAACCACAACTGGGATTTCTTCTCTGATTTATAACGATCGCATATCAAGTCACCTCTTAAAAATTTATACATATAATATATGACTAAACTTATTGTCAGCTGGGTTATATTTTCACTTGGCCTTTTAACCCTACTTTTTGATTTTAACAAAAGCACAGGAAATATTTCCTTCTGTGGTAGAAGGTAGGAATGGGAGAAGGTGTTCTTTCCCCTTGTCCATTAGATCATACTAATTTCATACTTTTTCTATTTAGAAACCTGACTTTGAGTTAATATATACCATTCTAACATGTCAAAGATGTTAATTTTTAATTTGAAACACTTGTCTTAATAAGAATGGGTGAGATCATGTTAGCTTTATTGTGATAGCTGAACAGTCCCTTAACAAGTGCCTAATGAAAAGAAACAGTGATATTGCAGCTTTGTCTCATTTTAGGCAACAATAATAAGAAGTGGCCCCAGAAAAATTGATAGCAGATTCCACATCTTGTGGAGTGTTCCAGAAATAATCTGGTTTTGACAAAATGCAGAGTCAAAGAGAATAAAAGAGACTGTGGTGAATACAACTAATTGTTTCCAACTCACTGAGAAGTGATGATTAAGACACTGGTTCAGGAACCAGAAAGACCTGGGTTTGAACGTCATCTTTGACCTTCCCAGCTGTGTGATCTTCTGAAACTATTCAACTGCTCTAAGATTCTGTTTTCTCACTGGTAAAATGTGGATAATAAGAGTATGCACCTCATACATTTGTTGGGATGGTTAAATGGCATACCACACCTAGAATGGTCAGCATATGGTAGCTTTAATTACTATAACCCAGATGTCTTCTGGGGGCACCTCTGCCCTCCAGAGAGCTCATTAAACTTGGATCAAATTCCAGTCCATGTCTTGTGATGTTCCAAAATCTTTCCCATGATTTCTGCCAAGGCCATGGGACTTGCTTCCCCAGGTTTCCCTGAACCCCTAAGTTCTTGCATTCTAATGGGATATGTCTGCTTTACTCAGAAATACTTTGATGGAAAACTTGCATGTTCACATACAAAACTACTCACACAATGCACTTAGTCTTAAAAATTATTCTGAAGATTTTGGAGTTAACATGGGAACATTGAGCTATTGAAACTTTCTGCTATTGGGTGTCATGTCCTCATCTCTGTCCTCTTCCTCTCCCTTCTTCTTTCCTCTTTCCCTCCTTATTTTGCTCTGGTTCCCCCACCTCCTTCTCCTTTCCTGTTTTCTCCCCACCCTCTCCTCTCCTCCTTAGCTTCCTGTCTTGGTCTCCCTCATTCCCCTTCTCCCTGATTTCTCTGCACTCCACATCCTCCCTCAACTCCAGTTTTCAATTCCTCTGTCACCACTATACAGAATAGCGCCCCCTTTCTTGAAGTCTTGTCACATCAGCCCTTCAGCCTTTGGGGAGCTGAGGGAGCCTTATTTGTTCAGTTTTTAACACGAGATGTTTTTCTTACAAATATGGCTTTCTACCTAGTGGAAATCCAGACTCAGATTTAAAAAAAATAAAGATGTCTCATCTTGTCACATAATTACTTCATTCTCTTGTTTACATCTCCTGACCTCTACTATTCTCTTTGTATGAATTCTGAGGGAGCATCCATCTCTGAAGTCTCCATGTGGCACACCTTCTCTTACACCTTTGAGGGCCCATAATGCTCTGCCTGAACTTTTCTTATGACCTTTACTTCCTGTTACCTTGTATTATGGTGATCTGTGAATACTACACTTTCCATCATCTTTAAAGGACTGGAAATAGGTGTCTTTTGTTTTGATTTCTTCCACAGTGTTACAAAGTAATGTAGTACATGATGTTTGTGTCTTTGTTGTTTTTAACTAAATAACTCTATCTTTATTTTCTCAAAAAATAAAAAATAGAACTACCTTATGACCCAGTGATTCCACTGCTGGGTATATACCCAAAGAAAACAAAAACACTAATTCAAAAATATACATGCACCCCAATGTTCATAGCAGCATTGTTTAGAATAGCTAAGATATGGAAGCAACCTAAGTGTCCATCAAAAGATGAATGGATAAAGAAGATGTGATACACACACACACACACACACACATGCTAGAATATTATTCAGCTATAAAAAAGAATGAAATTCTGCCATTTGCAACAACATGGATGGACCTAGATAGTATTATGCTTAGTGAAATAAATCAGACAGGACGAAAAATATTCTATGTTACCACTTACATGCGGAATCTAAAAAATAAACTAATGCATATAACAAACCAGAAACAGACTCACGGATATAGCAAACAAACTAATGGTTACCAGTGGAGAGAGGGAAGGGAGGAAGAGCAATATAAGGGTATAGGGTCAGAGATACAAGCTATTATGTATAGAATAAATAAGCAAAAATGATATATTGTACAATATAGCCATTATGATATATTGGGCAATATAGCCATTATTTTGTAATAACTTTAAGTGGAGTATAATCTATAAAAATATTGAACTACTATGTTGTACACCTGAAAGTAATATAATAAAGTAAATCAACTGTACTTCAATAAAAAATTAAATAATGCCATCTTTAAACATAGAGATGGCTGAAAACAGCAATCCATGGAAAAAAGAGCATAGACTTCAGCTGTGACTGTCCTAGGTTCACTTATTTTCTCTGTGGTCTTGGTTGTGTGTATCTGTCAGAGTTTAAACGAGGGAGCAAAGTCACAGTGATCATTATAGGAGTGAAAGGATTATTACAGAAATTAGACTTCAAACGAATGTGGGAAGAATCGAGGAAGTGAAAGTCTGGAAAGGGAGGTCAAGCTATCAGAGAAAGAAGCACTAGCCAGTCTTCCTGATGCACTGTTACAGGTGGACAAGCCAGAGTTTTCAAAGAAATCTGAGAAGCCAAGCACATCTGGCTATTAAAATGAGGCCACAGAAAGGGAGCTTGCAGCATGTCTATGAAGCCATTGCATTTGTGTAGCTTCCACCTCTGTGGTGTACAACAAAGAATCTGGTGGTGAGCTGGGCTTGCTTTTGATCAGTAGAGAGCAAGAAATGCTGTCTCTGTCCACCACTGTGTCTAATCGCAACCATCTTCTAAGAGAAGTGACTGTTGCTTTACTTTGTCTTCCAAGTCTCATGTCAGTACCACTTTTGGCTAGTTTTAACCTGGAGACATCCAAGGAATAAGATTCTGGGGAGCATAGTTCCCAGCCTTATCCAAGGTGATATGCACGGTCCAACACAGTTATGTTACTTAATCTCTCCAAGTATCAGTTTCCTTACCAGAAGAGTGGAGGCTCTAATTTGCCATGTTTTTGTAAGAATAAGAAATGCTTATACAGCCTAACATATTGGAGGTCCTCAAGGAATGGCATCAATGATTATATGTTATGAATAAAATGCAGCCCTGTAACTGCTCCTAGAGAACTGCCTTCTACTTTGTTCTGAGATATAAAGAACATATGGAGGAGAGACAATTAAATAGAAGAAGAAGAAAAAAAACAAGGTCAAAAAGGGCCTTTTACAAGTTTCAGATTATAGCGTTGGTACCTAAATTAAGGACTATTTGACACTGATCATTCTCCATATATTCCATTTAGAACGTCACACATCAATCACAATTGCTTCAATTATATACTCTATTATATATGCTGCCATTTTCTTAAGAACAGGAAGGGAATGCACTATAGATTTCGGAACTTTCTCACTCCAGAGCTCTTAACATGTCTTTAGTCAAGGTGGGCCTTAATTTTTGACTCATGGTCTAGTGTCTTTTTGGCAAAATTTATCAATTTGACATGCAGTTATCATTGCAGATAAATCTGAGGTCCAATTTAAGTGAGCACACATTGTGCGTGAGGAGAAGGATGGATGAGATTAGTGTGAGCTTTTGACAATGATATTGGAAGTCCAAAGTGAATTGAAGTCAGTTCACATGGGCCACCAAACATTCATTCCTTATCACAGTTTTCTAGATGAGGATCCACCCAAAAATAAATCTTCCAGTTTTATTCATGTCTAGGAAGGGACATTCATGACTAGAAAGTTCTTTGGCTTTCTTTTTTTCCTTAAAACCTTTACCCTCTTTTTCTTATATGTTTCACACCATCATTGTACCATCAAATTCCTTTATAGCATCTCCAGGACTATGGGTAAACTTCTAAAATAAGACTTTCTTCTAGGATTATCTAGTTGATTGGATATATAAAAAGTGAATCCTTTCTATATTCTTGAACATAAGTCAAGAAACTTTTTCACACATCATTGTGGTTTCAGGTGTTCCTGCTTTACATATGTCTAAATTCATTGGGCTGCTCTAGAAAAAACGAGATTCTGTTTGTATTCTTCTTATCTCTGTCATCTCCTTTCTTTGTCTCTGTTAGTAGACCAGGGGTCTTCTAACTTGTTCTGTTTGCAGGTCAAAAGTCACATAGTAAATATTCTAGGCTTTGTGGACCAAAAGGTAAAAACAGAGGTACTTAGATAACCATTTAGCATGTAGCCATTTAAAAACTGTAAAAAAAAAAAAACAAAAAACAACTTAGATTATGGCCTTAAACACACAGGTAGCAGGCCACACTTGGTTGGCCTCTGGTGTAGACTATTGCCTACAATTTGACATGTGTTTTGATGTCCTAACTTGCTCTTTGGCTTGGATTCTTTCCAAACTTTGGTCCATAATTTATTACCAGGCACATGCCAACCCATCATAGGTCCTCACCTGCATTTTGGGGAACTACTTAGGAAAGGCCCCAATTGTCTTTCAAACTGACAAATCTTCAGACATGATATATGATTTTTTTAAGCTTGTGATTTCAAAGATAATTTTTTTAGTAAAATAAACTAAAAGGGTAGATCCCTAATGACAGGATATATTAAATTCCGTAATAAATTCCCAGGGCTAACTAACAGGATATAAGTAATATAAAAGAAAGCACAAATCTGCCTTCACCCAAATATCTTAATAATTAATGAAAACTTGTTTTATGAATTTGAGAGACACAGATGACTTCTCTTTGTTGTTCTACTCCTCTAGCATTTTTCCCTCTGGCATTAATTCCTTCAGTGAATATTTATTTCACGTCTATAATGTGCCAGAGATTCTACTACACACTATCAAATCAGAAATAACAGACACAGTCCCTGCTTTCAGGGGCAAGAAGTTGAAGGCAGGAGAAAGACAAGAGGAGAGTTAACAGATAATAATGCAGGGTGGTAAGTGATATGACAATAATGGGTCCAGGGTAAAATCCTTGGCACTGAACTGGGCAAAATGAAGTCAGGGGGGTCTTCCCATAGAATCTGATGTCTGAGCTGCATCCTAAACCATAAGCATTTATCAT
Source organism: Monodon monoceros (assembly GCF_005190385.1). Lineage (NCBI taxonomy): Eukaryota > Metazoa > Chordata > Mammalia > Artiodactyla > Monodontidae > Monodon > Monodon monoceros. The sequence goes on from NW_021703777.1 coordinate 90,539,487, forward strand.
GACGCAGAAGAGAAAAAGAGTATTCTCTGCAGGAAAAGAAAAATGTGAAAAGGGCCAGAAACCTTAGAAACCCCAGTCTGCGTAGGGGCTGTCTGTGATTTAATAAAGCTAGGCTGTAAAAGAGTGAGATGTGCAGTGCTTGGAACCATGCCTGGCATAAAATTGATGCTTGATCAAGAATTGTTGACAGATTGAATGCCAGGAGATGAGTCTGAAGAGGTAGGCAGGGCAAAGATAATCTATGGCAAGCTAAGAAAGTTGATTTTTATCCAAAAGGTACGGCTGAGCTTTATAAATGATCTGACTTGAAGATATTTGGGTCTCAGAAAATTCACTCTGGCAGCACTGTGGGAATGGACCAGAATGGAGCCAACCTTGAGCTGGAGAGAGCAGTTAAGAAGCTGTGTATTCTACCAGAAGGGAAATGTTGACTAGTCGCACCACGGAGGTCACAGAGGGGATAGACAGGAGGGTTACAATTGGAGAATCTTCCAGAACACTAATAGATCTCTTTGTTATTCTGTTGGGCAAACGTAGAAATAATAAAACCTCGTTTTATTTATGTAGCCCCGTACAGTTGGCAAAATATTTTCAAAGAGAGGTTTAATCAATCAGTTCGTTGCACAGTCTTTGTGGATTGGACCAGAGAATTGTAATGAAAGAGAAAATAATGAATAATACGACACACACAGTGACACATGCAATCTAAGGCCAGGTTTTGTTCATGATAACTCTAATTCCTACTGATCACCTAATTAATCCCAGAGAGACCTAAGTCTTGAAAATGCAAATATTACACTTTTCCTCACAAGGTTAATTTGTATTTACCATCCACAGTTTGGCAAATGATTTTCTGTTTTCACCATGAATATGTATGGCTTGCTTTCAGCGACCAGAAACACTTTGTTTTCTTATATTCTACATCATGCTCTGCCTGTAGCAGGATTGACTTGGGGAGCAGCCTGCTAATTAAGAATGGGTAAATTATAAATAGTAAATTTAGAGGCGGTTGGTGGACTTAGAAAATATATACGGTATACAGTGTGGATCGCAGCAGACATTTCCAAGCATTCATTTTACTTTTAATACATAAAAGTCATGGGACTTTTTAGTGTACCATACCATATTTACAAGATTGCCTCGGTTGGAATCAGGGTTATCATTTAATGGGTACTTAAGAAACAGAAGGCATTGAGTTAGAAATGCACTCTCTGATATTGCTGAATTAAATATTCTTCCTTTGTTTTTCCTCCTTTTAAAATGTCTTCTATAGAATCTCATAGAAAAGAAATTGAGATCAATATATAACGTTGTAGCTGCAGTTGTCATAGTTTTTCCATCTAATACTTTAATGTACTTACAAGTGAAAAATTGAGGCTCGGTGAGGTTACATAATGTGCCCATGATGAACAGCTTAGTAAAAAGAGATCTAAGATTTCCAGCTGAAAAGCCAGTGTTTTTCTCCCTGTACACCTTATAGAAACATTATTACCTCTTGCCAGTTCCTGAAAGGTCACTGCTATAAACTGATTTATTTCATTTGAACTTGAGTTTACTTAAAAAATTCAATCGTTCCAGAGGACAGACATTTACACCTGTAAGGTTTATCAGTCTATATACCTTCTAGTGTGAATAAACCTATTGTGTATATTTCCCTGAGAGTGGACTTCAATCAGAGAAAAGGGAGAAAATGATCAATAAGGAGAAGGGGAAAGTGTTCCTGTGAAAGAGAGAAATAGGTCTAGAAAAGCACACCAAACTTGTTTTACCCTATTGAACTGAAGTGGTCCTATTTAGATATCGATAATAGAAGGTATTTGTTAAATTTAAATTTTAGGTGCAAAGAATTTGAAAATTGATGACTAGTTGTGTTAGTAACTGTGTCATCTCCTCCAAATATTCATTCATACCCTTCCTGGATATTCAAATGGCTTTTTTTTTTTTTTATCACCTCCTTCATGTCTTTGTTTATATGGCCCTTCTCCATGAAGTTTTCCCAGACCAACCCACTTAACATTGCACCCACCTGCCCATCCCCTTCCCTGCTTTCTTTGTTTCCATAGCACTTATCACCAACCTCCACACTATAAATTTGAGCTCCCTGCTAGAATGTCAGCCCTATGAAGGCACGATTTTTGTCTGTTTTGTTTCACTGCTCTTACGTCTAGTGGCTGAAGTGGTACCTGGCACATGCTAGGGGCTCAATCAACTTTTATTGAAAGAATGAAGAAATTGATTGTGGACATATTATGTACTACAAAGGAAATGGAAGAGATATGTTATTTTATTTTATGATGGGAGATTTATAAAGACTAATATGGAGACCAGCATAGCTTACTTATTGTGTTTCAAACTAAGAGGAAGCTATCAAGGTTCTAGCCTAAAATGTGGGATAATCGTTAAATACAGTTTATTTAGGAATAACAGTAAATTACATATTTGAAGTCTGATCAATGAAAAACTATTTTAAAATTCATATGTGATTTATACCTGGTGAGGTATAGCTGAAAATTTTAGGTAATTGTCATGGAAATTAACTTTCTTTTCTGTGATTCCATTTCTTTTCAGCAAAGTTATGTAGTTTTCCACCACCTGTAAAGAGAAAGATGAAGAATTTTCTCTTATGAAAGGATTGAGATTTAAGTAGTGTACAAAGGAAGTTATGACAAAAACAAAAATCAAAACCAAAAAAAGTTAGCAAATTTTGGCCTCCTATCTGAGCTCTAGATAACCATTCATTCATATACTTGATTTGTTTGGGCCTTAAGTGTGATACGCTATTGTTGGAATAATATTTGTGTTAATAGCAAAGGTCTACTAATAATTCAATTTATATGTTAGCCCAACTTAGTTTAGAGACAAGTCCATGGACAGGTTGACAGGAAAATCAGATAACATGCATTTAAGCAAATTTTAAGGAAGATAAATAGTGTCATCTGTGTGGTGTACTCCATCAAATCTCTCCAACAATGATTATGAAAATTTAATTGAATTCAAGTAAAAACAGATGACACACGCTTGTCTGGGAAATAAGCAGATCACTCTCTTCTAGTGAATGAAAAATGAATCTCAACCTCTCTCTCTCTCTTTCTCCATATACGTATATATACAAACAAACACACACACTCGGGTTTATATATATGTACATATGTATATTATGTATGTTTGTATATATATGTATGTATATCAATATATAGAGTTACATGTGTATTTTAAAAAATAATCTTATTTTCTTTTCTACTCTCTTTTTTCTTTCTGAAGGATTAATGACACAGAAGAAAGCAAGCTTAACTTTGAAGATCTGGAACTAAATCAAATACCAAAAAAAGATCAAGGATTGCTCTGTTTGTTTTGTTTTGTATCCCAACTAAAATTTAAATTTTATAAGAGTAGTTATGCAGTTCATTTGCCCTGTCGACTGCATATAAGTCAGTGCCACTTCATTTGACTTTCATACGTTGTAATTTTTACTGTAGTTAAAGATCACTGGGAAAAAACGTAGGGATAGATGTTGGATAAAAATATATACAAGAAATTTTAAGGTCTGGTTGTGCAGTCTTCATCATTTCAATTATAAGAAGATAATTTAATAATTAGAAACTAATTTCAAAAATAGGAGATTTTTTTTTTGAACAGAGCAAAGGGTCATTATTTATTGATAAAAAATAATTTATCTTAGATACTTAATGGTTATAAATTTTCTGAATATCAGCAACCTATTTAAAAATATAAGCAGATAAAAACAGATTCAATGTAGTAAGAAGCAACATCATCAACCTATGGTTGATAAAAATTCCAATAATTCAGTTAATAAACTTGAAATAATAGACATACATTAATTGGATACCCTACCAGAGAACTACGTGTTTTCTTAAGTGCACCAAATTTTATAAAACTTAGTCATATATTTGGACAAAATTTGTAAAAGATTAAAATTTTACAGACCAGGGCTTCCCTGGTGGCGCAGTGGTTGAGAGTCCACCTGCCGATGCAGGGGACACAGGTTCGTGCCCCGGTCCAGGAAGATCCTGCATGCCGCGGAGCGGCTAGGCCCCTGAGCCATGGTCGCTGAGCCTGCGTGTCCGGAGCCTTTGCTCCACAACGGGAGAGGCCAGAACAGTGAGAGGCCCGCGTACCGCAAAAAAAAAAAAAAAAATTTACAGGCCATATTTTTGATAACACTCTAAAACTGGAAATTAGGTACAAATGTGTAAAGAAAAGAATAATTCTTCGAAATTAAACCATCAATTTTACATCCTAAACAAATATTTGTTTAAAGAGGAATAAAAATGTTATTAGAGACCTTTAAAAATTGACATTTGAATATATATTATTTCCTATTTAAAAAAGAAAAGTGATACATGCTACATTATTTACTCATACACAAATTTAAAAACTCTTTCCAATACCCACTATCAGTCACTCAGTATTTCAGCACAAGGGATAAGAGAACCAAAGAAACAAAATATCTGTCCTCAGGGAATTTCCTTTATCCCAGAGTAAAATAAACAAACAAACAGATAAATCACAGGCTAAAAAATGCGAAATACATTTTGTGTAGGTCAAAATGGTTAAATACGGACAATTTCATATTCAATCTAATTTATAGAATATTGGGTAGATAGAAGATAAGTAAACATATCAGTTCAATCAAAGTTTATAGGTGCTGAAACAGAAGTATCTGTAATATGTATGATGAGAACATGAAAATCTGTCTTGTAGATCGTTAGCATTGTGCTGGGTATTATACGCAGGAAAAGCCTTTGTGTCCATCTGGTTGATAATAGTACTGAAATCAACAATTTTCAAGGTATTGCTTCATGTTATTTTGCATATTTACATAACTATACAGATATACATGTTACATGCTACATATCGAGGAATTGTTTCTTTCTCCCCCCCTTTTTTTAACCAGTAAGTGCATTCTAAATGTATTCTTCCAAAAAATTACTTTTTTTCACTTAAACTTTGTAAGGGGTTATTTCTTGCTGTATTGATTATAAATTTAATAAATCATTTAAATAGATGTCTAATATTCCATAATATGGGTATAATATTAATATATCTTTTGTATTTTTATTTATTTATATGAACACAATTCCTCAAAATGAGATTGTTGGATCAAGAAATAATTTTAGAGAAGAGGTCTAGGGGATCTCTACATTCAGGATATATACTCTCACTAAATTGCTTGTTTTCTTTTTTTTAAAATTTATTTAATTAAATTATTTATTTATTTTTGGCTGCATAGGGTCTTCGTTGCTGCACGCAGGCTTTCTCTAGTTGAAGCCTTGAGGTGCGAGGGCTTCTCAACATGGTGGCTTGTTGCGGAGCACGGGCTCTAGGCATGTGGGCTTCAGTAGTTGTGGCTCATGGGCTCTAGAGCGCAGGCTCAGTAGTTCTGATGCACAGGCTTAGTGGCTCCGCTGCATGTGGGATCTTCCCGGACCAGGGCTTGAACCTGTGTCTCCTGCATTGGCAGGTGGATTCTTAACCACTGCGCCTCCAGGGAAACCCCAGCTTGTTTTCTTTTTAACACATTTTTCCTCAGTTATACTTAGGCCCCCATTCCAGAGTCTTTTTTAAAATATCTTTTGCAGTGAATAACCCTCTCATCTTTTGCCAGAATTTGGTAAGTCTGTCTTCTGATTGTTCAAAGTAGGGAATTGGATGTGTATGGGGAGGTAGGATTCTTAAATGGAATTTCTGTCTGTCTTCCAGTTTTCATCCCTAACCTCACCCCTCTTCAAGGCACTAGGTGACAACAATTTATGAATATTTTGTGTATGTTTCAGTAAGCCCGCTTGCTTATCAGCTTTCTTAAGTTCTCATTTAGAGCTCAGCTTTCTCGGCCTGCTAATCACATACTCTGCAGCCTGGAAAAATCGGATGCTGTTGTCTCCATTCTCTTTGAATTTACAGATTTTTTTTTTTGGTTTGGTTTTCATGGTGTCTGGAGTAAAGCTAACTGAGAGGATTTTAATCTGTCATCCTGACTGAAAGTCTGATTCTTCATTCATGCTTGGGCTTTCTTCAGTTTAGATGGATTATAACCTTGAACATTTTAGAGGAGGCAATGATGTCATTTGGGTGTGAAGGCAATCTATTCCTTTTGGAAAATGTCCCCTTGATTTTCTCAAGGCAAGGATTTTAATATCCTACAAAGTGGAGGAGGTCTTAGAGATCAGTGTAATATCTTCACATTATATGTGAAGAAAAGAAGCCCAAGGAATGTAAAGGTTTTTCCAGGTTCATATGGGTAATAATTAGTGGGGTAAGCGTTTAATTTTGTTTAGGATTTTAATGTACTCTTTCCCCTCCATTTACATTACAACCTAGATTTCCAGTTTCCCAGTCTTCTCTAAGATACTACACAGAGGATCTGAGCATAATTTATATATTTGCATGTTTATTCAGTTATTATCTAGCCTCTCCCAACAAATAAAAATTCCATGAGGTCAGTGAATACCTGTTTGTATTGCCTTTTTCATTCATTCCAGTACCAAATAGTGTTATTTCCAGCACTAAATAGTGGCTGGACTCGATACATATGTTAAATAAAGTATTGAATACATTAATATAACCACTGTTTAGCTTGGAATGGCTACATTTTATCATCTTGATCCCCGCCAAGTGTGGAGTTATTCTTATATCTGAAGGACTATCTAATGCTACCATTCTCAGTTCTACTGCACAGATCACATACACAGCATTGACCGGGGATTGTTTTTATTGCAGATGCTATTGGTGAATGAAACTTATTATTCTTTCAATAATTAAAAGTATTTAATGATTCCAATAACAATCATTAAAAATGTGCTTTTGTAAAATAGAATATTAACAAAATATGCAATTTTCTTGATAATCCAGAGTTATCATTTTAAACATATAGATTGTACTATGTTACTACTTCTCACGTCTTTTCCCTACCTTCACTTCAACACAAAGAGAAATAACACATATTCCACTTTATTTTTTCAGGTAAGAAAAAACTTTTTTATCAGAAGGGAATACATTTTCATATTATGGTCTAAATTGATTTAGCAGAATTTAAGCTAAATATTAAGTGACTTGGTATTTTTAAATATCTATACTCTACCATTCAGATACATATTACAAGGTTATATGAAATGTCTTTATATTTGGTGTGTCACCTAGAAAGAGTGCTTTGATCAGTTACTAGACTGCATGTTTTAGTAAAGAGAATGTTTGGAGAAGAACAAAAAATATCAATGCCATATTTATTAAAATTAAAATTAATTTTAATTTATGCATCAAGGACCTCCCATTTTTCATTCTAGTTGGCAAATGAAAGAATACATAAAGACATGTAAATTATTTACTAAGGAGAAAAATAAAACCACTTTGGCTCTTATGGATGACTTTTGTTTCTTGGTAATTTTGAACATTTTTATCTAAGTGTCTCTTATTTTCCTGAAGGTGAAGAACACTGGAAAGAAAGATCTTAACATGATTTTTCCAGTTTTCACAGATCAGTTTTAGCATTCAGGAGATTATTGAAGGCCAACAATTTCTTACATCAGATTCATGGGGCACGAGCTACTTAAATATTTAGTTCTTGAAAAAAAAGATAAATGAGCAGTCAGATGAGTTATAGGGCTTGAAATGAAAGGAAAAGCTCTGATGAGGTGACTGTTGAGAAGCAGCGGGAGGTCAAAGGATGGTAACAGAAACAAGGAAATGAGAAACACACCTTATTATTATGCAGTTTGTTAGAATGTAAAAGATCTTTGGTAACTCTGTGAAAACTGAAGGTGTGAGATATTTTATTAACATTTAGGAGAGATTTATTGCAAACTGTTGCTGCCTACTCCTGAAAGTTTTCTGCAGTTTTTATGCTACATCAATACTTAATGATTTATTGTGTTCTATGGGGTTCTAATCCTTGATAGGCACTGAGCTATATAATTAGAGGTCTGGAACACAGTGGTTAAACATGGATTCTGGAATCAAACTATGGAATCTGTCCAGTTGTGTGGCCTTGAGAAAGTTACTGAACCTTTCTCAGACTCAGTAAAGAAGAGAATATGATAACACACATACTTCAAATGCTTACTATACAGATTAGACAGGTTACTATGTGTAAAGCGCTTAGTGCCTGGCAGATGTAGAGGTTACTGTATATCTATTGGCTACCATTATTTCTCAACATATCTGATTATCCCTTCATGTGAATCTACATTAATCTCACTCTTGTATGCTGCTTTCCAGTGGAGGAAAGGTTTTTAAAGTTTCTTGAGAAACCTAGGACTTTCTTGCTTCTAATCCTTTGCCCATGCAATTTTCTCTACCTGAATTAACTTCCTCTTCACTTTCCACCTTGCTAAATTAGCCCTAGCACAGATGTCACTTTTTAAAAAGCCTGCCCTTTTTCATAAATTGAATGTCTCTCAGTTGAATCTACTGTAATATTTCCATGTGTCATTCATCATACTTTGTCTTGTAAAATCTTTGTGGTATAAGGAATGTTTCTTAAACTGTGATTTGTGGATCCTGGGGGTCTGCAGACATATTCTCTACTTCTAGGAGAAGTTATGAATTTTCTATTTTCATTTGGATAATGATCTTAACAAAAAAGTGTAAGCATATTCTAAGTCACCTGTATGAAATCCTTGTAATTGAGTGTTGAAATGCATTTTTATTACCCATGTTTTGTTTTTTGTGGTACGCGGGCCTCTCACTGTTGTGGCCTCTCCTGTTGTGGAGCACAGGCTCCAGACACGCAGGCTCAGCGGCCATGACTCACGGGTCCAGCAGCTCCGCGGCATGTGGGATCTTCCCGGACCGGGGCATGAACCCACGTCCCCTGCATCGGCAAGCGGACTCTCAACCACTGCGCCACCAGGGAAGCCCTATTACCCATGTTTGTGCTGTGTTTACAATCACCTTCACAAGAGGTAAAGGACAGAAAACTTCTCTTGGCATGGTAAGATAGGTTTCACAAGAGTCCAAATAGAAAAGAGTCACGGGTGAAAAGTGAGTCTGTGCACATTCTAGAGCATGGGGTCACCAAACAATGCGTGCTCTCTGTGCCATATTCACATGGTAAGTTGATGCTTGGGAGACATTTTTCATCTTTTATATGCCAATTATCCGAACTTTATTGGCAATAAGTGGAATAGCAAATATGCAAAAAATGTGTTTTATTTTTACATATTATAGCTTGAGGTGTACTGTTATACTGATTGGCCCATCAAAATAAAAAAATTCATTTTTAATGAGAAAATTAAAAGAAGTGATTATGATGGAGACTCAAATTATGATTCTGCACACTCAAATTCAAAAGAATCAATTTGAAAACAAATGAAGCACAAAAACAAATACGTTTCTATTATTAAATGTAGTATCAGCAAATTAGTTGCAAAAAATTCACATAATATATATCATAAAACTAATCTATAACATTAAACTAATATAATATTTAACTATTTTATTGATTTTGCAGTTTATTAATTCAAATTTATTCTTGAATTCAGCAATTATTTATAATCTTGCTATGTACAAATCAATCATCTAGTTACTAAAAATATAGCAGTGAACCAACAAAACTTGTCTTTGTATAGTTTTTTACTGTAATGAAAGAGGAGACAGTCACCAATATGAATATGTAAAATATACAGAGTGTGACATTGATTAGTGATAAGGAGGAAAGATAAAATAGGGAAGGGGGCAGGGGAGAGTTGAGAACACTTGCAATTTTAAATAATGTGGTAAGAAAGGTCTCCTTGAGTGGGTGAAATTCCATTGAAGATCTGAGTGATGTCCATGTAGATAACCAGGGAAGAGCACTTCTGGCAGAGGGGAATAGAAGATACTAATACCCTAAGGCAAGAGCATGCTTGTGTATTGACAAGAGTGATCAGGTCCATGTGGCCAGAGAGATCTAAATAAGGGGCAGAATAAAATGAGATAACATTTGAGGTAAAAACAGCACTCACACTAAGTAGGGCCTTGTAAATCATAGGAAGGATTTTGGCTTTTGTTCAGAGTCCAGGGGAAACCATTGGGCACATTGTAGCAGAGAAATGTTGTGAACTGATTTAGTTTAGTTAGAATTCCTTGGACTACTGTGTTGAAAATGAACTTAAAGGCATCAAGAATAAAAGCAAAGAGCCACATAGGGAACCTACTTTAAGTGGAAGGTAACAGTGACCTGAACCAGGATGGGAGCAGTGGGAATTGTGAGAAAAGCTTAGTGTCAGAATATATTTTAAGGATAATAAAGCTAACAGGGTATGCTGATGGGCTGGATGTGGGCAACCAGAGAAAGAGGAGTTAGATAGCATCAATATTTTTTACTTGAAATACTGGAGGAATACAATTGTCATTAACCAAAATAGGAAAGACTCCAGAAAGAGTAGGTGTGGGAATAGAGTGAAACATTAGGAGGTCAACTTTGTACATGGTAAGTTTAGGAAGGTTCTTTAACATCCAATGGAGATATCTTTTGGTTTGGGAGTTGCACAAAATTTATAGTTCTACCTTTTGTATTTAAGAAGTAATGTAATCAAGATCATAATTTAAATCACCAATCAGTGTCTACCAGAATATTTCTCCTTTAAAAGAGACTAAGTCATCATTTGATTTTAAGAAGCACTATGGTAGGGGATAAGAAGTTAAGGCATTTTGAGGTGAGGGAAACCAAAATTTGAGTTCTGATTTGATCATATTACAGATATGAGACTTTATATGAGTAATTTTTTTGAGCGTCTATTCATTTCTAAAAGTGGATATGGTAATACCAAGATAAGAATTTTGTGAGAATTAAAAGAGATAATGTCCATAAAATATATAACTCAAAGTCCTGTTTGGCACTTAATTGATGCCCAAGTGAAATGTTACTTCTCTTTCCTAAAAGTCCCTTGATATGCTTTGAAAAAATGGCAGAATTTGACCTGGAGACACAATAGGGCTGGTTCAGTCAAGAATGTGAGCAGTGAGAACAGAGGTAAGGATCAGTCATCCTAAAATATATGTTTGGGAGTGGAGAGCCAGGGGTTTCATACTCCAAGAAGTATGAATTAAAGCCAAATATTTGGACATGGTGTAAAGGCCAAAAAAGAGCCTTATAAGGTAGACGAAAGCAGATAGTGGACTTAGGAGAACTTCTCAGGCTCAGTGAAGATAAGGAAGGTCAAGCATATGGTGGATATCAGGTAGGAACATGTTCAATATCAACATTTACTGATTACCTCTTTAAAAAGCATAGTAATAGGTACTTCTTATGAAATCTTTACAACACATCAGTTGCTCAGGTCACAGAAATGGAATTGAAACCTGGGTCTTCTATGTTTAGTAACATTTACCATAACTTTGTGGAATTACTGTTCTTAGGGAATTTAAATAAACTATATGTACAAACATATACGAACTTATACATTATATATCCATATCTATTCACATACACACACATACATATACACACACATACATACATACATATATATACATATAAGTGGTTGGTGTTATTTCTAAAATAGTCAAGCACGAGATAAGCTTAGAGAAAATATAGAGACAGTCAATATGTTTAGTAAAGGATCTAAAGACAAGTTCTTAGCATCTTCTTAAGGTAAAATGGAGACTGCTTCAAGATCTGTGAAAGAGAGCACTCCTGCCCTTCTCTGAACTCTTCATTTTGGGGGAGGGAGCAGATTCTCTGTAGTTGACTTCTAACACAGAAGGACTAGGCAGCACCTTGGTGAGGGCAGAGAACAAGTCACTTTCATATACTATTCCTCTCGGGAGCTAGCCTACAGAGTGAGCTCTAAAGAGTCATATGGATTTCAATCAGTGTCCCACTCCCCATAGTCACATAATTAGCTCTCCACATCAATGAAATCCTCAATTCACTTTTGATGGGTTGGTCTATATCCTGCTGTGGTTTCTCAGCAGTCCATCAGATTAAAAATGTCAGTATGTTCTTTGGACGATGGTAGACAATGAAGTCAGCCCAATCCAAAGACAAATAAAGTAGCTGAACTTTCCATAAAGAAATAGCACAATGTCACTGAAGACTTTCATAGGCACAAATACCCTAAGAATCACCATACTGGAGTATAATCAAAGTACACTCAGCCTTTAATTCTGTCTTATTTGTGTCAGTAATCCGGGAGAGAATGGAGTTGTCATTCATTATAATAATCTCAAAAACGTAGGAATGTACCACCCAGAAATATCCTCAACTTCCAAATTTGTGATTCGACATTCATGAGGCTTTTTTCAACTATCATTACATAATAAGTTTATTAGGCACTGGGTATAATACTCTTCTATTTGCCTCATGTTTATGTATTTCAAATGATAAACATTAGTACTCTATTCCATGATTGTATGGAAAAAATATGCTCTTTTTTATGTTTCATATAGTATTTATAATTAATACATGTATATTGTACAAAATAATGTGTAAAACTAAGTTTCCTATATTTAGGTTAGGTTTCCTATATTTGCTCATATGCTAGTTTATATGGTACAGCTTAGTTTAATTGTAATTAATAATTTTTTGAAGTATAATTTACATCTGTCTTCCTCACTATACTGTAGTCACCTTGAAGATAGAAACTATTTTAGTCACTTGTATCACCGGCACTTAGTAGGTGTTGCAATAAATATTTGTTGAATAAATGTAAGAAATAAAATCATAAAGTATAATATATTATACTATACTATATTATATTGTATTATATTTAGAGAGAGAGACTCTGAAAGGTGAAGAGAAGATAAGAAACCAGCTAGGGATGTTGGAACCAAAGGAATGATATGGCAGTGTATCCTTGGATTTTCTTTGTACCTCATATAGCCAAGACTGGATGCTGGAGAAGCCAGCAACCCAGAAACACTAACAAGTACAGATCAAAAAATGGGCTTAAGAAAAACCCACTTTCTTTAGTCAAGGAAACAGGAAAGGGGGAGTACAGCAAGGCAGAAAACTTTTGGAAAATAACTGCTCTACTCCAGCCAAAACTCACACACACTCACACACACACACACACACACACAGTGGTCCCATCCCACTCTGCTGGGATGGTATCACAGAGTGGGCAGGTGGGATATTCACCCTCACTGAGCAGTAATGATGACGCTTCCCATGATGTTTGTGGAGACCAAGTGGGAAGCCTGTCTGGACTTTCACCTCCCATTCAGAAGTAATGCTGTGCCCTCTCCTTGTGGACTGGTATCAGGGGAGGCCTAATGGAGAGTTAGGACTTTCACCACCACCCAGAAGTAAGCATTCTTTGCTCTGGTCATGCCTGTGTACACTTCCTGGGGAACAGTCATGAGGCTCATGGCATGCTGCCATACAGGGCAGTGCAGCAGAGGCTAGTGGAGAGTTGTACTCTCACCTGAGCCCAGCAATAATAGGTAACCCTCTCCCACTGGCTTTCAACGGAAGCTGAAATGATAACATAGAATTCCATCTCCAGGTGGCAGTAAAGAGGCAGTGTCTCCCTTTTCCCACAGAATCCATGACAGATGAGACCTCCCTCTTAAATAAAAGGTATAAATAAGATCTAAAAGAAGAGGTACAGGGGCTTCCCTGGTGGCGCAGTTGTTGAGAGTCTGCCTGACAATCCAGGGGACGCGGGTTTGTTCCCTGGTCCGGGAAGATCCCACATGCCGCAGAGCGGCTGGGCCCGTGAGCCATGGCTGCTGAGCCTGTGCGTCCGGAGCCTGTGCTCTGCAATGGGAGAGGCCACAACAGTGAGAGGCCCGCGTACCACACACACACAAAAAAAGATGTACATATATACAGTGGAATACTACTCAACCGTAAATAAGAACAAAATAATGCCATTTGCAGCAACATGGATGTAACTAGAGATTACCATATTAAGTGAATAAGTCAGAAGGAGAAAGACAAATACCATATGCTATCACTAATATATGGAATGTAAGTTATGGCACAAATGAACCTATCTACAAAATAGAAAAAGACTCACAGACATAGAGATCAGACTTGTGGTTGCCAAGGGGGAGGGCGGGAGGGAGAGGGATGGACTGGGAATCTGGGTTTGGTAGACGCAAACTCTTACATTTAGAATGGATAAATAACAAGGTCCTACTGTATAGCACAGGGAACTATATCCAATCTCTTGGGATAAACCATAATGGAAAAGAATATTAAGAAAAGACTGTATATATGTCTAAAACTGAGTCACTTGGCTATACAGCAGAGATTGACACAACATTGTAAGTCAACTGTACTTCAATTTAAAAAAAGAAATGGAAGGAGAAGAAAAGAAGAAAAGAAGAATCCTAGCATATTAGTTTGAGCTCTAGATGGGGCTCAAAGAAAAAAAAAAAAAGATGGTGATGCAATTCAATGGGATAGAAAATTCTGGGAAAAGAGTAGATTTGGAGAGAAATGAGATGAAAAATCAGTCTTAAGCATGTAAAGTTGGCTTGTGGTCCACTCAAGCAAAGTTGCCCAGCAGTCAACTGGAAGTATCTGTCTGGAGTTATGAAGAGAGATAGAAACTTTATGTCATAGGTAATATTTTCTTTGACTCATAGTCTAAGCCAAGGATTTGTATGCAAATGGTTTATTAATAAAGTTGGGGGGGAGGTAGTAAGACAAGGAAGGGGAAGAAGCCATGAAAGAGAATTATTTCAGATGAAATCTCAAGCTCTATCTCATACATGGGAATCTTTACAGAATAAATCATACTTCAAAGTGCACTGCAGTGGAGGCAAAGAAGCTGATCTCATACTCGGAAGTGCAGGGAGAAGGGGATGTAAAATTCCCAAATACTTCTGGTTCTCTGTATGTGTGATGCAATTCCAGTTCCCCAGGGAAATCTTCTAAAAGTCACAAGTATGAGATGTTAATAGCAAAGCACACAGAAACTAGTTTCTAGAAACAGGGACACAGAGGATCCAAGAGGATCTGGGTGGGGCATTAGCAGTATTCACTACTGTGTAGATATAGATTTTGAAATCAGCATCTAACACATGATAATTGAAGCCATCAATTCATCCATTTATTCATTCATTAATATTTACTGAGCATCTGCTCTCTGCCGAGTACTGTGCTAGATCGTGGAGGCATGATGGTGAATGAGGCTTATGAGGTCTTTTCCTTTATATCTAGCAGAAAAATATTGATATGTAGTTATAAAGTAAGTCATGGATTATAATTGCAATAAAGGCTATGAAGGAGGACAAGGTAATAAGAGATTACATAACAGCAAAACCTTCTAGTCTGATAAGTTCAGGTACTGAAGTTAGGTTAAACCTGTTTCTGGCCTATAGGATACTCCATATTTGGTTAAAGTTAAGTCTTCTCAAAAGTTTTCCACACAGTTTCCATACATGAAAATTAGGATTTGGGGGTAGATCTTGGAAAATATCCAAGACCTCTCACCCTGGGTAAAATTAAACATGGGCATGCTCAATGGGTGGCACAAACTATTGGTGTATCAATAGATTTACTCAACCAAAATTTGTTGAATGTTTATATTTTCCAGACACCATTTTTGATTTTGGAGTTTATAGCAGTGAATAACACATTCTAAAGGCAAAGAGTGACAATAAGCAAGTTAAAATACATGAGGTGTGGATAAGTGCTATGATATTAAGTAACACATAAGTATTTTCTATATATGTCATTGGGGAAGCAATCTACCCTCTTCATTTACAAGTACTATGGCAGGGACCACTGGTTATTACTAGTGAATTCATTTCCCCCTCCTTCCTTAAAAATAGAGACTCTATTTTTAGTTGGATGAATTACTGCTAAGCATAAAGATTTTACTTCTCAGTTTTTGTTGCAGCCTGGCCATATGATGAAGCTGTGGAAACTGAGTTTTAAATAAGTTATGGGTGGGACTTCTGAGGAGGTTGTTTAAAAAGAGCTGATTCAGAGGTAATGTCAAAAAGATGGTGGAATAGGAAGTTCTAGCCCTTGTTTCCTCAAAGAAAAACAAATTTGACAACCATCTGTGGGCCAATATACTTTTATAAGAATTCCAGAATCAAGTTAATAAGTTGGAGTACACTAGGACAGTACAAAGTCAAGAACAGCTGCATTGAAATGAGTAAGAAGAGCAATTTTACTTTGCCCATATTAGTCCTTCCCCCAAGCTGGCACTGGTCAGAGATGAGAGAGATTGCTCTGACTGGAACTTCTTTCTCAGGAGTAAAGAGAAAAGAGGCGTATGCATCCAACATTCTGGCTTTCTGGAGGGCTGCCTGAAGGACTGGTTTCTGTGTTGCCTCGATCAGAGCCCTGACTGATATGGCATACTTTGGATGCATACTGACTGCTGAGAATCCTGGAAAGTAGATCATTTGGTACTGTAGAACTACAAAACTTGCAGTGATGCAGAAAGACACCAGAGAGAACAAGAGATTAAAAATCCCAGAAAAAGAAACCGGCAAGCCACTCTAATTGAGAAATTACATGCATAGGCGCAGAGAAATTATGTGCCCCTCCAAATGTTTCAGAGGCCCCCAGAATCTCTAGCTGGGCTGATTGATGGGGATCTTCACCTATACAGAGCCAGTCCACATACACTGGCAGAAGTGGCTATTTTGTCAAATACACAGATCCCAACACAAAGTTACAAGACATGTAACTCAAAATGGAAACATGGCACAAACAAAGGAGCAATACAAAAATGCAGGAACTGATCCTAAAGAAATGGAGAAGTATGAATTACCTAGCAAAGTGTTTAAAACAATAATAAAAATGCTGTATGAGCTCAAGAAAAAGATGCATGAACAAAATGAAGATAAGAACAAATAAATAGAAAATTAAAAAAGACCTAATACAAATTTTGGAGCAGAAAAATACAATAACCAAAAAAAAAAAAATTATTACAGGGGTATAACAGCAGACATGATGCAGAAGAAAGAATCAGTGAACTTGAAGACAGGTCATTTGAAATTATACAATCAGAAAAACAAAAAGAATGAAAAAGTAAAGAAAGCCTAGGAAACTTATTGGACATCATTAATGAACTAATACACCTATAATGGGATTCTTAGAAGAGAGACAGAAAGGGACAGGAAACTTGCCTAAAGAAATAATGGAGTGACATAGCAGCGTCAGTGGCTAGAGTTTCTCAGCATGAAGCAGCCATGTGGCTGAAACGGTCTTGGTGCACCAGCCTGGTGTCAGGCCTGAGCCTCTGAGGTGGAAGAGCCAAGTTCAGGACATTGGATCACCAGAGACTTCCCAGCTCCATGTAATATAAATTGGTGAGAGCTCTCCCAGAGATCTCTGTCTCAATGCTAAACCCAGCTCAACCCAAAGGTCATCAAGCTACTGTGCTGGATTCTCCATGCCAAACAACTAGCAAGACAGATACACAACACCACCCATTGGCAGAGAGGCTACAGAAAATCATACTAAGTTCACAAATACCCCAAAACACACCACTGGACACAGCCCTGCCCACCAGAAAAACAAGACCCAGCCCCAGCCACCAGAACACAAGCACCAGTCCCCTCCCCTAGGAAGTCGACACAAGCCACTAAACCAACCTTACCCACTGGAAGAAGACACCAAAAACAACAGGAAATACAAACCTGCAGCATACGAAAAGGAGACCCCAAACACAGTTAGTTAAGCAAAATGGAAAGACAGAGAAATATGCAGCAGATAAAGGAGCAAGGTAAAAACCCAACAGACCAAACAAATGAAGAAGAAATAGTCTACTGAAAAAAAATTCAGAGTAATGATGGTAAAGGTGATCCAAAATCATGGAAATAGATTGGAGAAAATACAAGAAACGTATAACAAGGACCTAGAAGAACTAAAGAGCAAACAAACAATGATGAACAGCACAATAAATGAAATTAAAAATTCTCTAGAAGGAATCAATAGCAGAATAACTGAGGCAGAAGAACAGATAAGTGACCTGGAAGATAAATAATGTAAATAACTACTGCAGAGCAGAATAAAAAGAAAAGAATGAAAAGAATTGAGGACAGTCTCAGAGACATCTGGGACAACATTAAATGCACCAACATTCGAATTATAGGAGTCCCAGAAAAAGGAAGTGTCTGAGAAAATATTTGAAGAGATTATAGTTGAAAACTTCCCTAAAATGGGAAAGGAAATAGTCAGTCAAGCCCTGGAAGCACAGAGAGTCCCATACAGGATAAATGCAAGGAGAAACACGCCAAGACACCTATTAATCAAACTATCAAAAATTAAATACAAAGTTAAAATATTATAAGCAGCAGGGGAGAAACAACAAATAACATACAAGGGCATCCCCACAAGGTTAACAGCTGATTTTTCAGCAGAAACTCAGCAAGCCAGAAGGGAGTGGCAGGACATATTTAAAGTGATGAAAGGGAAAAACTACAAGCAAGATTACTCTACCCAGCAAGGATCTCAGTCAGATTTGATGGAGAAATTAAAAGCTTTACAGACAAGAAAAAGTTAAGAGAATTCAGCACCACCAAACCACCTTTACAACAAATGCTAAAGGAAGTTTTCTCAGCAGGAAACACAAGGGAAGGAAAAGCCTACAAAAACAAACCCAAAACAATTAAGAAAATGGTAATAGGAAAATACATATCGATAATTAAATGTAAATGGATTAAATTCTCCAACCAAAAGACATAGACTGGATGAATGGATACAAAAACAAGACCCGTATATATGCTATCTACAAGAGACCCACTTCAGACCTAGGGACACATACAGATTGAAAGTGAGGGGATGGAAAAAGATATATCATGCAAATGGATATCAAAAGAAAGCTGGAGTAGCAATTCTCATATCAGACAAAATAGACTTTAAAATAAAGACTATTACAAGAGAAAAAGACGGACACTACATAATGACCAAGGGATCAATCCAAGAAAAAGATATAACAATGGTAAACATTTATGTACCCAACATAAGAGCACCTCAATACATAAGGCAAATGCTAACAGCCATAAAAGGGGAAATCAACAGTAACACAATCATAGTAGTGGACTTGAACACCCCACTTTAAGCAATGGAGAGATCCTCCAAAATGAAAATAAATAAGGAAACACAAGCTTTAAATGACATGTTAAACAAGATGGACTTAATTGATATTTATAGGACATTCCATCCAAAAACAAGAGAATACGCTTTCCTCTCAAGTGCTCAAGGAACATTATCCAGGATAGATCATATCTTGGGTCACAAATCAAGCCTTAGTAAATTTAAGAAACTGAAATTGTATCAAGTATCTTCTTCAACCTCAATGCTATGGGACTAGATATCAATTACAGGAAAAAACTGTGAAAAACACAAACATATGGACGCTAAACAATACACTACTAAAACCAAGAGATCACTGAACAAATCAAAGAGGAAATCAAAAAAATAGCTAAAACAAATGACAATGAGAACACAAGACCCAAAACCTATGGGATGCAACAAAAGCAGTTCTAAGAGGGAAGTTTATAGCAATACAATCCTACCTCAAGAAACAAGAAATATCTCAAATAGACAACCTAACCTTACACCTAAAGCAATTAGAGAAAGAAGAACAAAAAAATCTCAAAGTTAGCAGAAGGAAAGAAATCATAACGATCAGGTCAGAAATAAATGAAAAAGAAATGAAGGAAACAACAGCAAAGACCAGTAAAAATAAAAACTGGTTCTTTAAGAAGATAAACAGAATTGATAAACCACTAGCCAGTCGCACCAAGAAAAAAAAAGGGAGAAGACTCAAATCAACAGAATTAGAAGTGAAAAATGAGAAGTAACAACTGCCACTGCAGCAATACAAAGGATCATGAGGGAGTACTACAAGCAAGTATATGCCAATAAAATGGACAAGCTGGAAGAAATGGACAAATTCTTAGAAAAGCACAACTTCCGAGACTGAACAAGGAAGAAATAGAAAATATAAAAAGACAATCAGACACTGAAATTGAAACTGTGATTAAAAATCTTCTGGCAAACAAAAGCCCAGGACCAGAGGCTTCACAGGCGAATTCTACCACACATTTAGAGAAGAGCTAACACCTATCCTTCTCAAACTCTTCCAAAATATAGCAGAGGAGGAACACTCCCACACTCATTCTACGAGGCCACCATCACCCTGATACCAAAACCAGACAAAGATGTTGCAATAAAAGAAAACTACAGGCCAATATCTCTGATGAACAGAGATGGAAAAATCCTCAACAAAATACCAGCAAACAGAATCCAACAGCACATTAAAAGTATCATATACCATGATCAAGTGGGGTTTATCCCAGGAATGCAAGGATTCTTCAATATATGCAAATCAATCAACGTGATACACCATATTAACAAACTGAAGGAGGAAAACCAAATGATCATCTCAATAGATGCAGAAAAAGCTTTCAAAAAAATTCAACACTGATTTATGATAAAAACTCTCCAGAAAGTAGGCGTAGAGGGAACTTACCTAAACATTTATTATGTTTAGGTAAGTAATATGACCCTCAGGCCATATATGGCAAACCCACAGCCAACATCATTCTCAATGGTGAAAAACTGAAACCTTTTCCTATGAAATCAGCAACAAGATAAGGATACTCATTCTCGACACTCTTATTCAACATAGTGTTGGAAGTTTTAGCCACAGCAATCAGAGAAGAAAAAGAAATAAAAGGGATCCAAATCAGAAAAGAAGTAGTAAAGCAGTCACTGTTTGCAGATGACATGATACTATACATAGAGAATCCTAAAGATCCTACCAGAAAACTACTAGAGCTAATCAAAGAATTTGGTAAAGTAGGAGGACACAAAATTAATGCACAGAAATCTCTTGCATTCCTATACATTAATGATGCAAAATCTGAAAGAGAAATTAAGGAAACACTCCCATTTACCACTGCAACAAAAAGAATAAAATACCTAGGAATATACCTACCTAAGGAGACGAAAGACCTGTATGTAGAAAACTATAAGACACGAATGAAAGAAATTAAAGATGATACAAACAGATGGAGAGATATACCATGTTCTTGGACTGGAAGACTCAACATTGTGAAAATGACTATACTACCCAAAGCAATCTATAGATTCAATGCAATCCCTATGAAACTACCAATGGATTTTCACAGAACTAGAACAAAAAATTTCATAATTTGTATGGAAACACAAAAGACCCCGAATAGCCAAAGCAATCCTGGGAAATAAAAATGGAGCTTGAGGAATCGGGCTCTCTGACTTCACACTATACTACAAAGCTACAGTAATCAAGACAGTATGGTACTGGCATAAAAACAGAAATATAGATCAATGGAACAGGATAGAAAGCCCACAGGTAAACCCACGCATATATGGTCACCTTATCCTTGATAAAGGAGGCAATAATATACAATAGAGAAAAGACAGCCTCTTCAATAAGTGTTGCTGGAAAAACTGGACAGCTACATATAAAAGAATTAAATTAGAACACTTCCTAACACCATACACTAAAATAAACTCAAAATGGATTAAAAACCTAAATGTAAGGCCAGATACTATAAAACTCTTAGAGGAAAACATAGGAAGAACACTCTTTGACATAAATCACAGCAAGATCCTTTGACCCATCTCCTAGAGAAATGGAAATACAAACAAAAATAAACAAATGGGACCTAATGAAACTTCAAAGCTTTTGCACAGCATAGGAAACCATAAACAGGACAAAAAGACAACCCTCAGAATGGAAGAAAATATTTGCAAATGAAGCAAATGACAAAGGATTAATCTCCAAAATACACAAGCAGCTCATACAGCTCAATATCAATAAAACAAACAACCCAATCCCAAAATGTGCAGAAAACCTAAATAGACATTTCTCCAAAGAAGATATACTGATTGCCAACAAACACAAGAAAGGATGCTCAACATAGCTAATCATTAGGGAAATGCAAATGAAAACTACAATGAGGTATCACCTCACACCAGTCAGAATGGCCATCATCACAAAATCTACAAACAATAAATGCTGGAGCGGGTGTGGAGAAAAGGGAACCCTCTTGTACTGTTGGTGGGAATGTAAATTGATACAGCCCCTATGGAGATCAGTATGGAGGTTCCTTAAAAAGCTAAAAATGGAACTACCATATGACCCAGCAATCCCGCTACTGGGCATATACCCTGAGAAAACCATAATTCAAAGAGTCATGTACCACACTGTTCATTGCAGCTCTATTTACAATAGCCAGGACATGGAAGCAACCTAAGTGTCCATTGACAGATGAATGGATAAAGAAGATGTGGCACATATATGCTATGGAATATTACTTAGTCTTAAAAAGAAATGAAATTGAGTTATTTGTAGTGAGGAGGATGGACCTAGAGTCTGTCATGCAGAGTGAAGTAAGTCAAAAAGAGAAAAACAAATACCGTATGTTAACACATATATATGGAATCTAAAAAAAAAATGGTTCTGAAGAACCTAGGGGCAGGACAGGAATAAAGACACAGACATAGAGAATGGACTTGAAGACATGGGGAGGGGGAAGGGTAAGCTGGGATGAAGTGAGAGAGTAGCATTGACATATATACACTACTAAATATAAAATAGTTAGCTAGTGGGAAGCAGCTGCATCGCAAGGGGAGATCAGCTCCGTGCTTTCTGACCACATCTAGGGGTGGGATAGGGAGGATGCAAGGGAGATGCAAGAGGGAGGGGATATGGGGATATATGTATAATATAGCTGATTCACTTTGTTATACAGCAGAAACTAACACACCATTGTAGAGCAATTATACTCCAATAAAGATTAAACAAAATACTCAACAGAATAAAAGGGGCATAAAACACAAAACTGTTCATAAAAAAGAAATATAGATAGATTTTAAACATATGAAAAGATGTTTGCCTTCATTTATAATAAAGGAAATGCAAATTCAAAAAAAATAATGGCTGAAATTCAAATCTGCAGAAGAAATTGGACGTTCAGATTCAAAAAGCCCCACAATACTCCACTAGGATAAATCCCCCCAAATCCACATTGAGACATTAAAATCAAGTTGTCAAAAGTTAAAGACAAAGAGGAATTTGAAGGTAGCAAGAGAAAATGATTCCTCGCATATAAATGAACTCCCATGAGACTTTCAATACATTTCTCAGCAGAAATCTTTAACGACAAAAGGAATTGAGATGTATTCAAAGTGATGAAAAAAATATTGCCACTCTAAATACCACATCTGGCAAAACTAGCCTTCAAAAATGAAATAAATGTCTCCCCAGATAAACAAACCTGAGGGAATTTATCACCACTAAGAACTGCCTTACAAGAAATGTTAAAGGGATTTCTTCCAGGTGGAATGAAACGATGTTAACCAGTAATACAAAAGCATATGAAAGTATAAAGCTCACAGGTAAAGGCAAATATATAAACAAACATAGAATACAGTAATACTATAATGATGGTGCAAACGTTACTTTTAATTCTAGTATAAAAGTTGAAAGGAAAAATGACAAAAATAACTATAAAAATAGTGTATAATAAATCACTGTTTCTTCCACTGTTAATGGAAAACTCAGTTTCGATTACATGCAACACTGAGGTCTACATGATGCAGATGCCATCTTTAATTATTCATTGATAATATTTGCCTGAAGTACAGAAAATAATAAAAATATTTGATAGGAATGTTGTAACAGTCAGAGGCTACGTATTGGTTCATAAGCAAAGCATGCTATTACCAACAGATTAAACTTGTCAACCAGGTTCACTAGGTAGAAGAGTGATGGAAACTTTACCTAGTCTAGGCCATTCTTCCCCTTGTGGAAGATGTTGAAGTCAATTATACAATGCAAATCCTCCACTCTTCCCACCCTCTCATTTGGCTCACAGTGTCTCTTTCCCGGTTCATGGGGATAAATTTGATATATGCTTTCTTTGTCCCCAAATCTAAATGAACTAGGTTTGAACAACCTTTCTTTGTTTCCAAGCCACTGGATATGGTGTAGTTTGAAGATTCCTGAACCTTAAGATCAGTTGAGTCTGGATTTGAATACTAAAGCCCCTAAATCAAAGGATGAAGTATCTTCTGAGATATTCTGTGTCAGATTCAATGGATGGAAGGGATAGTATCATTTTGAGCATAAAATCTTACAATAAAATTATTAATTTAAAATCTTGGATCTGAAAATGTTCTAGTAGATCATCTTTTTTAGAAGTGTGCTACTTTCCCACCGTATGCTATTTGAAACATGACACGCAATCTGTGTGTTTGAATTTTAGGTGAGAGATATTACACTGAACATTCTAGAACGTTTCCAAATTTCTTATTCTTCTATTCCTAGCTCCTGTGAGGTTTGAAAAGTGTATGTATAGATGTTGGCATAGTACAACTGGGCTCATATTCTAGTTCATTTACTATTTGTGTTACCTTGGACAAAATGTTTAATCTCTCTTAGCATTATCCTCTGCAAGAGGATTATTAGCACCATCGTCTGCAAAATGAGGATTACGTAAGATAAGGCATGCACAGTATGTGGGACACAATAGGCATTGAGTAGATGCTAGTGTTTCCTACTTGCCTTCTCCTAAAATAAGTGTAATCCAAGAATACTTCTATTCCCATTACTTCTTCTAAGATCATAGCCAATTTCAGCAAAAAAGATGCATTCCACTAAGGAAAAAATTCCATTTCTCTTTATCATTGCTTCTGTTTCACTGATAAGAAAATGAGATATCATGTGAATTCAGTTCTCCCTATTATATGGTCATCTGAAGGCATTTGTGGACAATTTATTAGGCATTGTAGATGCCTACACAGTCACTCATCATCATCTTACGACTATTGATTTCCCTGGCTCTGTGTAAAACTTCTTATATCTTCCAGTGTCTTCCCCGGATTGCTCTTTTATGGAGAAGTAACATTTTGCCATGAGAAACATGTAAAATATTTAACTCCTTGCCATTTTTTTGGTCAAAGGTCAGAGTTTAATGGGATGGATTACTTCAGGGCCTGGAACATATTTTTGCAGTGAGTGTGTAGCTGTCAAAATCTTTACAGTAACAGAAAATTATTGACTTTTCTCAGCTTAGGAATGACCACCGAACAAAAGGATGATTGAGCCCATGGCAAGTGTTTCTTAAAACTCCTCATGACCTTGTCATTACCTCATTTGCAGGGAGAAAAAAATATCCAAAATTAATTTCCTAAGGAGACAGGAACTCTGCATTGCTTTTTATAAGATGACATCAGGGGCAGAGATATAGGGATAATGTTGGGAAACAATGAAAGATAATGTGAGAAACTTAGATTGGGATTGGCTTGGTGATGCTAGAAAAAGTGTCAAGTATAGTTCAATAAACATTTGTTGAAGATATTTTTCACACAAGATTTTAACCAAGATAAATTTTACAGAGAAGGTTACAATTAGAGAGGTTAATTCTACGACCCAGGAGTTTGTACTTTGTAGGCAAGCAAAAGAAGGAAGTAATTTCGTATATAGAAGCATGGGTAGACCAAAGAGCTGATTTGGGAGTCTATTGGCTTGGATTCTAGCTTCACCTCTGATTTAAGTCTCTCTAACATCTTTGCATTTTACCTCCACTAACTATCGACTGAGGACTGCTCAGAATCCAGGCATCTTCCCAGCCAATCCACACACACACACACACACACACACACACACACTTAACCGTGTCACTGAACTATTCACCTGGCAATTTTGTCTTAGAACTTGGGAATAATTCTGGCCAAGTTCCAGGTCTAGAGACCTCCAGAAGGGGACAAAGAATTAAAGTTAAGATTCACTGGACATGGTTCTATGATTGAATCCGGGGATGCTTTTCAGCCACTTATCACTTTCATTCCTGAGGAATAGCTTCAAGTTTATAATGCAACAATTTCCCATTTCTTTCGACTTGAATGTGGCTGTGGCCTCTGGACCTTTTGCTAAGTTTAAAAATAATGGGGTTCTATGTGGCCAATATGAGGAATTGGCACACTTGACTTGAAGAAAAGAGCCAATTTTTGGTAGTTAGTGACCCTGTTTTTGACTTTTTTTGAGAGTTTGAAAAATATTGTATAATTTTCATGGAATCAAAGAATAAGAGGCATTCAGGCTCTATAAAAAATGGAAACAAACATATATTCCTAAGGCAATATTTCTGCTTTTATGTTACTCAAAATTCTGAGGCATAGCTATAAACCTACTTTTGGAAGTGAGATCATGAGGTCAACAGTATGTGATTAACAGTTGGTTGATTTGCTTTCATAGCAATTACAGAATTATTAGATAGACATTAGTTTACAAATTGCTTGATTATATACCATATTTTTGAGTGAGGAGGATTAGTTATAAAAGCAAATTCTTTGAGGGTTTTTGCTTGAAATATTAATTTATAGAATATAGTATATTTTTCTACTTGTAATATTTACTTATCCAACTGATTTGTCAGTAAATTTAAACATGATCTACTGCAGAGTTCTCTCTACTAAGAGAGAGAGAAAATGAGAAAAATATCTTCTACTATGAGAAAAATATCTTGCAAATTATGGCATGCTGTTGAGATTTTTTTTCCCCTTGGGGCATGACATGGCTTATTATAATAAAGCATGTATGGTAGATTTTAGGATGACACTTTATTTTCTAGAGTGGAGCTTTTTTTGCATCGGCAGGCAGACTCTCAACCACTGCGCCACCAGGGAAGCCCTAGAGTGGAGGTTTTTAAAACTATTTTGAGGGCTTCCCTGGTGGTGCAGTGGTTCAGAATCTGCCTGCTAATGCAGGGGATACGGGTTCCAGCTCTGGTCTGGGAAGATTCCACATGCCGCGGAGCAACTGGGCCCGTGAGCCACAACTACTGAGCCTGCGCGTCTGGAGCCTGTGCTCCGCAACAAGAGAGGCCGCGATAGTGAGAGGCCCGCGCACCACGATGAAGAGTGGCCCCCGCTCGCCTCAACTGGAGAAAGCCCTTGCACAGAAACGAAGACCCAACGCAGCCAAAAATAAATACATAAATAAATAAAAATATATTTTGAGTATTAGGTTGTCTGTAATTATAAATGTAATATTTCAATAGGCTTTTTTCTCCAAGGAATGCAAAGTTTCTATAATGTGAATAAATTGACTTACCCACACTATAGCAGGTGACGTAGAAAAAGAAGATATAATCAGCTTTTATTTCTGGTTGCTTGAGTTAGCCATAAGAAACATGATATGTAAGGGGAAAAATGAACTGCTAATATTTTATGTTTGCTTCAATACAATGATATAGAAGAACTTGACACACTCTTCAAATGAAAGTCCATTTTCTCATTCTTGTTTGGGACAACAGACTGTGTGGTCCTGGTTATTTTAGAATTATCTACAGCCACAGCAAAAGGTACAGTAAGTGGATATGTTAGGAGAATGAAATTAGAAAGGCATTTCAGATTGGCAGAATGTAATTACTTACTTGAAATTTACCCAGGACATTTGCTGTTGACACATTCAGTTGGTGCAAAGGATCTTTAATTACCCAAAGCAACTAGTTTGTGGTTTCACATCTCAGTGGAAAGAAAGCAATTCCTGGAGCAAAGCATTGTAAACACCATGCAGTTCTGAAGCATTCCTTCTGATCAAAGGAAACCAGGGTTACTTCTTATTAGAGAGGTCCACTGCTAGCTTGCTCAGTTATTTCTTAGGACAGGAGTCCCCAGATATTTTGTGAAGAGGAGCTAATTTTCCTTTCTTGGAGGCAGTGTGTAATAAAGACAGTGGGCTTTGAAACAAGACTGAGATTGTGGAAATCCTAGCTCAACCACTTACCAACTCTTTGACCTTGGGTAGGTTATTTAATTTCCCCATATATAGTGCCTCAAAAGGGAAATGATACCTATGTCAGAGAGTAATTAGTTGGGGTCAAATAAGCTAACATCTGTAAAATCTAGTACAGTGCATATCACATAATCAGAACTCAACAAATGTCAGTTTCTGTCTGCAAAGCATGGTGGTTTGTGAAGGCTATATTCTGAAATAAATATATGCACATGAATCAAGATTGGGGCATTGCTGATGACTGTGCTTCCCACTGCTTGAGTTGAACAGAAAACCATGGAGATGAATTTGGACCCTGATGTGTTGCCCCAGGCATCATAGTAGAGGGGAAAGAATAGTCCCTGTTTTGTTCCTACTTAGCTGCCTGGCTTTGGGTAAATCACTTAACCCAATAATTAGTTGCTTCATCAAGTAATCCCAGCTAATGATATCTTTCAGCTAATGATATCTTTCCTGCTTACCTCCCATGGGTGTGTGGAACAAACAGGTGTGTGAAATATTTTTTCTGTATTAGTGAGTGCAATCCAACCATGAAGACTACCTTTCTAGTCCCAGAAAAGAGGGGATGAATCCATTCCTTTATATAAATAAATATACACATATTGGTGGATGAGCCAGTTATTGTGCTAGGAACTGGCAAATAAAACAGATTTGATATGCTTCACAGTATTATGGAGCTTAGAGTCATCTTTCTAAACTTTTCCGAGACTAGCACAGAGTAGATATTCATTAATTATTTTTTCCAAATTGGATTGAATTAAAATATGTCTGATAAGGCTCTGAGCTCTCCTGACTGGAACATCTGTCTTAGGCATTTTCTGAATCAATTTGTGACTCCTCAAGCGTTTCAGGTAAATTACATATTCAGGTGTGACTATTCGTTAATGGGTTTTGGCTCTCAGTGAAATCCATTTTTCTCTTTTTCCCATCTTTCTTTTTTTTGTTTTTTTTACTTTAGATATCTTTGGGTTTGTTTGTTTGCTTGCAGGATTAGCCCTACTCTCATTTTGTTTTTAGTGTTTGGCTTATCTTTATACTCATATATTTATTAAACTGTTTTGTGTAAATATAATTTGTTCTTATTTAGAAATAGTAATAAAATCAGAGAACATTAACGTAAGGGTTTTCTTACCAAAATCAGGATCTAAATTGTATGATGTGTCCACGTTGGCTGGGCCACAGAGTGTGTGAACTCAGAGCCATTTAATTGATGACTAGACCATCTAGTATTTCACTGGATAAGGAAAGCAACAGATAACTTTTTGTTACAATGGAACTATTGCTATTATCATTAGTCTACAATATCCATTTCAAAGAAGTATTCATAAGCAAACCTGATATAACTACTTTGTCCTTTATAGGAGTGGGCCTTTTAAAACAGAGGAATGTTTATGATTCTCAGATTAAAGAGATCTGGAGTAGGTATTCCAGCAAAAGTTAAAGAATAGGGGGAAACATTGTCCTCTTAGCTATGCTACCTCCCATGCTGCATGATGTGACCAGTTGGTTGTGCAATAACAGCAATGAATGCCAAACTTCCCCTGCTGTTCCTGGAGCCCAATCACTTAGATCAATCACAGAAGCATTTGGATCACATGCTTGGACTGACCAGGGCCAAGGACACCATTTTGAGTGACGACTTTCCAGTTCTGCAGGAACGACAAAACTTGTCCATAGAAAGCCCTGTGGAAGTCTCTGGGGTCAGGGATAGGAAAGATCTTCAGTGTAACTTGAGAGCATCAGGCTTGGGGAGCCCTTTCTGGGTTGCACTAGGGAAGTTGGACTCTGTATTCCTGCAACAGCAATGGCAGAAATTGGGCAGTGGTTGGAGAGACTGAGGGGTTGTGAAGTCCACCTCAGCTGGAACTCTATCTCGCCTGACATAAACAGCATCACCACGGTGACAGGTATCTTTTTAGTTAAAAGTAAGAAATCTCCTTTTAAATTGACAGCTAATTAGCATTAGTACCAGTGCTTTCAGAAAACAAGCAAACAAACAAAAAGGAAAAGATATCCTCAGTAGTCTGGAGGGTACAAGATAAGAAATGCACTAAAGTCAGGACCTATTTTCGTAACAGCTGTACAATAGTTAGGAAACAGGCCTTTGCTGTTGCACAGAGAAACTTCTACACCCCATGATGTATAAAAAGTGTACTAGAACAGCTTATGCCATATATCAATCTGGCGTGTTCATTCATTAAAAAATTATTATTACACACCGGGAACAATTTAGGACACATGCATGTAGGTTAGAAGTGACTTTTTAATAAAACTGTGATGGCAGCAGGCACATACCTCTAGGTGGAAAGTCCTTTTTGAATGAGGACATCTTCAGCCCCAGGTGCAAACATCACTAGCTGCTATAAATTCTGACAAAATGATTCCTTCTAAGTAGAAAGCTACTTTTTTAAAGTTTATCTACATTCAAAAATGTTAAATGTTGACAATGAAGAAAAATATTTTATATTCCCCAGAGGATGATAACGGTATCGTTTCAACTTTATAATTCAGGAGTCAGATACAAATGTATGTTCACTGCTAACTTTCCTTTGAATCCTAGCTGTGTGGACGTGGATTCTATTCAGGTTATGATTGTGTACTTAAGCCATGATGGTGTATTGTGATTCCGATCCTTCCACTGTGTTGAGTGTTACAGTCCAGAGAGAATCCGTCAATAGCTTCTTTGTTTTCCCTTCATTTCTTTCCCTCTACTTATTCGGTTATCTACTGCTCACAAAGGAAAGCAGATTATTAAGGACACTTTTATTTTTTCTGGAAACTATGTATAGGAGCTTTAGAAAATTACAAATTGATGATTTATTGGTGTCTACGTTTAAGTAAAGTTACATGATGAGATTTTTATTTCTATTGTTTTTGTACCCAGCCCCTCAAGGTATCTGAGACATTTCTTGCTTACTAAAAATTCTTAAAAATATTGAGACAAAAGAAAAAGAAAAATCCAGACAACTTCATCAGTTCTGCAGATTTTGAGTCCACAGTTTTCATATGATTACATTGCCAATTAAGTAAATGTTTTTTAGAAACTTTCATTTTTACAATTCTAATTTGCTTCTTAATTCTATCATAAACACCAAAAAGATGCTGTTCCTCTGATATGGATACCAAAGGGATAGAAATAGGCAAACTGCAACAAAGTAATATTTTTCTGTTTTGTCTTCTCTCACCCTATAGAAATATTAACTCTTCTGCCCACCCTCTAGATTCTGACCAACAAGAATTCAGATTCCCCAGGGATTGCCTCATGTTCTCCCTCTAGATCAATTATTTTCAAATCTAAGGTAAAACCTGGGGGCTGTCTTAAAGATTCAGATTTCCAGGACCCCAATGCAGATTTACCAAGTCTCTGAGACTGTGGCCAGGAATTTTACTTTTCAAAGCTCCTAGGAAATTTTGATGATGAAGTTCATCCCTAGAACGGCAATAGCCCTGGATACCTCACTACCCATGTTTACCATTTTCCATGAGCATGAACTTGGCTGCTGCAGGACGCCTGCTATTTATTCTTTTTCCTGGGCCCCCTCAACAGTACTGCAGTGACTTCTGCCTTCCCCATGTACCATGTCCTGCATGCATCCTTTTCATTCCACTGTTGGACTGGTCTCCCACAACTGAGGCCCTCTGTGGATGCCAGCAGCTGCTTCAAGGTTAACCCCTCCCATTCCTGGACTGGTCTCCCACAACTGAGGCCCTCCCATTTACACTATTCCTGTG
Source organism: Monodon monoceros (assembly GCF_005190385.1). Taxonomy (NCBI): domain Eukaryota; kingdom Metazoa; phylum Chordata; class Mammalia; order Artiodactyla; family Monodontidae; genus Monodon; species Monodon monoceros. The sequence goes on from NW_021703777.1 coordinate 90,570,929, forward strand.
TGCACTTGATAACGTGCTGAAATTCTGGTGATCTGTTTCCTGTCTTTCCATTTTCACATCTACTTTTTCTTCTTCTGGTCACAGTCTCTGGTAGAAAAGAGTGGAAAGAAGGGAAAAAATTTAATAGGACACACCTGAAGCCTTTTCCTCCTTCTAGCATTGAGTTTGCTTGTTTTACCTCCAGAGATTTGGGGTGGATAAATTAAAACAAGGTGCTCTTTCTATGTGTATCTAGCCACATGCCGGGTCACAATACTTAAAGAAGGGAGTTTGGGTGAAATTTCAGCCTCTACTCTTCTCACTGGGCAGATGTTTGTGAGCATTGCACCACTAGCACAACCAAAGTGGAGGTCCAGATTTCCTATTTCTTTCCCAGGAGGCTACTCCGTTCCTGGTACAAAACCAGCCATAGATGATGTACCTCTCGGATGCTCCAGACCATGATGAGGGTATCTGAATGCTGAGTGACACTGCTGGGACTTCTATTGGGACCTCTGCTAGGAATAAATAATGTGTTCCAGAGTCTGTCTACTAAATAGAATTCATATCTATTGTTATGTAAGCATAGAATTTACAAAAATATTTGCATTTTTAGACACTTTTCAGTTGACCCCCCTATTTATTTTACACAGAGGTATAAATGTCCATGAAGACATCCTCTTTTACTTTTATTATTTTGATTATATTTCCTTTTTTTTTTTTTTTTTTTTGCGGTATGCGGGCCTCTCACTGTTGTGGCCTCTCCCATTGCGGAGCACAGGCTCCAGACGCACAGGCTCAGCGGCCATGGCTCACGGGCCCAGCCGCTCCGCGGCATGTGGGATCTTCCCAGACCGGGGCACGAACCCGTGTCCCCTGCATCGGCAGGCGGACTCTCAACCACTGCGCCACCAGGGAAGCCCTCTTGCTATTTGATAGTTCTATTTACCCTGAAATTCTCTATGTGTATAGAGTTCTTGAGTGTGACAACATTGGCATCTTAATATTTTGCCCATCCTTCTAAGATTTTAGTGTAGCACTAGTAAAATTCATAAATTATTAAATATTTAGTACCTACTTAGTGCAAATTACTGAGATAAGCATATATATGTGTGTGTGTGTACATATATGCACATATAATTTTTTTTATTATTTTTATAATAACTCTGGGAGTTCTAGATTATCCACATTTTCCAAATGTGGAAAATGAGTCTCAGAGAAGTTAAAGAAATTTTGCCAGTCAACAAAATGGAAAATAAATGTACTCTGGACTGGTTCCTTTTCCTCCTAAATCTTCAGGACTTTTGGCAAGAGGATTCCTATGTTCTTCGGTCACAACTGCTAGGCCAAGCAATTTTCTTGATGGAAATTTTACAGTAGCAGTAGTTTTCTTTGTGAGTCACTTTAATCTCTTTATTAGATATTAATAAGACAGTGCCATTGCCACAAAACACTCTCGAGCTCTGTATAAAAGTAAAGCACAGTCACCATCTACACTGAATGAAGGTCTCTCAGCTCTGTCTGCCCTTGCTGTGGCTTTGTCAGAAGCAAGACTCTTTGTAGAATGATGTGGCAAGGGATGGCTTTTCAGACATTTCTGAAACCTGCTTAGAATATTTGTTAGTACAAAAGCCCTGGGAAAGTTTTGGTTTAATTTCCCATGTTAAAAAAAAAAGAAAAGAAAGAAAGAGCCTTCAGGAGGGCTACTGTATAATTAGAGCCGGATGAGAATTTCATTCATGCATTGAATAAATATTTATTAAGGGTCAGGCCCTCTGTTAGATGTTAAAAAAAAGAGGGCCTCAAACCTGGTCCCTATTCTCTCATAGCTTAATACCTAGAGGGAGAAATGGGCAGGACACTGTCATCATACCTACAAGGTGAGAGAAAATGAGGTGTGGAGAGAGGAAGGAGGCTGTGAGAACAGGAGCCATGGGATAAGCCAGGGGAAGTATATCCAGACAGCATGAAGCCAATGGGCAAAGACTCCAAAGGAAAAAAAGAAAAAGGGGGGCTTCCCTGGTGGTGCAGTTGTTGAGAGTCTGCCTGCCGATGCAGGGGACACAGGTTCGTGCTCTGGTCCGGGAGGATCCCACATGCCGCGGAGCGGCTGGGCCCCTAAGCCATGGCCGCTGAGCCTGTGTGTCCGGAGCCCGTGCTCCGCAACGGGAGAGGCCACAACAGTGAGAGGCCCGCGTACCGCAAAATAAAACAGGGATTGAAAGTTGTGGATATGGCTGAAATCTAGTGTGCAAATGACAATGTGGCTGGGCTTCTTCGCTTCTCTGTCTGATGTGGCCCGCGGGGAGAAGGAACACTTTCTCATTTGTAAATGAGAACCATTTTCCAGAGATTTCCTCTAATTATCCACCAGTTTTGGGACCTGCCGTGGTGCATGATTCAAACAAGCTGCTTAAGCGTTGGTGCTTTCAGCGCTTTCTCTGCATGGGACAACTGCATGGGAGCATCTTGTAGTGGAAAATAAGTTGAGCCATTTTTGGTCATTTGATGTCAAGTAGGTTATGCATGGAACCTGGAGAAGTTAACTCTTCTTTTCATGGACACCCAGACAGAGCTCTCACTGCTCCCAGTTCTCTGTTAATATTCTTCTCCAGCAATAAGAAACCATTCAGCCCCTTGCTTTACCATGAGGTTGGAGTTGCTCTTGGCTTTCTGAGGAAGTGTCCAATCACTGCCAGGTCAGAATCCTATAGTAGCTATCAGTGGAACTCTAGCACTACTAGGGTAATGCGGTATTTGACAGATTTCATTTTACTGGTAGTGAGTCAATCAAGGCTAGAAAAACATCCAATTTACTTAGCTAAATAGCTCACTCCATTAGCACCACTCATGCCTATCTCCAGGGTAGATGGAGGCAGCTGGCTTTTCTTCCTTTTTTTCTCTTATGTTTTTTTTTTTTTTCTTTTCTTTTCCTTAGGATTTCTCCATGATTTCTTAGTATGGAAATACTTTGAATAATAATAGATACCAAACAGGAATGTTTATCATTTGACTTAAGTTCAGTTTAGAAAAAACAATCATCCTAGCTCAAAACCATTTTTATTGGTAAAATGATCATTCTGCAATCCCCAGAATCTTATAGTCTTGAATTCCAAACCTGAATTGGAAATGTAGCAGGATGCCTTTTAAAATCCCAGAGCAAAGACAGAATGGGAAAGATCCGATTACAATCTCTTTTCTCTCAAAGTATAAAGTGATTTATTTTGAAAGAAAGCAATACTTGGGGTAATAAATATTTTTTATTCATAGAGGTGTTGCCTATACAGTTTCAACTTAGTTTTTAGTTGGGCTTTGATGGGGGAAGAGACTTTCAGACTTTAACATAGTGTGAATTTGATACAAAGGGTTTTCAGAGTTTTAACATTTGAATTCAATAGTGTCTCAATAAACTACTTTTATCTATCTATCTATCATCACTATCTAACTCTTAAACTTTTAAACATACTCTTCAGGATATTTGTGCTGTTTGCCTCCAAAGACCCATTCTCCAGTGTGCTTTGCCCTGTGTCCTGGGAGGCTGACCTGTCCAGACTGCATGGCCAGACTCCCTTGCCCTCTGGCTTTCAGATTTTACTGGCCCAGAGGAGAGACTGGAGCAGAAAAGAGGGCAAGAGCGAGGGATGTCAGTGACTGTCCTGTAGTTACCTTCCTCCCCTTCCTGAGGCCATACCTGCTGTCCAATGTGATACAGACTCAAGGCTTTGTCTTCTTGCCCCTTTGGGACTAGGGTTAATAGTGTTCTGGGTCTTATCTTTCTTTTTAATTATTTTTCCCTGCCCACACTCTGGGAAATAGTCTCTCCATTTGACTCTCCTCAGACTCAGCTTGAGTGTGCGTATACCACACTCCAGTCCAGTTTTGCATTTTTGAGTTGGATTGAGACACAGATTCTATGTTCATACTTTTTCTATAGGACATTTTATGCCAAACTGCCTATGATAACTAAAGTGAGAAAAAGAATGACCTATAACTTAAATTTTAAAAATACTGAAACTGTCTCATTAAACCTCTCCTTATAACTCTCCCATGTGCCACATAGTAAATAAAGTCTATAATCAGACTCTCTTGTGTTACCCGTGTGGGAGTCTGGCTTAGAGCTATTTTAAAGTTGCAGAATATTCTTGAGAGCGAAAGGGACAAAGCCAAGCCTGAGGCTACGCTGGGACTCTGGTTTGTGTGTATTGTGTGTATGCGTTGGGAGAGAAGGGGTCAGAATATGAGGAGATATAGAGGTGGAGGAAGGAGCTTCAGACTTTGCATTCATTAGAGACAAAATTGTCTAGCCTCCTAACTCAGTCACACACTGAATCTGAATATGGTGGCTTTTCCATTGAGGCCGCAAGACATAGGACGGAAGACAAGAGAGAGGTGAAATGATATGCAGTCTGCTTAGGAAACCCCTGTAGTTTGGCATCATCTAGAATTATCCTCCCTGTGGTTTCAATCTTTCTGAAATTGAGCAACATTAATGCGGTCTTTCATGGATTTTGGGGAAAACTAACCTAACTGAAATATATTTTATAGAGAGTAGGGGTCCCCAACCCCTGGGCCGCACAGCAGGAGGTGAACGGTGGCGAGGGAGCAAAGTTTCACCTGCTGCTGCCCATCGCTCCCCATCGCTCGCAGGGCTGCCTGACCATCCCCCCACCCCACCCCAACCCGTCCATGGAAAAATCGTCTTCCACGAAACTGTTCCCTGGTTCCCAAAATGTTGGGGACCGCTGATATATAGAATGTGGAATGCATGAGAGTCCAATGGACGTGGTTTCAAGTAACCACTAAATTGTATGAAAAGTTGCTTCCTCCACCCCAAAGAAAACAAAGTCATCCCAAATACTAACATTAAAGAAACCCAAACAACAAAAACAACTTTCATTGGAGCCAAGTTAAATTCGCTCTTCACAAATATTCCCACAGAATAAACATAACATTTTCTTAAGCCCTGACCAGTTAAACAAATCCAGCTTTAAAGAAAGAGGGTGTTAAATGTTTTTCCTCTGACAGTGTTGTCCAAAACTGTAGTGTGGGTGGAATATTTTTGGAAGGCTTCTGAGATTTTTTTTTCTTTCATCCCATTTCCCCCCCGAGTTTGTTTCCTTTGGTACTTTAAAATCAAATCTAACTCATCTTTCACATCATGAAGGATGATAGGGTCCTAGATAATTCTGGGATCATACATTTGGGGCTGAAGTGCTTTAGTCAAACAAGGATGTTGAAACATAACATTTTATTCTTTATCATTTTTATTGGTATGGAAGCTTAGTTCTCATGAAGACAGACATCTTCCCTGTTCATAGTCCAAATCTTTCTGCTTATTCTCAGAAGAGATAATGAGGTCAAGTTCACACAAACTTAGCCTAAACTGCTCTGCTTTATGCTTCGATATAAAGAGAAAAATGAGCCTTGTGATTTTGGGCCTCATAGTTGCTAGGACACCACAAGGATGCTATTTTGAAAACCACTTATAAGATATTAGATAGACGGCAATAAGTTCACTGCTAATAACCATCATACAAATGCAAGTGGAAGGCTGGAGAGCCTGTTCTCTAAGTGCTAGGCCATGGTGTCAATTTGCTTGGGTTAAAATCTTAACCCAAACAAAGCTCTGTGCCTTTGGATGAGCTATTGTAACCTCCCTCTGCTTAAGTTTCTTTCATCCATAAAATGGGAATAAAGGTAGTATCTGTGTTATCAGGCTGTGGTGAATATTACATGAGTTAATATTTCCAAATACTTATTGCTTGCATGTAATAAGTGTTATAAAGTATTGGCTCTTGTTTTTAATAGATCAGAAAGACGGGCTCTTTTTCCCCATTGTAGACTTACTCATTTTCCTTGTTCTTTTAACCATCACCTCTAAGAGAACAAGGGCTTGTCAGTTTGTACTTACTGAGGGTCAATCACTGTATGAACCACTTTACTTTTACTAGCTCATTTAATCCTTTTAGTGAACTTAGGAGGTAGATGGGCAATGGAAACCAGGTCTTAACCGTTGCAGTTTGGTGACTCCATTAGACTATTCCAGATAGCTTTGTTGAGTGTATTTTCATAAGTAGTGCAGCCATCAAATAGACTGGTTAGAATTATCTTATTTGCATTATTAAATTAAAACCGTACAGGGATTTGTTATTACTTAATAACCATCCTCTTCACTTTCACCTTGAAAGACCTAGCAAATTTTGAGGTCTGGAGTAGGAACTCAGGAGTCTCATTAAAGATTAGAATTTTCTACTCACCACTGTAATGTTACCAATTTTTTCTTCTGCAAAATGATAACTAGAAATTTTCATTCAATTAAAAAAAATGAGTTCATTTCAGCTATTGTCATCACCCTATCATTTGAAACCTTATTTCTCCCAACTCTTCTTTCTGTTGGCTACAAAACAGCCTCATTATAACTTGGACTGCTATGCTGATACACTCTGAGGATTGGAGAATGTTCTGGGGAATCTGAATTTTTAGAAAGTAAGATTATTATCTATCAGTATTCACTGAGAACCCACAATTTGTGAGGAACTCCAGCAGGTACCCAGAGTTAAAGGATGATCGAATACTAAATTTTTCGATGTCTACACTCCTTCTCACCCTCCGTCACATTCATTAAACTTTAGCAATTTTGATTTTTAATGACTGTTTCTAATGCATTCATGGCACCTGGAAGACTTGGTAGCTTATTAAAAAAAAATAAGATATGAACCCGTATATAGACTACTGTCTCAAAATATTTTAATATGCACTAGTCACCTCCTCAAGCTGTCAGTTCCTCATTCTTTTTTTTTCGTTTATGCATTGATTTACTAGAAATGAAAACATCTACATAAGCATGGCATATTCCAATGTGATGAAAATAAATATGTAAATATATCATGCTTAAACGGAATTTCTTAACATTCTTTCATACAGAGATCGAATTCAAATCTACTGGAAAAATTCTCATTTTGATTAATTTGTGGCAATATCAACCTCCAGATAAACACTGGGTGCTCTCTCCTAGCAATTTTTTTTTTTAAGCCTTCAGAATTTGCTTTTATGGTACCTATTATTTCCAGATGACAGGACATGGTGCTGAAAAGTATGGGAAAATATGGTTAGACTAATGGGTTTCCTGCTGACTAAATCATTCTGAATCATTTAATGTGGCTTATATATTATCTTGTTGTTGATTAAAGCAGAGGCAAATTACAGTATTGGAATCTCTTTAAGAGAAATTATCTGATGAACTGGTTCTCAAAGAGGTGGGGAAATGTGATATGGCTGTGTGCTTGAGGTACATCATTTTCAAGCAATGTCTTTCTGCGATAGGAGCAGTGAATTTGTATTCCCGACAGAGATGTCATTCTGCTCATGGCACATGTATGTCAAGATGCTATCTAAGCTGAAGATTGTTTTTCAACTTTCTTAATTTATAACCTGCAAAGCCCCTTTGTCAATGAAACTTAGAAACCTGAATATCTTGGATGGTTTTCTGCATACAGGAAATTAAAAATGACTTCTTATAAAAGAAGGATATCAGAGGAGAACAAGAAAAAAAGAAAGGAAATGTGTCAAAGTTGATTAATTAGTAGAGTTAAAAATATACCCATTATAAACGGTAGTGGAGAGTGATTTAAAAATGCATTTTAAATGACGATGGCTTTCTGATTTGGATGTCATTTGCTCAATACAGAGACCCTAATGTTGATTGATGGTCTTATAGATGTCTTCTTTGGGATCTGGCAGACAAAACTGACATCAATGCATTAAGTCAAATGCTTCCACAGTTTTTAGTTCTATTATAACACTCAAAGCATCATTCTCAATGATCTGAAAGACTCATATCCCACAGCTGTGACAAATGAAACCCACTTATCTCATCCAGATTATATGACTATCTTCCAAACCTTTTCCTAATATCTTGTCTTTCAAAGCTATGTCATGACAATTTCAGACATTTCTTTTTCTGTTTTCTATGTATTGATATTTTCCCTCACATATTTTGGCACTTGATTCATCTTCCTCAAATTGTCATCAGCTTAGCATTGGCAATTTTTGTGATGCCTCATGCATTTAACAATAAAGATAAAACCTAAACTTATGCTCTACTCTGCTGTGGTTGCAAGGTTGATCTTAAGGCAAAATTCAGAAAAGGCATTTGGAAAAAACCGGTTAAGCATACGGATAAGGACTAAAGAATACAAGCTTTAAAGATAGACTGTATATAACTCACTTCCAAAATAATTCTTGGCCAAAGAACCAATATGAAGTTTGAGAGAACTTTTTTTTTCAAAGATAAAACAAGGACATGACAAGAAAAAAATATCCAGTAAAGAATTGCTGTTTCCTGTTTTAATCCTCCTGAAATCAGTTCAATCCAGGCTAAATGTAGACATAATTTGATTTTTTGGTGTGAAGGGTAGATTCTTGCATTTCTTGAACAGTAATACAATATGGATTGGCATTGCAAGAAGTTAAATTTGAGGACTAGTCCTGTAATAATCTACATCTGAATATCCTGAGTCAACACAATTTTCATAAATACAATACTTATCATACTTGTGTAGTTTTATTTGCCTCACAGGCTTGAGATCCTTCGAAAGGAAAAATAATGTCTTATTCTTCTGTACAACTCAGTTAGTAGCAGAGCACCTGGCATATAGGAGACGTCTGATAAATATCTGACAAATTTGTCTGTATAGGAGGCAGGTTATGATACAGATGTCCTGCCTCAGTATCAACCAATAGCTTCTTTATTTGGTTATTCATTCATTTGTTCATTGAATACTTACTAAGTGACTACTGTGAAAATCTGTCTAAAATATATTTGAGTGACTAAATATGTATCTTAGGCTAATAATGCACAATGAGGCACAGTTTTTAATGGATGATGGAAAAAGATGTTACTATGAGTTAGACCATTAGAATTCAAGGCATTCTGTTTGGGAGGCACATAGATGGACATGATTTTCTTTAATGCTTAAGTGTCCTTGTTAAAATTAAACTATAACTATTAACCAGAGCAGGTGTCAGCAGTCTACTACCTGTGAATCAAATCTGGCCTGCTGCTCATGTTTATAAATAAAGTTTTATTGGAACACAGTCATGTTCATTATTTTACCTATTGTCAATATCTGCTTTTATGAGGCAGAGGTGTATCCTTGAGGCAGAGACCCATTGACTTGCAAAGCCTAAGATATCTGGCTTTTCACAAAAATCTTTGCCGACACTTAAGCTAGAATATACTTGCTAGTGAACTTTGTAAATCTGTTATCTAAATTTTAGCATATATACTTAGGATCTAGGATAACTTGAACAATTCATTTAACCTCTCTGAGCCTCTATGTCCTCATCTGAAAAATGAGAATTGTTAGAACTTGCTTATCTACTGTAAATAAAATGCTGGGGAAAATGTAGCCCTCTGATCTCATTCTCATTCTAATGGCTTTGTGGAGTTAGACGTCTAATGAGTAACCTTGAATAATAGAGCTTAATAGAATTAGTACATCTGACCAAATAGCAAGCAACATTTTAGATTGAGCAGAAAGTTGTCTAAAGATCTTTATAGGTTTGTCCTTGAATTTGAACATTAATTTACAAATATTCCATAAACATGAAAACTTTCATAGTAGAAACTCTCCTTTTTGCCAGCATCATTACTAGTGGCATTAATACTAAAATCATTACTACCATTTGGGACTTTGGGAAACACAAGGCATGATGCTGAGTGCTTCACAAATATTATGGCGTTTAATCCTGAGGATGACCCTATGAGGTGGATAAGGGTTTTTATTTGATTGCAGATAAAGACCCTCAAGCTTAGGGAAAAAATGAATGCTTTGTTCAAAATGACTCAACAAGGAACTGGGGAAACAGGAATTTGAAAGCAGATGTAGCCTGAAAGATGAGCTTTTAGCCAACACCCTCTGATGTCTCCTGATGTTGTCCCTGGAGGCTTTCTTGCCTCTCCTTTATTGGCATCTTCACTCTTGTCACTGCATTTTACCTTTAGACTTCAGGACAAGATCAGGGCACAGTCTGAGAAATATATAATCTTACAGGTTTCACCAGAAAGGAAAAAAGGAATTCCATATTTCCATAGAATTCATGCTAAACAAAGATTAGTTTCACAGCACACCCTGTAAACCCTTTATTATTTAACTGATAATTAAAACGAAATGCAGTGAAATACTGTGGTAATGCACTTAGTGATAACCAAAATTCAGAAATTATACAACTGAATATTGACTCTTAGAATCCCTAAACTTCTAGCCAGGTAACTGCAAAGCTTTATCTGGTCATTTCATTAACCTTGCTATAACATGGCTCTGCATTTTATATGTTTAAATTTTCATCCTTATTTATAGAGTTTTGGTGGAGTTTTGCTCTGCTATGTAAAGCAACACCCCTTACATTTGACTAGTATGCAGTCCCATTAGTCAAACTGCTCAGACAAGTATGTGAGACCCAAACTATAGCACAGCTCAACAAGTTGGCCTAGGAAGGCATGGAGATTTTGGTGATAGATATATATTATCGCATTTAAAGTATTACGGTGGCATAGTGGGTGGAACTGTTGGATTCTCTACAGGCTGCTTCCTAATGAGAAGGTGGGGAGGTAATATTTCCTATTTCCTCACTTGTCTCAAGTTTTCCCTTCTGTGGGAACTTCTGCCAACTGATATTAACATCTCTAGGGTTCAGATAGCTTTTTCCTAAAGGAATATGAATATAATAGGAGGTTTTAAATATTTCTAGATAAGAACTTGTATGGACTGAATTGTGTCACTTCAAATTCATATGTTGAATTCCTAACCCCCAAAGTGACCATATTTGGAGATAAGGCCTATAAGGAGGTAATTAACAGTAAGTGAGTGAAATTTTAAAGGAGGGGGCTTAATCTAATGGCAATGGTGTCCTTATAAGAAGAGGAAGAGAAACCAGAGTTCTGTCTGTACACCACAGAGGAAAGCCCATGTGAGGATAATACACGAAGATGACTCTCTCCAAGCCAAGAAGAGAACTCTCACCAGAAACCAAATATGGCTGCACCTTGAGCTGAGATTTCTAGCCTCCAGAACTGTGAGAAAATAGATTTTTATAGTTTAACCTACCCAGTCTATGGTATTTTGTTATGGCAGCCTAAGCTGACTAATATTGTACCTATTGTAAACAGGAAGCTAAGTTCTGACAGTTCCTTTTCCAACATCATTTAAATTAGAGCTTTTTCAATACAGGACATTTTGATTGCCATATAGGAGATTATTGTTGAAGGATTCCTTTCTCATAAAAGAAGTATTCCAAGTCTTTGTAGAAGTAACATATGAAAGAACTTTTCTTTGCTTTACTGTTATATATGGTGTTAAGTTTGACCCTTTGAAAGGTTCCCTGATATTTGATTTCTCAATATATGTATGTTTGGTTTCTAAAGACCTGAATATCCAAATACATACCACATGTATAACATTCCATAATTCTGCTTCTTAGTGGAAAATAACATTGCATTAAACATGTTAAAATTTCTTTTTCTTCTTTTTAGTTAATATTAAATTGTTAAAAAAATCTATTGCTAGGAGAGGTACCAGGGCAATATTTAAGAACCATTTTAACTTGGGAATCATTGTTACACAATCTTTACATACTGTTCCTTTTGGTAACTGACATCATCCAGTAGTTCTCTCAAGTTTTCTACAATTTTAATAAATTTATCATATCTATTTTGGGTTTTCTTAGTAGAAAACCCAAAATAGATATATTAGTATGAAGCAGTTGAAACAGTCAGCTATTTTTATCATTGCTATTTCTTTTGAAAGATTGAGTTAATATTTTAGGAAGCAGACAGAATAGCCTTAGCAACCGAAACAGGGCTGGACTCAATGGTAACTCAGTGGTGAATGTGGTCAGAGGACATGGAATTTGGAGAGGATGATTTGGAGTTGGGGTTTAGTTTCAGATTTAGTTTCTACTTTGTAAACTCCTGGTGGAGATTTTCAGGTCCCTGTAACATAAAGGCTTACTTGTGCAACTCAGGGTCATCTGAGTTTGGCCCTGGCAGGCTGTTCCCTTTGGACTTGAACAGAGTGAAATTTAAGTGTTGAATTCATTGTTTACATATATATTTCCCCTCAATCTTTTGTGGTCCCTATGTTTAAGTATAATAGAGATCTCTTTGTTTAAGGAAAATAGCTTATATTTTAAATATTTTTATGTGGTGTATAAATATAGCCTATTTTAATTTTCCACATATTTTGGCAATATCTCAAAAGTATTGAATATCAGCCATCATAAGAACATGTGACAATTATAAGTTTTTTTAATGTACTATAAAATATTTTTATAATTTTATAATTTTTATCTTTAAGGACTAGAGATCATTGATGTTTATGAGGAACTACATGGAACACTCTGAAAACTAGATCCTCAGGAAAGATTATGTAATGTTCCAGGAACTTTACATCCTGGCCTTGGCTTGCCTTTGGATTCATCTTGGGCTGTCTTCTTTGGGTGCTCCATTCATAATCACAAAGACTTTCTGTCTCAATGGGATACAATGCATTTGAATGCCTCCATGTCTTTCCTAATACAATTCCCACTGCTAGGAATGACAACCACCTCGCTCCATCTTATCTGCCATTTTACACTTAACCAATTCCCATTTGTCCTTTCAAATATTCCTCCAGTATCAATGTAGTCTTCAGTGACCCTTCCATGCAGAATTAATTTCCCTGCCACGACACCAAATACATCTTTCATTATGAATTATTTACTTATCCATCTCTTCCACTAGTGCAAGTATTCTTCAAAGGCAAGGACTGCACTTTGTTCACCTTGTATTTCATCTTATGTGCTTTGTGCTGAGCCTGGCATAGGGTAAACAGTGCATACATACTTTGTCCCTAGATTTGAAGTCCTAGATTTGCTAATTCTGCATTCTAACTTTGAAAGTTTGTAAAACACACACACATGTCACATATATGGTGAGGTTGATTCAGGGAGAATAGTTGAATTAGAACAAAAACTTACTCTTGGACTATATTATATTGTAATTTGTTAAAACAATAAAATAAAGAGTAAATTAACTTCTGCCTAACAAGGCAACTCTTGTTTTAACCAAAGAAACTTGAGAGAAGTAACACATATCATTTCTTGGTGAAGGCCTTTTAGAGCTGCTGCATGATTTGCTATGTGCTCTTCCCCCCTGTAATGGAAACATGTGATGTACCAGATGATAGAGTTCATCAACCTGGGTCTCTAATTAGAGCCCACCAGGGCCGAGACAAAATGGACCTGTCATCTGAATGAGACATAAACCTTTTTTGTTTTAGGCTATTGAGATTTAGAGTTGATTACCACAGCCTAATCTAGTTTTTCTGACTGATTCAATAATTCAATAATTGTTTAAGAAATAGACATTCTCATAAATGAGAAGTGCAAGAGCTATTACCTAAAAGAGAGAATATTGTCAAGAACATTTACCAATCCAGATATGTTACTTTTTTATACCTGTGGAAATATTATTTTTTAAAAATGTAATGTTACATTTTGTACTTCTAAGATAGTCTGAATCAGTATTCCAGTAAGGTAAGATTATACTTTGCTATCTCTTTGCCAGCCAATCCACCTTTACTTGAATACTTACTCTACCATATGAAGTAGTATGTGTCCCTGTGGAGGGCTCATCTTTAGAAAGGTTTTCTAATTTTTGTATCCCTTTAGCCTAAGTACTAATTATATAGCATTGCTACATGGAATATAATTTCTATTGATTTATATTTATGTCTCTACAAAAGCATTTATCTGGTTTTTTTCACTTAACAAGCTATTTATTCATTTATCTTCTCTTTCATTCATTTATTAATTCATTCAACAACCCCTTTTGAATGCCTAGTACATGTGTTATGTTTGGTGCTGGAGTCAAGTAAGTGAGTGTGAGTGTGTGTGTGTGTGTGTGTGTGTGTGTGTGGGCGTGTGTGTTTGTATTTGTGAGGGGTGTTCTAGTCAATGGGTATTGAAATAATATTACATTGACTCTGTTCTGAAAAACTTTGCAGCCTAGTATAATATATAATCACAATGCCCTTCAAACACTGGAATCACCAAATTACAGTAGTTGGTCAACATTTTCAGTTGAATAATAGTCATTTGGAAACTAACTGGTGATGTCCTCAAGCTTGTACAATTCAACTGATAAAAGAAAAACTGTCCAAAAGGAACGTGCTGTTTTACTCAGTGAATGTGAAGGGTAGTTTTGAGGACTTGGATGGATCACATTACCTGGAAAGTCCCTCAGAATGGGGAGCACAGTTCTTAGAGGAGTACTTAAACAAGAGCTTTTCCTATAAACCATCCAGACCCAGAGCCAACTTCCTTCTTTAGTAAAAGTCAAGAACATCAATATGAGTTACTCCCTAAGCTCTTTCCATTTTATGTGCTACAACTTCTTGTTCAGGTATCTCCAAGATCTCCTAAACATAGACAACCAAGTTATTTTCTATTTTACAACACTATGATACTGTTGGATCCCTAGAATGTCTTGAAATTCTCCTGGCTTCTCTCTTTCGATTTCTTCCTCATTATCATTCATGGAAAGTTTTCAAAAATATTGGCTTTGGGTCTCCTTCTCTTTTCTGTACATGTTCTCTCATTTGGTAATGCATTTACTCATAGGAATTTATCTCTTACCATCATATAAATGACTCAAATCAATATCTGTATTAATGATTTCTTTCCCAAGTTCTATTCCCATGTTTGCAATTAACTGGTGGATGTCTCCTCTTAGGCATTGTTTAAATGTTTCAAAATTAAACATTTCAAAGATGAAATTCTTGTTTCTTTCTCTCACAAAGCAACTAATTCCCTTAGGCTACAAGCCTCCAAGTCATTTAGTCATTGTTAAGACTATGTTATAAGCTATTAGACAAACCTGCATTCAAATGTTAACTTTACTATAAAAGCTATGAGGCCTTGAATAGTTTACTGACATCTATAAACATCCATTTTCTCATTTGTAAGCTAAGTTGGATACAGTGCAGGTTCTAAACAATGGTGGTTTATTATATTGATACTTAAAATTAATCCTTATGATCAAAATAAGGAACTAATTATGGTTACTTTTACTTTTAAAATAATTCTTACATTAATTTTTTAACTTTCCATTCCCACATAACCAGTTAGCTTTCCACCTGAATAATAATTTGTCTTCCTTATATGTCATAAAGGAGGGGACATTTGATTTAGCCTTTGACATATGGGCAGAGATCAGCAGAAAATGTGACAGAAGGACATTTTAGGTGAGAAAAAGCATTGAGGCAATAAAATGAACGCTGTTTCCTATGACAAGTGAAGACTTGAGTTTCTCTGAGCATGGATTTCATGTAGAGGAATTGTGTGGGAATAGAGTTAGAAATGGATTTGTTGTGTGTGAGGCATTGTGTACTTTCCTAGGACTACTTCAGTGGGCATGAAGGGCAGGGACGATGCTGGAGTTAAGTTACCAGATCTATGCTTCAGGAGTGTACATCTAACATTCAGATGTGACCAAATGGAATAGAGAGGCACTGGGGACAAGGGCATGAGTTAGGAAGTTACTGGAATTATGCAGGTCAGAAATAATATTTGGCAGTCATGAAGGGAAATCTCAGAAAGCAATGTAGTAATTCAGGAGGAACCAGACTCCATTTCAGAGATTGGACTGTAATCCCTAAGAAAAGAAATAAAAGGAAACTGAGAAAATCTGGATTGTAGAAAAGTTATCAACAGCAGAAATTTTGGTGTGTAGGAATATGGCGAGAGTCTAGTTACTGGAACTAGGTTACCATGTGAGCTAATGGACTCAGGAAAAATGCAAGAACTCAAGCTGTTTATGAAAGGAACTCAATTATGTTCATGAAACCTCCCATGTTTATGCAGAATTTCCTTACATGCACATGTGCCTATGACATTTCTCCGGAGACAGTGCCTACAGCATTTATCACATTCAAAAGGGGCCATGATTTAAGATTTATTTATTATTTACTATTATTAAATGTATTTAAGATTTACTACATTTGGCTGTAAGCTCCACAGTGACTGAGACCATGTTATTCTGATATAGTATTCAATCTCTGGTGCCAGGCCTATATAAGTGTTTTAACAAATATTTATTGGTTGAATGAATGGATGAATAAATTAATGAATAAATGAACATAAATCTTTCTTCTTGATGCTTTCCTTGAGGGAAAACACTGGAACAGACTATATACTTTTGTTGTGTACAATGTTGTATATAATGAATAGGCAGTCCTGAGACCATCTCCAAGAATCTGATGGGGAGTCCCTGAGCCAATGTTGCCAATGTTTTCACTTCAGGAATAAATGGACAGGGACCAGTGGCCCCGGTACTCTCAGTCATTGGCTGGGAGCAGCCCAGGAGATGTGTGGCTTCATAGTGAAGGAAGTATACAGAACTATAAGGCCATCGAGGAACTTCCTACCCAATAATTCTTCCTTCTATCTCCTTTTCCAAGTATCATACCCATATCACAGTCTGAAGGCTCTAGCTGCTCATTTTCCCTTCCTCTCCCTTTATCATTTGCAGGTGTTACCTCTAAGAAATCCAAATGCACCATAGCTGAAAGCTGCCATTCAAGTGTGCTCCTTGAAACATTATTTTAAAGAGAGTTTTGAGAGTACATCTCAATGGCTGCTGTACTTTTGTATCTTGGAAACTTTACAGATCTGATTTGAAATATGATCATGCTACTATGTTTCTGTTGGATGGAAACTAAAATTTTAGCACTATCTATGTGAATAGCAGTCACGTAGCAATTATTTGGATTAAGAATGCTGGTAAGACTGTAATACTTATGCAAAGCAGGCCAGGGAAAAAATACAAAGTTGTCTGTTTATTTGGGGTATAATTTTTTGAGGGGGCAATGAATAAGACTGTTCACTTCATAAATGTCATAAAAACAAATATGGTTATTTGCTTTCTGCTCAATTCCAAAAAGCCTGAAATGACACAAAAAGTAATATCCCAATTTAAAGGGGGCCTTAATCTTGGAGACAGTTAGCCAACATTTAAGTGCTGATTAAGACTACGCAGTCTATGATAATAGAAACTATTCTCTGCCTCCAGTCTCCTTTGGTAACATTCTGAACACAAAAATGTAAATTGCATTTTGAACGTACTTAACGTACAGAATTTAAAAGAAAGCTTAACTCAATAAACAACTTAACTTCTTTGATTTTGATATATAGATATTTTCCTAGATCATTGGGATGGGAAGCGAGCTGAGCAATGCAGGTCTGTGGACGACTAAGGACCATTTTTCTCATTTGGAAATGGTTCTTTTCTGCTACGTATTCCAACTGACAATCAAAGTTGTTGATCCCTTCCTTTTACTCCCTTTGGGTCCTGGAATGTAGAACTTAGATGGGGCCATGCTATTTTGTAAAAGTCGATTTGGAAAGTTTTAATATAGAGCTAAAGCAAACAAAAGGTAGAAAAGGGGTTCAGTGGAAATGGAACTAGAAACCAGGTTCCTGGACTTCCAATTCTGAGTTTTTTTCCACCATGCATTCAGAAAGTCAGAATTAATAATGCAAGAGTATATGCCAAGGATAGGGGAAAGGAAGAAATGAATTGCATAATAGTAAACTTGTGGGTTTGTGTCTGAACTTACCTAATGAGTTCATAAGGGAGCCAAGAACACAAGTATTGCCTCAGAATCATATGTTAAGGAGAATGAGCTAGGGGCTTAGTGAAATCAGCATCATCTATCCATTACTAGAGGGAAATGTTGCAGCAAGCTTTCC
Source organism: Monodon monoceros (assembly GCF_005190385.1). Classification (NCBI taxonomy): domain Eukaryota; kingdom Metazoa; phylum Chordata; class Mammalia; order Artiodactyla; family Monodontidae; genus Monodon; species Monodon monoceros. The sequence goes on from NW_021703777.1 coordinate 90,588,698, forward strand.
AATTAATCGTGGTTTTCCATAATTCAAAAAGAGTCATGTACCTAAATGTTCATTGCAGCTCTATTTACAATAGCCAGGAGATGGAAGCAACCTAAGTGTCCATCAACGGATGAATGGATAAAGAAGATGAGGCACATATAAGGAATGGAATATTACTCAGCCATAAAAAGAAATGAAATTGAGTTATTTGTAGTGAGGTGGATGGACCTAGAGTCTGTCATACAGAGTGAAGTAAGTAAGAAAGAGAAAAACAAATACTGTATGCTAACACATATATATGGAATCTAAGAAAAAAAAAAAGGTCTTGAAGAACCTAGGGGTAAGATGGGAATAAAGACAAGACCTACTAGAGAATGGACTTGAGGATATGGGGAGGGGGAAAGGTAAGCTGTGACGAAGTGAGAGAGTGGCATGGACATATATACACTACCAAACGTAAAATAGATAGCTAGTGGGAAGCAGCTGCATGGCACAGGGAGATCAGCTTGGTGCTTTGTGACCACCTAGAGGGGTGGGATAGGGAGGGTGGGAGAGAGGGAGACGCAAGAAGGAAGAGATATGGGAACATATATATATGTATAACTGATTCACTTTGTTATAAAGCAGAAACTAACACACCATTGTAAAGCAATTATACTCCAATAAAGATGTTAAAAAAAAAATCGTGGTTTTCATCAATGAAGTCTGTAAAAGGGTATGTAGTTCATAACTTATAAATGCAAAAGTTTTCATATGTCTTATATCCCCAGTAAATATCAGTAATGCTTTGGTAGCCACCTACCTTTTTTTCTTCTCTTGCTTTTTACATAGTAGATTACCATATTTCACCTAGAATTAAGGTATTGTCTCAAATAATAAAGATAGGTGTATGTACATATGCAACCAATTTAGATAAAAGATTCTGAGGTTGGGGAGAGATTATAGGGACGCTGTCTACTCAGAGGGTCATTTGCAATTAAATAATTGTTTGTACAAGGGTTCCTTCTTAATCAAAGCTGACAGTCCAGTGGATCTTGTTTGGAACTTGTTGGATAAAATAATACATGCAAGGGAATGCCAACTTCATTTGATCATTGGCACAAATTAGTCAATGGTACTTACATCTTTCTCTTGATCTCCTCTTAATATCCAAGACGTCGCTTGAGAAAAAGCATATCCAATTGCCCATACTAATTCCTCTGCTTTTTCCTTCACTTAAAATGATGGAACATTTTTTTTCTACTGAACCACACTACTCTTGCTCTTTTAAGTAAATTCTGGTCAGGATCCAGTTGCTGAGTGGAATAAGATGTGCAGGACAATCTAATCATCTTTCAGAACCTGAAACAGAACAAATTCACTGTATTTTTCTTATAGAAAAACATAAACCTTGGTAATCTCAAAACCAATACACAGTGGACTAAGAAATCATATGTATGTATCTCAGTATATAACACAGTGACTTATTTACCCCTTATCTCTTGGCAATTTCAAATAACCCATTTATGGAAACATCACTACCAAATTTTTCTTGTCCTTGTCATTTATAACCACTTATTTAGATTAGAATTTTTAAAGGATCCTAAAGGTAAGGATTTTTAAAAATATCTGGTTGTATGTTAAAGAAAAACAGTATTTCCAGCTTCATTTTTGCTGTAGTTTCATGATATTAAGCTTGTTCAGTATGAAAGTGTGAAAAGTGACTTGCTTTGTTCTGAGAGAAGTCAGGAGTATTCTAGCACACTATTTGTGCCATTACAATCAGGACTTCTTGTAAATGTTAATACATAGTTGTTCTCATTTGTAGAGTTAAAGGGACAATACCCACCATATATTTTCAAAAATTCTATAAATGCGTATATTGATTTTTGGAAAGGGTTTGAAATCATATAAGGGGAGCAACATAGAAATCTTAAATGAAATACAAATTTTTACATTTGAATTTATTAAATTCAACATAATACCCAGTTGAGGAAAGAATATTAATGACATTGAAAATCACAACACTTGTTATAATGACCACAACTATATCTAGCACTTTTCTGCCAGGCACTGTTCAAAGCATTTTACATGTGTTATCTCAGTTAATCTTTTTTTTAAATTAGTTCATTAATTTATTTATTTTTGGCTGCGTTGGGTCTTCGTTGCTGCACACGGGCTTTCTCTAGTTGAGGAGAGCGGGAGCTACTCTTCACTGCAGTGCGAGGGCTTCTCATTGTGGTGGCTTCTCTTGTTGCAGAGCACAGGCTCTAGGCACACGGGCTTCAGTAGTTGTGGCATGTGGGCTCAGTAGTTGTGGCTCTCGGGCTCTAGAGCACAGGCCCAGTAGTTATGGTGCACGAGCTTAGTTGCTTCGCGGCACGTGGGATCTTCCCTGACCCCTGTCCCCTGCATTGGCAGGTGGCTTCTTAACCACTGTGCCACCAGGGAAGTCCCTCTCAGTTAATCTTCACAACCACCCTATGAGGTAGGTTTCACCATCTTCATTTTATATAACAGAAAATTGAGATTTGATAGGTTTACTCCCCTAAGTCATAAAATTAGCCAATCATTAGAAACAGGAAGTCCAGCCATAAAGTCTCTAGTCTTTTTACGATTCCTGCTGCTTCCATGCCACTGTTCTCTTTCCCTAAGGTCTGAGCATTTTGGGTCCATATCTTATTTATTTGCAATACCGCAGGAGAGTGCCAAGAATATGGCTTTGGGCTCACATAGACTTGACTTCTAATTCTTACTCTACCTCTTAACTGCTGTGTGATTTGGTAGAATCACAAATTCACCAAATCTTATTTCCCTAAATTCTCTGAGATTTCTTTCCTCATCCATAAATAAAAACTGTAATGTCAATATCATATGATTAATGCAAAGATGAAGTGAAATAATGTATGGTGACCTCATAGTATGGTGTCTAGAACCTAAATATTATTGAAAGAGGGTCATTATCCTTTTAAATAATATTTAAAATACTAATCCAAAGCTTTTTAATTTTCTAACTATTCCTCACTTAATTTGAGTCTTCAGGTACATTTTAATGACTTCTTGCATTCTTTAATATGAAGCCATAATACTGGAGCAAAAATACTAAGGGAGCTTGGGTAGATTCTGGAAGGAGATAACAGAGTTGTAGGGGTAAGTTAATCTTTGCTGACCCAATGTTATGGGATGAATTTTGTCCCCCTAAAATTCATATGTTGAAGTCCTAACATTATCTTAGAATTATTTGGAAACAGGGTGGTTGCAGATACAATTAGGTAAGATGAGTTCATTAGGATAGGTCCTAACATAATATGACTGGTGTCCTCATAAAAAAGGGAAATTTGTCATGTTTTCATTGTCATTTGTCTCTAGGTATTTTTTGATTTCCTGTTTGATTTCAGCCATAAGAAAAGAATGAAATAATGCCATTTGTAGCAACATGGATAGACCTAGAGATTATCATACTAAGTGAAGTAAGTCAAACAGAGAAAGACAAATATCACATGATATCACTTATATGTGGAATCTAAAAAAAAGATACAAATAAACTTATTTACAAAACAGAAACAGACTCATAGACCTCAAAAACAAACTTATGGTTACCAAAGGGAAAACATGGGGGGGAGGGATAAATTAAGAGTTTGGGATTAACATATACACACTACTATATATACAATAGATAATCAACAAGGACCTACTGTATAGCACAGGGAACTCTACTCAATATTCTGTAATAACCTATATGAGAAAATAATCTGAAAAAGAATGGATATATGTATAACTGAATCACTTTGCTGTACACTTGAAGCTAACACAACATTGTAAATGAACTATACTCTAATATAAAATAAAAATTAAATTAAAAAAGAAATTTATCTGGAAAAAAAATAAGGGAAATTTGGACACAGGGAGAATGCCATGCAAAGAGATACAGAGAGAAGCTGGCCATCTACAAAGCAAAGAGACAGACCTGGAACAGACTCTTACTTCATGGCTCTCAGAAGGGACCAACTCTGCTGACCCTTTGATTCTGGGGTCAAAACCACAGGACAATAAATTTCTGTTGTTTGAGCCACTTAGTTTGTGGGGCTTTTTTATGGCAGTCCTAGCAAACTAATACACCCAGAATCCACTCTTTCTTCATGTGATGACTGTACCTTCTGGCAGTAACCTCTTCCTCACCATCAATTTATGTGGTTCAAGTGAGGCTGGCTCTATCCCAGTTCTATCCATGGGCATGACCCAAGACTGGCCCATTATAGAAGCCCAAACCTTTGGTCATTGTTTCTGATACAGAAATTGACACATAACACAAATGAGACATAAGTCCAAGATGTTTATGGGGACCTACTATAAAAGAGAATTCATTTTGTGTTGTCATAGCTCATGGGTCAGCTCACTGTATCTGTAAAGAGCCATATAAAAAAAAAATTTAGGTTTTGTGAGCCATTTGGTCTCCACTGTAGCTACTCACTCTGTCTTTGTAGTGCAAAAGCAACCTCAACCAACACGTAAACCAATAAGTCTGGCTGTGTTCTGGTAAACTCTATTTATAAAAACAGGTAACTGAACAGATTTGGCCCATGGGCTGTAGTTTGCTGACCTCTGCCATAGATAATAAAATATTAGCCTGAAACATCTTGGTGTTACCATAATGAGATCATGTCTTAACACAAATCTAGCACAGAGAAAAATAAAGCTGAGAGATACAAAGAGACAGATTCCTAAATACATTGTGCAACAGTGAAATAAGAACACAGACATTTAGTTTCATGACCCAAATGATTTTCTCTTATATTTAAATCAATCTGAGCTGGGTGGGAGTATCTTTCCACAGAAGGAGTTCTAACTTATTAGATAAAACTTCCCAAGTAGTATCGATACATAAGGAGAACTCAGTGTTAGCCTTCTTTCCTGTGTGATGGGCAACTGGTAGATTCTTAAGGTAGTACTTTTTTTGAGGAATAGAGTATATTCAGGATGAAAATATTACAGTTAAGCAAAATGAATGAAACAAGTGAAAATGGCTATACAAATTCATACTTTCCACTCTTTCCTTTTGCAATTGCCCAAACTTGACTCCTTTTCTAAACATTTTCCACCTTGACCATAACTGATTCTATTTCCTGAATAAAAAGAAGAGATTACTAAAGAAATTAATTTCCTTAATATTGCACTCTTGCTTTTCCTTATAAAAGAAGCAATTTATCAATGTTGTACTCCTCGTGGCTTCAGTGTTCTTAAAGATGGAGTGAGATCTTTCTAAAGACTATAACACTGATATTTGTAGGGGAGAATAAATATATGGAGAATAGAATAACTAGGAAGGATTGGTAATTTGAAAAAGCCATAGATACAGGATAGAACACACCAGATACAGGATAGAACACACCAGATACAGGGTAGAACACACCAGATATTGAAAATTAAAAAGGCCAATATTACTTGGGTAAACAAGAATGTGTTTTTAATTACAACAAAACCTTTTTAATGCTTAACAGAAGTAGTTTACATATTATGGTACTCAAGTATGAGTGATCTCCATCCCAAATAGAGAAACAATGGACCCTTGAGATAGTTCCAACATATGTCTTCCTTATTGAAGAAAGAAAGGTGCTAGTGACTAATTGAAAAATATATTTAATTCCATTTTTTAGTTTTGGGAGTATTTTACTTTTTATTTAACTCTCCTTATTATTTCACTTTTATGGAATTTTGATTAGAATAACCATATTCGATTGTGTTGGAAGGATATTTTCAGGGTGACCTGTTGACTAACCGCTGTTCATTAATTCATTTATTCAATGAGTATTTTATGAATATAAAAAAATTTATGAAGTTCTCATTAAATATACAGCATTTCTTGCTGTTATAGTTTTATGTGCATTCTTAGTGCCTGGAATGACACCTCTATTGCTAGGAACAATGCAATTGAATACATGTGTAATAAAACTTTTTGGATATACAAATAAGTTAATAGATTTATCTGAATATATGATGTGAACTTCTTATCTAGCTGAGGTGACAAACCCCGCATACTTGAGGAAACTACATGGTTGCAGAGATGAATCTCCTGCCAATAATTAATTGCTACAATAAATTATAATAACAAAGAAACTAAGGAAATGAATGATCATTATGGGGTGGGGTAAAGAGTTTGGAATGAGTAGTGGTTCAACTAGATTCTGAACAATGAAAGGTTAGGATTTAATTAGAAAGAGAGGATAAGGAAAGACATACCAGGTGAGAGAGTTGACAGATGTGGAATCAGAAATAACCATTTCAGTTTTCGGGGTGAGAAGTGGGATGACCAACCTTGGTGGGGGGATGGGGGGTGTTAGTATTGGTAGAGTGGTGTTTGGTAAGGTTTTATGTAAAGGTGAGACTGTTGGAGAGGTCTTGGCCTGTAAGGATTGTTGGCAGGGAAGAAACTACCAGTCTAAGCCCCTTTGCAGCAGGCTCTGCATCAGAAGGAATTAGAAAAATGGCAAATTAGGAAAAGACATACCTGTGGTGCTCCAAGGACAATGGTGCTTCAAGGACAAAGGACGACCCTTCCTTAAAAATGTTTCAGCGTTACACCCCCTACCAGACACTTTATCGCCCTCCTCACCATGTTTCCATGGTTATGAAATTCCTGAAACCACCTGGGTGACGCCCACCTCGGCAATGGGACCTGCCCCAAATAAGGAAAGGCATCTGCCCTGTCCCACTCCCATATAGTCTTTGATCTGACCTGGCAAGACACTCCTGTGGTCTTAACTACCTGCTGCTTCATGAAGAAAAGACCAGGACCTGAGCCTTGCCTTGGGCCTGTGCAGATGAGGCACACACCCGAAATCCTAATGAGAACCGAGCAGGGGCACAGGCAGTCCCACTGCAGACCTGGGCAGACCCAGGATGGAGATACCAGGCAAATGAAAATGGGGCAGCAGGAGGGCTCACTAGGAGAAATTACATGATGACCTGTCTACTAGAAGGTATGAAAAAGGCACTCATCAAACCTTTCAATTATAATAAACTCAGAGAAGTTACGCAGGAACCCTCTGAGAATCCTGCCCTTTTTCAGGCTCAATTAATAGAGGTTATGAGGAAATACACCAGCCTAGACCCTGAGACCCTGAAGGTCAGGCTATACTTGCAGTTCAATTCATAAGCCAGGCATCCCCAGACATAAGACAAAAATTACAGAAACTAGAGCAAGGGCCACAGACCCCATTTTCTGTCCTACTTCACACGGCCTTTAAGGTTTTTATCAATAGGCAGGAGGCTTCTAGGAATAGATGAGAACTAAGAGAGGAGGAAAAATTAAAACGACATGCTCAGCATATGGCTCTTGCCATTTCTCAGTCCCTCCCACAACAGGGGCCCAAGGGAGCCCCTCTCCCATCTCAGAAACCACTGCTGACCTGCTACCAGTGTGGTCAGAAGGGGCACACTTTCAGGAACGGCTGCACCCCACCACCAGATACCCCGTGCACTTACTGTCATCAAAAGGGCCAGTGGAAGAGGGGTTGTCCCTTCCATCTTCAAGTGGGGAGGCCAACACCACAACCACCCAACACATGGGGTATTTTGGGTCCCGCCCCCTGGGCCGAAGTCAAGGTCAGTTGCCCCTGTGAGTGGTAATTGACCATCAGGATCAAGAACCAGATTGAGCTCTAGATCTGGGGCTCCTGGATGTGGATGACTGAAGGTGCCTGGGGTTCAATCTACAGGTCCCTATGTTCCCCATAAGACTGGAGGAGCCCCAGGTAACCCTGGATGTGGCAGGGTCTACTATAACCTTTCTAATTGACACAGGGGCTACTTATTCAGCCCTGATCTTCTTCTCTGGTCCCACTTGCCATTCCTCAATCCTCCTAACAGGGATGGGAACAGGCTCAGCAGGACTCAAACTCTATTTTCACTGCCCAACAGCTCTCTTTTGAACTCACGCAACAGACTGCTTACCTAGCAGCTCAAATTAACATGCTACAAGAACAAATAAATTTGCTGGCAGGAGTGGTTTTATGAAATAGAAGAGCTCTGGGCTTCCTAACAGCTAATCAAGGAGGGACCTGTGTAATTTTAAAGGAGGATTGCTGTTTTATTTTTGGCAACCAAATGGGCAAGGTCCCGACTAATCTTCGAGCCATTATTGAAAGAGCTAATGGATTCTACAAGGAAGGAGTCTCAGGGGATTTCAACTGTTGGGACTTCAAGACTGATATCTGGTCCTGGTTCTCTTAGCTAGCCCCTTTCCTAGGTCCTATAGCAGCCTTCCTACTTCTACTGATCTTCAGGCCATGTATTTTTAACCTCCTTGTTAAGTTTGTCTCTTCCAGAACACAACAAATAAACCTCCAAATGGTGATAGAACAAGAATACCAGCAAGTCAACACTTGTACAACCCTTGAATGAGCCACCATCACTTTCCATGGAGCCCATGCTCCTCCCTAGATACGCCCTGACAGAGAGCAGACAACAGGAACCCAGTGCCCCATGACACCCCTGCTCAGCAGGAAGCAGCCAGAGAGTTTGTCACCCCTTCTCCTCACAAAAGGGGTTCCCGAATGTCTGAGAGGGAATTAAGCAGGTGGGTAGATATGAGCAGGGTATTCAATAGGGCCAAGGAATTGGCTCTATAAATAAAGAGAGGGGGAAATGTGGTGGTTCAAGGACAATGATGCTTCAAGGACAAAGGACAAACCTGCCTGAAAAAGTTTCAGCATTATACCCCCTACCAGACTCTTAATCGCCCTCCCCCACATGCTGCAATGGTTATGAAATTCCTGAGCCCACCTGGGTGACGCCCACCTGGGCAATGGGACCTGTCCCAAATAAGGAAAGGCATATGCCCTGTCCCACTCCCACCCTACAGAAGGAAGGTATATGTGCCTCGTCAAATCAGTAAATGAAATTTTCACCTCAGACCATTCCTTTGTTTTCTGGCTATAAAAACTGATAAATAGCACATGTTTGGGCTTGACTCTCCCAGAGTACTAGGAAGTCGGCCTGCTGTTCTGGCAGTGACCCTTCCCTCTAATAAATTCTATCTTCTTTACATTCTGCCTTGTGTCTGGAATTCTTTTCCAGCTCACATTCAGACCATGACAATACCCTCTGGTGACTTGAGTCTCCTGGGTGCACTGTTGGTAGTAATGCCTAGGCTGTATTTCAACTTCTTCCTCCCCCTAGCAACTACCTTTGCACAGTACATTGACACCATGGTCTTCTTACAATTTCTCTTTGCATCCCCAAGGTCTAGTGAGTGGATGAATATTTAAAAAGCAAAGGAATTCATGATAAATATTGTTTTAAATAATTAATCAATGAAGTGTGTGTTGCATGTTTTCTATATATACCTTAAAGATAGCCACCAGAATAGAGAAGGCAAATGCATTTATTTTCAGATAATATTCTTGTTGTATAGAAGATACGTGTGTCATTTCGAGAGCTTATTCAAATTGCCTAAATCCAGTTGACATTCTATGGAATCTATTGCTGTTTTGCAGTCTTAGACAAAATGGCATAGGAGCTGAGGGCATTGATTAGGAGTCAAGACTGAGTTTGAATTTAGGCTCCGATGCTATGTGATATATCATTGGTCAACCTATTAGTCTTTCTGGGCATGATTATTTCCAGACCATATAAGAAAATGAGGCCTGCTTGGATTTTATAGTCCTTGGTATTTAATTTTTAAAATAAATAAATAAAATCAAAGACTCTATTCAAGTAAAAGCTTAATTTTAGACGAGGGAGTTGAGAGGGATGGAAAGAAAATAGATTCTACTAATTTTATTCTGAATACAAGCCAAATATATGTACAAAGAAACTGTCAGTACTCCTCCTAAGCCCAGGGCATAGAGTATTTGAGAAACAATGAAATTAAGATGAGAACTGTTTCTTCAATGCCACTATTTGATGTTCTCTGATTTGAAACTTTGTTATCATCTGAGAAGATTTTTCCTACATGTGGCCAACTCAACCATTTCTCTTTCCTCTAAGATTAGGAAGATCATTTTTCTATGGGAAGTCTTTAATTTCATAGCATTTTAAAATTGCTAATAAATGGAAATGTTCTTAGGTACATCTTTATTTTCCAAGAATATCATATTTCATGATTTTATAACCATGGTGAAACAGAAGAATATGGATTTAGAGTTCCAACTTCTTCTGACAGTACAGCTAGCTAGAGAAACCCAAGATACTGAAACTACAGAAACAGAACTTTCTTCTTTCTGTGATCCTGGATTCCAAGTAGCAGGTAGCAACAATTTTTCAACAGTGATTTATATGATCAAAGACACTGACATGTGTGAATTATACAGTATGCCTGCTCCTATTGGTGATGCTGAATTCCAGGGAACAGGCACAATAGATGTTCTCTCTCACTCAAATATGCTTATGCAGATAAAACATGAGTGAAAGAACACTTATATATGGGTAATTTTAATCAGCTCAAATCTTTAAATAAAATTATATTAGATTCAAACTTTGGCATTTTAATATTAGGAAACGATATATATTCCTTACATAGTGCTAAAGTAGACTGCCGAAGAGTTCTGAGTTATTTGTGATATTTGTGCACAAATGATGCAGCTGCAAAGGCAAATGGGAAAAAAAAGTAATGCCACAAAAGTTGAAGCATTGTCTCGAGCAATGGGAACCTATGGTCTTAACCAAATTTTACGGACAACTGCTAAGAGAGTAAATGAAGAACTATTCTGACTGAGAGAGGGAATCCACCAGGGAAATATGTCCATTCAAAATTCTCCTGAGAATCTTGGTTTCCCCTGACAAATCCCATGGAACACTAGAATGCTATAAAATGCATCTGAAAACTACTGCCCTAGTGGAAAGAGGGACAGAATTTCTAAACATAGAGATGCTTGGGTTGAAATACATGCTCAAGCATGTTCCAAGCACACTCTCATTTAGACTTATGAGCTTTGATTTTTAAAAAATATCTGATAGTGGGAAAAACTATTTCATCTTGTTAGGTTAATGGGGGAATTAAAAATGATCTTCATGTGGTACAAAATTGTTTTGAGAGATTTATTTCTATTTTCCTCTCTGTGTTGCTCCCTCCTCTGCTTTCATGCAGGCTCTTTCTTTTTAAGTTTTTGCCTCTGTAATATTTACAGGGCAGAAAGCAGAAGCTGTTTGAAGTTAGCAATGTCTCTTCCTATCTTTTGCAAAAAAATGTGAAATTTCTGGTGTGCTGAAATTAGGAAAGGGAACAGTTATGTGGACAAGAGAAATATGGGAAGAGAGATTCCCAGTGGGTGGGAGGGGAAAGGGTTAGTAGGAAGAGCCACAGTGGGTACCTTTAAATCACCCTGATCTAAGAACCTGTGCCTTTTCAAGGATTCTAATACCTGTGGTTTGCTGAACCTAAGGAATCATGAGCTATGAGACAGGGATGTCATAACAGAAAAGTGGGTGGGCAAAAGAATTTTGAGCAGAAAGACTTTGCAATCCTTTGGATATGCATCAGAACCTGACATCTTGGTCAAATTTGGGGTGGAAGGGAATTCTAGTTATAACTCTTATTGAGAATTTAGTCGGCTACGTATGCCAGGCTCAGATCATATTTAAATTGAATAAGAGAAAAGAAATATATTTCCATTTCAGCCAAGTTTATAAACTGAGATTCGTATCCACTATATGCTTAAAACTCCTAGCCCAATTTCAGATTCATAGGTAGTATTAAAAATGCCCATCAATTTAATCCAGGCTGCAAAATGCTGACACTAAGACAAAAATTATTTCGTTATAACTCCTAACACGTATCTTGAACGAAACTGTACTCAATAAATACAATAAAATTAATAAAGTGGCAATAGAAACATGCCTAATCACCTGCCATTTTTTCCTGTCATGGCAGACACTTAAATATAAAGCTGTGTACACTTACATCTTTTACTTAAATATAAAGCTGTGTACACTTACATCCTTTACTTAAATATAAAGCTGTGTACACTTACATCCTTTACTTCTTTTTTAATGAATAGACAGATAGTTGATATTTGGGTATTTTTTGTTCATTTATTTTAAAAATGCTTACTGATCATGTACAAGGTACCAAGGACTATTCTATGTATTAAAGCCACATATTGAAAAGGAGAAATAATTCACAGCTGGTCTTCATAGACCCTACATATCAATGGAAGAATTAATTAGTGAGGGATTTGTGTTCAGCTTCTAGTAGCAGGGGTTTGACTAATTCACAAGGACTTGTCATTTCACATAAAAGCAAAGGATTTATGTAGACCAGAACTCACTTACTTGGTTCTTTTATGGCATCTGCTTCTCCATCGGAACACATGGCTTCCATCCTTAGAATCACCTTATAATCCCTGATTGCTGTTTGAGCTCCAGCTAGGATGTCCATATTCCAGGGATATCAAAAGGGTAGAAGAACAATAAGGACTCACTTTGTCGAGAGTCAGTTTTTTTTTGTTTTTTCTAGCAACTTTCCCAGGAATTCAGCACCAGATTTTGCTTACATCTTAACGGCCAGGACTTGGTCATGGCCATAATAAGCTGCCAAACATACTGGGAAATGTAACCTTTACTTAGAAGTACTGTTGTGCTGGTGAAATAGAGATACTATACCTAAGGAAGAATGGGAGGATAGCTAGTGCTTGGCAGCTACCAGTCCTTGACATTGTGAGACAGATATTTAGCCACAAATGGTTGTAAGATACAAATGAAGCAACAAATAGGGCTAAAAAAATGAAGCAGGTCAGAGGATAGAAAGTGATTGGACTGCCTTTTTAAAAGAGTGTCATCAAGGAAGACTTCTCTGAGGCACTGGAATTTGGTCCAAATCCCAAAGGGAGTACAGAGGCTAACCATAAAATTATTTGTGGAAAGAATATTCCAGTCAGGAGAATGGACAGATGCAAAGTTCCTGAGATAGAAGCATGTTCAGACTCTTCAAGGAACTTTAAGAAAGTCTTTGTAGCTAGGGCAAGATGGTTTTATATACAAGATTGTGTGTGTATTGTTATGGTAAGGATGGAGGTAGCTAGAAAGGGGATGAAGGAGAACAAGCATAAGCATTTCATATTTTGGCTCTTCACCCTCAAAGTAATAGTAAGAGCTAAAAATTTTTCTGTTACTACCATGCAGTAGGCAATATATGCTTTTTTAATAAATTATTTTACTTGATCTTTACAAGACCTCTAAATTAGGTACTATTGTCACCAATATGTTGCAGATGAGAAAAGTAAGGCTATCGGTTAATAAATTGGCTAATCTTACATATCCACTATGTGATCTAGTAGGGATATAAACCCAGGCAACCCCATCCAAAGCTTAATTTTAACCACTGTGCTCTACTACCACCCTGGTATTCCATGGACTGTGCTTCATTCTGAGTATATCCGTTAGTACCACTCATCATCTAGGTCAGATCTGTCTGGGAGTATGAACCTTGACAATCTTGTACTTACATTTTTCTTATGAATCAGATTTATGGGGTAAGTCTCTTTCAAAGAACCAAGGACACAGTTTAGAGGCAATCAAGGGGAGATAGCATCTCATATCTACCCTTCAGTTGTGAAACATGAGAAGTACGAGAAAAGTCATTGGGGTCCAGGGAATGTGGAATGAGTGAGAACTACTGACCAACGAATCAATGCCTGACCCTTTTCTTCCAGCTCTCTAGTGTAGCTTGTTAATATAATCATGAGCATTCCAAATGTTAACAATATTCACGCATCTGTCCAGGTGAGACAGATTGGATTAGACTCTTGGTCTAATACTTGGTAGCTTTACAGATCTTCCTTGACTTATGATGGGGTTATATCGCAATCAATCCATCATAAGTTCAAAATACTGCAAGCTGAAAATGCATTTAATACACCTAAATTACCAAACATCATAGCTTAGCTGAGGCTACCTTAAATGTGCTCAGAGCACTACATTAGCCTACAGTTGGGCAAAATCATGTAACACAAAGTCTATTTTATGTATAATTAAAGTGTCAAATACCTCATGTAACTTACAGAATACTGTATTGAAAGTGAAAAACAGAATGGATGCAGAATGGTAGTTAGGTATATGAGTTGTTTACCCTAGTGACCGTTTGGCTGACGGGGAGCTGTGGCTCGCTTTCAATGCCCATCATCACAAGAGTGTATCATACTGCATATTGCTAGCCTGTGAAAAGATCAAAATTCAGAGTACAATTTCTCCTGAATGCATATCACTTTTGTACCATAATAAAGTAGAAAAACCATAAGCTAAACCATGTGTTATGGATTGGATTGTTTCCTACAAAGAGGTTATCAGAAGGTGACCTTATTTGGAAATAAGGTCTTTACAGAGGTAATCAAGTTAAAATGAGGTCAGTAGTGTTGGCCTTAAACAAATGTGACAGGTGTCTTTATAAAAAGGTGAAATTTGGGCATAGAAACAAACCTACACAGAGGGAAAATGATTTGAGGACACACAAGGAAAAATGGCCTTGTGACAGGAGTGATACATCTAAGAGCCAAGGAATGCCAAGAATTGCTGGCAAATACCAGAATCTAGAAGAAGAAAGGAACAATTCTGTACACCTAGAGCCATCAGAGAAAGCACAGTCTGTGGAGAGTTTGATTTCAGAGTTCTTGCTTCTAGAATTGTGAGACATTGTTTTAAGCCACCTTGTTTGCCGTACCTTGTTAGACAGCAATAGGAAACTGATACAGCAAGTTACTTAATGTCTATCTGTCTACATCTCTTTACCCAAGGAATGGAAATGATTTCCATCTTGAAAGCTGACTCTAACATCCTTAATTTAAAAATATGTGATACTCTGGTTTAGTGGTTAAAATGATATGCTTTAATGTAAGGTAGATCTTCATAAATTGTGGGAAAGGTAACATTTTCTCCAATATTTTGTGTTCACACCTCCACATGACCACCTTGATGAGTCAGCCTGTGGTTTTCTGGAATTTGGCAATTATTCCTGACCCAGGAGAGCCTACCAGCTGCTGCCATCTTTCATCCATACCTCATCAAAACATCTAGGGAGGATAGAATTGTTTAGAGCAACAATATGCATTGGAACTCAAGAGGATTACTCATTTTTTTAAGCTACAGAAGATGTCTTCAGAACTAGATCCAGAATTCCCATCTTCTGAGGTCCAGCCCTGGGCTTTTTACTTCCTTCTGCTGATTCTCTTATGTGGGGTTTTCTAATAAGTAATTTATTTCATTCACTTAGACGTTTATTGCCTTCCAAGGTTTCCAGGTTGGACCTAGCTAGAGATGGAGTTGAGTTACTGATTATATCTGCACTAACGCGTAGGGCTGGGAAACGTTATTTACTCACCACAATCCTTGTTCTCTCCTAATCTAAAGTTAAGCTTTTTGGGGAAATGTTCCAAACTTACTATGTTTCCCAAAGGAGTAAAAAGAAGGATGGTAACTGAAAAAGAAATATGGAATCATATTAGCAGATATGTAATCTGTTCTTGATAATCCTCAGACAAAACTAATCTTAATAACAGCAGTAGAAAGTTGAAGGTCTATTCAGCATGACATATAGGCAATAAATGATTTGAATTCTCACTTTTCAGCCTAATATTTCTATTATTTCCTATATGTATCCTTGATTCTGGCTATATAGAACCAGTTACTTTCACAGAATGTGCCATTCCCTTGCACTTTCCATATTGTTCCTGCCTGGAATTTCATTTTTTACTCTCTCTAACTAATAAAATTCTACTCACTGTTAAAGATCCAAGCCCCAAACTTATTATTATGTCAAGTCTTTTCTGTTTAACTCAAATCGAGGTCACCGTTTATTTGCAGCCTTACGGTAACCAATGCTTACCTCTATTATAACATTTCCTGCACCATGTTAAAATAATTTTTCAATATATAATTTTTACTTTCCTTAATTACAAGCTCATTGAAGGCAGAGTTCATGTCTTGTTCAACTGCATCATTCCCAAGTGCTTAGGCCAATACATAGAACAGGGTAGGATTTCCCCAAATATATGATGAAGGAACAATGGATGGATGGAGTACAGATAGAGCCAGATATACCAAAGGAGATCACAGTCAGGATCATACAATGATGTCTCTTGTCTTCAGAGCTACACTCTTTCCTCCTCTCCCTCCTCAACTCCAGTTCTAGCAACACTCAGCAAATCACAAACTGTTCTTAGAACTTCCTTGGGAGGCATGGTTTGTATTCACTGATACAAACTAAATCTGAAAGGAGTTATTATATAGATATCCATACTATGGATTGGACATTGTACTTTGATTATTATGTTAGAGAAAAATGAATTGTCTGCATTGCATATAATAGTTTAATAATGTTACAGAATAACTAGATAATAGTTTTTTGGTTAGATTACTTGAGTTTGCTGGCAAACTAAATTGAGCAGCATTCAGAATGGAGCTGGTATTAGAAGGCATTTACTGCCAAAGATTCCTCTATTGTCCAGTGCTTTCTGACTCTTGATGATTATAGAGGATTTCTTCTAGCGGTGAAATGATGAAATCTGTGCCAAAACATTTTTGAAGGGATGCACTGGAGAGAGAGCATAGAAAAAAGGATGCTTCATGGGCAGCTGGGGTTTATTTTGCATGATTTCCTGTTATAAATGCAGAAGAAGGGAGGGGAGGGGAACCATTCACAGATAAGGGTGAACATTGAAAAATATGAGTTCACTCCCGGCAACTGTACCAAGACAAGGCTCAAGGCAAGTTCAAGGAAATCTTGTTTCATCAGAAACGAGTTTGGAATCTTGATTGTTATAGCTTCTGGGATTTTATGTCCACAAAATGACAATTTAAAACCAATGGAATTGATCTCAGTATGTGTTGGTTGCATTGAACCAGTTGTATTCATTCACTTACGGCAAGAAAAATTTGTTGAGCATTCTACCTAGTGTTTGGCATTAGAAATGCATTAGAAATGCAGAGATGAAGGAAAAAAAAAAGATACTCTCAAGTTTCTTACAGTTTACTTGGGAAAACAGTCATAGTCACAAAAACAGTACAATATGGTGCATGCTATTAATAGATAGGGGTGCAAGATGATTGGAGAATAGATGGATGGTGTGATTATTCCTCTCTGGATACTTAAGGAAGGGTCAGAGAAGGTAATATATACTTTGATATTTTCAAAGGAGCTTTGAAGGCTGAGTGAAAAAAAAGACCATAAGGACATTCCCAGGCAAAGGAAAGAGTGTACATAAAGGTATGGAGACTGGAAGGTGTGTGTGCCTTACCCCCCTCTCAGGATCACCACCATTTATGTTCATGGTGGTTATGATTCAGTTCATCAAGTTGGAAGTGGTTTAAAACCCCCCTCCTGATATCAGGGCATTCAGAACTCTGATCCCTCAGGGAGGGAGTAGCCATTGAGGTGAGAACCCTGACTCTTGAAACAGAAAACATAGATGCTAGCCTTCAGTTAGAGTAGTAGCATCAGGCCGTCTTTCCTGGGATAAATTGAGAAGACAACAAGCCTATTAGTTATAAGTCAAGTGACCACACAATCATTCCTAAACCAGGAAATTTTTTAGAGTAAAAAGGAGAGTTATTAATAATTGCACCAGAACCCTGGGTGTAAACTGGGACAGTGTCAGACAAACTAGGTGTCTGGTCATCCTAGTGACAAAGAAACAGAAGAAAGAATAATTTCTGGACCAATCAGAATAACTTGAACATTAAGAAGAGGGTGAAAGTGGATATATGTATATATATAACTGATTCACTGATTTGCTGTACACCTGAACCTAACACAACATTGTAAATCAGCTATACTCCAATAAAATTTTTTAAAAAATGTAATTTTAGAACATGTTTATGTAAAAGTTTATTATTATTTCCTTAAAAGTGAGAAAACCTTCTTTGAATTTACAAAAAAAAAATGAAAAGGGTGAAGACCATCTCATCATGGGAATAATTCAACTACATCTGTTAAGATTTTACATCAGTTTCCCATTGGATTGGAACTACACACTGAAATCAGAATTAGAGTGTTTGTTCCTTGCAATTCTTTGCAAATAAATATGTACGGAAAAATCTCATTTTGCTTCACTTAATGAGTGTTATCTTAATTATTATGATAGATTATTATTTCATCTTCATAAGGTGCTATGGAAAAGGACTCAGTTGGTAAGACATTTCTACATAGCTGTGGATAAGAATGACAGTGATACTCATGACTGGGATATTGTGGGATGTAATATGCATTCAAACTCATCCCTCTCTCCTTGAGCCTCTCGCAGGAATGGAAAAGTATAAGAGGCATGCATATATGAGGAGTACAGGAAACTTCATACTTTGTCAAAATCTGTAACAAACCCTTTTCCAGTGACAGTGACTACCAAAAATTTTGTTAGTGAGAGCAGCAATCTTAAGCTTTTCCAAACATTCCCATTACCTGGGAAATATACTCATTCCCAGTTAACTAACAATAACAAAGTTTCACCAGAATATTGAGCAACAATAACTTTTATACATTGCTGGTAGAAGTGTATATTTTACAATCCATTTCTAAAGTTGAATATAATCATATTCTATAACCTTGTAAAATATGCCTATGTATAGACATATAAAGATTTATACATGAATGGCGATATGGATATAGATATTGATAGATAGATAGATAGACAGATAGATTAGATAGATATCCAACAGAAATACAGGTTTACTAAAAGGCATGAATTAGAATGTTTATGGTGGGTTTATTTGTAATAGCACCAAACTGCAAAAAAGCCAGATAAATTGTGGTATAGACATTCAATAATGTAATATACAGCAATGATAATGAACACAATTTTGTTACATGTAATACACAGAAGAATCTCAATCATAAAGTTAAACAAATGTCAAGCACAAAGAAGTACATACTGTATGACTCCAGTTACCTAAAGTTTAAAATTGACAAAACCACATTGATATGAGAGAAGTCACAGAAGTTTTCTGGGCTTCTATTTCTTGATCAACATGGTGCTTCTGTTTATGTCTACGCTGCAAAAGTTCATTAAGTTGTATCTTTAGAATTTTCACACTTTTCTACATGCAGGCTACATTTCAAGGAAGATTTACTTACAATTAAAAAAAGAAAAACCGTAGTATTGCATATTTCCATTTTTATAAAAACAGCTTTGTCTATATATCTATATGGAATGACATTCATTCAATATTCTATGGTTACTTCCAGGCGCTTGGATTTTGAGTAAATTTAAAAAAATTTTTTCTTTATACCTATCTGTATTGACTATTGTCTTCAAAACAAACAAAAATCACTTTTACTAAATAGTTTATTTATGAAAAAGATCAACTAGAAGAGTGTTCTGTATGTATACCATAGATTTAAAAAAAAGTTCTAAGTTTGAATGGTATATTATTTACATTTTATTCCAAATTGCAAATCCATAAAGTGAGGGAGTGAATCATTAGTTTTTGTTTGTTTGTTTGTTTTTACTCACTGCCAGAATCATGGTGCCTTTTAAGCAGTGTCTGGGAAACAGGAGGCAACCAAAAAACGCTTGTTGAATGAGAGAATAAAGGTCTCCATCCTACAATTTTAATGTCACTGGCAATGGTTTCTGGTGTCAACCTTTTTTGATAACAAAAAGACAAATACATAAAAATTCTTTATTCCTTCCAAAGCCCAACCTACCTATTTCAGGAAGTTACCTCCATTTTTTTTTTGAGAAAACATTTATAAAGTCCAGGTTAATACTGATTTGGTGGAAGGACTGGAGAACTGGGAATTGGGAAGCCACTTGACAGTGGGATATCAAATCCCCTAACCTCTCAGGATATGAATTCCATCATCTCTAAAGCAGCGAATGGAACCAGAATACCATTTGTTAAGATATTTTGCTACATGATTTTACATCAGCATGCCATCAATCATAAAGTATTTACAGCCCAATGAAGGGTTTTTGTTTGTTTGTTTGTAAGTTTACAGTGGAATCTTTTTACTTCTAATGTCAAAAGTGAAAAAAATTACCTTCCACATTGGCTCTCACATATAATGGTAGATTAATTTTACAAAGGATAGACACATATTTTTGAAAATGTTATATTTTAAACATTATTCTGAAAAAACTATTTCTGGTCAAATTTTCATAAGAATAAACATTACCAAATTACTCTGATCCTCTCCTCAGTAAGGAATATTCTTCTTTTGCTGTCCCTTCTCTTGATCCCATGGTCTCTCATTAAGGCCAACACCTCCTAACTGTGATGAAATGCCTAAAGTCCATAAACTAAGTATAAAGTTAATATAGTTAGGGACTGCTCTAAATTGGGTGTGTCAGTGTATGTTTTTCATTTTAGAGTCAGTAAGCTATTACTATTTCAAATCCTCACGTGCATCTCACCCCTGAGAGTTAAGAAAATAGTATTTCAGTTCATACAACATAAAAAGTAAAAACAGGTATAGAGGTGAAATTTGCTCATAACCCAGGATGGAAGGTATGCTGGACTGTAAGAGTCAGTGGACTTGTGTTCTAATTTATGTCTAATGACATTGGACAAGACTTGTAACAGGTTCATCCGAGTGTGGGACAACCAGTGCAGACAATTTTTCCAAGGAGTTTTTGTGTAAAGGACATGTGTAATGGTTCTATGGAAGAAGGTGCAAGGAATCAAGTAGGTTTATATCTTAAGGTGGGTAATTTTAAAGAAATTCACCATACTAAAGGAAACAATCCACTAAAAGGCAGAGTGAAGCAGAGTAATGGGTTTAATGGGACAGAAATGTGTGGCCATAAGTATTCAGCTTCTTTGGGTAAATATCAAGGAGTGTGATTGCTGACCCTATGGTAAGAGTATGTCTAGTTTTGTAACAAACCGCCAAACTGACTTCCAAAGTGGCGGTACCATTTTGAATTCCTAAAGCAATGAATGAGAATTCCTATTGCTTTACATCCTCACTTGTATTTGGTGTTGTCAGTGTTCTGAATTTTCCTCAGCCATTTTTTGTTATTGTTGAGAATCCTGAGTCTTTTGACCTATAGAATTTCCTAATTACTAGATTTGGTAGATTGCACCATGTGGCATTTGAAAAATGTTTCTTTATCTTCCCAATTTACTATAAAATTATTAGCTAGATGTAGAGGTTTGATTTTATTCTTCAGCAGGGATATGGCCAGAGTAATTCATGGGTGGTGCCATGTACTATCTATATCATTGCATGTGTCCACTTCCATAAAGTAAACTGAGGCAAGCTTGAATTCCCAGAAATTGAGTTTATTCAGGAGTAACAAAGGAATTGCAGTTCAGGGCACACAAACTGTGGTAAGCTACAGGAGAGTCCATTGAGGGTTTGGTGTGAACCGTTTTATGGGCAAGGAGCACAAAGAGGGAGGAGTTTAGCTGGTGTCCAAGCAGCAAGTTCATTAGCTTGAGGATGGGGAGAGGTTCTTTTAGGACATTCAATCGTTCAGGAATACATTTTGGTTTGTACATCAGGCATTTTCGGGAAATCAGTCTCTCAGTCCTTAGGTTTTGTTTTCCTGAGGACTCATGTATGAGATTCTCCATTTCATATCTTTTCTTTCCATTTTATTTTATTTTATTTATTTTATTCATTGGTTATTTGAAAGAATATTGTTTGTTACAAATATTTGTTAACTTACCATCTCCTTGTTTTTTAAAATAAATTTTAATTCAATTTATTTAAACTAAAACCAAAAAAGCTCACCCATTTCTACTAACCTCACGTCCACCCCCACCCGGCAACCATCAATCTGTTTTCTGAATCTATGAGCTCAGTTTTTTTTAAATTTATTTTTAGGGCTTCCCTGGTGGCGCAGTGGTTGGGAGTCGGCCTGCCGATGCAGGGGACACGGGTTTGTGCCCCGGTCCGGGAGGATCCCACATGCCGCGGAGCAGCTGGGCCCGTGAGCCATGGCCGCTGGAGCCTGTGCTTCACAGCGGGAGAGGCCAAAACAGTGAGAGGCCCGCGTACCAAAAAAAAAAAAAAAATTATTTTTAGATTCCACATGTAAGAGATATATGTCTTTCTCTGTCTTTCTCCATTCACTTAGCATAATGCACTTGAGGTCCATCCATGCTTTTGCATATGTCAAGATTTCATTATTTTCTATGGCTGAGTAATACTCCATTTCCTCCATTGATGGACACTTAGCTTTTTTGCATATCTTGGCTATTATAAATAATGCTGCTGTGAACGTGCAGGTGCATTATTTCAAATTAGTATTTTAGTTTTTTTCAGCTGTGGAATTCAGAAGTGGAATTTCTGGATCATATGGTAGTTCTATTTAAAAAGTTTTAAGGAACCTCCATATTGTTTTCCATGGTGGCTACACCAATTTACATTCCCACCAACAGAGCACAGGGTTCCCTTTTCTCCACATTCTTGCCAACACTTGTTATTTGTAGTCTTTCTGAATAGCCATTCTAATAAGTGTGAGGTGATATCTCACTGTGGTTTTATTTGCATTTCTCTGATGATTAATGATGTAGAGCATCTTTTCATGTACCTGTTGACATTCTGCAAGTCTTCTTTGGAAAAATGTCTATTCAGATCTTCTTCCTATTTTTTCAAACTAATAGCCTGGTTTCTCTATATTGAGTTGTATGAGTTCTTTGTATATTTTGGATATTAGCCCCTTAACAGATACACTATTTGCAAATATTTTCTTCTATTCAATCGGCTGCCATTCCTAGGCAAGTAACTTAAAAAACTTTTTTTTTACAGATACACATTGTATTTTATTTCTTATTTAATAAAGTAACTTTATAGCCATAAATATCACAAACAAAAAATGGATATGTCCATTCAGCCTTTTTCTTCAATTTATAATAGTTTCTGGGAGAAAAAAAATCTTAATTGAAGTTTACTTTACTTACAATATTATATTAGCTTTAGGTTACAGCATAGCATTTCAGTATTTTTATAATTACTGAATTACTTCTTTGCGGTAGATTAATTGACCATAGGTGTGTGGGTTTATTTCTGGCATTCTACTCTGTTCCATTGATCCATGTGTCTGTTTTGTGCCAGTACTATGCTGTTTTGATTACTGTAGCTGTGTACTATAGTTTGAAGTCAGGGAGGGTGATACCTCCAGTTTTGTTCTTTTTTCTCAAGATTGCTTTGGCAATTTGTGTTCTTTTATGGTTCCATATGAATTTTAAGATTATTTGTACTAGTTCTGTGAAAAATGTTATGGGTATTTTGACAGAGGTTGCAGTAAATCTATAGATTGCTTTGGGTAATATGGCCATTTTAACAATGTTAATTCTTTCAATTCAAGAGCATGGAATATCTTTTCATTTTTTTGGGTATTATCTTTAGTTTCCTTCATCAGTGTTTTATAGTTTTCAGAGTATAAATCGTTCATCTCCTTGGTTAAGTTTATTCCTAGGTATTTTATTCTTTTTGATGCAATTTTAAATGGGATTTTTTTTAACTTTCTTTTTCTGATAGTTCATCCTTAGTGAAAAGAAAAACAACAGATTTCTGTATATTAAACATGTAGCCTGCAACTTTGCTGAATTCATTTATTAGTTCTAATAGTTTTGAGGTGGAGACTTCAATGTTTTCTACATAAAGTATCATGTCATCTGCAAAAAGTGACAGTTTTACTTCTTCCCTTCCAATTTGGAAGCCTTTTATTTCTTTTTCTTGTCCGATTGTTGTGGCTAAGACTTCCAGTACTATGTTAAATAGATGTGGTGAGAGTGGACTGGGAGGTTTCTTCTATGTGCCATGGTCAAGTCTTCTCCCCAGTTGTAGGTGCTCCAATTCCAGTGCTGCACTGTGAGGTGGAGAGAGCATGGCTGGAGTGTTCTCTGTGCTCTGGTTAGGGCATGTACTGAGGTAGTTCCAAAAATCCAGGGCAGACACTGGAGCATACCTCTCTCTGCCCTCTCCACCCTGCTTTGAGGGCAAGCCAGTGCATGTGCAGTCCTCAAGAGCTGAGTCCAGCCTCCACAGAACCCTCCTTTTAGTTTCAGTGTTCCTTCAACCAACCAAGGGTTTCATTTCCCCTGAGTAGAAACACAAGACTGAGATGCCCAATCTGTGGCTCAAACTGCTTACTCCCCAGGGCCAGTGTTCACCCTTGTAGTCTCCCTGTTTCTCTGAGTCATCTCCCAAGGACACAGGTACCAACTAGACTGCTTTTCTTCCCTTCCTACTTAATTATGAGTGTATCTTTCTTATAGCCTTGGTTGTACACGTGTACTTCTGCTACTCTCCATTTAGTTTTCAGTGAGAATTGTTCCACGTGTAGATATATTTTTGATGTGTTTGTGGGGAGAGGTGAGCTCCACATCCTCTAACACTGACATCTTGATTGATCTCTACAAGCAACTTTTATTTTTTTTTAATGTTTCAAATGTTTTCAACTAATTTACAAAAGAAATATAGTTTTTCCTATTTTTAAATTTTCCTACACATTTGTAACTGAAGCAAGAATGTCTTTAATGTTTCAACAAAAAAATTTAAAGGTCATTGAACAATCATAATTTTCCCACTGATTTTTTTTTATGGAAAAGCACTTTATTTTAAATATAGCAGTGTGTATGTGTCAATCCCAAACTCCCAATCTATTCCCCCCCCCACTCCCTTCCCCACTAGTAACCATAAGTTTGTTCTCTAAGTCTGTGAGTCTATTTCTGTTTTGTAAATAAATGTATTTGTATCATTTATTTTTAGATTCTGCATATACAGCGATATCATATATTTGTGTTTCTTTGTCTGACTTACCTCAAAAGCTTTTGCACAGCAAAGGAAACCATAAACAAAATGAAAAGACAACCCACAGAATGGGAAAGAATATTTGCAAATGATGTGACTGACAGTGGATTAGTCTTCAAAATTTACAAACAGCTCATGCAGCTCAATATCAAGAAAACAAACAACCAAATCAAGAAATGGGCAGAAGACGTAAATAGACATTTCTCCGAAGAAGACGTACAGATGGCCAAGAGGTACATGAAAAGATGCTCAATGTTGCTAATTTTTAGAGAAATGTAAATCAAAACTACAATGAGGGCTTCCCTGGTGGCACAGTGGTTGAGGGTCCACCTGCCAATGCAGGGGACATGGGTTCGTGCCCCGGTCTGGGAAGGTCCCACATGCCGCGAAGCAGCTAGGCCCATGAGCTATGGCTGCTGAGCCTGCGCGTCCGGAGCCTGTGCTCTGCAACGGGAGAGGCCACAACAGTGAGAGGCCCACATACCGAAGGAAAAAAAAAACAAACAAACCCCAAAACTACAATGAGATATCACCTCACACCACTCAGAATGTCCATCATCAAAAAATCTGCGAACAATAAATGCTGGAGAGGTTGTGGAGAAAAGGGAACCCTCCTACACTGTTGGTGGGAATGTAAATTGGTATTGCCACTATGGAGAACAGTATGGAGCTTCCTTAAAAAACTAAGAATACAGCTATCATATGATCCAGCAATCCCACTCTTGAGCATATATCTGGAGAAAAACATGGTTCAAAAGGATACATGCACCCCAATGTTCACTGCAGCACTGTTTATGGTAGCCAAGACATGGAAGCAACCTAAATGTCCATCGACAGAGGAATGCATAAAGAAGATATGGTACATATATACAATGGAATATTACTCAGCCATTAAAAAGAATGAAAACGCAAGCAACTTTTATTTATTTATTTATTTATTTATTTTTATTGGCGTAAAGTTGTTTTACAATGTTGTGTTAGTTTCTGCTGCACAGAAAAATGAATCAGCTATACATATACATATATCCCCTTTTTTGGATTTCCTTCTCATTTAGGTCACCACAGAACTTCGAGTAGAGCTCCCCATGCCATACAGTAGATTCTCATTAGTTATCTGTTTTATACATATTAGTGTATATATGTCAATCCCAATCTCCCAGTTCATCTCACCATGACCCCCGCCTTTTCCCCTTGGTGTCCATACCTTTGTTCTCTACGTCTGTGTCTCTATTTCTGAATGCAAGCAACTTTTAAATTGCCACCTTGATATAAAATCACCTCTGAGGATTTCAACTAAACATGACATTGGATAGATTAACTTCAAATCACACATTTCGTTTGGAAATGAATTCTTGTCAGAAGCAATGTTTATGAGAAATGATGACAGAAAGCATTTAGTTGTCCATAAGTTGAAGCACTGATAGAAGCCTGATGGTCAAAGAGAATGTAGTAAAACTCAGAATCATTGACATAAATATAATTAATAATTATATAATTATGTATAACACATCCTTAATTTTGTATATAATGTATGTGTATGTGTATAATATACACACAGTGAGAATAAACTATTGTCTGCCTTGTATTGTAGAAGACCAGTAGAGACAGCTACTTGTGAGCAGATTGATTCACTAGGATGGTGTCATAGCTGAAATTGTGAGCTGGTAACTATCCTGTCAACTATCCTGGGACAGCTGTGATGATAGTAGCCACTATAGGCACAGTGTAGGGGATTCTCTACCTTCATATCTATTCTCCAAGACCACTATGGCCATATGAGCATGTGGAGAAAGAAAGATGCTAATTTTCATAGCAAGAAGTTGCCCTCTCCCTGATTATTAGAATATCTTTGGTATGCACTTCTGCCTTTGGGCCCAAGCAATCCTCTGATTTTGTTCAGGCATTGATCTTGGTGGATGAACTTGCTCTGCAATTGATTTATGTTCTGAGATATAGCCAACTCTTTTTCTTGTTAATAGTGACCTTGGAGTGTTGTGTTCAGAGGTGTCCCACAGATGAATTTCCTTCTCAACTGCCTACCCAATGTTCAAGGCTTCAGAGTCTTATACTAACAAGATGGGTACCTTTCTCAACAGGTCACAGGAACCAACTCCTAGATGCTATTGTAGGAAATTGAGGAACACTGTGGGTAAGGGAATTCAGGGAAGTTTTAAACACACTGGTCTTCAGATCCACATACTCATGCATCCAAGCTTATCCTATACAACTCTGTCCTGGCCCAGCTCTGGTATGCCCAACTTTGTAGAAATGGGGGTTTATAAAGTTCCCTGGATATACTTGTTATTTGGGGTTATACTTGAAGTCGATAGTTATTATATCCCCGCCGCTTTTTAGTTGCTTCTCTTAGAGTCAGCGATACCCCTACTACATCATTTATTTAGAGTGTTCTCAAATGGTGTTCCCACATAGAAAAGAAATGTTCTGGACTCAAAATAGTGAGAAGATACTGGGGAAATAAAGGCAGGAAGGATTCTATACTGAGGGACTCTCAGAGCCTGTACATACTGATGGGTATTGCAAACCTTCTAGAGACAGACATGGCATGTCATATTTCCCCAAATTAGATTAGGATTGGGAAATGCCACCCTTGGATGTAATGGATCAGGTCTTGTTTTCAAGTTTTGTACTTTTGTAGCTATCCTAGCAGCAGAAACTAGCCCATGTGAAGTTCTTTATGGGGCACACCACTTCCCCATAAAGCTTTTTCTGATGTGTACTCATGCCAACTCTCCTTCCCCATCATTACAGAACAAAATGTCTTTTCCCCTCATCAAATTATTATTTGATTATTACTTCTCTCTCATTTATCACATAAATTCATTTTCATAGATAGTGGCTTGAATGTCTATTACCCCATCTAAGTTGCAAGTTTCTTTAATGTATATGGACCAGGCATCATCCACTTAGTGTGGAGTTTACTAATTGAAAGTCTGTGGGTCATACCCAGCCCTCAGAACAGGCTTTGTTGGCCTGAAGAGTATCAGGAAAATAATAAATTCTTTTTGAATTAGTTGACAATATCAAAATTTGAAGACGTATATCTTTGCATGAAAAACTAGAAGAGCTGGCAGATATGGGTTGGCATTCCTGCATGGCAAAATTGGCAGAAACTGAATAGTGAATGCCTTCCTTAGCTAGGGCATGCACTGTATTGTACATCAGGTTTCCATCTGGTCTGCTTCTTAAATTTGTTTCATCTTCTCCCCTTAAGTGTATTTGAGTGGACGACCCTTGTTCTTGGGCCTAGCTAAGCTAAAGAAATACAGTAGACTCTCAATAAATGAGTTGACTTGTTTAAAATTGAAGTGTGTCTTAGTTTAGGTTCTCCCAGAAGCAGACCCACAGGCTAGGATTAAAATTCAAAGAGTTTCTTTAAGATGTGAAGGAAATACCTGTATGCAAGTGAGAAAGTGATTTAAAGAAAAGAAAAAAGGGTGCTTTTGGCCAGCCACCACCTGTAGGTAACTAGAGATTGATCTTTCTGGGAAATTCTGGAAGTAGTGGAAAATATACATCTTAGAGTTATCCTAACTGAGGGTTAAGAGAACTGGAATATTTATATACCAACTCCTGTCATTCAGACCCTGGGGGTATAATTTTTCACCATATTCATTCTGCAACCCACATAGAGCAGCTTTCTGAGATTTTGGGAAAAACCTTCAGTAAAGAGATGCTGATTTAGCATTTGGCACTCAGACAGAAGTTGGAATGGCAAGATTCTTAGAACATTAGCAAGTCACTGACAATGACCCCTACAAAATGAATTAAACTGATTGAAAAGAAAAGAAGGAAAATTTGAGCATCTCTGTTAGCTGCAGGTAAAATTGATTTAAACTCATAAACACATAGTTAATAACCATCTTTGTTCCTCATGCTACTCATCTCCCTGATATAAATCACAGTATAAAATTATGAAGTTTGGGAACTGTAAAAGGTATTTTATTTGTATGTAACTTTCATTCTGAAAGTTGCCACAAAGCCTGAAATGGAAGCTTCATGTCTGCATGAAATTTTCTCTATTATGTCTATGGCGAACTTAATTTTTCTTGAATATTAAAACCTGCCAGTTACTATGAAACTAAAACAAACAAACAGACAAAAACCACTACATGGTTGGGAAAACTTTTTCTTCTAGTCTATCTAGAAAGACCCCTAAGTATGGAAGCTGCTCCTTTTGTATCTTTATTTTCCTTCCAGACTTCCAAATGCTCATTTTAACTTGATCACATAAGGATGACAATGCCCTAGCAGACCAGACCATAGGGTGACAGGGACCTTGAGTACCTTTAGATATGGCCCTGTCCAGAATTCACATAGGAAAGTAAGAAAATCATTGTACTTATTGATGTAAATACATTTGCAATTTCATTCAATATTTGAAACGAAAAATTATTTACTGTTGAAAACTGTTCTAAGTTAAAAGGAAAAGCCATTCAAGATCATCAAAGTGAATTCCACAGGTAAAGTGATGTCCGTGTCTCATTCTGTTGATTGAAATGTGTTCCTTTCATAAACAATCATAAAAACTTCAAGATAGATACATCTGCTTTCAGAGAGGGGAGAGGAATAATCAAATTGAGCTCCACTAGAAATTCAGAAAAAGCAGAAATTTTCATTTTCCTTCCCTTTCAAGTGGGAATATAGTTAACTTCTGGCAACTTCCCTGACTCTTTTTTTTTTTTTTTTTTTTGCAGTACGCGGGCCCCTCACTGTTGTGGCCTCTCCCATTGCGGAGCACAGGCTCCGGACGCACAGGCTCAGCGGCCATGGCTCACGGGCCCAGCCGCTCCGCGGCATGTGGGATCTTCCCGGACCAGGACACGAACCCGTGTCCCCTGCATCGGTAGGCGGACTCTCAACCAGTGCTCCACCAGGGAAGTCCCCTTCTGACTCTTTTTGTGCCTTTGTTTCTGTGCAGTTATCTGAAGTCCCTCTGAGACTGTGAGTCTTATAAGCTTCTAGAAGCAAGATTTGGGTGCAGTTTTTGTTTAAAAAAAAAAGAAAAAAAAAAGCTTGCTTTTTTCCCCCCTTTTCTTTTCTAAAGAGTATTGATTTCCCTTAGGAACTAACAGAATATCTCTAGCCAAGCCTGATTTGGAATTCATGCAGTATTGAAACTCAAACTGCAACTTTTTTCCCCTTTAATTATTATTTATTTATTTGTGTGCTATACTTTACTGGAATTGTTTGAAGCTAACTTATAATTGCTATTAGAAGGCAAGATTTGATGCTCAAGATTTTCTTTTCTTTTTGTTTATCTTTGGATTGTCTTCTAATTTAAAAAAAATCAGGATAATTCGATGACATTTTTACTTTTCTAAGAAGAAAATACTATTTCATTATCTTAAAATATGTATGTCTATTTTATTATACTTAAAATACTTTTAACTAGTATTCTCATGTTCTAGTTTTATTTAGGAATTGAGATTTAATGTAGAGGATAAGAATGCTTCGATAAAGCGAGAGAGATTGTCCAAATGATGTGAAATAAAAGTTGCCATCATTTTAAAGTTTAATCACCATATAAACAGAACATCAAAACTTAATATTATTGTGTAATCTGATGAATAGCATTATATTTTTTATTGACATAAAAGCATTTAAAATGTTAACATTAAAACAAGTCAAAACAAATTTGGTTATTTTGATATATATCCAATGTACATTTTTTCAGATATCTAAGCAAATACTGGTTTTGACATACATCTGTTTGGAAATGAGAACATTATTAGAAGAGTGAGTGCTTTCTACAGGGTATGTGGTTTGTATATACATTCTTACTAAATGGGAACTAAGAAGTACCAAAGCCTGGAGTTGCTTATTAATATTTAGAACATAAGCATGTCAAGTTGACTTGAAAGTGATGAAAGAAACAGATGTTTTGCTTGAAGTATATATGTTTCATGTATACCTGTCAGTTTGTTCCAAGAAGGAAGCTCTCAGAAATTGAAGAAGAAAAACAGGAATAAAGGCGCAGACGTAGAGAATGGACTTGAGCATGAGGGGAGGGGGAAGGGTAAGCTGGGACAAAGAGAGTGGCATGGACTTATATATACTAACAAATGTGCTCGGTGCTTTGTGATCACCTAGAGGGGTGGGATAGGGAGGGTGGGAGGGAGATGAAAGAGGGAGGAGAAATGGGGATATATGTATTCTTATAGCTGATTCACTTTGTTATAAAGCAGAAACTAACACACCATTGTAAAGTAATCATACTCCAATAAAGATGTTAAAAAAAAAAAAGAAGAAAAACAATCCCCTGCACCCACATCTCCTTCCAAAACAGCAAACCAACAAGCCAATAAAAGTCATTTGTTCAATATAGTTTGGCTATAAATAAAGGTGACTTGCTGGGATTGGTGGATTACAGCAAATGTGAAATAAAATGTATAATTAGTTTCAGTATGCTGCATCTCCAGTTCCATTTCCATTACTGTTTTATAAAATTTGAGGGCTCTGATGTAAAACTACATATCTTATTCTTTCTTAATTGTATAATCTTAGAGTGATTATAGGAATAATATATTCTTGTGGTTCTTAATCATTTTGGAGTGATGGGATGTTTGAAATTGTTATTTAAAAAAACCTATGGGCCTTTTATGTAGAAAAATGTACAAGATCCATACAAAATTCAAGGAGTTAACAAACCAGTAATTTCATCTCTAGACTCTAGAGATCTATAGGCTTGTATTAAGAACCTCTTATATAATTCAACTTTATATAAACAAAATGCTAGCATCTATTTTTAAGAGACATCTTAAGTAACTTGCTAATTTTGAGATTAGTCATTATTATTTAGGTAAACATCATCTTCCTTATTCAGACCTATTGTGGAGCACGATGTGATGATTGTTAGGAAAATGCTTGGTAAGTTTATAAATGGGATTCATTCACTTGCCAAATATTTATTAAGCATTGGCTATATGTTAAGTATTGTTCAATGGCCTAAAGGTATCAATCTGAAGAAAAGAGGATATAGAAAAACGACACATGCCGGACATGGGTCTATATCTTGGATTTATCTTACTAGTTAGTTCCTATAGCTTTCTTTATATATATATTTACATAATATATATGGATATAAATATTTCATATATTTATATATTTTAACATATACATTATATGTTATATAATATTTATGTTTTTATGTATTTATTTTCATTTAGGTATTATATAATTATATATAATTATGTAAATTTATATATTTACTATAAATTTATATAAAATAATTTTATCATTTAAAATTATTTAAATATGAAATGATATATATTCCAAGGTTTATAAAGGATTAAATAGCAGGGAAATATATGGGGAGAAAAGTATGACAGAGGATCTACTGTTATACTTGATATACGTTTTGTACTTGGATAACATTTGATCCTGTACTCTTTTTATACCTCCAAAGTAATCCAATAGCTAATGAGACAAACACAGTTGGAGATAAAGAATTATAGTGTGGTAAGTGCTGGAAGATAGGAACGGGTACAAATAAGCACTAAGAAGGGATGCGTAACTCTGTCTTGGGGAATTGATGAGACTTTCATCAAGGAGCAGCTATGGGAACTAAGATGCAGGTCTAAGAAGATGTCTTACTGAAGAAGAAAGGAGAGAGATCTTTGAGGTATGAGAAACGAAGCTAAAGTGTGCAAAACTATAGAGTTTAGTGAAAGTCAAAAAGTTTGTGCAGCTGGATAGGAAGAATAAGGATTAGGGTGGTATTCATGAGGGTGGGAGAGATGATGCTAAACTCAAAGTTTGGTCCAGATGTGAAGGGTCACATTTGGGGGTGTTCATCTTATCCTTTAGGCTATTAAACATCTTTCAATAAGACTAGAATATGCATTTGAACTATATAAACTTGGGAATATTAGAGCTTCAGTTTTAAATTTGTAAAATGGGAATAACAATAATATGTACTATATAGGGTTATTTTATGGTGTTTACATATGATAAAGCAGGCGAGCCTTCTTGGAGCTCTGCTTGGCATACGGTTAGCAGTCAATAGATATTAACCATATAGTTAAAAATTATCTCTGAAAATTAAGCATTGTTTCATGCTATTTGGCACTTCCTCTATGAGATTCTTACTCTAGTCAGACAGAGTCATAATATTGCTTCAGGAATAATTTAAATTGTTATGGCACAGATATCTTTTATTTTAAAATTAATTTTTATTGGAGTATAGTTGATTTACAATGTTGTGTTAGTTTCTGCTGTACAGCAAAACAAATCAGTTATACATACACATATATCCACTCTTTCTTACATTCTTTTCGCTTATAGGTCATTACAGAGCATTGGGTAGAGTTCCTTGTGCTATACAGTGGGTCCTTGTTGGTTACCTTTTTGTTTTTTTAAATGTCTTTATTGGAATATAATTGTTTTACAATGGTGTGTTAATTTCTGCTTTATAACAAAGTGAATCAGCTATACATATACATATATCCCCATATCTCCTCCCGCTTGCATCTCCCTCTCACTCTCCCTATCCCACCCCTCTAGGTGGTCACAAAGCACAGAGTTGATCTCCCTGTGCTATGTGGCTGCTTCCCACTAGCTACCTATTTTACATTTGGTAGTGTATATATGTCTATGCCACTCTCTCACTTTGTCCCAGCTTACCTTTCCCCCTCCCTGTGTCCTCAAGTCCATTCTCTACGTCTGCATCTTTATTCCTGTCCTGCCCCTAGGTTTTTAAGAATCATTTTTTTTTAGATTCAATATATATGTGTTAGCATATGGTATTTATTTTTCTCTTTCTGACTTACTTCACTCTGTATGACAGACACTAGGTCCATCCACTTCACTACAAATAACTCAATTTCATTTCTTTTTATGGCTGAGTAATATTCCATTGTATATATGGGCCACATCTTTATCCATTCTACTGTTGATGGACACTTAGGTTGCTTCCATGTCCTGGCTATTGTAAATAGAGTTGCAATGAACATTGTGGTACATGACTTTTTATGAATTATGGTTTTCTCAGGGTATATGCCCAGTAGTGGGATTGCTTGGTCATATGGTCATATGGTAGTTCTACTTTTAGTTTTTTAAGGAACCTCCATACTGTTCTCCATAGTGGCTGTATCAATTTACATTCCCACCAACAGTGCAAGAGTGTTCCCTTTTCTCCACACCCTCTTCAGCATTTATTGTGTGTAGATTTTTTGATGATGGCCATTCTGACTGGTGTGAGGTGATACCTCATTGTAGTTTTGATTTGCATTTCTCTAATGATTAGCAATGTTGAGTTCATTAAGACAGTAGATCAGAAAATATAACTTTTGATTTGCAAGAGAAGGATTTTGTTAGGAGAAGAAAGATTCTTGAGAATCAACCAAAGAAGGCTCTGAATAATGCAGGATATAAAGCTTATTTTCTAAAAAAAGATCGGAATGATGATGAAGAAAGACTACATTGCTTACATTCTGGAGGCTAGATGAACTTCATGCGGGCGGTGGGGAAGGCAGAGAAGACTTGAATGAAGGTGTGTCTTTAAGAAGTCCCATTGGTTCTGGGACAGGGAACTCTTCCTAAGAAATCCACTGAGAGTGAATTCAGTAGCAGCAGGACTGCCCAGCATCTTCGGTTGCCAGTGCCAAGGAGCCTCATAAAAGACAAGATGATGCATTTGAGTTTCTTTGCTTATGAAGTGAGCATTGAATGTTTCCTGTGCTGAGGAGTCATTTAGTTGACCTTCCCATCACTCTTAGTGGAGGGTCTTCCATCAATAGCTGCCTGAGTTGTTGTCTGGGTATTTTCCTACAGAAGGTTCTTTTCTCTTTGTCCTTCCTGAATCCTATTTGAAGAGCAATGCACATACATTCCCTTTCTAATTGTCCAAGTACATTTGCAAACCCCAGAGATTGATGGCAGAAATTAACACAACAATGATGCTTTAATAAAAAAAAAAGAAAGGAAGGAAGAAAGGAAGAGAAGAAAGAAAAAGAAAGAAAGAAAAAGAAAGAAAGAAAGAAAGAAAGAAAGAAAGAAAGAAAGAAAGAAAAAGAAATTGACAGGAGAGTCGTTTTGGTGGTGTGAAAGGAAAAGTTCTCAGTATCCATAGTTGCCTGATAGGGCAAATATTTTAGTGCAGAACTGCTAACAGGGAATTTTTTTTTCTTAGTCACAGTTGTATTCTCAGTGCCAAGGAAGGTGATGATATATTGAGGATTATCGGAATTTGAGGTCTAATGCTTTGTTTCCTCTCCAAATTTGGAGATATCATGTGTCAGTAAACTTCCTTAAATCTAGGTTTCTTACCTGAAAATGGATTAATGATACCTAATCTTCACCTATTTGTAAAGATTCAATGAGATAATGTATGAGAAGAGTTTACTTTTGTTATTATTATTCATTAGCATGGCTTTTCCATACAAGACCATATTTGCACCCTTAGTTTTAACTTCTATTCAGTGGATTGATGGCTATCTTAATGGAAGAGCGGTAGAAAAAGTAACATGTCTTCAAAAGATGAAATTAGGTGCTGTGTCAAAGCAGTCAGCATTTTGGACCAAGCAGGAAATCTGATTGAATTTTGAAAGTCAGTGAGGAGGCTGGGCAGGTTAAGATGGTCTACCTCATTGAGACTCCTGTTTCTGAAGTTGTGGCTGGAATGGTTGAGATTTCTATTACTCTTCTTCAATCATCAATAATATTTTCATAAAAGTTTAGTCATTTCTGGGGAAGCATATACATTTAACATGGAAAAGTTTTGACTTGTGAATTCTCAAGTGTCAAAAAGGAATTGTTGATAATTCTAGCATACTGATATAACACATATATTGATTCTGCAGATAAAACATTCAGATTTCCTTTGATGTTTAACTAATAGTGTAATGTGATCTGATTTGAAAGTAGTTTTTTATAAGAAATTTAACTAAAATCATGTCCTTATTTTCATAATAGTGGAGTAAATTTTATGGATGATAATTAGGTATTTTATAACCCCTCAATGCAGGACCTCCAAGTATGTATATATTTTATGGAGTTTTCAAACAAATAAAAAATTAAAGCACTGGCTTCTGGAAATGTCCTATGGACAATAATGTTACTATAAAATGCAATGTATATTTTGAATTCTTAACGTTTTTATTAGAGAACTTACTGTTAATCATTTGACATTTTGAAGAATCTACAATAAAATAATAATTTTACTCAGTTTATTCTCAGAAGACGGTAAAATAATGGCAAAGACACTGTGCTGCTGTTATTCATTTGTTTTTCATATGGATGTTCATCTAGTGAATTATTCACTAAATTATATTGTCTATGGATATTTCAAAATCTCAACTAATCAATCTTTCTGAACTCATTTTAATGGATTTTAGTTTTAGTTCTTTCCATGATTATTAGATTTAATGTCATTAATGTGTGTCTTATGGCTATTATGTCCTCTGTAAATCAGTTTTATAAACCAGAGGCAGAGAAGGAGGTCCTAAGATTCCATTCTTTCCTGGACCCTTGATTCTTTGCTTATCCCCTACTTTGGCTTAACTCCTTGCAAATGGTGCTAATAGTAACCAAAAAATAAGAGATTTGGAATTTCTACTTGCTCTAGTCTCTTCTATAATGGTAGCTTATCTAAAGAGTTAGAATGTGGGACTCACTGTTTATGTTATATTATTATCAGTAATTCTCAATGAAACTTTAATTGCTTTAATTTCTGTTCTGAATGTGGAGTCTGGGATGTGTGCCAGAAATTCTTACTTTGAAAATACTAATAAAAATACATCCAGGTTTTGATTTTGTTAACATGTCTCTTTTTTAATGGTTCACTGCATGAAATGTTATGGAATTACATGTTTTGTTATCTTCAAATTTACTGTAAATTCTAACAGGGGCCTTGTTGAAAAAATTACTCAGGAAACTGACTATAATTCAATAAGAGGTAAATGAAGCATCTTCAAAAATTACTTTACCAAATTTATATTTTAAATTGTAATTTTTTTTTTTTTTTTAGTTCCCACTACTAATAAACTACCTCACAGTGAATGACAAGATAGACATGCGGATTAAGTTTCCAGCTGCAGCCTATTTCTTATTTTATTTTCCCTTAGACAGATAATAAGTTCGTGTACTGTTTAATATTTAGCTCTTTTGAAGTAGAAGCTTCATCATAAAAATTCATTCTAAAATCAGTGAAAATGTATAACTTGGGAGTTGTCAACATTATATAGTTAGTAAATTGTATAAACTGATTTCAAAAGGAATAACTTCATAGCTATAGCTCACTTTCTAGAGCAGAAGTGTTTCTAAAACCCTCTCCCTCAATTGGGCTTTATGGTATCAAAAGCCAGACTTCATTGATTTCTCAGCTATTCTTTTGGGAAATGTGTTAAACCAAATATAGAAGAAAAATAACAGATTAGAATTGGGGAAGTTTTTAGAATCACATCTTTAATGCAGAAAAATACATTTTTATATATTAATTCAATGAGGCATATTTTATATATCATATAATTCACCCACTTCAAGTATACAATTCAATATTTTTTAGTAAATTTACAAGCTGTGTAAGCATCACAGTCAATCTGTTTTAGAATATTCCCATCACACTGATAAGATCCCTCATCTCCACCAACTGTCAAACTCTGTCTCCCACACTCCCCACCCCCTACCACCTCAGGCAACCATTAATGTATTATCTGTCTCTATAGATTTGCCTTTTATGGACATTTCACATAAAAGCAATAATACAATATATGTTCTCTTCTTTCTGGCTTCTTTCACTCAGCATGATGTTTTTGAGGTTTGTGCATGGTGTAGCATGCATCACTAGTTTGTTTCTTTTAATTACTGAATAGTGTTCCATCACATGAATATACTAGTACTTTGTCTATCCATTCATCAATGGAGAGCTATTTAGGCTGTTTCTAATTTTTGTTTCTTATATATAAGGCTGCTAAGAACATTTGTGTACGAGTCTTTGTGTGAACATATTTTTTTTTGGACTGACACCTAAGAGTGTAATTACTAGGTCTTATGGCAAATATATGTTTAACTGCTTAAGAAACTCTCCAACTGTTTTCTAAAGTGGCTATGCTATTGTAAATCCCCATTAACAATGTATGAGGGGTTTCCTTTCTCACATTCGTTATTGTATGCCTATTTTTTAATAGCCATTCTAACAGATGTGAAATGGTTTCTAATTGTGGTTTTGATTTGCATTCCCTAATGACTAATGATGTTGGGTATCTTTCCTTATACTTGTTAGCTATCTTCTCTATTCAAATGTATATTCAATTCTTTTATCTACTTTTGTTGGGTTTTTTATTTTTTAATTATTTGGCTATAAATATTCTCTGTTTATTGATGGGAATCCTTTATCAAGTACACGTTTTACAAGTATTTTTTCTAATCTGTTGCTTATTTTTTCATTTTATTAATAATGTTTTCTGACTGTCACTGTTTGCAGATGACATGATACTATACATAGAGAATCCTAAAGATGCTACCAGAAAACTACTAGAGCTAATCAGTGAATTTGGTAAAGTTGCAGGATACAAAATTAATGCACAGAAATCTATTGCATTCCTATACACTAATGATGCAGAATCTGAAAGAGAAATTAAGGAAACACTCCCATTTACCACTGCAACAAAAAGAATAAAATACCTAGGAATAAACCTACCTAGGGAGGCAAAAGACCTGCATGCAGAAAACTATAAGACCCTGATGAAAGAAATTAAAGATTATACCAACAGATGGAGAGTTATACCATGTTCTTGGATTGGAAGAATCAATATTGTGAAAATGACTCTACTACCCAAAGCAATCTACAGATTCAATGCAATCCCTATTAAATTACCAATGGCATTTTTTACAGAACTAGAACAAAAAATCTTAAAATTTGTATGGAGACAAAAAAGACCCTGAATAGCCAAAGCAGATTTGAGGGAAAAAAATGGAGCTGGAGAAATCAAACTCCCTGACTTCAGACTATACTACAAAGCTACAGTATTCAAGACAATATGGTACTGGTGCAAAAACAGAAACATAGATCAATGGAACAAGATAGAAAGCTCAGAGATAAACCCATGCACTAATGGTCAACTAATCTATGACAAATGAGGCAAGGATATACAATGGAGAAAAGAAAGTCTCTTCAATAAGTGGTGCTGGGAAAACTGGGCAGCTACATGTAAAAGAATGAAATTAGAACACTTTCTAACACCAAACACAAAAATAAACTCAAAATGGATTAAGACCTAAATGTAAGGCCAGACATTATAAAACACTTAGATGAAAACATAGGCAGAACACTCTTTGACATAAATCACAGCAAGATCTTTTTTGATCCACCTCCTAGAATAATAGAAATAAAAACAAAAATAAACAAATGGGACCTAATGAAACTTCAAAGTTTTGCACAGCAAAGGAAACTGTAAACAAGATGAAAAGACAGCCCTCAGAATGGGAAAAAATATTTGCAATCGAATCAACAAACAAAGGATTAATCTCCAAAATATATAAACAGCTCATGCAGCTCAATATCAAAAAAATAACCCAATCCAAAAATGGGCAGAAGACCTAAATAGACATTTCTCCAAAGAAGACATACAGATGGCCAAGAAGCACATGAAAAGCTGCTCAACATCACTAATTATTAGAGAAATGCAAATCAAAAGTACAATGAGGTATCACCTCACACTGGTTAGAATGGGCATCATCAGAAAATCTACAAACAACAAATGCTTGAGAGGGTGTGGAGAAAAGGGAACCTTCTTGCACTGTTGGTGGGAATGTAAATTGATACAGCCACTATGGAGAACAGTATGGAGGTTCCTTACAGAACTAAAAATAGCATTACCATATGATCCAGCAATCCCACTACTGGTCATATATCCAGAGAAAAGCATAATTCAAAAAGACACATGCACCCCAATGTTCATTGCAGCCTGTTTACAATAGCCAGGTCATGGAAGCAACCTAAATGCCCATCGACAGACAAAGGGATAAAGAAGATGTGTTACATATATACAGTGGAATATTACTCAGCCATAAAAATGAACAAAATTGGGTCATTTGTTGAGACGTGGATGTATCTAGAGACTGTCATACAGAGTGAAGTAAGTCAAAAAGAGAAAAACAAATATCGTATATTAACGCATATATGTGGAACCTAGAAAAATGGTATAGATGAACCAGTTTGCAGGGCAGAAATTGAGACACAGATGTAGACAACAAACGTATGGACACCAAGGGGGGAAAGCGGTGGGGTGGTGGGGGTGGGGGTCTGATGAATTGGGCTATTGGGATTGACATGTATGCACTGATGTGTATAAAATTGATGACTGGAAGGAGTTGAGGAAGATGGCAGAAGAGTAAGATGCAGAGATCACCTTCCTCCCCACAGATACATCAGGAATACATCTACACGTGGAACAACTCCTATAGAACAATCACTGATCGTTGGCAGAAAACCTCAGACCTCCCAAAAGGCAAGAAACTCCCCCACATACCTGGGTAGGACAAAAGAAAAAAGAATAAAAAGAGACAAAAGAATAGGGACGGGACCTGCATCTCTGGGAGGGAGCAGTGAAGGAGGAAAGGTTTCTACACACTAGGAAGCCCCTTCCCGGGCAGAACTGCAGATGGTGGAGGGGGGAAGCTTAGGATTCACGGAGGAGAGCACAGCAACAGGGGTGGGGAGGGCAAAGCGGAGAGAATCCCTCACAGAGGAGTGGAGCCGAACGGCGCTCACCAGCCCAAGAGGCTTGTCTGCTCACCTGCCGGGGCAGGTGGGGGCTGGGAGCTGAGGCTCGGGCTATGGTCAGATCGCAGGGAAAGGACTGCGGTTGGTGGCGTAAACACAGCCTGAAGGGGGCTAGTGCACCACGGCTAGCCAGGAGGGCATCCAGGAAAAAGTCCGGAAAAAGAGACTTTTTCTTCCCTCTTTGTTTCGTGGTGTGCAAGGAGAGGAGATTAAGAGCGCTGCTTAAAGGACCTGAAAAGACGGATGCGAGCTGCGGCTATCAGTGCGGATCCTAGAGACGGGCATGAGACGCTAAAGCTGCTGCTGCTGCCACCAAGAAGCCTGTATGCAAGCACAGGTCACTATCCACACTGACCCTCCTGGGAGTCTGTGCAGCCCTCCACTGCTAGGGTCCCGGGATCCAGGCACAAATTCCCCAGGAGAACGCATGGCGTGCCTCAGGCTGGTGCAATGTCCCGCCAGCCTCTGCTGCCGCAGGCTCAGCCCCATCCGTAACCCTCCCTCCCCCTGGCCTGAGTGAGCCAGAGCCCCCGAATCAGTGGCTACTTTAACCCCGTCCTGTCTGAGTGAAGAACAGACGCCCTCAGGTAACCTACATGCAGAGGCGGGGCCAAATCCAAAGTTGAACCCCAGGAGCTGTGCTAACAAAGAAGAGAAAGGGAAATCTCTCCCAGCAGCTTCAGGAGCAGGGGATTAAATCTCCACAATCAACTTGATGTACTGTGCATCTGTGGAACACCTGAATAGACAACTAATCATCACAAATTGAGGAGGTGGACCTTGAGAGCAAGATTTATTATTTTTTTCCCTTTTCCTCTTTTTGTGAGTGTGTATGTGGATGCTTCTGTGTGAGTTTTTGTCTGTAAAGCTTTGCTTTCACCATTTGTCCTAGGGTTTTGTCAATCTGTTAAAAAATTTTTTTCCTTAATTAAAACAATTTTTTTCATAATAATTATTTTTTATTTTAATAGCTTTATTTTATCTTACTTTATTTTATTTTTTCTTTCTTTCTTTTTTCCCTTCCTTGCTTCCTTCCTTCCTACCTTCCTTCCTTCCTTCCTTCCTTTCTTTCTTTCTTTCTTTCTTTCTTTCTTTTCTTTCTTTCTACTTTTTCTCCCTTTTATTCTGAGCTGTGTGGATGAAAGGCTCTTGGTGCTGCAGCCAGGAGTCAGTGCTGTGCCTCTGAGGTGGGAGAGCCAACGTCAGGACACGGGTCCACAAGGGACCTCCCAGCTCCACGTAATATCAAACAGGGAAAATCTCCCAGAGATCTCCATCTCCACAACAACACCCAGCTTCACTCAATGACCAGCAAGCTACTGTGCTGGACACCGTATGCCAAACAACTAGCAAGACAGGAACACAATCCCACCCATTAGCAGAGAGGCTGCCAAAAATCATAATAAGGCCACAGACACCCCAAAACACACCACCAGACGTGGACCTGCCCACCAGAAAGACAAGATCCAGCCTCATACACCAGAACACAGGTTCTAGTCCCCTCCACCAGGAAACCTACACAACCCACTGAACCAACTTTAGCCACTGGGGACAGATACCAAAAAGAATGAGAACAACGAACCTGCAGCAATTATGAACCTGCAGCCTGCAAAAGGGAGACCCCAAACACAGTAAGATAAGCAAAATGAAAGGACAGAAAAACACACAGCAGATGAAGGAGCAAGATAAAAACCCACCAGACCTAACAAATGAAGAGGAAATAGGCAGGCTACCTGAAAAAGTATTCATAATAATGATAGTAAAGATGATCCAAAATCTAGGAAACAGAATAGAGAAAATGCAAGCAACATTTAACAAAAACCTAAAAGAACTAAAGATGAAACAAGCAATAATGAACAACACAATAAATGAAATTAAAAATACTCTAGAAGGGATCAATAGCAGAATAACTGAAGCAGAAGAACGGATAAGTTACCTGGAAGATAAAATAGTGGAAATAACTACTGCAGAGCAGAATAAAGAAAAAAGAATGAAAAGAACTGAGGACATTCTCAGAGACCTCTGGGACAACATTAAATGCACCAACATTTGAATTATATGGGTCCCAGAAGAAGAAGAGAAAAAGAAAAGGACTAAGCAAATATTTGAAGAGATTATAGTTGAAAACTTCCCTAATATGGGAAAGGAAACAGTTAATCAAGTCCAGGAAGCACAGAGAGTCCCACACAGGATAAATCCGAGGAAAAACATGCCAACACACATATTAATCAAACTATTAAAAATTAAATACAAAGAAAACATATTAAAAGCCGCAAGGGAAAAGCAACAAATAACATACAAGGGAATCCCCATGAGGTTAACACCTGATCTTTCAGCAGAAACTCTGCAAACCAGAAGGGACTGGCAGGACATATTTAAAGTGATGAAGGAGAAAAACCTGCCACCAAGATTACTCTGCCCAGCAAGGATCTCATTCAGATTTGATGGAGAAATTAAAACATTTACAGAGAAGCAGAAGTTAAGAGAGTTCAGCACCACCAAACCAGCTTTACAACAACTGCTAAAGGAACTTCTCTAGGCAAGAAACACAAGAGAAGGAAAAGACCTACAATAACAAACCCAAAACAATGAAGAAATGGGAGTAGGAACATACGTATCGATAATTA
This sequence comes from Monodon monoceros, assembly GCF_005190385.1. NCBI lineage: Eukaryota > Metazoa > Chordata > Mammalia > Artiodactyla > Monodontidae > Monodon > Monodon monoceros. The sequence continues at coordinate 90,631,716 of NW_021703777.1, forward strand.
CCTTAAATGTAAATGGATTAAATGCTCCCACCAAAAGACGCAGACTGGCTGAATGGATACAAAAACAAGACCCATATATATGCTGTCTACAAGAGACCCACTTCAGACCTAGAGACACATACAGACTGAAAGTGAGGGGGTGGAAAAAGATATTCCATGCAAATGGAAACCAAAAGAAAGCTGGAGTAGCATTCTCATATCAGACAAATTAGACTTTAAAATAAAGACTATTAGAAGAGACAAAGAAGGACATGACATAATGATCAAGGGATCGATCCAAGAAGAAGATATAACAATTGTAAATATTTATGCACCCAACATAGGAGAACCTCAATACATAAGGCAAATACTAACAGCCATAAAAGAGGAAATCGACAGTAACACATTCATAGTAGGGGACTTTGTAACACCCCACTTTCACCAATGGACAGATCATGCAAAATGAAAATAAATAAGGAAACACAAGCTTTAAATGATACATTAAACAAGATGGACTTAATTGATATTTATAGGACATTCCATCCAGAAACAACAGCATACACATTTTTCTCAAGTGCTCATGGAACATTCTGCAGGATAGATCATATCTTGGGTCACAAATCAAGCCTTGGTCAATTTAAGAAAATTGAAATCATATCAAGTGTCTTTTCTGACCACAATGCTATGAGACTAGATATCAATTACAGGAAAAGATCTGTAAAAAATACAAACACGTGGAGGCTAAACAATACACTACTTAATAACGAAGTGATCACTGAAGAAAACAAAGAGGAAATCAAAAAATACCTAGAAACAAATGACAATGGAGACACGATGACCCAAAACCTATGAGATGCAGCAAAATCAGTCCTAAGATGGAAGTTTATAGCAATACAATCCTACCTTAAAAAATAGGAAACATCTCGAATAAACAACCAAACCCTGCACCTAAAGCAATTAGAGAAAGAAGAACAAAAATACCCAAAGTTAGCAGAAGGAAAGAAATCATAAAGATCAGATCAGAAATAAATGAAAAAGGAATGAAGGAAATGATAGTAAAGATCAATAAAACTAAAAGCTGGTTCTTTGAGAAGATAAAGAAAATTGATAAACCGTTAGCCAGACTCATCAAGAAAATAAAGGAGAAGACTCAAATCAATAGAATTAGAAATGAAAAAGGAGAAGTAACAACTGCCACTGCAGAAATACAAAAGATCATAAGAGATTACTACAAGCCACTCTATGCCAATAAAATGGACAACCTGGAAGAAATGGACAAATTCTTAGAAAAGCACAACTGCCAAGACTGAATCAGGGAGAAATAGAAAATATGAACAGACCAATCAGAAGCAATGAAATTGAAAGTGTGATTAAAAATCTTCCAACAAACAAAAGCCCAGGACAAGATGGCTTCACAGGAGAAATCTATCAAACATTTAGAGAAGAGCTAACACCTATCCTTCTCAAACTCTTCCAAAATATAGCAGAGGGAGGAACACTCCCAAGCTCATTCCACGAGGCCACTATCACCCTGATACCAAAACCAGACAAGGATGTCACAAAGAAAGAAAACTACAGGCCAATATCACTGATGAACATAGATGCAAAAATGCTCAACAAAATACTAGCAAACAGAATCCAACAGCGCATTAAAAGGATCATACACCATGATCAAGTGGGGTTTATTCCAAGAACGCAAGGATTCTTCAATATACGCAAATCAATCCATGTGATACACCATAATTACAAATTGAAGGAGAAAAACCATATGATCATCTCAATAGATGCAGAGAAGGCTTTCAACAAAATTCCACACCGATTTATGATAAAAACCCTGCAGAAAGTAGGCATAGAGTGAACTTGCCTCAACATAATATAGGCCATATATGATAAACCCACACATCGTCCTCAATAGTGAAACACTGAAAGCATTTCCACTAATATCAGGAATAAGACAAGTTTGCCCACTCTCACCACTCTTATTCAACATAGTTTTGGAAGTTTTAGCCACAGCAATCAGAGATGAAAAGGAAATAAAAGGAATCCAAATTGGAAAAGAAGAAGTAAAGCTGTCACTGTTTGCAGATGACATGATACTATACATAGAGAATGCTAAAGATGCTACCAGAAAACTACTGGAGCTAATCAATGAATTTGATAAAGTAGCAGGATACAAAATTAATGCACAGAAATCTCTGGCATTCCTATACACTAATGATGGAAAATCTGAAAGTGAAAACAAGAAAACACTCCCATTTACCACTGCAACAAAAAGAATAAAATATCTAGGAATAAACTTACCTAAGGAGACAAAAGACCTGTATGCAGGAAATTATAAGACACTGATGAAAGAAATTAAAGATGATACAAATAGATGGAGAGATATACCATGTTCTTGGATTGGAAGAATCAACATTGTGAAAATGACTCTACTACCCAAAGCAATCTACACATTCAATGCAATCCTTATCAAACTACCACTGACATTTTTCACAGAACTAGAAGAAAAACTTTCACAATTTGTATGGAAACACAAAAGACCCCGAATAGCTAAAGCAATCTTGAGAACAAAAAACGGAGCTGGAGGAATTAGGCTACCTGACTTCAGACTATACTACAAAGCTACAGAAATCAAGACAGTATAGTACTGGCACAAAAACAGAAATATAGATCAATGGAACAGGATAGAAAGCCCAGAGATAAACCCACGCACATATGGTCACCTTATCTTTGATAAATGAGGCAGGAATGTACAGTGGAGAAAGGACAGCCTCTTCAATAAGTGGTGCTAGGAAAACCAGACAGGTACATGTAGAAGTATGAGATTAGATCACTCCCTAACACCATACACAAAAATAAGCTCAAAATGGATTAAAGACCTAAATGTAAGGCCAGAAACTCTCAAACTCTTATAGGACAACATAGGCAGAACACTCTATGACATAAATCACAGCAAGATCCTTTTCGACCCACCTCCTAGAGAAATGGAAATACAAACAAAAATAAACAAATGGAACCTAATGAAACTTCAAAGCTTTTGCACAACATAGGAAACCATAAACAATACCAAAAGACAACCCTCAGAATGGGAGAAAATATTTGCAAATCAAGCAACTAACAGAGGATTAATCTCCAAAATTTACAAACAGCTCATGAGCTCAATAACAAAAAAACAAACAACCCAATCCAAAAATGAGCAGAAGACCTAAATAGACATTTCTCCAAAGAAGATATACAGATTGCCAACAAACACATGAAAGAATGCTCAACATCATTAATCATTAGAGAAGTGCAAATCAAAACTATAATGAGATATAATCTCACACTGGTCAGAATGGCCATCATCAAAAAGTCTAGAAACAATAAATGCTGGAGAGGGTTTCAAGCAAAGGGAACACTCTTGCACTGCTGGTGGGAATGTGAATTGGTACAGCCACTATGGAGAACAGTATGGAAGTTCCTTACAAAACTACAAATAGAACTACCATATGACCCAGCAATCCCACTACTGGGCATATACCTTGAGAAAACCATAATTCAAAAAGAGTCATGTACCAAAATGTTCATTGCAGCTCTATATACAATAGCCAGGAGATGGAAACAACCTGAATGTCCATCATCAGATGAATTGATAAAGAAGATGTGGCACATATATACAATGGAATATTACTCAGCCATAAAACGAAATGAAATTGAGCTATTTGTAATGAGGTGGATGGAAGTAGAGTCTGTCATATGGAGTGAAGTTAAGTCAGAAAGAGAAAGACAAATACCGTATGCTAACACATATATATGGAATTTAAGAAAAAAAAAATGTCATGAAGAACCTAGAGGTAAGACAGGAATAAAGACAGAGACCTACTAGAGAATGGACTTGAAGATATGGGGAGGGGGAAGGGTAAGCTGTGACAAAGTGAGAGAGTGGCATGGACATATATACACTACCAAACGTAAAGTAGATAGCTAGTGGGAAGCAGCTGCATAGCACAGGAACATCAGCTCCGTGCTTTGTGACCACCTAGATGGGTGGGATAGGGAGGGTGGGAGGGAGGCAGACGCAAGAGGGAATAGATATGGGAACATATGTATATGTATAACTGATTCTCTTTGTTATAAAGCAGAAACTAACACACCATTGTAAAGCAATTATACTCCAATAAAGATGTTAAAAAAAACACACAAATTTATCATAAGGAATTCTGGTAATTCAGAATTCTGAAAAGGGTCTCAGTGAGCTAAAATCAAGGTGTTGGCAGGTGTCCCTTTCTGAAGATTCTAGGGAAGAATATACTACCTTGCTCTTTACGCCTTCTAGAGGTTGCCTGTATTTCATTGCTTATGATGCTCTTCTTCAATCTTCAAAGCCAAAAGAGTGAGTCAAGTTCCAACTCTGATATAACTCTGACTCCTCCACCTCGCTTTCTCTTCTACTTTTAAACCCTTGTGGTTCAACTGAGCCTTCCTAGATAGCCAAGGACATATTTCTATTTTAAGGATAGCTGATTAGCAACTTTGATTCCATATGCAAACTTAATTCTCCTTGGCCGCATACCTGAGCATATTTATAGGTTCTTGGAATTAGGTTATGGACGTCCTTGAGGGGTCATTATCCTGCAGACCATATAAACTATAATTTTGGTGTCACATCTAGGAACCAGTTGCCTAACCAAAGTCCAGAAGATATTTTCCTACGTTATCTTCTGGAAGTTTTACTATTTTAGGTCATATATTTGTCTATAATAAAATTTGAGTTAATTTTTATTAGATTTTTTCTAAATTTTGAGTTAATTTTTATGTATAGTGTGAGATAAGAGTCCAAGTTCATATTGGATGTACAATTTTCCCATCACCATCTTTTAACAAAGTTAACTTTTTCCGTATTTAATTGCTTGGTATCTTTGCCAAAAATTAATTAACTGTAAAGGCAAGGCTTTATTTCTAGACTCTCAGTTCTGTCCCATTGATATACTGTCCATCCTCTGTCAGTACCACTTTCTTCATAACTATAACTTTACAGTGAGTTTGAAATTGGAAAGTTAAAGTCTTCTAGTTTTACTCAATTTTTTTCAAAATTGTTTCAACTACATTAAGTCTTTGCAATCCCTTATAAATTTCTGGACCAATTTTTAATTTATGCAAAAAACCTGCTGGAGTTTTGATAGAGTTTATGCTGAATCTATGGGTCTGTTGAGAATAATTGTCATCTTAACCGCACTGAATCCTTGAATAAATGAACATGGAATGCTTTAGATCTTCTTCTTCTTTGTTTTTTGTTTTCGTTTTTTTTTTGCGGTACGCGGGCCCCTCACTGCTGTAGCCTCTCCCGTTGTGGAGCACAGGCTCCGGACACAGGCTCAGCAGCCATGGCTCATGGGCCCAGCCACTCCTCAGCATGTGGGATCTTCCTGGACCAGGGCATGAACCCGTGTCCCCTGCATCAGCAGACGGACTCTCAACCACTGCGCCACCAGGGAACCCCCTACCTCTGTTCTTTATTACATTATTTGGTTACATTTTTAGAAAGTTTTATAGCTGATATTGATGTTTTTGATTATTTTTTTCTGGATCTGTAATATTAAGGAGTTATTTTATAGGTCTATATAAAGTCCATAATCTTGTTTTTATTACAATTTTAGTTTTGGTAAATGAACAATGGAGTGGAATCTGGACATGGGTACAAATGTTATTTTTTTTCCCACAGTGAAATGGTCCCTGGTTGTTACTTGATCCTGGCGTTGAACATCAAAGCTTCAGGTCTCTTTTAGGAAATGTGGACAGCAGAAAATTTTCCACTGAAAGGATATGGGGGAAGAGCAGTTGATCCCACTACACTTCACAATGTTGAATTATCTGTAAATAGAATTTTTTTATTTTTTGCAGTACACAGGCCTCTCACTCTTGTGACCTCTCCCATTGCGGAGCACAAGCTCCGGGCGCACAGGCTTAGTGGCCATGGCTCATGGGCCCAGCCACTCCGCGGCATGTGGGATCTTCCTGGACCAGGGCACGAACCCCTGTCCCCTGCATCGGCAGGCGGACTCTCAACCACTGCGCCACCAGGGAAGCCCTAGACTTTTTTTTTTTATTGAACCATTCAGAAGCTGTAGCACACGTCTGCATTCACAAAATCAGTGTCTGGTACTATCACTCTGGCAGGTTTCTTATCGCTAAATTCTAATTCTCAAAGTGATCTTAGGAGTGTACATTATGCCTGCAACTATAATGCCTTTTCAATTCCTGTTTAAACAGACGCATTTAGTCTTTTTTTTTTCTATTTGAATGTTGCTGTGCACCTCTAAATGAGGCCTTTAATACTAAATAATTAGGACCATAAACTCTGCGATTGACTATTATCATGCAGTACATGTAGAAGCATTCCTACCAGCTCATTATGATTAATCTGGGGAAGCAGTGTGGTTATAATTAATTTCTACTCAATTCTGTTTCTTATAACGGGAGATGCACACATCTGCTTACACTTAGTGAAGACTTACTACCTTCAGCATCGTTGTCATCTAAATCACAAAAATTACTGATACTGTGCTCAAAATTAAAGAATACTTGTCATGCACTCAAGGGGCATGGAATAACACTGGATATGAGTCAGGAGACTTGAGTTATAGCTTCGGGCACAAGAAATATCTCTTTTCGGAGTAATTTCAAATCTTTTGGCATCAGGATCTTGGTCTTCAAACTTAGATGTTTCAACTAAGTGATGTCTCTATTCCCTTCATCCAAAATTTTTTGAGTCAGTATAAAATTGTCTCTTTTTTCCTTTTATTTAAAAAAATTGATTAACTTAACAAATAAGACGTGATCTCAATATGAGGTAAAATAAATCACACAATGCAACTAAGCATAAGTCTCTTCTAACCTACCCTTTCTTTCTCTAGCCCTGTCTCACTTCTGAAGAACTCATATCTTTATTTTAATGTGTATCCTTCTAGGTCATTTTCTATGCATTATATGTGAATGTAAACTTTCCAAAATAATAAACTATATATTTAAGCTGCTGCATAGGCTTTGTCTCATTAATGCACCATAACATATTTAACCTTTATTTTGTTGAATGATATTTATATTATTTCTTATCTTTGAAAATAATTATGATGAAGTCCTCTTTGCACATTTATGAAATTAATTCTAAAGGGGAAAAACTGACAGGTGAAATTGTTGCATAATAAAGAAGGCGTAGTTAAACAATTTAACAGAAATTGTCAAAAATCTCCAAAATGCTGCAGAATATACTACATAGTTCTCTGTATTATGGGAATGTTTAAAATGTTGCCAATCTGAGGGCCAAAAATGTGCTGTCTCATTGCTGTTATTTGCTTTTCTGTGCTTATTCATGAAAAGGAGCTGCTTCTTGTTATTACTGTATTTTTATATTTCTGTTTATATTTTTGCCCAAATTTCTGTTTTGAAACATTAATCTATATAAGGTTTTAATACATTCTAGAAACCAATCCCATTTCTTTTGAATATTAGACAATTTTCTTTTTCCAAATTGCCACTTTCTCTTTACCTTTGCTTGTAGTCATTTTTATGTTATGTTTTGGTTTTGTCAAATGGGTTTTTCACTTTAAAATAGCTATGAAAATGGATGTGGCTACTTTTTATATAAGAAAGATAGTCTATTGTACAGAGAGCAATCGTGCACAGATTTATACAAGACCTATTCTATGCAAGCTAATATATCAAAAATAGTAAATGAAGGACAGTAATTTATATAAAAAGAGTAATCCCTTGAGTTTCTTAGCATATCCCATTTGAATATACATTCTATACTTACGTGCTTGTAAAAGTTTGACCAGGAGGCAGAAAGGCTTTAAATAGTTATTGTATTTTCTGATTATAAATTAAGAATCAGGATATCTACTAAGAAATTTGAGAATAAAAATCACATGTAATCCCATCATCCAGAAATAGATATATTTAACCTCTCGATGTGAATCTTTGTCTTCTTTCTAAGCAAACATGCAGAAAGAGCAAATATAGTTGCATCCCAGAAATATTATTATCATTTGTTCAACCCCAAATTATAGAATCATAAATGAAATGCTGGGAGAGGAAACTATGTTTACCTCACATGATTAGTGACGGGGAACCCACTGCTTTTCCAAGCCTTGTCCCTCCTTTCTTTTTCCAAGTGCTTTTTCCAAGCATTGTCCCTCTTTTCCTCCCCTTCCTCTCCTTCCTTCCTTTCAATTTTTTCCTGATAGTTGTTACATTAGAACAAACCTTCTTTTTGTGCACCCTGAAACCTGTCTCCTTCTAACTTTTTGCTTCTTTTTGCCTTAATTATATTTGGATGTATTTGTTGATGAAACGATTGTATGCTATCGAGAATAACAACTTGGACATAACCACGTGTAATATATACTCACACTACTTGTGTGTATCCTGTAGCTAATGATTATGTCCAAATCCATGAGGGGGCAAAAAACTTACTACTAAGTTTCTGTATCCTTTAGACCCTTCTACTCCCTGTACGCAAGAGCCCACTGGCTTGCCCTTCTTTCTAATGCTACATTGTTGTTAACAAAAATCTCTTCTGCTGAGAAGACTTTCATTATACCCCTTACCTGGCTAAATTCTACTTGTCCTAGCCAAATGTTAGCACCTCTAGGGAGTTTTCTCTTTCACAGCCCAATGTGGGTTAGATGCTTTTACTTTTCTATCTCTCCTGCTCGTCTTTGTCTGGGCATCTATCATACTTCTTTGGAATTGCTTGTTGATTTGTATATAGTCTTCTCCTTAATCGATAAGCATCCTGAGAGCAGGACTTCCCCATTTCTGTTTCCATGGCACCTTACACTGCTCAGACTAGACTCATAATAAATATTTGTTGAAAGCACAACGAATGACAGAAAGCATAAACAAACTCTCATAATCTCTAGTCTACATTACAAAGCCCAGTAAAAATGTTCTGATCCAGCCTCAGCTTTCCCCCTTTCTTCCTTCCAAGAAGCAGTCTTTTTTTCCCCCACCACTTGTGTCCTGCCCTTTCTAATGGAAATCAGTCTCATTTCTGCCTTCTCTAATTCTTACCTTTCTTTTCACATTATCTCAAGGAGACAGCACCGTGAATGAACAGGGAAACTTCCTGCTGTGGAACTTTGTGACTCTCCATACATGAATATTTTGGTCTCTGTTCTATTTATTAAAAATACATGTGTCTATCTATCAACTATATTTAAAGTATGCTAGGTACCAAATTGTTCACAGTTAATATTTTATGAGCTCAGATTTTGCATTATTTGTATGATTTTCATTTTGTTTGTATTTTCTAAATTCCTCACAATGAAAATGTAATCTTTCATGTAGAGAAAAATAGTTAAATTATTTAGAACATGAATTATTAGATTTGGCAGTGAAGAGGTCCCTAGTGTCCCTCCAGGAAAAATTTAGGGGAATAGAGAAGGAAAAAGATTGCTAGGAGGCAAGGGTTCTAAGCTTACCACTTAAACATTAGGAACTTTTAAAACTTCTTACCCTGCTGAGATGAACTCCAATTTAAATTGAAATATTACAATATGCTGATAAATTTAGGGTCATTCTAATTGGTTGTCAAATGAGTTTCATTTAATTGCCTAGGGAATGGATATAACGCTTACCCTCTTTCACTGTGGAATGAGGTCGCAACGTCAGTATCCACGGTTCCAGGTACCGGCTCAGAGTCATCATAGCCATGGGGGCTAGGTTCTGTGGGTCCTAGAAGGAATAGTCATATTAAAATACTCTGCACTTTATTGTTTCTTTTGGATCATTTCAGTTTCCGTGAAATTAGTTCCTTTTCTCCCTAGACTGTTAAGAATATTTGGAAAATACATGTTCAAGGGCTTCATTCCAGGACCCTCTGGAGATAACAGGGCATCACGGTGAGGATGGCATACGCTTTGGAGTCAGAAAAGCATCAAAGTTGGATTGCCAGTTGCACCACTCACCTGCTGTGTCCTTGAGCTTGTAAATCCCCTAATTCCTCTAAGTCTTAGTTTTTTTTTTTTTATCAGAATAACAGGGTTCTTATGAGAGTCATGACAAAATTAATATTTGATAATTGTAGATAGTAGTTACCTTCCTCTACTTTTCTCTTGTTTCCTCTTCTGCTACTGGATTTCTTTTCTTTTAAATAAATACTTCTTTTTCTTGTGTGAAGGACATGGTCTCCTTAGAGAGGCTAATGAAAGCTATGGACTCTCTCTCTCCAGGAAAATGATGCACACTTTGGCAAAAATTGACATATAATTTTAGACAATTCATGGATCCCTGTGAAACATTTCCATGGGCTTAGTCCTTAATAAATGTTGTTTTACATTTATAAGCTCAGCTCAGTTCCATTTTTCCTCTTATTCACTCTACCATGGGATTCAAGTCTCAGAGCCTTTTCCAAGGGATGTTGGAGGCTGGGAGTGTGACATCTATCACCATTCACCAGAACATACAGTACAGCAGGTGCCAATGAGCAGAAATGACTACTTGGGGACTGAGATCAGTGTTGCCTTTCTCTTCCAAGGCCTTGTTAATTTTTATGGGGCTCACTTGTTCAAAGCCACCATTGTTTACCTCCAGGAAGCAAATGAGGATCAAACTCTAGATGATCAGATTCTCTGATGCCTCAAAGCCTGGATTAGCAACCTTCTTTCAGTTGATTCATCTTTAATCAAAGGAAAGTTAAAGAGTCAATTTATTAAATCCCTATATTTAAACTCATTTGGCTTGTATTCAGTGTGTTGCAATCTGAAGAGTCAAACAAACAAAGAAAGAAACAAGCAGAAACAAGCACAGAGCATCTGGCTTTTGTTTTTGCCCTTAGGAGTGCTCTCTGGTGGCCAGGGTCCTTTTTGCATTGCCTGAAGTGCGGGAGACTTCACACATGTTGAAGCAGCCCTCAATCAATGGCAGTGGAGCTGGTGTGTCAGAACCCAGTCCTCTCACCCTCATGGTAAGATACCCCGGAGACCCGTGTTGTACATTGGTGCCCAGAGTTTCCTCAGTTGAGTTATGCTCGAGTTACCCTCAGTTGTAGCTAGTTTGATAAAGCACCCTTTATTGCTTTATTTCCTCTCTTATCTCACTTCTGACTTACCTTCACTCCCAAATAAATTACTTGAATTTGAATTGTCTGTCAGAGTCAGCTTCTGGAAGAACCCAAACTACAACATTATCTAATACACTCAAGGAGCATGCTTTTGGCTCTCACTTAACTCTAGGTGTCTCAGTTTCACTGGTGGCCACCCACAAATTGCCTGTAGTGGTCCCCAGGCATAGTGACAACCAAAGCACCTGCTCATACCTCCAAATGTCCCCCCAGGGAGCAGTAATACTACTCACATTAGAAAATCACAGACCTACCAGTTAAGTTATTTAATTCTAGTTTAAATATGTATACCTAAGTAATTGACTTATAATTTTAAGTTAAAAGAAACAAGATAATTCTAACAGGTTTTGCAAATCATATTGTAATATCTACTATAATTTCAGATTTACTGTATTTATGTCTGTATTTTATTAGGTTTATAAAAATTGGTTAAGTTCTTGGGGAGCTTTTTTTGTTATTGAGATTATTGAATTGCATATAAAAGAAAAGCAAATATATTAAATACATAAATGCTGTTTAAAATATTTAAGGGGATTTAATTAACTAAGATGTAAAATCCCCTTTAAAAGTCATACTTAAAATTTACTGGATTTATAAATAACATCACAAGTTTGTAAATTAAATCTAAATGTTTTGCTAAAAGAAAACCACCTAAGCGTCTTCAGTAAATTAAATATTAATTTTAAAATTGTAGTAACCCTAAATAATCTCTTCTGTGTTCAATTACCTCAAATAAAGCAACAATTTAACATTAATAGTGTCTAATAAATCTCCTTCTTTATTTGAAAAACTTCCCTGGAATCTTTATCCCTCCTTTATCAAGACTAGTTTATTTTTCAAAGCATCCCTCTATAACTCTACTTTCCCCATAAATCCTGCCTTGATGTCTCCAGTTCTTATTTCTTTCTTTACTTTTGAACTTCTACTATATTAACAGTTTATGTGGTACAATTTTACCACAATCTAATTTCTTATGCTATCATTCTATTATTATTTTCCACGTATGTTGGTGTACTCTTACAACTGGATTGATAGTTCTTTCATAGTTCTTTCATGCCTTTCACTTCTTTTGAATCACCCAAGAGCCCTGCCAGGACTCATTCTACCCTCTCTCATTTTGCAGCACCCCAACTCCAGAGATCCTGACAGGCTCCAGTTTCCTTATTTCCATTAACACATTGTTTCCTTCAAGTAACTGGCCTTAAGCCAATTGGCCCAGGATACTGCACCAGCTACTAGTTCAGGTTCCCCCTTATTACTGTGCTGAGTTAGCGTAATGCAGCTGCCTCGACTATGGTTGTATCAATTCTCTTGCCCCAATAATGGGGTGAATAAACTGCTTCAAAACTCAGTGGCTTACAAGCCATTTATAATAGCTCACAAATTTAAGGGTCAGCTTTAAATCAGGTTCTGGCCTCAGCTGGACTCATTTGTATGTCTTCCATCAGCTATGGGTCAGGTAGGCTCATCTCAGCTGATCTTGTCTGGGATCTTCTGCAAGTTTGAGAGTCAACTGGCTATTGGTTCTTTTAGCATAGCCTTGGCTGGGATGACTCTGCTTTCCTCTCAATATCTCTCACATAGCCCCAGGCGACTTCAGAGACTAGCTGGGGCATGTTCTTTTAGCAAGCACAGAAAAGGCATAAAGGAAGTGACAGACACAAGTGCTTTGTCAAGACTCTGCACCAGTCAAATCTACTAAAATCTTATTGGTCCAAGCAAGTCATATGACCCCAAGGATATGGAAGTAGTCTTAATTAAAAAACAAACAAACAAACTGCAAGATCATTGGGAGAAGAATGAAGATATAGGGAGAGGACAGAGCTGGGCCATCAATGCACTAAGTCAAAATCGGCAAAATGTCAGAATACCTGATAGGAAACATGGGACTGAGAAACTCTTATGTTTCTGAACGATGTGAAGTATGAATTTTCTGCATATATTTTTGTATAAGTGAGGAAAAGAGTCTGAGAGAACAGTCAGAGTGAACAGGACTATGGAGAATCATAGCTCTCCATGTCCAAATCCTGTTCTGTGTCCTAAGGTTTTCAGTAATTTCAACCACTACATCCATTTATTTTTTAATCCAGTTTGAATTAAAATTTATGTTAGCTTGGAGAGTTTTAACTTAGACAACCACATAGACCCTGATAGAGTTTGAAAGGGAACTTGGTAGATTGGGCCTCAAACTTGGAATCCTGTTTTTTCCCTTCCTTTCACCCTGAGGTTCTGATTCAGGGATTCTTGTGTGAGACCACTCATTTTCAAGAAGCTCCTCATAGAATTCCAATGCATTGTATTACCTAAATCTACAGGTCTAGGTAATACTGTATAATGGGTACATATTTAAGAGGTTTTGTGTGACCTTTATAAAAACACTAAGGGATTGGTACTCATAATTACAAAGCTTTAATTCCAAAAGAAATAAACGCTTATACAATCTCATTCAAAACCTTCTCTCGTCATTAGCCAAGTAAATGAATTTGTCACACACAAACACACACACACACACACACACACACTCAATCACATGTCCTACATTAAAATTCTTTAAAATTAACATCCCTGATATCCTAACATTTTGGAATAAGGAGAATCATTCTGTGAAAGTAATACAAACTTTTATTGTTAACATAACTTTAAAAAAAGATATTTTATGTGTGTACATATATAAAAGAAGGCTTTAAAAGTGTTTAAGGGCACTTCAAGATAGAAGTTCCTGAACAAATATTGTAGGCAGATGGTATCCTAAGAAGAGCTTGCAGTCTTGTGAATTAACACAGAAGCTTGTTAACAAATCCAGTGCACTTATAGGAATAATATATTTGGAACTTCCTCTGGCAATGTCTCTTGCATTTCCAAGTTTTCTTTATGTAAACTGATGACTCTCTGGAGGTTTTATTGAACACTAAGGTGTTTATTATCTTTACAACATATGCTAAATACTTGATTCCTCTTTGCTCTGTTAGGTGCAAGAGTGAGTTAGTTATATGGAGAGCAGAACTGTCAATGGGATTTCAGATTAGCTTCACTGTTCTCAATTTTCGGTTATACAAAAGGCATGGTTAAGTTCTTATATATTTCCCATGATGCATGATTTGGAGTTATGTTTTTGAATGGAACATATGTAGCACATGAAGCCATATTTTCCTGAGAAAAACACTGACCTTTTTTTCTTAGTAAAATAGTTGCTTCTAATTCCTGAATGTGAACTGCAATTCATGGTGTTACTAATTTCAGGAGAGGTATCCTTCATGTTGCCACAAAGAATTATGGCTGTATTATTTTCTTCATGTTCCTCAAAGCAGTGTGCACAGAAAATATTTGTTTTAAAAGAAACTTTCCCATTTATTTTCAATGAAATTTCAGAAATGTGTTTCTGTGGACAGATGTTAAACCCTAAAATGAAATCAAGCCCATTAAAACAATATGAATGTTCCATTCAGAAAGAGAACATTGCTGAATAATTTCGTTTAATTTAGTGAAATAGCCAATATTTACTACTTTTAATATACTGTCCTAGGTGTTGAGATATGAAATTGAATAAGATAGGTTTCATAGCCTCATGAAACTCTAGTGGGAACAGGCAAAAATTCTGGATATGAAAGATATTATTTAGAACTAAAAGTAAAGCCTTGAAGGAATAGATAGGTGTATCACAAAGAAACAGCAATTGATTTGGTTCCTGAAGGATGGGTAAGAATTACATACCACCTGTTTTCCTGGTTTCATATTTTTTGCTGATTTTGAGGGTGACAAAGGAGGGAATAATTTCTCTCCAACTCCATATTGTTCAAGTAAAGTTGATTTAACTCCCATCTCTTAAGTATAGACCCCTGACTGAGGCCTGGCCAAAATGAAAATCATGTTGCTTTGGTTCAAATGCTTGGCTCAGGGCCAGGGAAACAGGGATGGTGTATCAAAAGTTATATACATAAAAAATCAAAAGTGGTAGTTGGAAGAATGCAGTGCCTGGTATGTGGGAGTATCTTAACAATTCGGGCAGTGGCCAAGGCAAAGATTCTGCCAAATATTGCAACATGTTGAAATTATTTGTCAAGATTTTGAAGCACCTGTCATAAAATGCTTCAAAAATTAATTACAAAGTTTCTGAAACAAATAAAACATAGAAAAATTCATCAAAGTTGTAAAAACGGAACCAAATGAAAGTTATAGAACTAAAAAATGCTACAACCAAAGTAAAAAGTCTACTAAATAAACTCAAGAGTGGGGTGGAGAGAACAGAAGATAGACTCAGTGCATTTGGAGATAGATCAATAGAATTTGCTTAATCTGAACAACAGAGAGAAAATAGACTGAAAAGATTAAGGTGGTCTACAGGAAAATAGCAAATGATTTAAAATTTGTATCATCAGAGTTCTGAAGTAAAGGAGAAAGCGGGTGGAACTGAAAAAGTATTGAATAAATAAAGACTTAAAATTTCCCATATTTCGTGAAAGACATAAACCTGCAGATCCAAGCATTTGAGCAAGCTCCAAACAATATAACTGCAAAGAAATCCACACCAAGATATATCATAATTAAATACCTGAAAACTAAATACAAAGTCTTAAAAGCAGCCAAAGATAAACAACATATCTCTAATTTGATAAAATTGAACAATCATTTGTGATTAAAATTCTTAATACACCAGGAAAGTGGGAAACTTCCTCAACCTCATAAAGAAGATCTACATGAAACCTATTGCTACCATCATACTGAACATAAAGTAGATAAAAATATACTTTTACTTTTGTCCTTTAAGAAACACTATTTTTTAATCCTAAATACTTACAGATATAAGTACATGTTGAATAATGTCTTTGATTTCTTGATTATTTTTTTCTTTAGATTATTAGCAATTTTACTTCTTGCTGTCTTTCTTCCAGCATGAAAATATCCATCTAAATAAACAAAAGCAGATGAGCTCTAATGTCCTTTGAGTCCATGTAATGTGCCTGGCATACTGCTAAATTTACATATATTATATATTTTAATACTTATAAACACTGTATTAGTTTCCTGTTGCTACTATAACAAAGAACCACAATATTAGTGGCTTAAAACAATGAAAATTTATTCTTTTACATTTCTGGAGATCAGAGATGAAGAATGGGTTTTACAGGGTTAAAGTCAAGGTTCTAGGAGGGCTTGTTCCTTCTAGAGGATCTGATGAGGGAATCAGTTTCCTTGTCTTTTCCAGCTTCCAAGGCCATCTATATATACTACTTGGCATTTGAACCCTTCTTTGCATCCCTCCAACCTCTTGCTTCTGTCATCACACTTCCTTCCACTGTCTATGTCTTCTTGACTCCCTTTTATAATTACTCTTGTGATTACATTGGGCCCACCTGGATCATTTAGAATAATCCCCCATCTCATGATCCTTAACTTAATCACATCTGCAATGTTCTTTTTTGTCATATGAAGAAACAAATTTACAGGTTCCTGGATTTAGAATGTGAGTATCTTTGGGAGGCCATTATTCTACCTACCATAACCACCCCATTAGTTAGTTACTCATGTTAGATATTACCTATTGTCCTCCAATATTTATTCTTCCTTAGTGATAACAGTTTTAGATGGTCACAAGACAACCCTGGTAAAAATTATATACCCAAACTTCTCTTGCAGTTAAGTGTGGTCATGTGACTTCCACTGAACAATAAATGTGAGCAGATGTGAGGATAAGAGTTTCAGCCAAAAGCCTTTTGGAATCAGTGCACAATATTTCATGTTTCCTTCACCCTGATATGGCAACCAGCTAAGCTTCAGCCTGCATCCCCGTATGAAGATCATACCCTTGAGGATTCCTACCAACAACCTAATTGAAATGAACATTTTGGGTTGCTAGATACTAGAGAATAATATTGCCCACCCTGACTGAGTATATTAATATACACATATAATGCTGTAACTGCTGGCTACCTATGCAAAGCCATCCTCTTCTCCTTGTTGGCATAGCTCACTTATGACCAAAGTTACAAGTGGCAGGGAATCACTTTCCTTGTAGCAAGGGTGTGGGCACACAAATCAGTCTAAGCTAATAGAACCCTGAGCAATGAGAAATCTGTGAGAAGGTTATTCTGGGAAAGGTTTTCTTATCTAATAAAATATAACCATTTCCCATTTTCCCTTTATACTTTTGGTGTTATCAGATGAGGACATGGTACTCAGAACTAGTGTAGCAATGTTGCAGCCATGTTGGGAAGCTAAACATGTAATTGAGAGTTGGTTCAAATTCTGACATGATTGGGCTGCTGGACCAATCTTGTTAAATGCCTAATTATGAATGTCTTATTATATAGAAAAATATCATTTTGGCCACTTTATATGGGTTTTCTGTTACTTAAAACTGAAAGCACATATTATTTGACATATAGAGACTTACTCCCAAATCTAATATTTCAGGAACCAAAAAAATTTAGATGTATATATTTTACAACTTCCTTATTAATCAACTTTTGTTATTCTGTCCCCAAAACTTAGGAAACATATTGCTTCACATAACACCTAGCTTCTTGATTACAAAAGCTCACTGTCCAAACCAGTTAATTATTTGATACTGTTTGAGAGATGTATGTTTTTATGGCAAAATATACACAAATATATATATACACACAACATCAACGTTTAGTTAAGATAAGATTGTATTTAGCATTCACTCTAAGTGTAAACATTAATTTTAAAACAAGCAGTTAGTTGGTCAATTGAATATTTTACTCATATATATGTATACGTATATATGACATATTGTACATTTTATACTTGAAGTTTTGCTCTAAAATAACTTTAAAAGAAATCAGAAAATACTTGTTTTATTCCTTAGGTCCATAAAAGTCCACAGAGGAGTATCAGCAAGTTGAAGGTAGGGGAGAGAGAAGCAGAACAAGTCTTCATGCTTCATTACAGATTTTTAAATTCAACTGATACTTCTATGTAATTTGGCATTCAAGTTTATTTTAGAAATATTAAATATTTCAGAAGTATATAAAAAAGCTGCATAAAGACAAAGACAGAAATGAAGCTTCAGTTTCCATATGTGATAATGGAAAAGAATAAACCACAGTTTTCCCCCAAACACCTATTTTAATATACTTTGTGAGCAGACAATGCCAATTACAGTTTCAGGGTTACTCGGGTTGCTTGGAACTGCAGGCCCAGCATGACCTCCTTCCCAGGAAACAAATAAACCCAGAGGACAGTATAAAATATTACAGACCAGGGGTAATTCTGACACTCATAGCCTGAGGGATTTGTCAAGGTCATGACCAAGAGATCACCCAGTTTAGGCTGTAGTATAACAATATGCGACCTTTACTGGTGTAGGAACACATACAAATTCCCCTCAGATGCTCTGTGCACTGAGATCATATGAACAGTCAGTAAATACTGCTAGTTGAAGCTGGTAACAATTTCTAGTTTTTTGATATTTGTTTGTTTCCCATTTTCTTCCATTTCCCTGGTCACTTACTTTATTTCTGGTGGCTACTGCACTCTGAGATAACACTTCACTGCTTTGCTGCCCAAGAGGCAGTGTATTCAACCTCTATTTCTAATATGGTGAAGAATTACTTAGCTAAAATAAAAATCTTTTGAAAACCTGACTCCATCTAGGAAGTATATCCAAATGGGCCTTTTTGCAAAATGAGTGACCTCATTCACAGCTTAGTACTACACAAAATGAGAGCTTCCTTTAATAATATGGGAAGGAAAAATAAGCTATCGGAGAGAAAGAAACACAGAACTGAGGAAAGAAAAATAACTTTTCAGAGACAATTAAGAAATAGGCTAAATGACTGTTGTCAAATGGTAAAATCAGAAAAAAATGTGTGTTTAGAATTCACACATTGCATTATGACATTATTTTATGTAATTTAGATGCTATAGAATTCTTGAAAATGTTTCTGCTTTTTCTAAATACTGATCAATGTTGGAATTAAGCTACATAAATTATGTACTACATTTTTGCAGCACTAAATCTATTCATACTGATACATTTTTTTTCCATCTCTATGGCATAGATTGCTAGACTTTTATAATTTTCCTTTTCTCTTCCTCCTGGACACAAAAGTAAACTATATTTTCCAGCCTCCCTTGCCATTGGGCTGGTGGGGCCATTGGACTGACTTCTGGATAATGTATTATATGAACCATTTCCAGAACTGGTCCATAAAAATCTTTCTCCTGCGATCCTCCTGCTTTTCCCCTGACTGGCAACTGGGTGCAAAGGATCAAGTAGAGGCCTTTGAGGCTCTAGAGAATATCAAGGCTGCAAGATAGGCAGATCAACTTCTCTGACATCCAGGTTATGGACTTGGGACATGTCATCCCAGGGCTTAGCTACTGCAAGGTATCAAGCTCTCAGCTGGCCTGCACAGAGGAGTGGTGGCTGGGGCCCCTCACTAGATGAGGCTTCCCTTTTCCTGATCTCTTGGCTGGAGAGACCAGGCTTTTCTTGTTTGTTTTGTACTGTGCCTGTTGGTGGCTATCAGCTGCAAGCCTCTATGGCACCCAGTCCAGGGGTTTATGGGGTATAAAATGAAAACCCAAGGATATTGCTTTATTGTTCCTCAAGTTTTGAGGTATCTAGCCAATTTGTCTCTTTCTATTTTTCAAACCCCTTTAATATTGTGGTTAATATTTAACAGTGTCAGTTATAATTTATAGAGTATTTAGTTGTATTTAGGTGAGAGAGAGCAAGAGAAAATAAATCTATGCAACTTTGTTCTAGAACCCACCATCATTCATAAGTCACTCAGTACATAACTAAGCAAGGTTATGGAAACCTATGGCTCTGTAAATGGTTTCTAGTTTAGTTCAACTACTGATAAAAATACTGACTTGCATTTAAAAGTCTTTTATTCCTATACAACTGCTTTCACTTGGTAATATGATCTTCACAGAAATCATACCAAGGTGCCTATTGTTATTATAACAATTTTACTGCTGAAGGATGCCCAGGAATAAATCTCAATTGCAAATATATTATACTAAAGGACTTGGAAGTGGAGTTTCAATCTTGTGATTCCAAAATGTGACTTCCATCAGTTAATCCATTCAAGGGAAAAATGTTTTTTACAATGGTTCAAAAGAATTCAATTCATTACCTTCCTAAATTAATTATAAAATATTCTAGAAGTAATATTATCTGAGATCAGTCTTTAATGAGGATAGATTGAAGACAGGAGTGAACTTGAGAGGCATGCAAGAAAGAAGAATGCACATTGGTAAATGCATGGGGTTGCAAAGGTCTGGAAGTTTTTTTAAAGAACGGAATAGAGTGTATTTTGTTTGGAACACATAGTAAATAGAGGAGTATTGTGAGTAATGCCAAACTTGGAGACTTTTTGTAGAAGGCTTCAAACGCTTTCCAGAAAACGTGTTCCTAATTTGTGAGACAATGGAGAATCTTGGATAAATTTAATAGGGGACATTTGTCATTACAGTCATGCCTTTTTGAGAAGCATCTGAATATGGAGTATAAGATTACAATAGTTGTGACATTAGTGGTTTACATAGTAAAAGGGAGATGAAATAAAATTTCATCTCAGTAAAGCTGGTAACAAGTCAGTTACTCAATGCATAATGTTTGAATGTTCTCTATGTGCTGTGTGCTGGGATGAATTTGTGTTAGGTTGTGAGGCATATGGATGAATATGACAAGCATAGACCCTATCCTTAATGAACTTGCAGTCTAAAGGAGATAGGATAAATATGAAGAAAATTATGAGAGTATAAGTGATATTATAAGATCAATAAAATAATATTATTTTAAATAATAATAACAATAATAATTTTAAAAATTAATTTGAAGTTGATAATTAGAAGATTTTTCCAGAAAATAGTGCCTAACTTGGGTTATTATGTATCTTGCTTTTCCCAGAACTGTTTCTATTTATGTCTCTTTCTTGGCATAATTATTACTAGTATCTCCTTCTACTCTCAAGAAACTCCCAGCTTGAACAACAAATTATCTGTTAACCCTTTATCTAAGTGAAACCAGGGATGAGTTGCAGTTATCCAGATAAATGGCTGGAGGCAGTGAATGGTTTACCTGTAGTAGACCTGGAGACAGATGATACTATAGCATGTTCAAAAAACACTACTGGGAATTCCCTGGTGGTCCAGTGGTTAGAGCTTGGCACTTTCACTGCTGAGGGACTGGGTTTAATCAATCTCTGCTTGGGGAACTAAGATCCCACAAGCTGTGTGGTGTGGCCAAAAAAAAAAAAAATTGCTACTAATAAATAAGTATTGTTGCTTGAAAAATCAGTGTGATTGAAAACAAAAGATGAAGTGGGGCCCAGACACGGAAACTGCACAAGCTTTCCTAAGGACTGCACACTTTATACTGAATACAATAGGAAGTTGTTGAAAGACAGTAGGAGATGATTAGATTTGACTTTAGAAATGCCACTCTGGTTAGTGTGTGAATAGTGGATTTCAGGGATTTGAGTGAGATGAAAGAATGACTATGGTAAAATACCAGATAAAACTTTTCAGGGTGATACTGATGACAGATGATGAGAGGCTAATCCAGGATACTGACAGTGAGAATGGACAACTGAAGAAGAATACAAACAATGTTTCATAATTAAAATTTGTAGAAATTGGTGAGTTGCAATTTGAGGAAGAAGGAGTGGAAATAATTAGGGATGGGACATTCTTTTCTGGTTTGAGCAATTGGTGGTGCCATTCATGAGCTGATGGATGAAAAGAAAAAGAGGTATTCAAGGTATTTTGAAGAGGAAATTATTCAATTAATTGAATGCAGTGAATGAGAAAGAATAATAAAGAACTGATGATTTATAGTTTCAAACTTGGATAGCTTGGAAAAAACATGCCACTTAGCATATTTAAAAGGAAGAGATAATCTAGGTGGTAATAAGGAGTTGAGTTTTAGACATGTTCAGAGTAGTTTAAGAAGAGGAAGAGGTTTGTCTTAAAATAAAGAGATTTCCATGGATGATTATGTCTAACAGACCATTAGAAAGGTCTAGGTGAGTCCCAAAAGACAGATTAGGACTAGAGATATACAACTGGGGGGCATTGCTGCAAACTGTGAAAACCCTACATGTGGCAGAATTTCCAAGGAGTTCTGAGGGCAAAAGATGCCAGGCAACATGATTGTCATAGGGAGGAAGACTAAAACTATTTACCAAAGCTAGTTACTATAATTCTAGCCAAGCAAGGAGATTTGGGTCAACACTTTTCAATGATGGAGAGAAGTCAAGGAAAATTGTTAATTTAATTTGACCACTTAAAAATGAGTAACCTCTGAGAAAACATTTTAACTAGAATGAAGGAGATGGAAAATCAAACATAAAACTTTAAGTAAAAAAGCAGTGGAAAAGTAGAGACAGGAAACAGATTTTACTTTTTCAATAGATTTTTTTTCTGTGAAGCATAGAAGAAATGCCTGAAGATTAATGGCATAACAGAGATGAAGTGATTTCCTTATGAATACATGAAATGATAGCATATTCATAGCCAGAGAAGAACCACTGGAAAAGAAAAGTTTCAAGAGAAATCAGGAAAATTAATTGATGGAGAAAGTTCCACAGATTGGGATAAAAAAAGTACATAGTATTCATAATCCAATAAAGAAAGAGGACAGTTTTTATGTCAGTGATAAAAATGTATAAAACTGGACTGGCAAAGATATATAGATTTTTCCAAGTAGACAGAGTAAAAAAGAATGGAAAAAAAGAGTGAGTAACACTAATTCATAGTGAGTGAATTTCTCTATGAGACAGGCTTAGTACTGAATTTTATCCTAAGCAATTCTCATAAGAACCCTTGTAATTATGGGTCTACTTAGGTTAGGTTATATGCTGTAATTTTTTTGGTAAAAGGCAAATCTTAGTGGCTTAATTAAACAAACTTTAACTGTGTGCTCACATCAAGATAAAATACAGTCATTCAGAGACTATCCAGATTCATTTCCCTTGATCAGCCATTGGGTCCTTGGAATTCTCCACTGGATTGCCTATAGCTGATAGACCAGGGAAAAAGTGTTTGTGTAGGACTGAACCTAAAATTTCAGGGGTCAGGTTTGAAAGTAGCATGTACTACTTCTACCTACAGTCATGTTATCCCTGACTCACTGTCAAAGCTTGGCAAGGAGGCTTGATGGATGCCAAGGAACAAAATAAAACAGGGCTTGTGAACTTGTAGCATTAACCATGAGATAGTAAATTTCACTATCTCCATTTTGCATAGAGGGTAACTGAGATTTAGATAGTGCTTAAGCAACTTGCCCAAAGTAACACAGCTTAGTAAGCTGGGTCTGGTCAAGTCTGGTGTTGATTCTCAGAGTAAATTAGAGCATGTCATCTTCTACAGGAAATGACAATGAACACCAGGAGTAGAGAGGGAAGGCTTTACAATCTTTTAGGGAGAGAACAAGTATACATGATGTCGGAACAAACTCATTACAAAGGATTTAAAACTAGAAACATGCATCTCTCTTGGATCCAATTACCTCAGCTTTAGGGCTTCCCTGGTGGTACAGTGGTTGAGAGTTCGCCTGCCAATGCAGGGGACACGGGTTCGTGGCCCGGTCCAGGAGGATCCCACATGCCGCGGAGCGGCTGGGCCCGTGAGCCATGGCCGCTGAGCCTATGCGTCCGAAGCCTGTGCCCCGCAACGGGAGAGGCCACAACAGTGAGAGGCCCGCGTACCACAAAAACAAAACAAACAATTACCTCAGCTTTAAAACCCCTTTTCAAGAAACTCAGTGGACTGAATTAATGCATTCATTATTCAAAAAATATAATTAGATGCATAGTACCTATAGATGTTCTTCCAGATGTTTAGTGCAGAAAACAGAGCATCTGCCCCATGGAGCTTACATTTTGCTTTGCAGAAACAGGGCAGCAAAACTACAGACGTTGATTCTGTTTAATTTACGCCAAAAAATGAAATAATATATTGAAAGGGTTTGGGTAATATAAAATTCAACAAAAAACCCCTAAAAAATAGTACAAAAACAATAGCTGCTCAGAGCATTTATATAAAAACAGAAAAACCCTAAACAAAATAAAATAAAATAAAGCAAAACACTAATGGAGAGTTTCCATTCTAGAAAGAGGAATTCTAATTGAGCTGGATTATACGTAAAACCTTGGCTAAGGTGCCTCAATAGAAGACTATAAAAAAAAAAGATGAAGGATAATTATCTTCCTCCAAATCATCATATGATTATTAGAAAAAATAGAGACTAGATGCAAAAAAGGCAAAGAAAATCACAGGCAAAATTAAAGCAGAACTACAAAAATAATTTTTTAAGAACTATTTCAAAGTGCAGTAAGTAGAAGTAAAATAAACAGAGCGATAGGAGAGAAACTAAATAGGAAGAGAAGAAAGCTACCTTAGGTAATACCTTAGATACCATAAGGAAAGCTACTCTGATAAAATGGATTTTAAGATGGGTCCTGAAGAAGGAGGGGCCAAACTTGAAATAAGCCAGAAACAAGCCTAGTAGGTAGAGAATAAAAAGTACGAAGGCCTTGAGGCAGTGTGGGTTTTTTTAGGAGCAGAAAATATGCTACTATAGCTAAAATGTACTAATGTACATTTTAGTGAGTTAGAGGAAAGGGAGGGACAAGCATGTAGAATTCACATCAAGTTATGATAGATTAAGTTTAATATAAGGGGCTGTTGTCATTTAAAAGGAAAGCATCTTATCTCATGAGTGTCAAATGAGTGAATTCTTTATTTTTTTTGAAAGGAAATAAAAAATTCCCTTTGTCCTTTTCCTATTCTACTCCCACCAGTTTTGTTTTTCTACTAGAATTTCATAAGAGCTGCCCACTTTGGAAGTTTCCAGTCATTGATACTACTCTTAAATGTATCATATTTTGCCAGCTCTTTTTGGCAAGAAACCTCCTGTTCATAGAGGTAATTAACAAACATAGAAGAGGGGAAAAGAGCATGTTCCTTGAAGTAACTCAACCTGGGGTCAGCCTGGACTGAACCACTTCCTGCCCATGTGAACTTGGAAAGTTAATTAACTTCTCTAATCTCAGTTGGCTCATCTTTAAAAGGAAGACAATGATACTTAACTCAGAGCATTGTTGAATGAATTAAATGAAATAGCATATGTTAATGTTTTGGATTGAAGTTTAGGTCCCCTGTACAATTCATATGTTGAAATTCCCAGTATGATGGTATTATGCAGTTGGGTCTTTGGTAGATAAGGTCATGGGGGTAGAATACTCATGAATGGGATTAGAGCTGTTAGAAAAGAGACCCCAGAGACCTCTCTTGACTCTTCCACCATGTGAGGACACAGGAAGAATATAGCCACCTATGAACCAGGAAGCGAGCTCTCACCAGATACCAAATCTGCCGGCACCTTAATCTTACACTATTCACTCTCCAGAATTGTGATAAATAAATGTTTGTTGTTTAAGCCACCCAGTCTATGACACTTTTTATTAAAACAGCCTGAACTGATTAAGACAGTTAAGTTATATAGTTAACTACTATAATTCCTCAAACTTAGAAAGGACTCAATAAATAGCAGCTTTTAAAAAAGAGCATGAAACACACCAAGTATTGAGTGCTCAAGAAGAAAGCCAGTAGCACCCACTTCAGACTTTAAAGAAGTTAGGAACACAGTTGACTTCTGAATTTTTGTCTCAACCAGATGGTTCTTTGTGTAATTTGGAAGTTTAGTTAAATAAGAAAATATGAGTTCATTATTTTAGTCAAGGTTCTCCAGAGAAACAGAACTAATAGAATATGGTGTGTGTGTGTGTGTGTGTGTGTGTGTGTGTGTGTGTGTGTGTGTGTATATAGATCGGGAGAGAGAGAGAGAGAGAGAGAGAGAGAGGGAGAAAACAAGAGAGATTTATTTAAAGGAATTGTCTCATGTGATTATGGTTGTTAGGAAGTCCAATCTGCAGGGTGGGCCTTCAGGCTGGAGACCCAGGAGAGGTGATGCTGTAGTTTCAGTCCAAAGACAGTCTGCTGTAGAATATGAATGAGCCAATAATGTAGATGAAGTCTGAAGGCTGTCTGATGGGAAATTCTCTCTTGCTCAGGAGAGACTAACATATATATATATATACTAATATACTATATATACTAATATATATATATATATATATATATATACATACTAATATATATATATTTTGTACATGGACCTCTTACTGTTGTGGCCTCTCCCATTGCGGAGCACAGGCTCCGGATGCGCAGGCTCAGCGGCCATGGCTCACGGGCCCAGCCGCTCCGCGGCATGTGGGATCTTCCCGGACTGGAGCACGAACCTGTGTCCCCTGCATCGGCAGGAGCACTCTCAACAACTGCGCCACCAGGGAAGCCCAGAGACCAATATTTTTGTTCTATATATGTTTTCAATTGATTGGATGAGGCCCACACACGTTATGAGGGCAAACTGCTTTACTCAAAAGCTACCAATTTAAATGTTAATCTCATCCAAAACACTGTCACAGAAACACCCAGAATATATTGGGTTGGCAAAAAGTTCATTCAGGTTTTTCTGTAAGATGTTATGGAAAAACCCAAATGAATTTTTTGGCCAACTCAATATTTGACCAAACATCTGGGCAACCTATGACCTACCCAAGTTGACATATAAAATTAACCATCACACTCGTGTACTTGTCTATGCTTCATGTTTCAGCCAAACAGGCTCACCTGTTGGATGCAGTGGAAATATCTAAAGACAGCATTGGTAAAAATTTAATTTTTAAAAAGTTAAGACTGGCTTTATAACAGTCCCTATGTCATTTTGGAAAGGATTTGAAATAGCTATAAAAACAACAAAAACAAGACAAAATATGCAATATAATATCGCAAGCAGAAGAAATATGGAAATACTTAACCAGGTAATACATTGTCACACTTAATCAGCATTTGTTTCTTTTATTCATATCTCAACTTTTACTAGGATTGAAACCAATAAAATATAGGAAAATATTATAAATTAGGTACAAATGAAAGGAAAAAAGTAAATAAGCGAAGGAAATAACATGAAATTGAGACAAAATGAGGGAAACACATACCAAAAAGCAAAGGGCACAAAACCAAATAGTTAATGGGAAGCAGGCAGATGATGTAAATGAGTGAAGTGGGCCAACAGAAGGTCATGTGGGTAGTGGGGACTTTGCTCAATTATTGTCTTTAAAAGGGACTCATTCTAGCCAAATGTGGTTAGAATATGGGTCTACTTTTGCAAAAACTGTGTGTGTGTTTCCTGTGTATGTGTTTGTAAAATTTCTGATTGTCCAATTTACACAAAACCACACATTTATGGGACAAATAAAATCCCTTCAGCAACCAAATATTGCTTCCTGAGTCCTTACTCCAATTCCTCATAATAGTCCTTAAAGTTATATGTAAACTTTCTTGCAACTAGTATGTCCAAGGAATCTTAATCAGTTTTAGAATTCAAAATATCTAACAAATAAGATCAAACAGTTGTTAAGGGGAAGAATGACTAAGGTCAGAAAGAAATGCCTCTGCAGGGGAATAGAAAGAACTTTTCATAATGTGATGGGCAATGACACTCACTCTTCTTTACTGTAGACATAGCAATTAGCCCCTTGGTTCACCTCCAACAATAGTTATGAAGGCATCTGCTCAACATCACTAATTATTAGAGAAATGCCAATCAAAACTACAATGAAGTCTCACCTCACACTGGGCAGAATGGCCATCATCAAAAAATCTACAAACAATAAATGCTGGAGAGGGTGTGGAGAAAAGGGAACCCTCCTGCACTGTTGGTGACAATGTAAATTGATACAGCCACTCTGGAGAACAGTACAGAGGTTCCTTATAAAGCTAAAAATACAGTTACCATATGATCCAGCAATCCCACTCCTGGGCATATATCTGGAGAAAGCCATAATTCAAAAAGATATCTGCACCCCAGTGTTCATTGCAGCACCGTGTACAATAGCCAGGACATGGAAGCAACCTAAATGTTCATCGACAGAGGAATGGATAAAGAAGATGTGGTACATATATACAGTGGAATATTACTCAGCCATAAAAAAGAATGAAATAATGCTATTTGCTGCAACATGGATGGACCTAGAGATTGTCATACTGAGTGAAGTTAAGTCATACAGAGAAAGACAAGTAACATATGATATCTATTATATGTGGAATCTAAAAAATAGTGTACAAATGAACTTATCTACAAAATAGAAATAGAGTTACAGATGTAGAAAACAAACTTATGGTTACCGGGGGTAAGGGAGGGGAGGTATAAACTGGAAGATTGGGATTGACATACACTCTACTATATATAAAACAGATAACTAATAAGAACTTACTGTATAGCACAGGAAACTCTACTCAATACTCTGTAATGGCCTATATGGGAAAAGAATTTTAAAAAGAATGGATATATGTATAACTGATGCACTTTGCTGTACACCTGGAACTAACACAACATTGTAAATCAACTATATGCCAATAAAAACTAAAAATAATAGTTTTGAAGGTAGATGGCAATCACTACTGATACTGGAAGAAAAATAAAATCATTCAATTCCTAACACAAAAAGGCAGATTCTCAAGTTTACCAAACTTTAAAAACACAGGGAGGATACTTTAATTTCTTACTTTGATAATCAATAGTTGTTATACATACCTTCCTAAAAATCCATAAAATAATTGAAATATTTTTTCAAACATATAGAACTGTGAATTTTCTTTTCCATTCATCACTGAAAGTGCTTATTACATTTTAAAATTGTGTAATATGTCTCAGAAATTTTTTCAGTTTTCAGTATGTAAAGTGTCTGCCTAAAATTCTTAAAAGCCTATAGCTATACACCTTATAAGATACCATAGATTTAATGAATGCTACTGGAACTGCTAACCCTTCTAATATTTTGCATCATTCTATTTCCAGACTGGGAGAACCACAAGACTTCTGTTCATAGTTTCATACTAACTACTTAAGTTTTCTTGACATATACCAAATTTAGATTATATTGTTGCTGTGTAAGTATTTAACTTAAGTGAACTCCTTAAGGCTTTAATACTTCTGGTCTATTTGTTCCTGTTTCTTTTTTTTTTTTCTTCCAAACATCTTCTAAAGCCTGATATAAATTCCCAGGGGCTAATAAACAAGTACAGATTGTAGATAGAAGGTATTTTAAAGAATTAGAGAATACATTTACAAAATATTTTTGTAGGCTTGCAATAAAACTTGCCAATTTTTTCCTTGGAATGTAGTTTAAAGAAGACACGGTTAAATTCTTTCTGTTATTAGACCCTTCTCTAAACAAGCATTCATTTATTCAGAAGTAGATTGAAATCAACCTCGCTGGACCTGTATCTTCCACATAAATTTAAATTCTTAGAGGGCAAGACTTACTTTTATATATTTTTCAATTTCCAGAACCTCATAGCTCATGGCACATGGTAAGCTCTTAGTAAACACATAATAAGTGATTAATTTATCTACATATATGTGTGTGGTTGAAGCAAAAATATTGTCCTTCTTTAAGCTAAAATTGTGCTCAGCCTATTTTTTTTTTTTTTTTTTTTTTGCGGTACGCAGGCCTCTCACTGTTGTGGCCTCTCCCATTGCGGAGCACAGGCTCCGGAAGCGCAGGCTCAGCGGCCATGGCTCACGGGCCCAGCCGCTCCGCGGCATGTGGGATGTTCCCAGACCGGGGAACGAACCCGTGTCTCCTGCATCGGCAGGCGGACTCTCAACCATTGCGCCACCAAGGAAGCTCTCAGCCTATTTTGATGGTTACAGGGATGTATATGTAAATTTCTGTGTGCTCTTTTATTATGCTATTCCTAATACCAGGTTGTTTTTCCTGCCTATGGATAAGATTTTTATGATCCAGTTGAAACACATTATATTTTTGAAATATTAATTAAGTATATAATCTGTTCACTTTTACATCTGTGTTTTTTTTTTCTTTCCCTAGATACTTTTGTCTAAATAAAATGGCCTTACCATTTTGTTTCCTTGCTACATTTTTGTCAGAGGGAAAATTAATTGAAATACAAAATGGAAAAGCTAAAGAAAACAATTGAGCTACTTTGAGTCCCCCAGGTTCTTCCATTTGTACCTAAGTTATTTCCGTTAACAAACATGAGTCACTTACTGCTGTTAGAGCTATGGGTAGTGGATATCTTCACTTAAAGGACTTTTCAACAACAACAAACTTTTTATAAATTGTGAATCCCAGAAAAGAATGAGGCAACTTTCCTCCTTTCTCCTTCTCCTTTTCCAAGGAGTCAAACACAGGAAACAAAGGATTGTAGCATAAACAGAACCAAAAAGATCTATATGTGCTACTTGTACTTGAAGTAACAAAAATACTGGCTATGAATTTTAGAAGAAAACTTCAGAAGCAGATATTAAATATGAATCAGAACACAAGGCTTTAGATCAAAGACACTGATATTGTTAGAAAATAAAGAGGCCAGGTATTTTACTCCAGTGGATAAAATTGGATAAGGTGGGATTAACTGTGCCTTTAAAAGACTGGCTTTGTGGGACAGAATCAACAGCTGCCAATAGGTTATGATGAGACAGATGTTAAAAGATTCCTCTATCCCTATATTTCCCTTCCGTCATCCAAGCAATTGTGAAATAGTGATAACCACACTTGGGAAGGTTCTTTTGAGAAGAAGAGATCATCTACACAGAAGTCATAGAGGAATCTGGATAAAATTCAGATGTTAATGTTGAAATCTATTATAACATTTAAAACTTTCCATTTTTCCCTCTTAAATAGGAAAGCCTCAAAGCACAATCTTTCCCTATAAAGTTTGACCATGGGTCTCCAGTTGCGTGGGCAGTCCCAGTTTATGGGTGTAATTATTAATAGCATTGACATAAATTCTCAAAATTGTCTTAATTAGGATGATAAATTATATAGTAATCCTGTGAATAAGGCATATTTAATTGGAGATTTGAATGTGACCAATAAGGAAGTTCTGCAAGCAAGGTAGGGATTTGGCAGTGCCGGATCATAAGAAGCTTCACTATGGGGTTATTTGAGCAGCACTAGAAAACTGAAAGGTCAGTGAGAGAGGTGAGAAGGTAGAGAAGGCCGCTCTCAAAGGGGAGGATGCTGAGACCCAAAAAAGTAAATAAATTCAGCTAAGTCATGTTGATGGGTAAGTGCAGATTTGGGACAATATTAAACTTGCTTTAGTAAAGGCATTATTAAAATAAAAAATTATAATAAAATAAGTTAATTGGCTTTATTTATTAAAGTGAATTTTGTTTGTTTGTTTGCTTTTTAGTTCAAAATGTATATCTTTTACTTTGGAAATCTAAAAAATGTATAAGTAACAAGATGTTTGTTCTTTAGACAGTTTTGCCCAAAACATATCTAGTGTAATTTTGAAGGTAAGGATTCTAAGCTTCTATCAGTTCTAGTAGTCTAAGTGTTGTTACTAGGAGATGCTATCCTTTTTGCCTTAAAAAAACACTACCTTAAGAAGTTTGAGATATGCAAAAATGCATCCAGGACCTAGTTTGGGATGCTTTGCATAAAAAGCTAATAGGAACTTATATTTTTGGAAGCTGACAGCTGGGGAGGCAGGAGGCGGAGAGAGGAAGAACCCCAGCGATATGATGGGGTGCCCAGTCAGAGGGAAAGAGGCAACTAGTGGGGGATTTCCCATGGCAGGGACTCTGAAGAACAGAATTGTTTTGCTTTAAAACAGTTTTAAAGTTTTATTATTAAAAATGAAACTTTATTTTTTTAGTTTATCCCAACATTTCACTAAAAGTTCTGTATTCCCAACAGGCTTGTGTCAGTGGAACTGTGGGAAAATAAATGATTTGAATGAGACAGAAAGTGAAGGCTTACTATCATCTGGTATTTGGGATTAGAGGTGATGTTCCACAGGGAAGAGAAAGGTGACCTGAGGAACATCTCAGAGTTCTGGAGAGGGACCCAAAGACCAGGGAAAGCTAGCCAGAGAACAGGCTAATTCAGAGGTGGACATGAGCCAGACCCTATTTATCCTAAGTGTATTAGAGCAAGGTAACTCTCAGTGTTCAAATTCCAGCTCACCTTTTAGTAGACATATGATCTTTGACAAGTTATATAATCTCCAAAGCCTGTTTCCTAATCTATAACTGTAGCATAATGACAGCACCTACTGCATAAGCCTGCTGGGAAAATTACATGTGATGATCCACTTTAAGGCACACAGCCCTGTTGCTGGCAAGTGGCCATAATTCTACAGAAGATGGCTGATAGCTAGATTTAGCACTAGTATATCATTTTGTATTCAGTGTATTATTTTTGTATCTACTTGATATTATAAAAATGTTCTCCCATATCACTGAATAGTTTTTGAAATCAATTTTTAATAAATGTCTAGTAGTATGCTCTATTGACTCATAGGCTTAATTTAACCATTTCCTCATTTTTTGACTATTTATGTTATTTCAAATTTAAACTATCATAAAAGACAATAGCAAGCTTCCATATTTAAAACTTGATAGACATTTTTGATAATTTAATCAGTAAAAATCCACTGAATGCACTTAAATGTGCCAAAGTATACAAGAATTTTAAGATTCTTCATAAATGGACAACTTACTCTGCTGGGAAAGAATGCTGAATTACATCGTTATGATTATGATGTTTAATTGTAAGCAAAGCACCGTTTCAAAATGGCTTAAACCATAAGATAAAATATTAGAAATTCCAAAGGTAAGGCAGCCTCCAAAGTTGCTTGATAAAAAGGCTCAAAATCATTAAGGACCCATGTTCTTTCCATCTCTTCTATCTTTCTTGACATTGACATCATACTCAGGCAGGTGACAAAGTGGCTATAACAGCTTCAGGTATTCCATCTGGATACAGTAAGGCCCAGTACTTCCTTCATACCAACAAGGAAGTCTTCATGGAAGCCTACAGAGACTTCACTGTTCATTGGCCAGATTGATCACATGCTTATTCCCAGCCAATCCCTGTAAGAGAAGTTGGATTAGCATAACTGATTTGACTAGTTACTTAGGATGGATTAGATATAGGAGAGTCAACAGTAATAATTATGATTTCCACGATCAGTGTTTGAGAGTACCACTTCAATTTCATCCCCACCAATACTGGGTATTATTGTAAACCTCCATTATTATTGGTTCCTCATCAAAAAACATGTTTGTGTATAATATACGCCATGGTTCTGCACAAACACTGTTGGACAGAATGAAAGAATGAATGAGTAATTGATAGGCTGGGCTTCTCAAGTCTTTAGTTCAATTGGGCTGTACTCTACCAGGTCGAACACTACTAGCTTGAGAGAAGAGATGAACCTTCTTAAATACAAAGGGGATATTATATGCAATGAAAGGATCTCGAGCAATAATAGTACCCAAGAGCTCAGTCATTATATGGGGGAATCTATAAACTGACTGTAAATTAAAACGTGAAAATGAGTGTAGAGAGAAGTGAAATTTAAGCTCTCAATGGGGTAATCCTTCAGCAGAAATGGCCTCACACTGTTTTTCTTGGATTATTTTGAGGCCCATTGTATTATCTGAAGGAAGCCTATTGAACAGTGATTGACTGGTGCTGACCTAGTGTTACACTCATTTTGCACAAAAGCTTCTCTGCTGTAATGCTTGGTGAGGTTATACACTGAAGTCAATTGTGATCCTGAAACCAAATGAAATCACTCACCCACTTCTCGAAGGTTTTAGTATGACACATTCTATTATATTATAATTTTGAAAAGAGTCATTTCTCCTGATGGCTAATTATTAACTTTCAAATGGATGCTGTACGAATTGCAATCAAATATGTTTACTTTATTCAATACATATGTTGTCAGGAAATATAATTCCACTTTAAAACGTTTTGCAGTTTTACTGACACCCAGATTTCTTTGTTCTGGTTTTGGTCTCCTCTCTTGCTGCCCCTGGGCAAATTGGAAAGCTACCTTATTGAGCTTCACGCTTTCAAATTCCTTGATGTGCATCAGTGCACAGAATAAATGCTCAGGTGATTTCCAAGCCTTTTCAGTTTTCTTTCCTTTTTTACTTTTACCTAAATGTTGTGGAGATGCTATGCTCAGCAAGAGTGTTTAAATAAGTGTACTCAAACATTACATGTGAAAGGTTTTACTGCATATTCACATTTTGATCCCAAATTTTAACTAAACTACTGTTCACATATAGCTCTAAAATTTGAATTTGTGCATAGAATGTTTAGAATCTTTGAGTCTAAAATATATGTATATGTATACATGTGTGTATATATACACACACATGTATATATATTTAGACTACTTATATGCTAAAAGTGATAGTACAACTTCATTAAATCTAACCCTCCAGGAGGTTTGGTTAGATGTTTCTTCTTTCTGCTTCTTTAACACTCTGCTCTTCTCTGTCTGTAGCACTCATCACATTGTATTGCCCATGTTTATATCACACATTAAATTATCGATTCCTTAATAGCAAGGTCAGTCTGTTTTTATATTTCCAGTCCATCCATTCCCTAGGCCTAAATACTCAATAATACATATTAGGTAATAGAGTAAATTAATGAAAGAAGAAAAAAACACCTATTTAATATTTACTTCCACTTGAAACAGCAAATTATTTTCTCATCTAGTAGAAAAAAACGTATAAAAGATGTGTCTTAAACGTCTTATTACCAGATTCTCGAGCTTGGAACACAAAACTGTTGAAACACTTTAAAGAGAAGAACAAAACAAAAAGAGTTGAAGACATTGCAAATGATGTTGAAAAAAGAGATTGGATCCAATAGTGAACAAAGTGTAAATTTTAGTCTATTTAACACCAGTGACCTAAATTCCTTGGATCCCAGTGAGTTACATGGCGAAAATCATGAGAATGCCAGCGATACTAAAAACTTTAGGACTTTGTTTTCCAGGAATCATTAAAGGTTTGAGATAGCTGGCTTCCTGGACATCAGCTAGTCCTGCCTTTTATTTTAGATGAGAGGAAGCCGAATTCCAGAAATAGGAAGTGATTTGCAAAGATTAGCTCCTCGGCACAGAGACAGCAATTTGGACACTGAGTAATCAAATCTACACAGAGTGCCTGATGAATGGAGAGATAAGAAACTTCCTCAGCAAAATAGGATAAGCAAATACTGTGTTTCTAGATCACTAAGAAAGTTTTTTAAGGCAGGAGATGCCTCTGATATTTTATCATATGGAATGGTCCTCAGCAAGGGCCAATTTTGTCCCTTAAAGGACATATTACTGTCTGGAGACTTTTTTTTTTTTTTAATATCTTTATTGGGGTATAATTGCTTTACAATGGTGCGTTAGTTTCTGCTTTATAACAAAGTGAATCAGTTATACATATGTTCCCATATCTCTTCCCTCTTGCGTCTCCCTCCCTCCCACCCTCCCTATCCCACCCCTCCAGGCAATCACAAAGCACGGAGCTGATCTCCCTGTGCTATGCGGCTGCTTCCCACTAGCTATCTACCTTATGTTTGGTAGTGTATATATGTCCATGCCTCTCTCTCGCTTTGTCACAGTTCACCCTTCCCCCTCCCCACATCCTCAAGTCCGTTCTCTAGTAGGTCTGTGTCTTTATTCCTGTCTTACCCCTAGGTTCTTCGTGACATTTTTCTCCCTTAAATTCCATATATATGTGTTAGCATACAGTAATTGTCTTTCTCTTTCTGACTTACTTCACTCTGTATGACAGATTCTAGGTCCATCCACCTCATTACAAATAGCTCAATTTCGTTTCTTTTTATGGCTGAGTAATATTCCATTGTATATATGTGCCACTTCTTCTTTATCCATTCATCCGATGATGGGCACTTAGGCTGTTTCCATCTCTAGGCTATTGTAAATAGAGCTGCAATGAACATTTTGGCACATGACTCTTTTTGAATTATGGTTTTCTCAGGGTATATGCCCAGTAGTGGGATTGCTGGGTCATATGGTAGTTCTATTTGTAGTTTTTTAAGGAACCTCCATACTGTTCTCCATAGTGGCTGTACCAATTCACATTCCCACCAGCAGTGCAAGAGTGTTCCCTTTTCTCCACACCCTCTCCAGCATTTAATGTTTGTAGATTTTTTGATGATGGCCATTCTGACTGGTGTGAGATGATATCTCTTTGTAGTTTTGATTTGCATTTCTCTAATGATTAATGATGTTGAGCATTCTTTCATGTGTTTGTTGGCAGTCTGTATATCTTCTTTGGAGAAATGTCTATTTAGGTCTTCTGTCCATTTTTGGATTGGGTTGTTTGTTTTTTTGTTATTGAGCTGCATGAGCTGCTTGTAAATTTTGGAGATTAATCCTTTGTCAGTTGCTTCATTTGCAAATATTTTCTTCCATTCTGAGGGCTGTCTTTTGGTCCTGTTTATGGTTTCCTTTGCTGTGCAAAAGCTTTGAAGTTTCTTTAGGTCCCATTTGTTTATTTTTGTTTTCATTTCCATTTCTCTAGGAGGTGGGTCAAAAAGGATCTTGCTGTGATTTATGTCATAGAGTGTTCTGCCTATGTTTTCCTCTAAGAGTTTGACGGTTTCTGGCCTTACATTTAGGTCTTTACTCCATTTTGAGCTTATTTTTGTGTATGGTGTTAGGGAGTGATCTAATCTCATACTTTTACATGTAGCTGTCCAGTTTTCCCAGCACCACTTATTGAAGAGGTTGTCCTTTCTCCATTGTACATTCCTGCCTCCTTTATCAAAGATAAGGTGACCATATGTGCGTGGGTTTATCTCTGGGCTTTCTATCCTGTTCCATTGATCTATCTTTCTGTTTTTGTGCCAGTACCATACTGTCTTGATTACTGTAGCTTTGTAGTATAGTCTGAAGTCAGGGAGCCTGATTCCTCCAGCTCTGTTTTTCATTCTCAAGATTGCTTTGGCTATTCGGGGTCTTTTGTGTTTCCATACAAATTGTGAAATTGTTTGTTCTAGTTCTGTGAAAAATGCCAGTGGTAGTTTGATAGGGATTGCATTGAATCTGTAGATTGCTTTGGGTAGTAGTCATTTTCACAATGTTGATTTTCCAATCCTTTTGATTCATTACTGTGGGAGTGTGTGAGATGTCTCACTGGTTTCTAGTGAGTAGAGGTTGGGGATGCTTATAAACATCCTAAAATGCCCCAAATGTTAATAGTGACAAGGTTGAGAAAGCCTGCCCTAGAGTATAGCCCAGATAAAAAAGACTAGGTTATGCTAGATGTCACTAGAAAAAGTCTTGCTAGTCATTCTTTAAAATGCATACAATTGCACATACATACACACACATAGTCATCTGCAGCATGGCAGAGCTGTGTCCAGAGGAAATGCAAGGTTGGTATACATGTATGGAAAGACTTCTCAGCTTCTCAGTGCCAACATGGGAATGATATGAGGTCATATTTCTGTGGACATACTCTAACTATAAATGAGAGCCTAGACCTGAAATGGCCCACAGAATCAGAACCAGGAAGACAGCCAGAAATCAAGATTGCACCTGCAGTCCCTCTCCAGGATTGCTGTGATTCTTCTTCTTCCCATGGCTATTTCCTCCTTGGCATAAAGATGATCAGCTCAAACATCACTTTACAACCTTTCTTGAGCAACCAATTTAATTTGCCCTTGCCATTTTCTGGCATTTTCTATCACATATCTGTTTTCACTATCTGAAGTAATCACTTTCTCTTATTTAATTATTATATGTCAAAGTGCTTATTATATGTCAAATACTCTTCTAGCTATGAACAAAAATAAATCAGTATCTTTGTCTTCATGAAGCTTGTGAATAACTGAATAAATACATCAATGTGTGAATCTACTTAGAGTGCCCAGGTAGAGGTGGCAAGGAAGAAACAGTACACTCCCAGCAACCATGAGGTAAGCACAATGGAGGTAAGGAGGTAAAGAAAAGAAACAAATGATTATACTTATGACTAAGCATACAAATTCTGGAGATGACCAGAATATTACTTTTACAATGACCCAAATGTACTGAGTCTTATAGGTAATGTCCACCTTGACAATGGAAATAGTTATGATGTACATTGATAGTAATTGATAAAGTTAATTAGTATTACAATTAAACAATAATATATTTTACATTTAAGCTTATACTTACTTAAGGATAATTATTCTATAGAGGTCCCATATGATTTTCTTAATGGTCCTATGAAATAGGAAAAATAACATATTCACATTATACATATGAGGAAACCTCAATTAAAATATTGGGTTGGCCAACCTGAATGAAATTTTCGGCCACCACAATAAATTAAATAACTTGCCTAAGATCACACAACTACAAAAATACAAAACGTATCCTGTATGTAATACGCTATTTCTTTGCTTTTTTTTTTTTTTGACCTGAAAGCCTTTGGCATTACTTAGGGTTTTGGGGAAAGAAGGGAGTTTGGTAAGAGAAAAGGATAATATATATGGTTGTAAAAACAGAAAAGTATAACGTTAGGGAGGGTAGACTAAATCATCAGTATATTCAAAGTAGATAGAATGTGAATATATTCTCTAAATAATGCATTTGCCCAGGAGAACTTCTCCCTATGGAGGCAATTCTTGTTTTTTAATTGTCATTTTTAACTTATCTACTTTATCTCCAACATAAGAAAACTTTCAATCTCTTTACATCATGTAATAGTAGAATGTGAAAGAATATTATCTGAGAACTTTATTCACTTCTAATTCTTCTTTTGTTCAAGACAATTATATATGCATATACACAAACATATATAAAACCAAGTCAATGAAACAAAAAACTATGGAAAGTAAGAAAATATATTTTAAATGGAAGTCATTCTCATCATTGGGAATAAATGCACCTCAGAAACCAGAATAATTTGTGGGCTTTCTTTTATTTGAAAGATTGAAGGATATCAAGCAAGGCCTTAATAGACATGACATTTTCCTGGCAAAAGATTTGAAAATGATCTTATATAGAGGAGAAAATTACTTAGTTAATATTCTAATATCATGCATCCTTTGTATTTTTGGACAAAGAATTTAGATACATTCAGGGATGATAGTTTTCATTCACTTGTCTAGTGATTCAAATAATTGATTGATTTTGCACATGCTCCAGAAATGTAGACACAAACCATGTCCCTGTATCTGCAGAACACTGAGAAAGGTGAAAAGGACTTTTATATGCTATAAAATAGGAATATGTGAGTAGTTCTGGAAACATGGAGGTGACAGCATCCACTTTTGCTCACTTAGGAGTCCAGGGAAAAGTTAATGGAAGGAGGTAAACTTTGAGTTGATTCTTGAAGTGAGGATTTTCCAGGCTGATAAAGGAAAATACCAAACTTCATGAGAAATTTTGAGAAATCTAAACAACTCCAAATCAGAAGAAGCATCTCAGAGGATAGGGAGAGGTGACATTGAAAAGGTAGAAAATGTTTTTTATGCCAGACAAAGGAGTTAGATTTTTGGCTTTAGAAATGAGGCGTCGTGAAAGGATGTAGAGCACAAGAGGAATAAGATGAGATTTGTATTTTAAAATATCAGTCACCTCTCTACAATTTTTTATATGCTTAATCTATTTCCTATGTTTTTTGAAAAATAAAATAAAAGTAAATCATTCACTGTTTTTTAAAATTATCTATGTACTAGTTAGTGTTCTCCAAGAGAGAACAGAACCAATAGGATAGATGGATAGATAGATAGATAATAGGAAGATAGACAGAGATTTATTATGATAGATTAGTCATTTGATTATGGAGGCTGAGAAGTCCTCTGATCTGCTGTGTGTTAACTGGAGGTCCAGGAAAGCCAGCAATGTAGTTCCAGTCCAAAGCAAAGGCTGGAGAACCAGGGGGACAAATGGTGTAAGTCCTACCTTGAGTCTGAAGACCTGAGGACCATGTGGCCAATAGTGGAAGTCCAGCTCCTAGTCTGAAGGCCTAAAAACCAAGAGTGCCAGTGTCCTAGGGCAGAACAAGATGGACATCCCAGCTTAAGCAAGGGAGCAAATTCATTCTATTTTGGCCTTTTTGACTCAGGGCCTCAACAGATTGGATCATGCCTACTTGTATTGGTGATAATGATCTTTGCTCAGTTTTCCAACTCAAATGCTAATCTCTTCAAGAAATACCCTCATAAACAAACACAGAAACAATGTTTTGTCAGCTATCTGGGCATCCCAGCTAGTCAACTTGACACATAAAATTAACCATCACAATCTACTATGTGCCAAGCACTGGGTAGATATTAATATAAAGAGCTGAGAAAACTAGAGTGGTCTCTGTGCTCACAAAGTTCATAGACTACTGTGAAGACAGATATTAAAAATGGTTATAAATAATTAAGTAAATAGATGTGTGCAAGCTGCTATAAGGAAAAAATGACAGGGTCTGTAGGAGTATAAAGGGGATTTAACCTTGATAAAGTAGGCTTCCCTGAGGGAGGGAACATGTGAACATTTTAGATTTCACTTGGTAAACGGAGAGGTTGGCAAGAAACAGAGATGGCAGATAGCATGGCTTCTTAAAGAATCCCAGAGAAGCCCATTGTGACTGGAGAAGAGAGAATGAGGGGAAGAGTGGCCCGAGATGAGACTGGTAAGGCAGGAGGAGCTGGATCAAGAAGACTTTAGAGGGGGCTTCACTGGTGGCGCTAGTGGTTGAGAGTCCGCCTGCCGATGCAGGGGACACGGGTTCGTGCTCCAGTCCGGGAAGATCCCACATGCCGCGGAGCGGCTGGGTCCGTGAGCCATGGCCGCTGAGCCTGCACGTCCGGAGCCTGTGCTCCACAACGGGAGAGGCCACAACAGTGAGAGGCCCGTGTACCGCCAAAAAAAAAAAAAAAAGGCTTTAGAGACCTCATTAAATAATTTCCCCTTCACTCTAAAGGCAATGGGATGCAATAGAAGGGTTTTTATGCAGGTCAGTAACATTACAAAATATATTTTAAGAAAGAATGTACTTTTGAAAGATTACTCTGGCTGCAGTGGCAAAGGTCATTTAGAAGTGAATAAAGCAAAAAGGACTATGGGGTGATCAATTAGGAAGCTGTTGCAGTAATTCAGGAGAGAGATGAAGATAGCCTAGATTAGGCAGATGCCAAGGTGATTCAGGAGATATTTTGGGAGGTAAAATTAGCAAAGATTGGTGATAGATTAGAAATATTGGGTGAGGGAAAGGAAGGAATCGAGGATGACTCAGTTTTGTGGCCTTAATTCCCCAAGCAAGAGTGAGAAGGTCTCTGGAGTTACAGATAATGATACCACTTGGGAATTACCTGCAGTCATGCAAGGAAAAAATGTAAGACCTAAATTAAGGCAGTGATAGAAACATTAAGGAAATATGATCAGGAGCTATTTGGAAGGTAAAATTTCAACAAGACTCTGACCAACTGCACGTTGGAGATAAGGTGGAGAGAAAAGTTTATGCCTATTTTCTTGTCTTTGAATGTTGGAACTCATTAAAATCTTTATTGCAAACTTCCTCTGTGCCAGAGACTGTTCTAGGTGGTGAGAATATAATAGTGAACATGACAGACAAAAAGAGCTGCCCTCCTTGAAATTATATTTAAGCCAATTTTCTTGTCAAGTTTGTATCAAGCATATAGACTTGATACTATTAACTATGATGGGAACTCCAAAGAAGAAGAGGATGTGTTGAGGAAGGAAGAAAGTGAGTGCAGGTATGGGCTTGATAAGGTTGGGGCACAGATTCTGTGGTGAAGGTGCAGCTGGCAGATGGATAGAAGAATTTTGTGCCCAGAGAGCACTCTGGGGTGGAGTTTCACTAGTGTTCCTGGATATTCAAAACTGTGGGAAGAGCAGAGATCAGAATGGGCATGAACTGATGAAGGAGTGATGCTCTTTACCTGCCATGGAAGTAGGTGCTGGAGAGGGATAGCATTTAATGACTTTAACCAAGAAGTACCTTTATGCAGAGCAACTCTGCTCAACTCTGAGCAACTCAGAGCAGCTCAGACCCTAAGCAATAAGTGATTTCTTCCTCTCAGGGTGCTTTTAAATTTGACCTCTTCTCTGACTGGCCCAGGGTGTGGAAGGTGAAAATGAGCAGGCCCACATAAGGAGAAGCACCAGGCATCATGTCAGGACACAGTCCCTTTCTTCACAGTGCAGGACGCTTCAAGCTTCCAAATCAAGTCCAAGGGTTATTCAGGGGTCCATGAGTGAGGCAGCCAAGTAAGGTCAATTGCTAGTAGATGGATCTATTCACTTCAGCTGAGGATTCTCATGTGCAAATGTGGGTCTGGTGAGAAGGGGACCTTTCATTTGTTTTCAAGAGATGTTGGAAATCATTCAAAACTTTATTGCAAACTTCCTTTGTGCCAGAAACTGTTCTAGGTGGTGAGAGCATGAACAGTGAACAAAACAAAAAGTGCTGCCCTTATTGCAATTATATTCATGTGGAAAGAAATATAATAAATAGTTAAATCACATAATATATCAGAGGGTGAGAAGTGAAGAAGTGCTACAGAAATCAGGGGCTCTATTTTAAATAGATGGTCAGGGAAGACATTATTGAGAATGTAACATTTGAGCAATGACCTGAGATAGGTAAGGAAAGAAGCCATGTATGGGTAGAGCAGGAAATTATTTTTCAAAGGAAATAGCCGGTGACATGGTCCTAAGTTAGGGATCCAGCTCTTGACTATATTTTGAAGGCAGAGCTATGAGGACTGCTTGTGAGGTTAGAGGTGGAGTGTGTCAGAAAGAAAGGAAATGAAGGTGACTCCAAGGTTTTGGTCTGAAGCTCTCTATAACTGAGATAGGTAAGGCATTTGAAAAACGGAAGAGTTCAGGAGGGAAGACAGTTTGGGACAGGTTAATTTCAAGATGATCTGATGGAGCCCAAACCTGTGCACTTTCTCAGATGACCTCAACTGACTTCTTCCTTTTTCCTTGTTCTTGGCTGTCACCTACCTGTGCTGGAACATCCTTGCATTTTTGGACTTGAGTGAATCAACGAGTCATATTCAAACACTTGGATGAGAACACGCTAAGAGACCATTAAAAGGCCAGAAGTTAGGGCAAGTTGCCTGGAGAAAGCCAGGCAGATTTCTCTCTCCATTGGGCTACTCCAAGGTGTAATTCTTTCTTGTAACCTTCCCTAGATGTGGAATAAAAAAGCCTCCTAAGGAGTATGCTGTGTCTCTCTGTAAGATATTGTTATGAGGTAGCCAGTGAAGAAATGCTTCCTTTTATTCTCTTCCATTACTTCCTTTTTCTCTCATCATCACTGCCGCAGGCTTGTACTTTAATTCTTGCACAGTATCTTCTTTCTACATAACTTAGACTAGAACAGTTGCCTAAAGGGCATCCAAGTGGAGCTGCCAAGTGGGGTATTAGATCAGAGACTGAAATACGGGAGTGGTGATGTTGGGAGAACCAAACTAGAAATATACATTTGGGAGTCATCAGGGCACAGATGATATTTAAAACCTCGAAACTGGGTGACCTCCACAAAGAAATGATTGTAGGTAGAGATGAGAAGAGGTCCAAAGACAAAGCCTTGGGCACTTCTGAATTTAGGGGTCAGCAAAGGAGTCTAAGAAGCAACAGCCAACAGAGGAGGAGACCCTGAGGGTGTATTGTGGAAGCCAAGCGAAGAGTGAGTCAAGGAGGAAGAAGTGAAGTGTCAAGTGATATGAATATTAATGTAAAACCTCCCAATTTTTCAATGTTAACAAGAAAGCCAAACTTTTTAAAAACACCACAGAGACCATCAGAACACTTCTAAAGATTATTTGGCCTTCATACTGCTAATTTGCTAAAAGTTGTCTGGTGGGAAGTCTTGTCCTGACTGTGATAAACAGCCTTCTTCCTGTTCTTTTCCAGCTGTGCTAAGGCCATGTCTTACTATCCCTCCCAAAAGTATATTTCCTTGTTGTAGTATTTTCCACCTGGACTTGAACTTATTAGTGACAGTTAACAGTTATATAGCACTTACGTTTTGCCAGGCATTGTTTTTATCTATTTATCTATCTACCTACCTATCATCTATCACATACACATACACATACACAGACACACATACACATGATGGATAATTTCTATTATCATTTCCAGTAAAATTCAAAGTAACTGAACTATTGAGAGCCTAAGTAAATTGCCAAACATCATGCAGTGAACATAAGGCAGAACTGAGATTTGGACCCAA
Organism: Monodon monoceros; assembly: GCF_005190385.1. Classification (NCBI taxonomy): domain Eukaryota; kingdom Metazoa; phylum Chordata; class Mammalia; order Artiodactyla; family Monodontidae; genus Monodon; species Monodon monoceros. The sequence goes on from NW_021703777.1 coordinate 90,675,896, forward strand.
GTTGTCTGGCTCCATTGTCCATGCTCATAAGCTTCATAAAATACCATCTCAGGAATTATGGGCTTGGCGTTTGAATATATGGCCAGCTAGGAGAATTATATTAGGCATCATCATCTCTCCTCTCTAGGACCTCCTTTTTCCTGTATTGATTCAGGCCCCTGGTGATCCACATGCCTCAAATGCCTGAGGATGGGCATATTGTATTACGCTAGTAGTGTGTAGTTTGAAAATACATTTCAGGGAATTCTAATACACCTTGCCCTGCTCTCTCTTCAACTCAGGGAAAATCACTGCATTACTTGGCTTGTGTGGATATCTCTCATAGGGATGGTAAAGTCATTAAATTGAAGTTGACAGAGGATTAAATGACAATGGTATGCTAGATTCATATCACAAGCTTAAAAATGCTCAGCTGTGGGTGGCTTCATTATTTATTTGAAGGTTTGCCTTACAAATATGATTTGCTTAAAATACCTAATTTTCAATGTTAAGTTTTGCTCTGCTGGCTAGGTCAAACTCTGTGACCCTTAAGAATTGCTCTCATATTTGGTTAAAAAAATTCAGCATGATTGCAGAAAATTGTTGCTCTTTTCAACCTCTTATTCCTCCCTCTTGTATGGAAAAAATGTTATGCTTATCTTACTTTCAGTTCTAGAATTATGAGAGAACTGGACTAAAATCCATGCCTTATCATCAGTTTGTTCATAATCTACCTTGAGTAGTTTCCCAGTGATGATAGACATGGACCCAGAAAAATACAAATTTTGAAATCTAATCAAATCACTTTTTCTCCCTGTATTCATGTTCATTTTCTCTTGATATATCCCCTGAAAGGAGCTGTTTTTGTCACCCTTTCTTCAAAATGACACCTTTATACCTAAAATAGTATGGAATTAATTGTGAAATAGCAATCATCCAGAATAATTAACAGCAAATGAAGATCTATAGTTTGGCCTATTTAAAAGGAATCAGTGGTCTCAGTACCCTGGCGAGAGGTCCTACCTCACACAGGACCCATCTCTACATTTGTCCCAGATGTGTGTTTTGTTCTCTATTCTCAACAGAAATCCTTATGTTGGGTTTACCAAGAGGCCTAAGGCTTGCCGAAGGGTTATGATCTCTGAGTAAATGTTCATCCCATCTTGGGCTTCAACAGTCAGATATTGTTTCTGTCAATTAAAAATTATTCCCCCATTCCCCTCCCTTGAATCTGTTGTTCCACTATTCATTTAAAGCTTCAAGTAAAACACATGTATTGTGAATGAAATATAAAATAGTTTAGTTGGTTTTGTCCCCTAAATTTATAACAATGGAAAAATCAACAAAAAAGCAACATAATGCATTGTTTTAACGATAAGAAAAACAAACACAACAGAATCAGAAATGAAGCAGTTTTCAAATTGACTGAGTGATCTGAATCTTAAACAGTTAAGTCCCACTTTTTGTTTGCCTTGTCTCCTATCCAGCTGCAGAAAGGGGGGCTAGGGTGCAGAAACACCCAGCAATAACCTGTTATTTGGGTAATAATAAAGACAAATGTGGCATGAAGATCTTGTAATGCAGGAGGATAACATTGTTAGAGAGAGAACTTTAACTGGTCATTTCATGTTCTGCCAGTAACAATCCAGGGAGAGGTAGTGAAATCTGTTATTGTTGATTTCAAATGTAGACTTTTTCCTTAATGGTGTAACACAGGTCAGAATAGTAACTACTAATATTTTCCTACATATCACATTATGCTCTAAAATGCCTCATTACATTTATATCAAATAAGAAATGGGGACACAGTTAGGAAACCAGTGTTGTGACTATGAAATTACAATATTTCATTTTTATAACTTTGGCCTGGTAATGACTAGAAGCAATACTTTCCCCAGAGATGAGATTTTTTCATCAGCCTTATCCCAGAGGGAACAGTAAACCAGAAACCTTCTTGTGTGTGAACATTAGCAAGAATTGTTCGTGGGACAACTCGCAGGTCATTCCACCATGCAGAAACTGCTGAGCCCCTTCATAAAACCATCCCCTCCACACCTGGCCACTGGGGTAGAATTTTAAGACTGTATTCTAACTGGTCTCCCTGCTCCCTGTCTGCCCGTATTCAGAGTAATCTACCTGACATGTAAATCAGACTCTGTCACTTGCCAGTTTTCATTCAGGTTTTGTTATCTGTAAAAACGGGGATAATATTTGCACCTACCTAATAGGTACAAATTTTTCAGTGGTACACTTAGCATATTTGACACCAGAGTGAATCATCTTGTGACAATATTATAAAATTATTTTCATTAATAACAATAGAATAAAATGAAGAAGAAGAAGAAGAATGGCTAGAAAAGAAACATGGTGATAATATGCTTTCATTGGAATTTGTATATGTAATTATGCCAGCAAAATTAAAACTAAAAATATGAAATAAATATTATACTACATAAAAGTAATGGATTCAGAATTTTAATTGTATCTCTATTGTTTCAGATTAAAAAATATGTACCTATTATCTCGATCTCTTACAATGATGAGCAATTGAATAAAAAATAAGAGTAAGAAATTTTGATTCTAAGTGTGTTATTTTAATTCAGTAAAATATTTCATGTGTGAACTAAAATTTGCACTTACTAGGCAAAAAGTACATCTTGCATTTTGCACTGATTGTTTTAAATTTTAAATAAAATTTCAAGTGACCATATAAAGTAATATAACAGAAGCCACTAAAAGTCACAGTAACCAGCAATTACAGGATTTAAAACAACAAAAGATAGTTTTCAGGAAATAGTATTTTATTACTGACACTATTTATTATTGCCAACTCATGGTGGTAATCATAACCTGTTTTATAATTGCTTTAAAATACAAAATAGACAATGCATCTCTTTATTGACTATCTAAGTGGCAAACTGCCCCCAGTGTCTTGCCTATTCTATGCTGCCACTCTGCAACTAAGGAATCTAGGAGGGTTAAATAGATTTACATCTGAAGCACCTAGAAGAGGACCTGGCATATGGTAAATGTTCAATAAATATTATTATTTTAAATAACTACAATGCCTCCTTATATTTGCTATATACACTATAAAGGCAAAGTTTAATCTTACTGGTATATTTAAGACCATCCATAAACTGGTCACACAGCTTTTTCTTGCATTTGAAAGAGTAAAGTGAAAGCCTCAGGAGCACAGAAATTTCATTGAAATGTATCATTCATTCATGGCCAGGTCTTCTGCTAATTTCTTCCTGGCAAGCCTTCTTCCCCTTTTACCTCCAGGGGAACCTTGTCATTATTCAAGGTGCAGCTTAATTGTTGATTCCTTATCTCAACTCTCCTGCTCAAGAAGAAGACTCACCACTCATCCAATCATCTGTCCATCTATCCATTCATTTGTTTCATCAATATCTATTATCAGAATGCTTGTTATGTTCATAATGATCTCCCAGAAAGAAAGAATGAATAGGATCACAATTGCTGTTTTTATCAGTTAAAGTCTGCGAGGGAAAAAGAAGTGGCAATGATAATTTACTATTTTTAGTGCTATCCTTAAGTGTAAGAATAGAGTGCTATCAGAGCACTTGGGAAGGTATTTTAAACAGTATTGGAAGGTCAAACATTTCCTGGAAGATACCAGAGACATCTAAACTGAGGCCTCAAGTGTAAAATTTATCTAGTCAAAAGGGGCAGTAAAATGGCAGGAGAAGGGAGAATGTCTTAGCACAAAAAGTAGCATGAATTATGGCCTGGACAGAAAAAATACAAAGGGAATTAAAATAAGTTCCACATGTTTTGTAGGATAGAAAGATTGAGAATGGTGAAAGAGCCCTGGGCAATTAATCGAAGGCCAGATAATTCAAAGCTCTGTCAAATTTTTGTTCAGGAGTTCATATATAGGCTAAGAGTGTTGAGAAACCACAGAATGGTTTTAAGTGGAAAAGTTATTTGATTTGGAGTTTTAAATATTACTCTATTAATAATACAGATTATGGATTAGAGAAGGGAAAGAAGAAAGACTATTTTGGTTGTTGCAGGTATTAATCAGAAGACAATGATGACTCCTCTAAAATAGGGCAGTGAAGATGGATTCTCAAGGCTTAGGAATTATAATTGGCAGGACTTGGTGACTGGATATTGGTTGCTAGGGACTGGAAGGCATCGAGGATGGTTTCTGAGTAGGCTTTGAACACCAGCAACTAAGAGGGATGAAACCAGAAGAGATGGCACCAGTCACCAGAATGTTCATACTCTGGGGGCAGGTTTTGTGGAAGCATGATGGGTTCCATATTGGTCTTTGGTGTGAGGAGTCTATGGCACATCAAGGTGGAGGTGTCAAGAAAACATCATTTGAAATAAATCCGTAAAGGGACAAGAGTGGAAATGAACACTCAAAGAGAGTGAAGGGTAAGGAGTGATCTGGCTAAGGACAGAGCCCTGAGTCATACAAAAGTTCCAGGAAAGACAAAAGGAGAGATGCCAGCCAAAGAAACTGACTGACAAGGAGTGGGTGAAGAAGAAAGAGGAAACCTGCAGGAGAATGATGGTTAGGATGCTATTTTGCATTAATAGTTGTTATAGCTCTATGTGAATTTACTTGTCTCCTCTGCTAGAATTCAATTTCTTGAGGACAAGAACCATGCCTTTGTCTGCCTTGCGTTTAGCATAGTATCTAGCATTCAGTAGGTGCTCAGTACACATGTATTGCATTAAAAAAAATACAGTGTTCAATAATAAAGGTGATTTTCTTCTCTAATTTTTTTCTGAAGCAGCAAAACATTTAAATAATCAGGACTGGTGAATTCAGACATAGTTAATATTGTCTAGTGGAGGGAACCAGTGAATGTCATTCTCATTCCAATAGTTTACATTCTTGTAAGTGATCTAAACTTGAGTAACACTGGGCTTGGGTTAAGAGCTCTTAAATAGATGGCAAGTTGCAATTGTGCAGAAGAAAAGCAGTCCATGGAAGATATCGTGTCAGTCATAATGAGCCAATGTAGATTCCAAGACATTATGACCAAATTAAAGAAAACATGTCAAATAAGTTGGAAACCAGGGGCCATAGGGAAAATGCTGTAATAGGAATCTTGCCAGAAAGAACCTGTCCAATCAGTTTAGGCAGGAGGTATGTGCCAGTATAGAATGATTTATGTGGAAAATTTGAAAACCTGATCCACACCCCATTGAAATCAGTGGATCATGGGAATAATATGTGATTATTATGTTCAAAGTCAAAGGGCTTGATTTACTATTCTCAAAAGAATATCAAGCAGGTAGTGAAGGAGATGAGAATATTCCTCCCAGAAAAAGCAACGCAAAGGCCAAAATTTCTCATAAAAGTGGAATGTACTTGGAAATAAGTAGGTTTTCTGACACCTAGTTCATAATCAGTTTTATGTAATGGAAAAAGGAAACTTTTTGAAGTCCTGCTAACCTGGGTTCAAATCCTGATATAGCCAAATACAAACTATATAACCTTGAGTAAGTTATTTAACCTCCTGGATTCTTAGTTTTCTTATCTGTAAAATTGTCATATTGTTTCCTAACTTCTCAGGTTGTTCTGAAGATTGTGATTAAAATGTGTATAAATTCCTTGGAGTGCCAGGATATTAGGTGCTAAATAAAACCTGATGTTTCTAATTTATGACCAACGTTTTTCCAAAAGGTACTCAGTAGTATCAGAAGCATGTGGAGACAACAGTACTAGTGTGTTGGTTACTCCAGTCATTATGTGTTTTAAAAAGGTGTGTTTCTCTAAATTATTGAAAGAGGAAGCAAACTTCATTTAACCCTGTAATTTTATTCTATTGTATAAAGGTTAAAGCAGTTTTTATAGTCAACATACATGATTCTGTAACTTTGTACTGTTCTGCCTTCACACCACACACACACACACACACACACACACACACACACACACACACAGGAACAATAACAAAGACAGCAAGTGAAAACATATATTTATGACCAAAATAAATATTAACATGAGCTATGTGCTCTAAGCAAAGGCTCTACCTGGAAATGTAGGCAAAGTGAAGATAAGATTTTATATTACTCTGACAACATGATGGAGAGTCAGAGGTTATAGGGAAGGTCATAGCAAATTGAAAAAATTGCTGCCAGCTATTTTCACCATCCCACAGAAAGCAAGAGAACCCAGAGGTCTCTAAGATAGTAAACTAATTACTGCCTACGTTATGACACACTTAATGTGCTACTTAATTAATGAGGAATTATAAGAAAATATACGAATGAAGAGCAGAAATAGCAATGTAAGTGAAGGATTAATTTAATTCTTCCTATAATTTTTAAATTAGAATTAGGAAAGATAGCAATGAAGTCACGGATTTGTGTAGTGAATATAAAGTGTATTGAATAGACTTTCCATAAAAATTGTCTAAACTGGGTTTGACATTGATGAAACTTCAGAATTACATTATCCCTTTGAGATGTGATACTATGAGTTGTTAAACTAATGAAACATTTTTGCTTTTAGAAAATGAGATTTAAAGATATATCCAGATTGCTTCCTCAAATTGTGATGCTATCTCTGGCTAACGAACAAAAATATGAAAGTATTTATATTTTGACTAGAATTTTTAAGTTTCATTTACAATGCTGAGTATGGATGCCACATCTCAAATAATTCATGAACACAATGCCATGTCTGTTTGAAAGGATCGAAAGATAATCATAGGATCTTGAAAACAAAAAGGAGATTAAAGACTAGAAAAAAATGTGAATCTCTACTCAACATGGGAGTGGAATAGAAATCATAATATTCATGGGGATTTTGGTTGATCATACTCAGAATATAACAAACACTTAACAACTGGTACAGCACCAAACTGAATGCTGGGCTTACTCTGAGGGTTAAATCTTGGAGACTAGTTTGTTTGCTGGAACATAGTGTGGAGACCCAAGGGGAGTTTCCAAGGAAAGAATTAGGAAGATTGGAGTGGCTAAACATATGGGAAAGTTTTAATATTTTAACAATTGATACTGTGCACTGGCTAGTTGCCAACCTTGGATATACCTTCTTCAATGTTCATAATAAAACAAGCTAGAGTGTTGAGGACCCAGCCTCACATATGTATGGAATTTGATGTGGAATACTAAAATAGTCCTCAAATCTAGGAGGATGCTATTTCTTCCCTCTTTAGAATCCAAAAATCTCCACTCACCAGCCTGGAAATCTGTCCTGGTAGTAAGCCTTGCCCCTGAGCCACTAATGGAAACTATCCTGAGGAGAAATCAGAACACCAAGGAAAACCGCACTTGTGTGTGTAACCTCAAATCATTCATACAGTGTGGAAACCTCAAGCCTGGAAACTGATCTAAAACTGGTCTGAAAATAGAAATTCCTGTAGGGACATTGCAGAGACAAATGTAAAAGCACTTCTTAAGGATGTCTCCATTTTTGGGAAAAAATGGGATTCTTATGAGAGAAAAACCCCAAATGAATGCAAAAAAAGACAAAATAACTCTTCATCCAAAGAAATCCATAATCAGAGATTGTCATCTCATTCTAAATGGGAGCATTCATGTTTGCAGAACTAAAGATAAATGGGCACCCTAAAAGAAATTTTAAAATAAATAAACTAGAATTAATAAAAGAAGATAAAGAATTAACTTGTATCCCTGAAATAGCAATACATAATTTTTTAAAAGAAATAGTTTGATATTATTTTGGCAAATAACCAAGTAAAGATTCTAGAAAAAAATTTAATCACTGATATAAACAAAAGAAAAAAATCATATGATCATTTACATAAATGCTGACAAGAAATTAAACATTTATTTCAGCTAAAAGATATAATAACATAATAGTGAGTGTATTCTTTAAAAAATATATACACACATGCACAGACTCACATATACAGTCATAACTCAGCCAGAAAGCAGATATCATACTAAATGATGAAACACTGGACATAATCCTTTTATAGTTCAGAAAAATAAAATAATGATAATGCCTGCTATGGTCAGCATTCATTTTATTCTATTCTAATGTGTACATTTTAAATCTATTCACATTTCTGAATGTGAAATGCACCATGATGTAAATGATTTTTTAGCAATATGTCATAATTTTACTGACATAACTTTTTCTACCTTAGTAGTAGGTAAATTCATGATGTATTTAAAGTCAACAGTGTCCCATACTTGAAGGAATCTTGTTTTGCATTGTTGATGCATTATTTGCCATATTACTAGCCAATGCAATTAGGCAAGAAAAATGCACCAAGAATACGAACTGGAATTGAGGAGATATGATGATTGCTATAATGGTCATTTACTTCTCAAAAACTTAAGAAAATAAACAGGGTAGATATTTAGAAAATAAAACAACCCAAAAAATGAAACCCCTCTCTCATTCTTTATACCAAATATAATATGAGGATTAAATATGCACGATATGAATAAAAATTTAAAATTATTTGGGAGTTTAGAAACAATGGGTAGAATTCTTAGGGACCAGTGTAAAAAAGGCTATATAAATATTAGAATTTCTTAGCAATGGAACAGGTCTCTTAAAATTGTTGCAACAAATCTTTATTTGAAATGTTGAAATGTTCTTAGGCTGTTCTCTTCCACTGATCTATATGTTCTTTTTGTACCATTGTGTTTTCATCACAATGCTTTAGAGTAAGTTATCCTATTTAGTATATGCTCCCTCACACTTTTTTCTTTCATATTACTGTTGGCTAGTCTCAGATCTGAAGCATTTTAAACTGGTAAAAAAAGATTCTTATGGAATTGTAATTTTGATGTAGAATTATCAATTTTATTTCTTCTTATTTATTTTATGAATTTATTTATTATTTTATTTATATACTGTTTCATTTATTATTCTTTGTATTGTATTATTCTGCACTGTATATTGTCTTTATTCCCTGTGCATCAATCACTGATATAATAAAAATAAATACCATTTAAACATAATTTTAAAGAAGGAAATAGATGTACATTTAACTGGGAAGTAAAAGTGAGAATCAGACATACCAGGGTTTAAACACTGTCTTTCCCCACCCTTGCTGTGTATTCCTTTGTAAGTTGATTTACCTCATTGTCTCAATGTATTAGTAGTCAACTTTTTAGAAAAACGTCTTTGTTATACTTTTCAGATTTAAAAAAATTATATCATTATATTTCTTCTAGAATAGCAGCATTAATGGAACATGATAGGGTTTCTTTATTTGAGTATTTTTTGAAGAAAATACCTTTCACCATTTGGTGAAATCATCTGAAATCTCTGTTGCATCTCAGCCAGGTCTTTAGAGAGATGAGTAACTAGACTGTCTTTTTTCCTTTGAGGATGCTATTAATAGAATTGCACTTTGGCATTTGGCTTTTTGCTTACATTGGAGGGACATTATAATAAATGATGCTAGGAAATCCATTGCTGTATTTACTGTAATTATATCATTGATTATCTTGTTCAAATTTTCCTCTACGATCTCAATACCAGCAATATTTCAGCTCCTACTGAATTATTGGTTGGTTTTTTGTGTTGGGATTTATCTGAATTTTGTAATTGATTAGTTTCTCTCTATATTTGCTAGTAGAAAGTTCAAAGACAATATTTTGCATTTGGAAAGTAAATTTTGTACATAAACCCAAATCATTGTTTTGTTTTCCTACATTATTTTCTCTTGCCTGAATTTTCTTTCTCCCTTTTTATCTTCTCTGGCTTTATTTTACCTCCAGTTTTAAGCCACCTAAAATTGATTTTCAAACAAAAGGGCATAGATAAATACACAATTATGTAAATCAATAAAACCATCTTTCTTAGCCTCAGTTTGTTTTTCAAGTGAGGCATCTCTTCCCTTCTTGCATGTCTCTGCTTATTGAGGCTTTTCTTCATTCTTTAAAAGGTAGTACCCACCTTACACACTCTATCCATCATTCCTGCTTTGTCTCTATGAGACTCACCACCTTCTGATATGCTAAACATATTTCGTTGATGTTTATTTTCTATATCCTTCCAGTAGATTATAGTTTTATGTTGACTGCTTTATGCCCAGAGTGTTTCTCACCGAGTAGAGGCTTAAGTAAAATTTAATTAATATCTACTTCAAAGTAGTTCCAAAAAATAGTAATAGTTATGACATATTTTTAAATGACTAGGACCCTGCACAGTACACTAGCTTCTCTTTCTTCTCTTCCTTCTTTATTTATAGAGGTGTGGTCAGTGGGGCTCTGGTTCTTATCTACTTTGTTAAGATCTCCAGATTTATGGTTCCTATTCCACTCACAAATGCCATTCTTGGAGGACAATTTTTATTGAAGATTCAAAGGTGTAGTTCTTTAGTTCTGTAGACTAATAATGAAATATAATCATATGAATTATTAGCCTTATTATGGCAGGAAACATATCCCTTTTGTTTACTGTTGCACACCTACGTCATGGCAGTGATTAGCACAAAGCTGGAGAATACATATTTTAATAAATAATGAATGAATAATGATAATTATAATAAAAATAATAACTTTCTTAAGAAGTTATATTCTTACAAATCTGATAAACATTTTAACTAACATCTATTTTAATTCCTTATATAATAATATGAGTTGAATAGTGTTATTACCTACCTCCTCCATTGTTATCGCAATTTTACAACTGAGAAAACAGAGGCTGAGAGACATCAAATAATAAGTTTCATAAACTGACACAGGTAATAAGCACAGAGCTGGGACCTGAACCAAAAGGTTTCTGATTCTAGAACCATATTCTTAAATTTCAGCAGCATTACTTTAGGCATGACCTCTATTCCTCTTTCATGCCAGGAATGTTTTTTTGTGTGTATCATCCTAATTGTCTTCATCCTTCAGTAAAAGTGTAGATAACTCTATTTGTGGGTATTGAAGCCAAGTGTTAGTGATGTAAGTTTCCGTTTTCCAAGAAAAAAAAATTTAGTTGTTATAAAAATGACTTTTGATCCTTTTAGATTGTCCGATAAGCCACGTAAAATGCTTGAGCTAATCTTTTCTGAAAGCTCTTTGGGCAAATTGCTGTTAACACTCAGGTCTGACAGCTTAAAGCTATTACACTACAAAATATATGTTCTTTCCCAAAATAAATATGTTTTATAATAGCAATACAGATGTCGTCAAGGGGCAAGGTTATCAGGAGATAATTAGACCCCAGAGAGATTACAGGCTCTTAGATCATGAGAGCAGTATTGCAATCCTGCCTTATTAAATAATTGTAAGAAAGTCAAAGTCAACTATAAATACACACATTTCCCTGTAATAAACTTTTAAAAGTACAAACCCAAGGTGCATGCTGATGTGCTGAGATGATAAGGCCTCTCTCTCCATTACACTGTAATCTCTAAATATAACCCAGAACACCAACTTTCAAACTGAATTTTAAATAAGAATGTGAAAGGAAAGACACCTCTTCCTTCCTTTGCTAGCATTTTTAAGTTAGCTGTCTTAAGGACATTTTTAAACCCTAGGAAATGAGTGGCTGGTTTCCAAGAAATAATCTACCCACCCTACTTCATATTCCATAAAAAAATAATAGTAAAACCTAACTATATGCAATTCTCCAAAAATGTCTCTGTATGTTTGCACATAATAGTGCCTTGTCCTGAAAGTTCTTCCCCTCTCTCTGTACTAAACTTGCCAACAGGAAGTTGACATTGACCTGAAAATTTTCTATACCTTCTTCAAAATTAGATTTATTATAAGGTTTTGAAAATTTTTCCTCACTACCACTAACCACCGCATCCCCTCAACATCAGAGTATTTAAATATATTTCTTCTGGTGTTCCAATAACATCTTAGGATTAATTTTATTAACACAGTTATCTGGTTGTCTTATACTGTACATTTACACCTGTTTGTCAGCATTAGACTAAAAACAAGAAGCATAAATCCCCAGTTTCTACCACAGTGCTTATCACGAAGCATTCTCTCAATGAATATTTGTTTATTGAACAATGAATGAAGAAATGAATAAGGTGAGGTTGTCCAAAGCAGGTAAATAGGATCAACCATCCTAAACAAGGGAAATTATATTCCCTAGATGACATATCCATTGTTAACTGTTTCCATCCTTTGTCCCAGAGTGGTGCTGTTAATTCTGTTCTTCCAAGGGGAGCATATACATTCAACTGAATGTTTTGGAACATTTGGATTCACATTCCTATGCAAGCAGCTTCCATTTACATTTAATCTCCCTGAGGGATTTGTTTGGTGCTGCATCTCCAGTGCCTAGACACTGCTTGGTACAAAGCAGTCAGTGCCTGACTTCAAACAGAGGATTATTCTCCATCTGTTTCTCTTAAAGCATTTACATAACGTTCACAGGGCATCACAAATAATTAGTGACAAAACTAAATATCAAAATAAGATCTTCTGTGTTTAAGTCTGTGGTTACCCCTGAGGTTCTTTCCTGTTGTGAATCAGTCCCAATTAGTACAACCATACCAAAATTGTTTACTGCTTATCTTTGTTCTTGACCTTTTCCAGAATCTCAAGAGAAATATCTATGAAGTATCTCCTTCTTGTAGTTCCTGGATGTATTTTATTGTTTCAAGATTCTGAAATCCTACCTTAATCAAGAAACTGGTTATTTCTATTTCTTTTTCCTCCCCACATTTACTGAGATATAACTGATAAATAAAATCACATATGTTTAGAGTATACAATTTGAAGATTTAATATACATATATATTGTGAAATATTTAAGTTAATTAACATATTCATCACATAGGTAACTTTTTTTAGTATGCTTTTCATTTTATTTTATTTTTCTATGTTTTTTTCCTTTTTTTTTCCTAACATCTTTATTGGAGTATAATTGCTTTACAATAGTCTGTTAGTTTCTGCTTTATAACAAACTGAATCGGTTATACATATACATATGTCCCCATATCTTGCCCCTCTTGCATCTCCCTCCCTCCAACTCTCCCTATTCCACCCCTCTAGGTGGTCACAAAGCACTGAGCTGATCTCCCTGTGCTATGCAGCTACTTCCCACTAGCTATCTATTTTACGTTTGGTAGTGTATATATGTCCATGCCACTCTCTCACTTTATCCGAGCTTATCCTTTCCGCTCCCTGTATGCTCAAGTTCATTCTCTAGTAAGTCTGCATCTTTATTCCCATCTTTAGATTCCATATACATGGGTTAGCATACGGTATTTGTCTTTCTCTTTCTGACTTACTTTACTCTGTATGACAAACTCTAGGTCCATCCACCTCTATGAATAACTCAATTTCATTTCTTTTTATGGCTGAGTAATATTCCATTGTATATATGTGCCACATCTTCTTTATCCATTCATCTGTTGATGGACACTTAGGTTGGTTCCATGTCCTGGCTATTGTAAGTAGAGCTGCAATGAACATTTTGGTACATGACTCTTTTTGAATTATGGTTTTCTCAGGGTATATGCCCAGTAGTGGGATGGCTGGGTCGTATGATAGTTCTATTTTTAGTTTTTTAAGGAAACTCCATACTGTTCTCCATAGTGGCTGTATCAATTTACATTCCCACCAACAGTGCAAGAGGGTTCCCTTTTGCCCACACCCTCTCCAAACTTTATTGTTTCTAGATTTTTTGATGATGGCCATTCTGACTGTTGTGAGATGATATCTCATTGTAGTTTTGATTTGCATTTCTCTAATGATTAATGATGTTGAGCATTCTTTCCTGTGTCTGTTGGCAATATGTATATCTTCTTTGGAGAAATGTCTATTTAGATATTCTGCCCATTTTTGGATTGGGTTGTTTGTTTTCTTGATATTGAGCTGCATGAGCTGCTTGTAAATTTTGGAGATTAATCCTTTGTCAGTTGCTTCATTTGCAAATATTTTCTCCCATTCTTAGGGCTGTCTTTTTGTCTTGTTTATGGTTTCCTCTGCTGTGCAAAAGCTTTGAAGTTTCATTAGGTCCCATTTGTTTATTTTTGTTTTTATTTCCATTTCTCTAGGAGGTGGGTCAAAAAGGATCTTGCTGTGATTTATGTCATAGAATGTTATGCCTATGTTTTCCTCTAAGAGTTTGATGGTTTCTGGCCTTACATTCAGGTCTTTAATACATTTTGAGTTTATTTTTGTGTATGATGTTATGGAGTGTTCTAATTTCATTCTTTTATATGTAACTGTCCAGTTTTCCCAGCACCACTTATTGAAGAGGCTGTCTTTTCTTCACTGTATATTCTTGCCTCCTTTATCAAAGATAAGGTATCATATGTGCATGGGTGTATCTCTGGGCTTTCTATCATGTTCCATTGATGTATATTTCTGTTTCTGTGCCAGTACAATACTGTCTTGATTACTATAGCTTTGTAGTATAGTCTGAAGTCAGGGAGCCTGATTCCTCCAGCTCCATTTTCCTTTCTTAAGGTTGCTTTCCCAAAGTTAGCAGAAGGAAAGGAATCATAAAGATCAGATCAGAAATAAATGAAAAAGAAATGAAGGAAAAGATAGCAAAGATCAATAAAACTAAAAGCTGGTTCTTTGAGAAGATAAACAAAATTTTTAAACCATTAGTCATATTTATCAAGAGAAAAAGGGAGAAGACTCAAATCAATAGAATTAGAAATGAAGGAGAATTAACAACTGACACTGCACAAATACAAAGGATCATGAGAGATTACTGCAAGCAACACTATGCCAATAAAATGGACAACCTGGAAGAAATGGACAAATTCTTAGAAATGCACAACCTGCCAAGACTGATCCAGGAAGAAATAGAAAATATGAACAGACCAATCACAAGCATTGAAATTGAAACTGTGATTAAAAATCTTCCAAAAAATAAAAGCCCAGGACCAAATGGCTTCACAGGTGAATTCTATCAAGCATTTAGAGAAGAGCTAACACCTATCTTTCTCAAACTCTTCCAAAATATAGCAGAGGGAGGAACAATCCCAAACTCATTCTACAAGGCCACAATCACCCTGATACCAAAACCAGACAAAGATGTCACAAAGAAATAAAACTACAGGCCAATATCACTGATGAACATAGATGCAAAAACCCTCGACAAAATACTGGCAAACAGAATCCAACATCCCAAAAGGGTCATACACTGTGATCAACTGGGGTTTATCCCAGGGATGCAAGGATTCTTCAATATATGCAAATCAATCAACGTGATACACCATATTAACAAGTTGAAGTAGAAAACCCATATGATCATCTCAATAGATGCAGAGAAAGCTTTCAACAAAATTCAACACCAATTTATAATAAAAATCCTGAAGAAAGTAGGCATAGAGGGAACTTTCCTCAACATAATAAAGGCCATATATGACAAACCCACAGCCAACATTGTCCTCAATGGTGAAAAACTGAAACCATTTCCACTGAGATCAGGAACAAGACAAGGTTGTCCACTCTTACCGCTGTTATTCAACATAGTGTTGGAAGTTTTAGCCACAGCAATCAGAGAAGAAAAAGAAATAAAAGGAATCCAAATTGGAAAAGAAGTAAAGCTGTCACTATTTGCAGATGACATGATACTATACATAGAGAATCCTAAAGATGCTACCAGAAAACTACTAGAGCTAATCAATGAATTTGGTAAAGTAGCAGGATACAAAATTAATGCACAGAAATCTCTTGCATTCCTATACACTAATGATGAAAAATCTGAAAGTGAAATTAAGAAAACACTCCCATTTACCACTGCAACAAAAAATAAAATATCTAGGAATAAACCTACCTAAGGAGACAAAAGACCTGTATGCCGAAAATTATTAGACACTGATGAAAGAAATTAAAGATGATGCAAATAGATGGAGAGATATACCATGTTCTTGGATTGGAAGAATCAACCTTTTGAAAATGACTCTACTACCCAAAGCAATCTACAGGTTCAATGCAATCCCTATCAAACTACCACTGGCATTTTTCACAGAACTAGAACAAAAAGTTTCACAGTTTGTATGGAAACACAAAAGACCCCAAATAGTGAAAGCAATCTTTGGTATGCTTTATAAAAAATTTCTACTGGCAGTACAGCAGCTACCCAACAGAAGGCATTGCATATGATGTCTTTTTATGCTCATGGGATCAGCGAATTCAGCCAACAGAGACTACAGCGATAGTGTTGCTTCATTCTTTTGCTATGACCATGTACTTTTTAGACTCTACACTAATTATATCTTCATAATTTAAAAGTGTTTTCATTCAACCATTAACTGTATTCTTTTAAAATTCCACATCCAATTAATAAGGATTACTTTACTTTCATATTTTAAAAATTTTAACATAAAATTTTTATAGAAATTTTAACATAAAGGTTAGAAAAATATTTCTGTCATGTTTTGAAGCATGGTTTCTGGCAATAGATCTATTATTTTGTTTTGAAATACTGAGAGATTTTCCAGCCACTGAAGAGAGAAAAGATATCTTCCAACATTAGATTTTCCCATGAGTATTTATATTAGTCAAGATCAGGTGTGCTATAGGAACAATTAAACCCAGGAATCTTCATGTATTTGCAGCATCAAAATGTGTATTCTTTATGTTGCGTGTTTAATGTGGGCCATATCTTGGAGTGGGAGTTGAGGTAGAAAGTGAAATCTGCTAGACTTAATCACTCAGGTCCTAAGGCTAATAGAAGCTGCACAACACTGTAGCTGTACTGTCTGGAACATGAGGGCTCTGGGCTGGCTAGGGAATGTGGAGAGACAGCATGGTGCTTGTACACCAGTTCTTAAGTGCCTCAGCCTTAAAGTGACATTTCTTGATTCTTCTCACATTTCTTTGGATCTTTGGCTAAAATTAGTCACATGGCCATGCAAAGTAACTGTAAGGAAGATTAGGAAATGTGAAGAAGCAAATAGATATTTATTGATCAAAAAAATGCCTTTGGTATACCAACCATTGAAGTTGGTTGGTATAATATACTTATTTTGAAGTATATTAACCTAATCTAATCCTTGAGCCTAAGGGCAAGTTTTAATGACGTATGTAGATTTGCCAGAATTTACCTCCCATTTCTTCAACATACAAAATAAAAGTTTTGGATAATGATGTTACACATGGTTTATACTAGTTGTTGAGTGACAAACAAAATACCATATTGTAAATGTCGTGTGATGGTATCTTAAAAACAGTAAATTTTTGTATTTAGAACTTTTTTTTTGGTTAAAATATTCAAACATTAACCAAGGCTCTCTCTCTCCTTTTCCTCCCTTCAGTAAATAGAATTTTAGCTGATGGATTCAATGGAAATGAATGATCCCCATATACATCATCTAATGGACAAAAGGGCTGAAAAGATAAGATACTAAAAAAGATAAGAATTTTGACTGTTCATAAATCCTATCATGTCTTAGTAAGAAAGTCTTCATATCCAAGTTTGGATGAATGAATGGCTAAGATGAATAATGATAGTAATAATGATAGTAATAATGATCAGTTTCCCCAAGACTTACTAATAGTTTTGCGAGGTGCTTTTCTTACATTCTTTTATTCATTCATTCATTCAGTAAAAAATCAATTATTGGATGCCTACTCTATGTCAGCCTTTTTTCTCACTCTGAAAATACAGCAGTATATAACATAGACAAGCTCCTTGTTCATGTGGAGCATAAATTCTAATGTGAAAGGACAGAAAATAGACAGTAGAAACCCAAGAGTTGTATTGAGAAGAAAATAAAACACATAAAACATGGCAATGGAACAGAGATTGACTGGTAAACAATATTCAAAGACATGCTGTTAGTCAATATGATGGAACAAAATGGAGGCTATTGGATTTGACATTTGAGAATTTATTGGTGGCTCTTGTTGGGGTGGGGGGCAGGGATAAATAAGATTACAACTCATTGAGTAAAATATGAAGAAATGGTGTCAGTGAACAGAGGATGCTCTTTTAAGGAGGTTGACTGTAAAGAAATGGAAATTCAATTGCTTGTGGAAGAGGCAACGGTGAAGGCAGGACTTTAAAAATTTTTTTTTTTACAGTTCACCTTTTTAAGGAATCTTTGTTTACTTCTTATGGCACTTCTATATTTTTTTCTTATACTTTTTGTAAAAATGTGTTAGCTCTAATAGAAGGATAGCTCATATTTACTGAGCATTTACTATGAGTCTGTCATAGTAACTGTCACAACAATCTAATGAATTATCAATATTCCTTTTTACATATAGGGCTGGCAGGCTCTTAAAGTTGTCCCTATGACTCCTGCTTCATGGAGTTCATGGCCTGTGTGATCTTCTCCTCTTGAGTGTGAATGAAAATCATCGGGTAATGGCAAAGATAATGAGACGCACATAATTACAGGTATGCGATTATATTACATTAGATTGTAGCATCTGTGTCACTGTAGTCTCCCTCTCTTGTCGGCTTTGGAGAGGTTGAACTCCACATTGGGGATCCCATGTGGCAGGAGCTGCAGGTGGTTCCTAGAAAATTGAGAGTGTCTTCTGGCCAACAATCAGCAAAAACCTGAAATCTTGGGTTGTAAAGCTACAAGGAACTGAATTTTGCTAACAAGCTGAGTGAGTGTAGAAGCAGATCTTAGCCTTGTCATGCCTCAGATGAGCTTACAGACCAGTCCACCTTGACTGCAACCTTGTGAGACACTAAGTAGAGGACCCAGCTAAGCCATGCCCAGACTCCTGCCCAGCAGAAACTGTGAAATAATAAGTATGTGTTGTTTTAAGGTCTGAAGTTTGCAGCAATTTGTTATACAAAAATAGAAAATTAAAACAACCTGCAAGGAAATTCAGAAAAAAGAATTTATTCGACAAAGTATCAAACAGCTAGTGGTAGAACCAGAAATAGAACTCAGATAGTTTAACTGCAAAGTCCTCACTCCTTAACTATTGTGTTCTACTGTCTCTGTGTCAGACCATAGATAAGCTGTTTAAGGAAGGTCACTGTTTCTTATTTAAGGGAAACAATATTGTCACATAAAGACCATGGTTTTGGACTAAAAAGGAAATTATCATGATCTTGGCTTTGCCAATTAATATAATTTAGAGGCAAAATGTTAAACTCAATTAGGCTTGTTTTCTCATTTGCAAAGTAATATCAATTTTAGAATTTGTTTTGAAGATTAAATTATGTGTTATATATAAAAAGCCTAAAACCATATAGACACTCAATAAACATTTTTTCTTTAATTTATTTAGTCTCCCACCATGTAATATTCCCTGTATGTTTCACAATGATAGAATGAGCAATTTCAGTAATACTCTAGAATCTATTTTGTTTGTCCTAAGGAAGCTAACACCTCTTTGAATGTGACACTGGCTTTTTAATGATATCTATCTTAATATAGGTGAAAGATAGAATTATGTGCTCTAAGACTGTATACTAATATGACTTCTCTATAACCAAATAGGAAACTCATCTTGGCTAGCTCTTCCTAAAACCCAGAGAGCTGGCAAGAGGCAGTGATGAAGGAGTTAAAAGAGACTGCTATTGGCAAGTCTCCTTAAATCAAGTGCCTGTTGCCAACAATGGGGAACGGGTAAAAAGAGAGGGCCTGGTGATAGCAGGAGGAGGTGAAATAAATAGTCCTTCTACCCAGCACAAATCTCGCTTCTATAGGCAAGAGGGGAATGGCAGAGACAGTTATAAAGGGTCTTTTATGCAAAGCATTTCAAAGGGCTATGATGAAAATACACTATAAAATACACTCTTAGCATATTAGCCAACAGCTAAGCCTAGACAAATAAGAGCATTTTCAATTTTGCTCTTAGAAGTCTCGAAGGAGCTGGAAGTTCATACAGCTGCAGGGAAAAAAAAAAAAAGGTGAGTTTGAATGCGGTCTGAAGAAAATATTCTTGCCTTATTGAATCAAGTTGAACAGGGACCACTACTGGAAAGCAAATCCCTGAAGATGGATGTTGTACAAGAGGCAAGATTCTCTGAAAGGGAATTGAGATCTTGCCTGTAGAAATCTCTGCAAATCCGGGATGAAGTCTATAAATGAGTCAAGGGTCTGAGAGAAAAGAAAGACCACTCTATTAAATGCAGACAATAAATACAGCTGGGTCCCAGGGAAGACCTTCACTATTCCCAACGTGTCCGGAGTTAAATGTTAGTGCTGGTGTAAAATGTGCACAAACCTATTGTATGAGTCCTGTAGTTGAAACCTTGACAGAGAACTGACTGACACTTTCACTTTTCCACTAAACTCTTAAGCACAATAAGAGCCTAGTTTGGAGATCAAAGGCCGAAAGATATGCAGCAGAAAAGAACAAACAAGACTTCAAAACAAAGGTCGACATTTTGCATAATTTTGAATTACCTCCACCAGCTAGACATTGACTAGATTAATTTTTTTTAGGCATATTCCTTTTTTTTTTTTACATCTTTATTGAAGTACAATTGCTTTACAATGGTGTGCTAGTTTCTGCTTTATCACAAAGTGAATCAGTTATACATATACATATGTTCCCATATCTCTTCCTTCTGGCATCTCCCTCCCTCCCACCCTCCCTATCCCACCCCTCCAGGCGATCACAAAGCACGGAGCTGATCTCCCTGTGCTATGCGGCTGCTTCCCACTAGCTACCTCTTTTACGTTTGGTAGTGTGCATATACCCATGGCACTCTCTCACTTTGTCACAGCTTACACTTCCCCCTCCCCATATCCTCAAGTCCATTCTCTAGTAGGTCTGTGTATTTATTCCTGTCTTATCCCTAGGTTCTTCATGACATTTTTTCCCCCTAAATTCCATATATATGTGTTAGCATACGGTATTTGTCTTTCTCTTTCTGACTTACTTCATTCTGTATGACAGACTCTAGGTCTACCCACCTCATTACAAATAGCTCAATTTCGTTTCTTTTTATGGCTGAGTAATATTCCATTGTATATATGTGCCACATCTTCTTTATCCATTCATCTGATGATGGGCACTGAGGTTGTTTCCATCTCTGGGCTATTGTAAATAGAGCTGCAATGAACATTTTGGCACATGACTCTTTTTGAATTATGGTTTTCTCAGGGTATATGTCCAGTACTGGGATTGCTGGGTCATATGGTAGCTCTATTTGTAGTTTTTTAAGGAAGCTCCATACTGTTCTCCATAGTGGCTATACTAATTCACATTCCCACCAGCAGTGCAAGAGTGTTCCCTTTTCTCCACACCCTCTCCAGCATTTAATGTTTGTAGATTTTTTGATGATGGCCATTCCGACTGGTGTGAGATGATATCTCATTGTAGTTTTGATTTGCAATTCTCTAATGATTAATGATGTTGAGCATTCTTTCATGTGTTTGTTGGCAGTCTGTATATCTTCTTTGGGGAAATGGCTATTTAGGACTTCTGTCGATTTTTGGATTGTGTTGTTTTTTTGTTATTGAGCTGCATGAGCTGCTTGTAAATTTTGGAGATTAATCCTTTGTCAGTTGCTTCATTTGCAAATATTTTCTCCCATTCTGAGGGCTGTCTTTCAGTCTTGTTTATGGTTTCCTTTGCTGTGCAAAAGTTTTGAAGTTTCATTAGGTCCCATTTGTTTATTTTTGTTTTTATTTCCATTTCTCTAGGAGGTGGGTCAAAATGGATCTTGCTGTGATTTATGTCATAGAGTGTTCTGCCTATGTTTTCCTCTAAGAATTCGGTAGTTTCTGGCCTTACATTTAGGTCTTTAATCCATTTTGAGCTTATTTTTGTGTATGGTGTTAGGAAGTGATCTAATCTCATACATTTACTTGTACCTGTCCAGTTTTCCCAGCACCACTTATTGAAGAGGTTGTCCATTCTCCACTGTACATTCCTGCCTCCTTTATCAAAGATAAGGTGACCATATGTGCATCAGTTTATCTCTGGGCTTCATATCCTGTTCCATTGATCTATATTTCTGTTTCTGTGCCAGTACAATACTGTCTTGATTCCTGTAGCTTTGTAGTATAGTCCAAAGTCAGGGAGCCGGATTCCTCCAGCTCCGTTTTTCTTTATAAAGATTGCTTTGGCTATTCGGGGTCTTTTATGTTTCCATACAAATTGTGAAACTTTTTGTTCTAGTTCTGTGAAAAATGCCAGTGGTAGTTTGATAGGGATTGCATTGAATTTGTAGATGGTTTTGGGTAGTAGAGTCATTTTCACAATGTTGATTCTTCCAATCCAAGAACATGGTATATCTCTCCATCTATTTGCATCATCTTTAATTTCTTTCATCAGTGTCTAATAATTTTCGGCATACAGGTCTTTTGTCTCCTTAGGTAGGTTTATTCCTAGATATTTTATTTCTTGTTGCAGTGGTAAATGGGAGTGTTTTCTTAATTTCAAATTCAGATTTTTCATCATTAGTGTATATGAATGCAAGAGATTTCTGTGCATTAATTTTGTATCCTGCTACTTTACCAAATTCATTGATTAGCTCTAGTAGTTTTCTCGTAGCATCTTTAGGATTCTCTAATAGTATCATGTCATCTGCAAACAGTGACAGCTTTACTTCTTCTTTTCCGATTTGGATTCCTTTTTTTCCTTTTCTTCTCTGATTGCTGTGGCTAAAACTTCCAAAACTATTTTGAATAAGATTGATGAGAGTGGGCAAACTTGTCTTTTTCCTGATCTTACTGGAAATGGTTTCAGTTTTTCACCATTGAGGACAATGTTGGCTGTGGGTTTGTCATTTATGGCCTTTATTATGTTGAGGAAAGTTCCCTCTATGCCTACTTTCTGCAGGGTTTTTATCATAAATGCATGTAGAATTTTCTCAAAAGCTTTCTCTGAATCTATTGAGATGATCATATGCTTTTTCTCCTTCAATTTGTTAATATGGTGTACCACGTTGATTGATTTGCATATATTGAAGAATCCTTACATTCCTGGAATAAACACCACTTGATCATGGTGTATGATCCTTTTAATGTGCTGTTGGATTCTGTTTGCTAGTAGTGTGTTGAGGATTTTTGCATCTATGTTCATCAGTGATATTGGCCTATAGTTTTCTTTCTTTGTGACATCCTTGTCTGGTTTTGGTATCAGGGTGATGGTGGCCTCGTAGAATGAGTTTGGGATTGTTCCTCCCTCTGCTGTATTTTGGAAGAGTTTGAGAAGGATAGGTGTTAGCTCTTCTCTAAATATTTGATAGAATTCGCCTGTGAAGCCGTCTGGTCCTGGGCTTTTGTTTGTTGGAAGATATTTAATCACAGTTTCAATTTCAGTGCTTGTGATTAGTCTGTCATATCTTCTATTTCTTCCTGATTCAGTCTTGGCAGGTTGTGCTTTTCTAAGAATTTGTCCATTTCTTCTAGGTTGTCCATTCTTTTGGCATAGAGTTGCTTGTAGTAATCTCTTATGATCCTTTGTATTTGTGCAGTGTCAGTTGTTACTTCTCCTTTTTTCATTTCTAATTCTATTGATTTGAGTCTTCTCCCTTTTTTTCTTGATGAGTCTGGCTAATGGTTTAAAAATTTTGTTTATCTTCTCAAAGAACCAGCTTTTAGTTTTATTGATCTTTGCTATCTTTTCCTTCATTTCTTTTTCATTTATTTCTGATCTGATCTTTACGGTTTCTTTCCTTCTGCTAACTTTGGGGGTTTTTGTTCTTCTTTCTCTAATTGCTTTAGGTGCAAGGTTAGGTTGTTTATTCGAGATGTTTTCTGTCTCTTAAGGTAGGATTTTATTGCTATAAACTTCCCTCTTAGAACTGCGTTTGCTGCATCCCATAGGTTTTGGGTCATCATGTCTCCATTGTCATTTGTTTCTAGGTATTTTTTGATTTACTCTTTGATTTCTTCTGTGATCACTTCGTTATTAAGTAGTGTATTGTTTAGCCTCCATGTGTTTGTATTTTTTACAGACCTTTTCCTGTAATTGATATCTAGTCTCATAGCGTTGTGGTCGGAAAAGATACTTGATACGAGTTCAATTTTTTAAATTGATCAAGGATTGATTTGTGACCCAAGATATGATCTATCCTGGAGAACGTTCCATGAGCACTTGAGAAAAATGTGTATTCTGTTGTTTTTGGATGGAATGTCCTATAAATATCCATTAAGTCCATCTTGTTTAATGTATGATTTAAAGCTTGGGTCTCCTTATTTATTTTCCTTTTGGATGATCTGTCCATTCATGAAAGTAGGGTGTTAAAGTCACCTACTATGAATGTGCTGCTGTCAATTTCCCCTTTTATGGCTGTTAGTATTTGCCTTATGTATTGAAGTGCTCCTATGTTGGGTGCATAAATATTTACAATTGTTATATCTTATTCTTGGATCGATCCCTTGATCATTATTTCGTGTCCTTCTTTGTCTCTTCTAATAGTCTTTATTTTAAAGTCTAATTTGTCTGATATGAGAATTGCTACTCCAGCTTTCTTTTGGTTTCCATTTGCATGGGGTATCTTTTTCCACCCCCTCACTTTCAGTCTGTATGTGTCTCTAGGTCTGAAGTGGGTCTCTTGTAGACAGCATATATAAGGATCTTGTTTTTGTATCCATTCAGCCAATCTGTGTCTTTTGGTGGGAGCATTTAGTCCATTTACATTTAAGGTAATTATCGATATGTATGTTCCTATTTCCATTTTCTTAATTATTTGGGGTTTGGTATTATAGGTCTTTTCCTTCTCTTGTGTTTCTTGCCTAGAGAAGTTCCTTTAGCATTCGTTATAAAGCTGGTTTGGTGGTGCTGAGCTCTTTCAGCTTTTGCTTTTTTGTAAAGGTTTTAATTTCTCCATCCAATCTGAATGAGATCCTTGCTGGGCAGAGTAATCTTGGTTGTAGGTTTTTCTCCTTCATCACTTTAAATATGTTCTGCCAGTCCCTTCTGGCTTGCAGTGTTTCTGCTGAAAGATCAGGTGTTAACCTCATGGGGATTCCCTTGTGTGTTATTTGTTGTTTTTCCCTTGCTGCTTTTAATGTGTTTTCTTTGTATTTAATTTTTGACAGTATGATTAATATGTGTCTTGGCGTATTTCTCCTTGGATTTGTCCTGTATGGAACTCTCTGTGCTTCCTGGACTTGATTAACTATTTCCTTTTCCATATTAGGGAAGTTTTCAACTATAATCTCTTCCAATATTTTCTCAGTCCCTTTCTTTTTCTCTTCCTCTTCTTCTTGAACCCCTATAATTCGAATGTTGGTGTGTTTAATGTTGTCACAGAGGTCTCTGAGAATGTCCTCAGTTCTTTTCATTCTTTTTTCTTTATTCTGCTCTGCAGTAGTTACTTCCACTACTTTATCTTCCAGGTCACTTATCCATTCTTCTGCCTCAGTTATTCTGCTATTGATCCCTTCTAGAGTGTTGTTAATTTCATTTATTGTGTTGTTGATCGTTGCTTGTTTCATCTTTAGTTCTTTTAGGTTTTTGTTAAATGTTGCTTGCATTTTCTCTATTCCATTTCCAAGATTTTGGATCATCTTTACTATCATTATTCTGAATTGTTTTTCAGGTAGACTGCCTATTTCCTCTTCATTTGCTAGGTCTGGTGGGTTTTTATCTTGCTCCTTCATCTGCTGTGTGTTTTTCTGTCTTCTCATTTTGCTTATCTTACTGTGTTTGGGGTCTCCCTTTGGCAGGCTGCAGGTTCATAGATCCCATTGTTTTTGGCGTCTGTCCCCATTGGCTAAAGTTGGTTCAGTGGGTGGTATAGGTTTCCTGGTGGAGGGGACTAGTGCCTGTGTTCTGGTGGATGAGGCTGGATCTTGTCTTTCTGTTGGGCAGGTCCATGTCTGGTGATGTGTTCTGGGGTGTCTGGGGACTTATTATGATTTTTGGCAACCTCTCTGCTAATGGGTGGGGTTGTGGTCCTGTCTTGCTAGTTGTTTGGCATAGGGTGTCCAGCACTGTAGCTTGCTGGTCGTTGAGTGAAGCTGGGTGCTGGTGTTGAGATGGAGATCTCTGGGAGATTTTCACCATTTGATATTATGTGGAGCTGGGAGGTATCTTGTGGACCAGTGTCCTGAAGTTGGCTCTCCCACCTCAGAGGCACAGCACTGACTCCTGGCTGAAGCACCAAGAGCCTTTCATCCACATGGCTCAGAATAAAAGTGAGAACATGTAGAAAGAAAGAAAGAAAGAAAGAAAGAAAGAAAGAAGGAAAGAAATAAGGGAAGGAAGGAGGGAAGGAAGGAGGGAAGGAAGGAAGGAAGGAAGAGGGAAGGATAGAAGAAAGAAAAGAAAGAAAATGAAAGAAAGGAAGCAGGGAAGGAAGGAAGGAAGGAAGGAGGGAAGGAAGAAAGAAAAGAAAGAAAGAAAGAGGAAAGAGGATAAAATAAAATAAAGTAAGATAAAATAAAATATAGTTATTAAAATAAAAAATAATTATTAAAAAAAAACTTTTTTTAAAAAGAAAAAATACAACAACAAAAAACCCCCAAAATGGATGGATAGAACCTAGGAGAAATGGTGACAGCAAAGCTATACAGACAAAATCTCACACACAAGCATACACATACACACTCACAAAAAGAGGGAAAGTGGAAAAAAATAATATATCTTGCTCTCAAAGTCCACCTCCTGAATTTGGGATGATTCGTTGTCTATTCATGTATTCCACAGATCCAGGGTACATCAAGTTGATTGTGGAGCTTTAAACCGCTGCTTCTGAGGCTGCTGGGAGAGATTTCCCTTTCTCTTCTTTGTTTGCACAGCTCCCGGGGCTCAGCTTTGGATTTGGCCCTGCCTCTGTGTGTAGGTCGCCGGAGGGCATCTGTTCTTCATTCAGACAGGACGTGGTTAAAGGAGCAGCTCAATCGGGGGCTCTGGCTCACTCAGGCCGGGGGGAGGGAGGGGTACTGAGTGAGGGGTGAGCCTGGGGCGGCAGAGGCCGTCGTGACGTTGCACCAGCCTGAGGTGCGCCGTGCGTTCTCCCGGGGAAGTTGTCCCTGGATCCCGGGACCCTGGCAGTGGCGGGCTGCACAGGCTCCCCGGAAGGGAGGTGTGGATAGTGACCTGTGCTTGCACACAGGCTTCTTGGTGGTGGCAGCAGCAGCCTTAGCATCTCATGCCCTTCTCTGGGGTCCACGCTGTTAGCTGCAGCTCACACCCATCTCTGGAGCTCCTTTAAGCAGCGCTCTTAATCCCCTCTTCTCGCGCACCAGGAAACAAAGAGGGAAGAAAAAGTCTCTTGCCTCTTCGGCAGGTCCAGACATTTCCCCGGACTCCCTCCCGGCTAGCCGTGGTGCACTAACCCCCTGCAGGCGTTCACGCTGCCAACCCCAGTCCTCTCCCTGCGCTCCGACCTAAGCCCGAGCTTCAGCTCCCAGCCCCGCCCGCCCCGGCGGGGGAGCAGACAAGCCTCTTGGGCTGGTGTGTACCGGTCGGCACCGCTCCTCTGTGCTAGAATCTCTCCGCTTTTCCCTCCGCACCCCTGTTGCTGTGCTCTCCTCCGAGGCTCCGAAGCTTTCCCCCTCTGCCACCTGCAGTGTCCGCCCACGAAGGGGCTTCCTAGTGTGTGGAAACCTTTCCTCCTTCACAGCTCCCTCCCACTGGTGCAGGTCCCGTCCCTATTCTTTTGTCTCTGTTTATTCTTTTTTCTTTTGCTCTACCCAGGTACGTGGGGAGTTTCTTGCCTTTTGGGAGGTCTGAGGTCTTCTGCCAGCGTTCAGTAGGTGTACTGTAGGAGTTGTTCCACGTGTAAATGTATTTCTGGTGTATCTGTGGGGAGGAAGATGATCTCTGCGTCTTACTCTTCTGCCATCTTCCCGATCGACTAGATGAATTTTTTACAAAAGGCATATTGAGCTACGACTTTAAACATTCAGAGAGATGATTTTACTAGGAGTTCCAAATAAAGGTAACAAAATGGAAGCCTGACATACTGTATTGAATTGTACCACAAATGTGAGACTATTACTATGTTTTCTTAATGAGTTATAAAATAATGATGGAATATCAGGAGAAAACATCATTTACGACATGTCTTTATTCTAAATTGTTTGACTATTCGTTTTAGCTTCAAAATATATTGAGAATCCAATCATTTCTCATCACCTCCGCTACTACCACACTCATTAATTATAGCATCATTTCTCCATGGAAGAATTGTAGTGACCTTGTCATTTTCTTCATGTCTCTAAATTTAGCCCCCTAAATTCTATTCTCTATATAAAATACAGATTGATACTTATAAAATAGAACTTATGTTATGTTATTCTTTTGCTCAAAGTCTGCCTATGGCTTGACATCTAATTCAAAATAAAATCCAAATCCTTTTCATGACTTACAAAGCTCCTCATGATCAGATCCCATCACTTCCTTGATTCCATATCCTGACACTCCCATCCTTCCTGGACCTTATATCACAAGAAAGTAAGTGATAGACTCAGTTTTTACCTCTGTGTCTTTTTACTACTCAATCCTGTCTCTAACCACAACATTCTTTTCCTAATAACGGCATGTTGGATCCCAATATTCATTTGTATTTTTCTAAATGTTTCAGGACCATCTGTATGCTAAATAATTTATTCTAAAAATTTGCCTGGGATCAAGGTTAAACTTTTTGGAAATCAAATATTGATTGTTATAGATTTTTGATGCCTTTGAACTTCTCCATGATTCCTCATAAACCACCCATATAGTGTGTGCCTTAAAAGTGTTTAAAATCTATGAATCAATAATTTTTAATCTGTGAATCTATCCAATGTATGTATATTTAGGTACAGCTGGAGTTATATGCATTGACATCAAAGTTTTGTGTACATTGATCTCCAGCCTCAGATTTGCTTATAAATATAAAAATGGAAATGTGAGTGTAACAACTGCTGAATGGTAGGCACTCTGCTCTGATGCTAGTCAATTCAGACTAAAGCTGATCTCTTCCATGGTGGTAAGAGTTTGAGCATCTCTCATTAGAGACCATGACTCCTAAGTTAAGAGCACCTGCTATTGGTTGCAGTGAGGCCAATTCCATGGTAGTCATCCACCAGGAAAATTTTCTAAACCCATTTTGCTGTACATCTCAGTTACTCTGGTGACAACTCAAACTTTCAGCATTTCACTCCACCAATGCTCACCCAAAAATGCTCATTCCTATAGTGGTCTGAACTTTCTTCTCTTCAACAAATTATATCACTGTCCCAATTTTTCTCTAAATATTGTTTTTTCCTTAGATCTTCTCTTTTCCATTCAGTGTGTACCTTGAGTGCTCCTTTTACCTTTATACCTTATATTCATTGATTCATTTTCTGTTTCAGTTGTGTACCTTAACACGAGCCTCCCTCTGCCTGGGTGACACCTCATGTTCTTTCAGATTTTGGCTCATTTATCTCCTTCCTAAACCCTTCCCCCATCCTCATGTACCTACACCAGTTACCTTTTGAAAATGTTTATCATGCATCGTATTTCCTTCTAAAATACATTTATCACACTGTTGACTGCTTTCTCTCATGTATTGCTTATTATACTATAAGCTCTCCAAGGGAAAAAGGTTACTGCTCTTTTTCACATTTTTATCACTACCATGGTAGTTTTAGGAAGAGCCCCAATGCATCTAGCATTGACTTTAAAAGATAAGTATTCTAGAACCTAGAGAAACAGAGTACATCTGATTGATGGAACACTAAATCAAGTCATCAGACACAGAATATAAATGACATTTTTTTCCCTTGGGTGTACTTTTTTCTTGAACATATTATTTTATATTAGCATTTCTTTCTGTAGCATATTTTGCCTTGTTATGAAACACTCCAAATAATTGAAATTATAAAAAGACAATTATATAAAGCTATAAAAAAGGGAATTATATAAGTATTATAATTTTTAAAAATTCACCTCACTTTATTTTTATTTTACTTTACTTTTTATTTTAAGTAATAACAGTTTACAGATAAAGGTGAAGCCTCTCTGTGCATTCCTACATAATGGCATATACCTCCTTCACTCTTCCTACATTTTGTATTTATTTCTTCCTTGTAGTTTCTATACCTTTATCACATATACTTGTATCCACAAAGTGAATAATTTTATTTTTTATGTTCTAAAATTTATATAAATGCTGTCAAGTTATCAACTAATGTTGTAGTCATCTGAAGGCTTGACTGGAACTGTAGAATCCCTTTTGAGATAACTCATTCATATGGCTATTAGTAGAAGGCCTGCATTTCTCAACACACAGATCTCCCCATAGGGCTGCCGGAGAGTCCTCTCACATGGCAGTTGGCTTCCTCAGAGTGAGTGATGTAAGAAAGCAAGACGGAAGTCATGTGTTTTGTGTAGCCTAGCCCAGGAAATCATGTACTGTCATTTCCACGATATCTTATTGGTTATAGAAGCCAGTCCTATTTAATATTTGAGGAGTAAACAAGGGCCCAGAAGCTAACGATTGGAAGCACCCTTGGACACTGGTTACCACAATTTTCTAATGGCTTTACAAGGTCTTTAATGTTGGGTCAGAGGTCCTGTCTCAAAGTGATATTGGAGACTTCAAGCCAGGGCTAGCTATGTCTAATTTTTTCTGACTTTTACAAATTCATCTTGCTACCTATGGCCAAAAATGAAGGCATAGAAGTGGTTTCGTCAAACGAATTTCATGAACCTTACACCAGCTTGTGGTTTCTAGCAATGAACCTGAATCAGGTCCTCTACTCACATGGGACACTGTCACATAAGCCACTTTCTTTTTACTTATGGATATAGAATCCGTTAAATGTGTGCTTTAGCCTCATGCAATGTTTTGTGTTCTGATTCTGGTACGTGTGAGTTTTGCCTTGATTCGCATATATGACTATATATATATATATATATATAATATATATATATTACATATAATTACCATGTATTTGTCACAGAATGAATATATCAAAGTGCAAAGTTTACTATTTTGATTGGTAGCTTTCCTAATCACCAGCTAGCCAGACAAACTTGGTGCATGTTCTTAAAACTTATAATGCAGTTTTAAAATCAGTTTATGTGTGGCTTCTGGAAAAAAGGAATAGCAGTGGGCATCCAGAGTCATTGTTAGTGTGCAGGAGGTGATCTCTGAAGAGTCAAGAAGGTGTGAAGAAGAAAGTTTGGTTATATTACCTTGACTCAGTTTAACACATGAGTAGGAGAACAACATAAAATTGGCCGTAAAGATTTAGCAAATCCTTGGCTTCAGAAAACTCAAAGGTAAGATGGCAGCTTTCCTAGAACACTGCCACCAATCACAAGCTGGTATCTAATTATGGTTCTTTTATGGTTTGAGAGTAAAGATTGGGTACAAATATAGAATAAAATTCTAGGCTAATGTATGAATAGTCACTTCACAATTATTTGACAGGTGGACAATTATTGGAACTGTGTTCAGTTGTATAATAGAGATGATTTTGTTTCACTTGGTTTCTTTCTGATATTGTCTGGCATTTCTTCATTAGTGAATCTCTTCACATTAATTGTAATTCCACTGTTTGACTTAATCTGACACTTGCAATGCACATGATATCTTATTTACTTATTGATAAATTATCTCATAACAGTCTATGAGATCCATGTCCAAATGACTATAATCACTCAAATAGTCTTGGAAAATAATGGGTAACATTAGAAATGTCAATACCCAAGCAGAAAATTATTTTGACTAGTGAGGTTGAGAATTTATCAAGAATTATTCTTCCATGCTGTTACCAGATATGTCTTTACAAGGTCAATTTCTGTGTCCAATGTGATGAGAGCATAGAAAAATTCAAGTGCGTGTTGACTGTCAAGTATAGTTCTCTGAAAGAATGAGTAAACTTTTACATAAAACATTAAAAATGTTAAGTCGGCTGCTGAGAAATAGTGTTTATGTTTACAAATAAAATAAGAACATGAAACTAGAGCATGAAAGGAAGTTGAAATTTCAGAGATGAGTGAGGTGTCATCAAGGGAAAGAAAAATGTATAGATTTCAAGAGAATTCATGTTCAGACTGAATATGATATATGAATGCCCCAACCTTATCCTCTGACTTTGAATGTTGAAATAAACCATACTTCCAGCAAAGCAGATGCTTTTGGAAAGAATTTGATTTTGCAATCTTCAAAAAATCCTGAAGAGTTAGGAAAAGGAATTCAAGGGAAAGAGCTATTTCCAAATAAAATAAGCAGAAATGGACTGATAAAGATCTAATAAGTCCAAATGAAAGAGCTCCTTCTAACCTGAGTGACAGCCATATGCTAGGTACTGTGAAGGGTACTTTAAAATATAGGATGCATGTAATTCTCAAAAATGAGGTCAGGCATTGAAATCTATTATCTAGTTGCCAATGGAGAATGAAATAGTTCCTGGATCCTAAACTGAATTTCAAGTTCCTGGTGGTCTTTAGATTCCTTAGTTTGCTAAAACACTCTTGTAAAACACTGAAAATAATCTCAAAAGGGAAAGAATTATAACCAGTTTCAAAAAGATAGAATAAAAGATCTACATAAGTACAATTGACTTTTGTGTTGAGATGGAAGGATAGTGTTACACACTTAGTATATTTTTTGTATTTCTTTAATTCTAATAACATTCAAATAATGATTTTGCTGAGTCAAAGCATATAATATTAAAGAAACCCAGATAAGGAAATTATTTAGCAAGTGTCTTGAAAAGTACACAATGCATATAAATATACACTTGAAAACAAACAAGACCGTTAAAAAATGTGCCAAAATCCTTAATAGATACCTCACCAAAAAGACATACATGTTGCAAATTATGCTATGGAAGAACATATGTCACAAGGAAACGTGAATAAAACAACAAGGACAGATCCCTGCAAACTTACTAGAGTGGCTCAAATCGGGACAATGAGAACTTGGCCCAAATCGGGACACCTGGAGGATGTGGAGCAGCATGAAGTCTATTCACTGCTGGTGGGGATGCAAAATGGGATGCATGTTTTGGTGGCTTTTTACAAAACTAAACATACTCTTATGTTTCAGCAATACTGTTCTTTTACATGTATCTGAAAGAAAAAAAATTTATATCCAGACAAAAACCTGTCAAAAAAAAAATATATATATATATACTTGAATCAACCAATACTAATGTTACTGAATCTGCTAAATTTGTGGACCTCTTTCATTATAAAACACTAATCACTGTATGTTTTGCCCAGAAATATGCAACAATGGAAGAAACTGTTGCTGACTTCTTATTACAGCCACAGAATAGGAGTTTATTTTTTAAAGCATGATGCCTTTCTGGGTTGTATATTAGAAAAAGTAACAATGTTTTTAAAATATTTGGCATACTGTTTTACATCTGTAAACACATTCTATCCTCAGAGAAGTTTTGTAAATTGTTAGACAAAGATAATTATCTCCATTTTATAGAAGTCACACCAGGCTTTTTGAAATCAAACTTATCCAAAGCTATGTCTCAAGTTAGTGGAGAAGGTTAAACTCAAACACAGGTCTTCTAACTTCTTTCATGAAATCCATCCTTTAAGATGCAGCACAAAATACCACTCCTTTGTGAACAGAACATTAAAGCTTTCTTCCTCATTGCTCATCAATACCTTAAGTATATTTCCAATATATCAGCCATCATGTTGAATCCAAATGCAAAAGGAAGAATAAAAGTAGAGGCAGGTAGGTATTAAATAAACTACACTAAATTAGAAGCCAAAGTTTTACACAGTTCTTTAGACCAGTTAAAGTATTTTTTAAAAGACAAAAAAACTTTTGAAAAGAATAATAAGAACTAAATATACACTCCCTCTTATGAGAACACCAGAATCACAACTAACTGTTGAACAATCATTGACAGGAAGACACTGGAACTCACCAAAAAAGGTACCCCACGTCCAAAGACAAAGAAGAAGCCACACTGAGATGGTGGGAGGGGCACAATCACAATAAAATCAAATCCCATAACTGCTGAGTGGGTGACTCACAAACTGGAGAACAATTATACCACAGAAGTTCACCCACTGGAGTGAAAGTTCTGAGCTCCACATTAGGCTTCCCAACCTGGGGGGGTCCAGCACTGGGAGATGGAATTCCCAGAGAATCAGTCTTTGAAGACTAGCGGGATTTGATTGAAGGATTTCTACAGGACAAAGAATCCACTCTTGGAGGGCACACAGAAAGTACTGTGCACATCAGAACCCAGGAGGAAGGAGTAGTGATCCCATAGGAGACTGAACCAGACCTACCTGCTAGTGTTGGAGGGTCTCCTGCAGAGGTGAGGGGTGGCTGTGGCTCACTGCAGGGACAACGACGCTGGCAGCAGAAGTTCTGGGAAGTACTCCTTGGCATGAGCCCTCCTGGAGTCCACCATTATCCCCACCAAAGAGCCTGTAACATTCAGTGCTGGGTCACCTCAGGCCAAAAAACCAACAGGGAGGGAAATCAGCCCCACCCATCAGCAGACAAGCAGGTAAAACTTTTACTGAGCTCTGCCCACCAGAGCAACAATCAGCTCTACCCACCACTAGTCCCTCCCATCAGGAAGCTTGCACAAGCCTCTTAGATAGCCTCATCCAGCAGAGGGCACACAGCAGAAGCAAGGAAAACTACAATCTTGCAGCCTATGGAATGAAAACCACATTCACAGAGAAAGGCAAAGTGAAAAGGCAGAGGACTATGTACCAGATGAAGGAACAAGATAAAACCCCAGAAAAACAACTAAATGAAATGGTGATAGGAAACATTCCAGAAAAAGAATTCAGAATAATGATAGTGAAGATGAGCCAAGACCTCGGAAAAAGAATGGAGGCAAAGGTCGAGAAGATGAGAGAAATGCTTAGCAAAGACCTAGAAGAATTAAAGAACAAACAGACAGAAATGAACACTACAATAACTGAAATGAAAAATACACTAGAAGGAATCAATAGCAGAATAACTGAGGCAGAACAGATAAGTGACCTGGAAGACAGAATGGTGGAATTCACTGTGTGGAACAGAATAAAGAGAAAAGAATGAAAAGAAATGAAGACAGCCTAAGAGACCTCTGGGACAACATTAAACACACCAACATTCACATTATAGGGGTCCTAGAAGGAGAAAAGAGAGAGAAAGGACCAGAGAATATATTTGAAGAGATTACAGTAGAAAACTTCCCTAAAATGGGACAAGAAATAACCACCCAAGTCCAGGAAGCACAGAGAGTCCCAAGGAGGATAAACCCAAGGAGAAACATGCTGAGACACATAGTAATCAAATTGGCAAAAATTAAAGAGAAAGAAAAATTATTAAAAGCAACACTGGAAAAATGACAAATAGCATACAAGGGAACTCCCAAAAGGTTAACAGCTGATTTCTCAGCAGAAACTATACAAGCCAGAAGGCAGTAGCATGACATATTTAAAGTGTTGAAAGGGAAGAACCTACAACCAAGATTACTCTACCCGGCAAGGATCTTATTCAGATTTGATGGAGAAATCAAAAGCTTTACAGACAAGCAAAAGCTAAGAGAATTCAGCACCACCAAACCAGCACTACAACAAAAACTAAAGGAACTTCTATAAGTGGGAAACACAAGAGAAGAAAAGGACCTACAAAAACAAACCTAAAACAATTAAGAAAATTGTAATAGGAACATACATACTGATAATTACCTTAAATGTGAAAGGATTAAATGCTCCAACCAAAAGACACAGGCTCACTGAATGGATACAGAAACAAGACCCATATATATGCTGTCTACATGAGACCCAGTTCAGACCTAGGGACAAGTACAGACTGAAAGTAAGGGGATGGAAAAAGATATTCCATGCAAATGCAAATCTAAAGAAAGCTGGAGTAGCAATACTCATATCAGATAAAATAGACTTTAAAAAAAAAGAATGGGGCTTCCCTGGTGGTGCAGTGGTTGAGAGTCTGCCTGCCGATGCAGGGGACATGGGTTCATGCCCTGGTCTGGGAAGATCCCACATGCCGCAGAGCGGCTGGGCCCGTGAGCCATGGCTGCTAAGCCTGCGTGTCCAGAGCCTGTGCTCTGCAGCGGGAGAGGCCACAACAGTGAGAGGCCCACGTACTGCAAAAATAAATAAATAAATAAATAAAAGAATGCTACAAGAGACAAAGGACACCACATATGATCAAAGGCTCAATCAAAGAAGAAGATATAACAATTATAAATACATACGCAACCAATATAGGAGCACTTCAATACATAAGGCAAATGTTAACAGCTATAAAAGAGGAAATCAACAGTAACACAATAATAGTGGGGGACTTTAACACCTCACTTACACCAATGGACAGATCACCAAGACAGAAAATTAAGAAAGAAACACAAACTTTATATGACACAATAGACCAGATAGATTTAATTGATATTTATAGGACATCCTATCCAAAAACAGCAGATTACATTTTCTTCTCAAGTGCACATGGAACATTCTCCAGAACAGTTTACATCTTGGGTCACAAATCAAGCCTCAGTAAATTTAAGAAAATTGAAGTCATATAAAACTTCTTTTCCAAACACAATGCTATGAGATTTGAAATAAATTACAGGGAAAAAAGGTAAAAAACACAGACCCATGGAGGCTAAACAATACATTACTAAATTACCAAGAGATCATTGAAGAAATCAAAGAGGAAATAAAAAAATACTTAGAGACAAATGACAATCCAAAACGCAATGATCCAAAACCTATGAGATGCAGCAAAAGTAGTTCTAAGAGGGAAGTTTATAGCAGTACAATCCTACCTCAAGAAAGAAGAAAAATCTCACATAAACAATCTAACCTTACACCTAAAGGAACTAGAGAAAGAAGAACAAAAAAACAAACAAGCTAGTAGAAGGAAAGAAATCATAAGGATCAGTGTAGGCATAAATGAAATAGAAACAGAAAACAATAGCAAAGATCAATAAAACTAAAAGCTGGTTCTTTGAGAAGATAAACAAAATTGATAAACCTTTAGCCAGACTCATCAAGAAAAAGAGGGAGAGGACTCAAATCAATAAACTTAGAAATGAAAAAGGAGAAGTTCAATGGACATCGCAGAAATACAAAGCATGATGATAAACTACTACAAGCAACTCTATGCTAATAAAATGGACAACCTGGAAGAAACGGACAAATTCTTAGAAAAGTATAACCTTCCAAGACTGAACCAGGAAGAAATAGAAAACATGAACAGACCAATCACAAGTAATGAAATTGAAACTGTGATTCAGAATCTTCCAACAAGCAAAAGTCCAGGACCAGATGGGTTAACAGGTGAATTCCTTCAAACATTTAGAGAACAGCTAACACCCATCCTTCTCAAAATCTTCCAAAAAAACCCAGAGGAAGAAACATTCCCAAACTCATTCTACGAAGCCACCATCACCCTGATACCAAAACCAGACAAAGATACTACAAAGAAAGAAAATTATAGACCAATATCACTGATGAATATAGATGCAAAAATACTCAACAAAATACCAGCAAACAGAATCCAACAACACATTAAAAGGATTATCCACCATGATCAAGTGAGATTTATCCCAGGGATGCAAGGATTCTTCAATATACACAAATCAATCAATTTTATATGGCATATTAACAAATTGAAGAAGAAAACCCATATGATCATCACAATAGATGCAGAAAAAGCTTCTGAAAAAATTCAACACCCATTTATGATAAAAACCCTCCAGAAATTGGGCACAGAGGTAAACGACCTCAACATAATAAAAGTCATATATGACAAACTCACAGCAAATATCATTCTCAATTGTGAAAAACTGAAAGCATTTCCTCTAAGACCAGGAACAAGACAAGGATGTCCACTCTTGCCACTGTTATTCAACATAGTTTTGGAAGTCCTAGCCATGGTAATCAGAGAAGAAGAAATAAAAGGAATACAAATTTGAAAAGAAGAAGTAAAACTCTCACTGTTTGCTGATGACATGATACTATACATAGAGAATCCTAAAGATGACAAAAGAAAACTACTAGAGCTAATCAATGAATTTGGTAAAGTTGCAGGATACAAAATTAATGTACAGAAATCTCTTGCATTCCTATACACTAACAATGAAAGAAAAGAAAGAGAAATTAAGGAAACAATCCCATTCAGCATTGCAACAAAAAGAATAAAATACCTAGGAATAAACCTACCTAAGGAGGTAAAAGACCTGTACACAGAAAACTATAAGACACTGATGAAAAAAATCAAAGATGACACAAACAGATGAAGAGATATACCATGTTCTTGGATTGGAAGCAACAATACTGTCAAAATGACTCTACTACCCAAAGCGATCTACAGATTCAATGCAATCCCAATCATATTACCAATAGCATGTTTTAAAGAACTAGAACAAAAAATCTTAAAATTTGTATGGAGACACAAAAGACCCTGAATAGCCAAAGCAATCTTGTGGGAAAAAAACAGAGCTGGAGGAATCAGACTTCCTGAGTTTAGACTATACTACAAAGCTACAGTAATCAAGACAATATGCAATATTTTACTGGCACAAAAACAGAAATATGGATCAATGGAACAGGATAGAAATCCCAGACATAAACCCATGCACCCATGGTCAACTAATCTATGATAAAGGAGGCAAGGATATACAATGGAGAAAAGGCAGTCTCTTCAGTAAGTGGTGCTGGGAAAACTGGACAGCTACATGTAAAATAATGAAATTAGAACATTCCCTAACACCATACACAAAAATAAACTCCAAATGAACTAAAGACCTATATGTAAGACTGGACACTGTAAAACTCTTAGAGGAAAACATAGGAAGAACACTCTTTGACATAAATCACAGTAAGATCTTTTTTGACCCATCTCCTAGAGTAATGAAAATAAAAACAAAAATAAACAAATAAGACCTGATTAAACTTAAAAGCTTTTGTACAGCAAAGGAAACCATAAAAAAGATGAAAAATCCACCCTCAGAATGGGAGAAAATATTTGCAAAGAAATCAACGGACAAGTGATTAATCTCCAAAATATATAAATAGCTGATGCAGCTCAATATTAAAGAAACAAGCAACCCCATCAAAAAATGGGCAGAGGGCCTAAATAGACATTTCTACAAAGAAGACATACAGATGGCCGAGAGGCACATGAAAAGCTGCTCAACATCACTAATTATTAGAGAAGTGCAAATCAAAACTACAATGAAGTATCACTTCACACTGGTTAAAATGGGCATCGTCAGAAAATCTACAAACAACAAATACTCGAGAGGGTGTGGAGAAAAGGAAACCCTCTTGCACTGTTGGTGGGAATGTAAATTGATACAGCTACTATGGAGAACACTATGGAGGTTCCTTAAAAAACTAAAAATAGAATTACCATATGACCCAGGAATCCCACTACTGGGCATATACCTAGAGGAAACCATAATTCAAAAAGACACGTGCACCCCAATGTTCATTGCAGCACTATTTACAATAGCCAGGTCATGGAAGTAACCTAAATACCCATGGACTGATGAATGAATAAAGAAGAAATGGTACATATATACAATGGAATATTACTGAGCCATAAAAAGGAATGGAGTTGGGTCATTTGTAGAGATTTGGATGGACATAGAGACTGTCATACAGAGTGAAGTAAGTCAAAAAGAGAAAAACAAATATTGTACATTAACGCATATATGTGGAATCTAGAAAAATGGTACAGATGAACTGGTTTGCAAGACAGAAATAGAGATACAGATGTAGAGAACAAGGGGGGACAGTTTGGTGTATGGACACCAGGGGGAAAAGTGGGGAGGTGGGTGGTGGTGGTGGTGTGATGAATTGGGAGATTGAGATTGACATGTATACACTAATATGTATAAAATGGTTAACTAATAAGAACCTGCTGTATAAAAAAGAAAATAAAATTCAAAAAAAAATCAAGCAACAAAAAATACCCCTAAGTATAGGATTACTGATTAGTGATTAAAAGTTTGTGAGTATGAACACAAGGATTGGTTAGGGGCAACCATTTATAATTTTCTATACCAGTCGGAAAATCTATCCAGGGCATTTTATATAGTTCATTAACATATCTTAGGAAACCAAATGAATTATTTGTCAGAAAGAATTATCTGCAAAGAAATTAGTGAGCTCAGTGTTGCATATATTTGTGGATATTGCCACACCAAAATTAATTACAATTATTAATAACAGTTTTCTCTGAGGATGTGTCTTCTGCCATCCAAATAAGTCATTCTGTGCCCAGGCTGAATGTGTTCTGTATTTTCTTTGAATGCTATCACATATTTGAAGAAGTCTGGAAATAATGGCAACTGTAGATCAAAAATTTTAGAAAAGTAAGGACATATTAGTAATGCAGTTACTCAAATATACCTACAGAAATAAATATATAGGTTAGCAGGATTAACAAGAAACAACTGACCTTTGCAAAAGTGTAGTATCTGGCAATATTTCTTACCTAGAGATGTCTATTATTAATAATTCCATGAATATTAATGAAGCTTTCTGTTTACATGACAAAGAAAATAGGTATATTTGATTTGGAGTTATAAATGACCATCTATCATAGCTAGGCAAAACTAGTTGCATTTAGCTGGATGCTGGCTGAAATATTAGACCTCACATAAATGAAAAGCATTATTTTTTGTGGCTTTTTTCTCTTCTTTGCCAATAGCCCCTTATATTTGAACAAATTACATATGTGTTAAACTTGATAGTTTGAATGATTTTCTCAGAGAGCATATCTTTCCCAAGTCTGTCATTTTCTCAGAGGCCAAGGAAGTGTAAGAGATTTGTGTGAGGTCATATAGCTGTGACACCAGGGACTCTCCACTGCACAATCTCTCAAGATTTTTAGTCAGATCATTGGAAGGGCAAGGATATTTGGTGCTACGTTTCACACTCTCATCTTCTTTAAAGTTAATTCAATCTTAAGCAATCAAGAAATGCCTTAGAAGTTGAAGAATGGTAGTTTCCTTTTTTGAACATGCAACCAAAAATTTTGGAAATAACATCTATCTATATAGATTTCACCTCACAGTAATCCCATATGTACATCTCAGAGCAGACATTTCTTTACCAACGAAGGTACTAACGAAACAATTCCTGACAATTTTGGTGGTAATAATAGTTACCATGTTCAAAGTGTGAACTGTGGTCCAACTGCAGTGTTTGGAAAGCCTCATTCTGGATGTGGAATTATGTATTTTTAGTTGTCTCTGAGTTTTGACTAAGGCCTGATAATTGAAGGCAAAGGGCCATAGAGAGGTTATAGACACATTTATGCTAAGCTTCCCAAGATAGTATTGATAAAACTGGTCCAGACATTCTCAGTTCCTGTTACCCACTGCCAGGTTTTATAAGAGAAGTTTAGAAATTTGAAATTAGAAGTAGAAAGTCAGGGAGGTAGGACATTTTTGACCTAGGAGATAGGGATTTGGTGTTTCCTTTCATATCTGGTCATGGAGGAAGAGAAAATGTCATTCCCACTTTTTTCCATGCAGGGGAGGAGCCTTATGAGAGGTATGTTCCTGTAGATTTGGTGGGTGCTAGTTGAATGTTTATGGAATTATGGAAATTGAGAACCTCATTCTATAAAGGGAAGAGAGCAAATATGACAAGAAATTTCTTGGGAGAACTTGGCATATGACCTCTGAAGTTTGAGAACACACACAACTATTGCTCCTCACCTATATGATTTTGAAGACAAACAATTGCCAGGAACAACCGGTAATGGCCAGAATGCAAAACCTGAAGGAAGGGGAAGGGTTTCACAAGAGACACACTCAACCATGCAGTGGCTTGGAACACTTATAATAAAGCCTGGATTTGGAAGCCTTCTGTAAAAGAAATATAATGGCCAAGAGAAAAAAAAGATAAAGATAGTAACACCTGGATGTGAGATAGGTGTTCCTTTTCTTCTAAGATAATCCTCTCCACTGAACCTGTCTTTGGAGATATTTGAAGGTGGAAAAACAGTGATAGGTCGGATCAAATCCCCTCCTCAAGTGCAATAAGAATGATTCTCTCAGTTGTATCAACTGGAGAATAATCAATTATATGTGAAATTGAAGCATTGATGTGAGGCAAAAATCTTGGCCAATATTTTAAATCATGAAAATCAATCTTATGTATGAAAACTGGTTGCTTTTTTATTTTTGGTAGCCAAAATGTTGTGAGCCAAGATATCAGCCCAAGTGATAGTCTAGGAATATGAGAGGGAGAATTGACACAGGAGAGTTGAGCAGCATGATGGAAAAAGGTAGTTGTTCTTATTTGTACTTTCATCAAATTTATCTTGGTTACATTCATAGGCTGTATCTCATTTAATCCCTACAACAACCCTCTAAATAGTTATCTCCAACCCTTCCTATACAGATAAAGATTCTGAGGCTTCAGGGAGTCACTAAAAAAAAGAGAATTAAATTACCTATGTCTAGATCTAACACCTCAGCTTTAGTATCTAGAATTTAGTACCATTCAAGAGAATTTCCTTCAATAATGGTAATACTCACATGTGCATTATCCAGCGTGATATCTATCCACTAGTTACATGTGACTACTGAATACGTGAAATGTGGCTATTGTGATTAAGAAAGTCAATTTTTAATTGTATTTATTTTAAATGAATTTAGACTTAAATAGCTACTAGCAGGCTAGTGGCTGCTATATGGACACCATGCTCTAACCTGCTTCATCTGTCCACAAGTTCTAAATTTCTGTGGATCATGGGATAATTGAAACAATTGCTCTAGGTCTCAGAGTTCCCATTTCTCAGGCCTTTGATCACAAAGAGAAACACACACACATGCAACTTGATTCAGTTTAGAAGAACAGTGCTTGAATATGTAACTGATGAAACTATATCTCTTTGTGCCTTTGTGAGAGGGGTGATAAATATAGGCGTTCAAAGATGAGACAATGGTTTGCAAAATATGCCAGGCTTTAGAAATCCTATAAGTAGCAAACAAATGGATGAACCCATGGGGCCTTGGATCCCTCACCTCTAATGAAATCTGACCAACTCCACTTTACTATATATTGAGTTTTATAAAGGATTTTATTTGGAGTATGTAAACATATAAATAAATAGGAAGATATGTACATGAACCGATGAATGAAATATACTTTGAAATGCATTAAGATAAAGGAGAGCTTAGATTTTCTACAAGCTCTTTAAGTTATTAGCAGAGTGACCATAGGCAATTTAACCTCTCTGAGTCTCTAATTTCTCATCTATACATTGGGGAGGATACCAGGTCTGTATCCTTCAGAACCTCTTCTGAGTTTTTGTTGATCATAAATGAGGTACTCCAGGAAAAATGAATGTGTGAGCTGTGAAGTGTTATACAAGTGTGAGTTATTATTCATTTGTTACCACAGCAACTGAAGGGCATCTCTGTGACAACAGAACAGCTAACTGAAAAATAATAACTAAAAAAGAAAAGTATTATTAAGATTGAGGTACATGATACCTTAACAGCCAGAAAGCCCTAGTACTGATATTTCTCCCATGTTCTTTTCTTTCCAATCAAGAAACATTACATGTACATACAGTTAATTTTTGAAATACACAAAACAAAATTGCCAATTTGTTATGTGCCCTTCCAATGTTTTTTCTCTGCTTATGAATATATTTATATAGATAATAGATATACAGACAGATCACTAATGTCAATTTTTAAAAATTGAGATCATGCTGTGTATTTTGTTTGTAATTTGCTTTTTTCATAAAAGACCCTTTGTACAGATTATTAAATATTTTTCTAAAATATGATTTTAATAATTACATAATATACTACCACATGACTATGTCATAATTCTTTTTAACAAACTATTATGGGACATTTTAGGAGTTTATTTTTCTCTTTATTTATTACCAATTTTGTGGGGAGGAGGGTTGGCTATGGAAACAATACTGCAGCAGAAACATCATAAGCTTCTAGAACTGCAGACATGATCTCTCTCAAGGAACAGTATTTGAGCTGAGGCTGAATGGCCAGAAGGAGCCAGACATTAGCAGAGCACTCCAGGCAGAAGGACAAGCAAGTACAATGTCTTTGTGGAAATTGTGTTTAACTGATAAGACTCTGCATTACCTCCCCAGGGAGGATTTATCATTTAATTCTTATTCTGATGGCCAGTGAGTTAGACGTTATTTCGTTGTTTAAGCAATTGCAGTTGCAGAGTGGGAGATGGGGTCCATTCCAGGCTGTCACCTTTGAGGTAGATTTTGTCCCCCTATACAAACTTTCCATTGCACATATGGGATAGATACTGAAGCCAAAATCTTTATATGTCTTGCACCCTCATCAGTCCTTAAAATAATATTTGCTATGTATTATCTTGTCAGGAAATATAGATTAATCAATGTAAAGAGGTGAAAATACTTGCAGTTTAGTCACTATTTTATAAAGTAATATCTACAAAAAGTTCCCTGCCTCTCCTTTATTCAAAAAAGATAATGTTTTTTCATGTTGATAACTAATATTTAATTCATTTATATGAAGTACAAAACAGAAACTACACAAAACTTCAGATCAACTAATTTCTTCTAAGTGTAAATATCCAATATTCGATACCCATAGATGCAGAGTAAAAAACAAAGAAACAAAATATTTGGAAAAGGGATTTTTTTGGTGATATCATAGTTATGTGAAAAAGACTCATAATTTTGTTTTTATTTCTCTATGTTATATTGATAACAATTTGTGACTTTTGCACTTATAGTTAAGTGTTTAACTTATAGTTTGTGTAACATATAAAATATCTGTTTCAAGATGAATGCAGCTAGTATAAATATCATCATCTTTCAGGTCCTATCACTTTTCCTCCAACTTAGCACATAGAATATATTGGAGAGCTTAGAAAAGATGCTGGATATTACATTCCAATCATTGATGAGGGAAGCACACTTAACTTAGGGACATTTGCCACCTATACCCTCAGCTTCTCCACCTCTAGCTCGGTACTTATGCAAGTGTTCCAACATGCTAGACACCAAATTTCTGAATATTCAACAAAGTATATATTTTCAGCTAGATGATGAGCTGTTCGCAAGAATAATGAGCTGTTTTTATATGTCAAATTAATTTTTAAACTACTGCTAGAGAAAACCTAATGCTTAATCTGTCCATGTTTGATTAATGCAGATAAAAATGTCATCTAGCAGTTTGAGGACAGGAATAAAGACCAGGTGTGTTCAGCAGTTTACAGGTGTTCTTAAGAAACTCCACTGCACATAAAGCAACAAT
Source organism: Monodon monoceros (assembly GCF_005190385.1). Taxonomy (NCBI): domain Eukaryota; kingdom Metazoa; phylum Chordata; class Mammalia; order Artiodactyla; family Monodontidae; genus Monodon; species Monodon monoceros. The sequence goes on from NW_021703777.1 coordinate 90,720,844, forward strand.
TTCAGAAAATCAAGAGATGCTAGTGCTCTACTGAGAAGAAATTAAAAGGACTCACTGAGAAACTAATTTTTACTCTAGGTTTCTCCCTAAGAAGTCTGCTCCACAGGTGAACTGAAGAATTCAAAGAAACCTGGGCTATGGCATGTGCTTTCCACAGAAATGCACAGCATTGTAGTGAAAAAAAAAAAATCACCGCTAGTTTTGATTGTGTACTCCAAGGTCAAAGTAAGGGTTATTCTAGAAAAAGTGGTGATTATGTCTCTGGGCTGCTTCAACTTAAAGTGAGCTGGGCTGAACCAAAATTTACTCTTGTCAATTCCCTTGTGCCTTAAGACTGAGTCTGACTGGCAAAGATAGGTATAGGGCATCCCCCCATCCCCCATAGATCTATGTGAGAATTTGACAATGGACTTGCTCTCAGCCCGTGCACAGTCTGAGAAGGCTCTCGTTTCTGACTCTTATCCTTAGACTCTCACAGCAGAAGATTCCATTGACCTTACAGTGGCTCACAGGAAAGGAGAAGATTGGACTATGTTAAAAAAAAATTCAAAAACCTTCATGAGAAAGAACATTAGCAGACAACTTGACCTGACTGTGTTCTAGTGTTTTCTGGAAAGTGGAACTTGTAAGTGATGAACTTGCATGTTAACTGAAGAGATTTCTAAGCAAAGTGTTGAAGTGACAGATTTGTTTCTCCTTCCTGCTCATAGTAAAACACTAGAAGAGAGTGAAATTGAAGAAGGGGTGTTGAGCAAGGAGGAGTCAGCACTTGATGATTTGAAAGATTCTTAGCCCTTCCAGATAGTGTGTTCTGGAAACAGGGTCAAGTGCATGTCTGGACAACTGTTTGCTAAAGAGACTAGGTGTGTGACTCATGGATTCAATCAGCCATCTCAGGAAAAGTGAGGAACAGAGATGCGTATATTCAGGAGGTGTTTGTGAAGGATCCTCTTTTCTGATGGTGTGGACTCTTATGAATTGCATGCAAGGTCAGCAAGGATTTTGAGAAATTTATATCAGCAGAAACATTGTCAGCCTGGATTCAAAGGGACTGAGATAGGAAGTAAGGAAGGAAGAATGATTTTGAGGGCAAAGCCACAGATGCAGGGGCTGGTGGGGCTACCATGGACCCAGAAGGCACAGGCCCAGGGCTCAGGGACATCTTCTCCTGAATTCCAGAAGGCAGAGCATCTCTGTGGTTTCAGAGGGTGGAGCTGCCATCCATGAAAGAAGTGGAGTTGCCACCCCAGTGGGTCTAGAGGACAGAGCAACGATCCCAGAAAAATTATCTTTAAGCCTTAAAATCTAATGAAATTTGCTCTGTCAGGTTTCAGACTTGCTTAAGGCGACCCCTCTGATTTTTCTCTTTTGAAATGGGAAGTCTGTTCTATGCCACTGTACTTTAAAAACATATAACTCGACTTGTTTTACAGGTTTGTGATGGAGAGGAATTTTGCCCTAAGTTTCACATATAATTGAATTAGATGAGGTTTAGATAAGATTTGGGGTTTAGAGATGATACTGAAATGGGTAAAGACTTTTGGGGGTGTCAGGATGTATTTTGCATGTGAGAAGGACATGAGTTTTGGGAGGAATTAGAGATCATACTGTTATGGGTTTAATTGTGTTCCCCTCAAACCCAAATATTGAAGTCCTAACCCCTATAGGTTCTGAGTGTGATTGTATTTGAAGATAGAACCTGTACAGAGGTAATCAAAGTAAAAGGCGGCTATTAAGGTGGGTCCTAATCTGTTAGGACTGGTGTCATTATAAGAAGGGGAAATTGAAGACAAACACATAAAAGAGGGCAGACGATGTGAAGAACAGAGGGAGAAGATGACCATCTATGAGCCAAGGAGAGACACTTAGAGCAGATACTTCCTTCACACCTTCATAAAGAACCAACCTTGCTGACACCTTGATTATAGACTTTTAGCCTCAGAACTGTGAGGCAATGAATTATTTAAGCCATTCAGCCTGCGGTATTTTGTTATGACAGCCCTAGCAAACTAATACAATAAGATGTGATTGATATGCCTTAGTTTTTCCACAATCCATGATTAAAACAGCCTTAGTGTTATCAATTCAACAAATAATTAAATGTCTATTATGTGCAGGGCCCTGTAACAACAGCTAAGGGGATAAAAAGAACAATGAAAACTCAGTCCACGCTATGCATTACAGTTTGAAAGAATCATATTTATAATTTCTGAAAAAAAATGTGGCAGCTACTAACAAATGGACTTCTTGAAGTAAATAAGCCATGCATTTGAATTGGAAAACATCGGTATATTGCTGTTTCTTTATGTGACCCCTCTGACACCTTAACAATAGTGCGGCTCTTAGAAATTGTAAAGTTATTGTCAGTAGAATACATGGAGAAATGAAAGCAATTGACATTCTCATACTGAGTACAACATATCATTTTGTGTTTCAGTTTTATGCAGAGCTGGATCTGCTTTTCAGCCCAAATGCATAGAAGTATAGTACTTATTTATTTTACACTTTTGGATATGTATACAATATATAACACTTACTGTAGTGAGCTGAATTTTCACTAAACAAATGTACCTAATAATAATCTATACTGCTTTGGTTTAAAAATATTTTTGTAGTAGTTTTTCCTAAGTGCCATTAAATTGCAATGATTTTAATATTTTGAACCCCAAATTCTTTGGACTATCATCTGCACATTTCTTTTCTATTTTGCATAAAAAGGCAGTTTTTACAAGTACTTTTCTAAATATTCTCTGATCTTATCTGTGGAGCAAGATAATTATCACTATACTGTAGTATGGTCATTTCTCCAAATTAATGTTGTATTTGATGATAATACATCTGGCTAATAAATTATAGTATATCATGCTGTGAATCATGGGACAATTTTTTGATAAATTCTACTAGTAATAATGGAAATCATTCATGTAGACAACCCATGCATCAGGATACGACTACAGCCTTTGTATTTATTGACCAATAAATTTATGATTAGAGGTAGTGTAGGAAGAAATGACGGGCAAAAGCAAAGCTTTATAAGTTTATGAAAGTTTAGTTATAGAAGTGAGAGTAGGGAATAAATATCATTAGTGTGGCACCTGGGCCAATCAAGGAGTGATGGATTTTCTATAATGAGGCAACTTGACCATATCTGACTGTTAGGCCTAATGGACTTCAGAGATGTGGGGAAAAACTAACAGCTAAGAATGGAAAAGATGAGCTGGAAAAATACCTGGTCACATAGGTTGTTCAGTTTTTACCTGTGAGAGTGAACAAAGCTATGGAAATTGGAGGATCCATGTATGTGGGCTTTCTGGATCTGTGTTCTACCAGGGTAGTTTGACCTGGTATTTGGGGCGTTACAAGTTCTTGGCAAATTCTAGATGATCCATCTGCTTGGGAGAGGGTCCCACGACAAGGTGGAGGTACAGGGAAGTGAGTTTGGTTTTTAAGGGAAAGGAGGATTTTTAAAAACTCATTCTTGAGTTAATGTTACTCAAATAGTTTGAGATTCAAGACTGAGAATCTATTTCATAGATAATATTATATTTATTATACCATAGAAACCTATAAAGCTTTAGGTATTGAGCCAATTCCAAAATAGTAAATTCTTAGAAAAGTAAACTTTTGTTGCTCACAGGAGTCTTAAATTACTAAAAATAACTGTATGAGTTGTATTGCAACTGAACAAAACTACCTAGCGATAATCTGTGTTCCCCTTGCTTTAAAATGTTCTGCTTTCCCCATTTTCTTAGTTGATATTCTAAAAGCATATTGTTTAATCAATCATTCACTCACTCATTCATTCATTTACCACACCTTTGCCATATGCCCAGGAGGCAGAAAGGATAGAATTATGAGCAAAATAAGTAGTATTAATGTCTGAAATGTGATTTACTAAGTATGTTCTGAGGGAATGAGTGAATACACATTTCTAAATGAAGGATAAAGATTTTATTTACAGGTCTACTTCTCCCATTACTTTGGAAATGTCCCTCATAATGTTGCTCATAATGGGGGTAAGATGTGTTTTGGTAATAGTAGTAGGACTAATCCAAAAGAGGATTACTCAGTGTTGCAATGGGAGAGAGGAACTCATGACATACATGAACCTCTGTAATTAGATACAGAGCTCCTTCCAGCTGTTCCTGGTAATAAGTAATAGCTTCATTATCTATTTGGTGATGTCAAGATGCATTACAAGGACCTGAGAGAAGCCAAATCTACTAGGGTAAGTCTGGTAGTATATTTATCTCCTTCCTCTGAATTCTTGAGTAGTTGGATTTAGCAAATAAGAAGCAAAGGTGCCCAGTTAAATTTGAAGTTTAGATAAACAATGAATGAATGAACATCTTGTGGCAATTTTACCTGTTCCTTGGAACCCTTAGGCAACATCTAGAATAGTGTCCTTCAACTAGAGATATAATATTATTTATCAGAAACAGTTTTTACTCTGACAGTAGTTATCTACTCAGGCAGTGGGCATACCCTCCAGGAAGAAAGGGTTTTACTCAGAATGTGAGAAAAAGGGAAGTTGTGTTTTGAAAAAAAAAAAAAAAACCTACCTTCATATGATTTATGTATTATATATGGTCCCCAGAGGGACATCTAGTGTTCATACTCATCTACTTGGAAAAGAATCACTATCCTGTGGTAAAGAGGGCAGAGTATATTTTTCATTCTTCAGATGGGCACTTTGCCAGGATCCTCACAGTAATAAAATAATACTATTATTATATGAACTTGGATTACTGCTGTTACTACTCTTGCTACTGCTGCTGCTATTACTACAATTATCTAATGACTATATATATATATATATATATATATATATAATTCTGTTTTAAATTCTTTTGACTCAGCAGCCCTTTAAACTCTGAATGCCTTGTCATTCTTAGTGCTATTTTATAGATAAAAACAAAGACCCAGGGAGATGAAGTAATTTATCCTCTGTCAAATAAATAGGCAGCATCAGAAATGGGATTCATGGCCAGAAGCTATGCCTTATAACTCAACAAATGAATCTTTTCCTTCTATACTCCACTGCAGTTGGTTTAGTCTTTCCCTTTCTTAGGCTTATGAAGAGATAACTAGAGTATGGAAAAAGGAGTTGGTATTCTTCCTTTACATTTGCGAAACTCCTCAAAGCATAGATGAGAAATTGGCCCATTCACATTTGTTAATACAAGTGTGAAAACTGGGAAATTAATTAAGAACACATATGATATCTTCTCACTTTCAAAGATGTTCTCTCCTCAAAGAAGCAAGATTAGAATTCTAGACGTAGGGAGGCTCATAGTAAATCATGACAGATATTTTGCCTCATCATCATAGTTAATACATTAACTGCTACCAACAAATGAAAGCAAGTTAAAAGCATGTTGTTTCATCTTAATATCTTAATTATTTATGAGATGATGGGCTTATTTAAGGATTATCTAGGAAATTACCTTATAACAAATAGGGGAATGCAATATATTAAACAAATGTCTAAATTAAATGGTATCTTTCTGTATTTTTATTATAATCCAGTTGGAGAAATGTTAATAATAAAAATTGATAAAAATAACAGTTCTGGGGACTTTCCTGGTGGCACAGTGGTTGAGAGTCCGCCTGCCAATGCAGGGGACACGGGTTCGTGCCCTGGTCCGGGAAGACCCCACATGCCGCAGAGCTGCTGTGCCGGTGAGCCATGGTCGCTGAGCCTGCGCGTCCGGAGCCTGTGCTCCGTGACGGGAGAGGCCACAACAGTGAGAGGCCCGCATACCGCAAAAAAACAAACACAAAAATAACAAACAAAAAAACAGTTCTGAAAAGTCATATAGGAGATGTTACAAGGCAGAACTGGCAGCATCACATTCAAACTTATGTGGGCTGTGGCACCAGATAGATGGGATGTGGTTCCTAAACTTTCTTTTTCATGATCATTGTCTAGAATATTACCCTGTTCTAATTCTCTGCACAGTAACTATAATAATCTGATTTTTAAAAATTAATTTACAGTTTCTGTTCTACTAATGTAAAATCTCCATGAGAATATGTCTGTATTTTTCACCATGGTATCTCTAGGATCTGGAATAGTTCATAGCACATAACAGATGAAAGAGTGAGTAAATAAACAAATAAGTAAATTTCCCAATTATTAGGTGTGTGGTCTTGGGCTTTTCTAGGGCTTCAGTTTTTCCATTTTTAAAATAGTGTTAAATAATTTTCTCTAAGAATTCTCGTTATTATTAAGTATAAAGGAAGTAAATCATAGTGCACAGTGACAGCAGGCACATAAGGGTTCAGTAAATGGTAGCAATAAAATAAATGATTTTTATAAATCATTTAAATAAAATCATTTAAATAAAATCATAAAGTGATTTTATCTCCCTTCCCTATTGTTGGGTTTGGTGTCATTATTGTATTTGATGCAACATGAGCAGATGTGGCATATGCTGCATCTGAACAGAAACCTGATGTTGCTCACTCTTCCCTCTGCCACGAGAATGTGCCTGTTTTGGATCAAAGCTGCACCTTCAGCCTGGACCCAAGAATGAAGATATGTGAGCAGACCCAAACTCAACTGCCAACTTGAAGCTGAGATTCAGAGATAACCTGCCAAATACATAATGTGAGTAACAAATATTTGTTGTTGATTGTCACGTAGGATGAGCTATTGAACACTGACTATTAAAATCTTCTATGGAATCTCAGAAGATGAGCAGTCCATCTTGGGATAAATTAGTTGACAAAGATGGGTTTGAGTTGACAAAGGAAAAGGAGCCGTGCATTGCTATTATGAAAACAAGGCATGACAATGGCTGCCCCCCTCACCACCCCTCTTTCAGCAGCTTAGCATCTTATTTTGTTTTATTGTCTTTAGTCTTACTTCCATCTGCCCACTACCCTTCCACCTAATTCAGTCCATCTACCACATGTTCCATAAATCTGGTCACATCACTATTGATTAAAACCAAGCACACTAGGGACCCTGGTTGCTTTCCCAGCCATTTCTGTTCTGGACTTTACACTTCTGCTATATTGAATTAGTTGGTTCAGTTCTTTGAAGCTATCATACTGTTTTCTGCTTCATATGCTTTGCACAGGTCTTTTTCTTGATGTCCTCCTTCTCAAAAGCATCATATCCCTACCTTTCACCAGTGAGGTCCTCCTCAGCTTTACAATCCAGTTCAAATGTTGGTCACTCTCTGCCTATCATCACCACAGTGATATCTTTTAGGACAGGGCCATCATTTAATCACCTTTACTATCCTTGGTGGTTAACACAAGACCCAGCATTTAATATGTGTCCCATAAATACATGCTGAAATGAGTTGGACTGACAGGTCACTTCAAAGACTAAAATTTTAAAAAAATCTAGAAAAAGCATTCTGGCTAAAATTTAGCCTGTTTTGAATGTGATTTGTATCATTGTATTTTGATAAATTAGCTTGGAGACAGCTTTTTGAATAGAGGAAGAGGAAGTGGGAAGAATTTTTAGACTTAGAATGTGGCTTTTTCCCCAATCCCTTTGCGAGCATAATTTCAACACTAGGCATCAAAAGCTGTTTGGTCTTCTCCAGGTCTCCAGTTGGTACTTTAAAGTTTAAGGCCTTCAGTTGAGAATTACATCAAGAGCTCAACAATTTTATCCGAGAGAGAGAGAGAAAGAGGTTTTGAAAAAACAATCTAATTTTTCTCATTTAAAAATCACAATGATGACTTTTTCTATATTTATCTCATAGGGCTGGTTGGTAGGAGCACATGAGAAATTGTGATGTAACTTGTTATAAGTATTATTAGAATAAATGGACACCGTCTTATTTTCTTATGTATTTCTCAAGCATACATGAGCAGGCACAGGACACAAGAGAACTGACAGTTTTTATACACAGAAGAAAAGCTACCCATACACCAGAAATGAACCTGAGAGTGGTGGGAGACACCTTGGTTAATTTTCCACCATTGTAATTTACTCTCAGGACCAACAATAGTTGAGAAGTCTTGAAGATGTAAACAAAGAATAATAAAGTTACATTAAAAAAAAAAAGGTGGAGAGAAGGGAAAAAAATCCCTGAAATGTGTGGGAAAAAGAAAAAACAACAAAAAAACAGAACTTTATCTTTCATGCCTTGTGGAGTTTTACTGTGAAGAATCTTTCCAGTTGGGCCTATAGATGGTTACTCTTTGTAAGACTTCCTTTCCAGACTTTTACCTGAAACATAATGGTTCCTTGCTATAGACATTAGAAAACATATTAATTCCTATTTTCTCTTATGTGTCCTCAATAGGAGAAATGCATTTAATTTTAAAGCCAACAAAACCATGTGACAAGGAAGACCTACTTGGTTGCCACAAAGAAATGAAATGTTGAATAGGGTCTTTAAAAATTCACATGCTCTGCATAGGGAGAACAGATTGCCTGATTGTAGAAAATGACTTAGATACCTTGGTGTAGAACCAATAAATTGCTCCTCATGGGTCTCTTTGACTCCCTCCTACCTATGTCCTTAATGTATAAAATACCCCTTTTTTTCTGACAAATGCTATGTCATTTATTGGTTTTAATGAAAGCAAGACTGGTGATCAAATGAGAAAATATTATGCAGGAGAAAAATTAATTGATAAAGTGTTACTTACATTATCTCCGGCCTAAATTCTTTTCTTAATCACAAATTTAGATTGAGATAAGCCTTAAACTGGATTGAATGATCTTGATATTGGTGAATCAAATATTGGGTTGGCTATGCTTTCAATCACATTTTTCCTTAACTCTTCCTTCATGTCACAGGGTGATAGTGGTTAGAATGAAAAGATTCTCAACTCATATAAAGTTTCAAGAAAATTTACAGACCTATATAGCATATAGGTAAAATTCCTTGAAAACCCTGACCCCCTAAAAATAGCCTTCACTAAATGAAAGGAAACTAATAATGCATCATACTTTTCCTGCTTTAAGGGAGACATGTTCTTCTATGTGTGCTGTGATCAGATGGGCAATAAATACTTTGGGCAATGAAAGAAGAAATAAAATCTGCGTGATGAAAGAAAAATCAAGAATTGAAATATTCCCAGGAATTATAGCTGAGCTATAATAGTGTATATAAGATTAGTCCACAGAAGTAATTTTGTAAGTCTCTTGCGGCAGACACAGAATGATAGGGGAACACTGTGATGTACAGGATGTTTCCATTACATTCCATAAATTTGCATTAGAGGTTCAGCGTAACGTAAATAATGCATGATAAATTCTATCAAAAGAATTTCTGGCTGGGGTGAGTGCACATAGGAAGCTGCCTCTAAGGCCATATTTTAACAAGCCTGGGTAATGGCCTGCCTGGCCACATTCATGCCCATAGAAACTGTGAGGTTTGCAATTTGTCAAAGGTTAATGGAGAAGCAAGAAAAGTGAGTTTGGTTTAAACTTTAAGCTGGTTTCCTATGTAAAGATACAAAATACTAGCATCGTGCTTCTAATGCTTCCATCTCTCTCTATAAAAAAAGTAGCAGAGCATGATATCACTTGTATGTGGGATCTAAAACAGTCAAACCTGTGAAAAACAGAGTGGAATGGTGGTTAGCAAGGGATGGGGGTAGAGGATAAGATTGATGGTGCTTAAGGGTACAAACTAGTAACAAATAGTAAATAAGCAATAAAGATCGAATGTACAATGTGGTGAATATAGGTGATAATATTGTACTAAAATAATGCAACGTGTTAAATGTCCCCAAAAGGGCAATGGTATTACAATATATAAATGTATCAAAGTAATACATTGTATGCCTTAAACTTACACAATGTTCTATGTGAAAATGCATTCAATAAAAAAAAATAATAATATGATTTTAAACTACACAGCGTTTTGACTGACCCACAGTTAATGCAGGGAACCCCCAATACAGCAGCCTATCCTCAAATGATGACTTGACAATGGAAAGAAGGTTTGGCTGCAGGAGAAATGGCACACCACATGCAAATGTTGGTGAGAAACATTAACTACTAATTATTGAGGGCTTACTCTGTGCCAGGTTTCATGCTAAGAATTGGATACATTATCTCATAATAATCTCATTTAGTCCATCCAACAACCTTAAGAGGGATTATCCTTGACTAATAGAAAAATGTCTCAGAAGGATTAGGTGACTGTAGGCCCTATAGGTACATTTATAGAAAGCATCTACATCTGACTTCTTTTTCCATTCTTTTTATTACTACATTATACTATTTAATGATAGAGGAAGTGAATTTTGAGGGCAGTTTGCAAGAAGCAGTTCTGGAGGGAACAGCCTTATGTGAGGCAGAAAGAAAGGGTAAGGCTCTTGGTGACGCTCAGCAGTTAGGGATATTTGAAATGGTGTGAGGAGAAAGTGGGCAGTTCTAGGGCCTGGTCCAGAGACACAGAAAAAAACTCTCTAGAACAGCCTGGATGGGTGAAGGCCCTAGTAGAAGGCACGATTAGCTGTGTGAATTGGGTTGACTGGAGAAGATTGAAGCACAGGAGATAAGGCCCTTACCTATGGCTCATAGTTGCCTTCCATTTTGTTTTTGCAAATGAAAAAAAACCCAAAAATCCATTTGAATACCCATCTCCCACTCCCAGTCTTTCTCCTCCAGCTTATTCATTCCCTCCAGGGGGAAATGTATTGTTCCCAGTTGATCAAGGTTCTGATTAGCTGATATTTTTCCCTGTTAGATCCATTCTACTCTTTCCTCTGGCTGCCATGTGCCAATGTGGGTAAAGGTGTGTGGGGGTGTGTGTGGGGTGACCCCCCCCCCCCATGGACTGCATCCCTCTCCGGCTTCTTGTTGGGTTTGGCCAATGGAAACCACCAGCAGAAGATTAGAAGAGAGAGAGGTCAGAGTATTTCTTTCTTCTTTCCAAGTTTCCTTCTTCTTTAGTCCCATTTCTCTGGAAGTAGCCCTGTTTTTCTACAGCTATAGCTACCACCGCTGGTGGCTCTTTCTCTAAGGGCCTAGTTTTCACTGGGCTCTAAATGCCTAAATGCATGATATTCTTTTCTGTTGTTTAAGCCTCAGTGGTGTTAACAGCTTCCTCCTGTTGCTGGTGTTTGGGTGCCTCTCCATCCTTTGCTTCCTAAATGCTGACCTCACCTCTGTAAATAGTCCTGTCATTAAAGTCTGTTTGAGCCACTTGAGGTAGATTCTGTCTCCTGCCAGGTTCCTACAGCCTACAAACATAAATAGTATTGCCTACCACATCCATGTTAGGTTGCACAGTCAGGCCCCAGTGAGAAGGGGCTGATGGGGTCTAGCTAGGAAGCTAGAGTGAGGCAGAGCTTCAATTCAAGTGTTCATTATTATTAGCGAGCCTGCTCGCTGAAGACCTAAGAATTTGGTATATAACTTCTTCATCTATTTCTCAACTGTTTTGCAGTTCACATAAGAAAAAGAAAAAAGGTGTAACAACCCCAGCGTCTTCTGCCTTTTCCTTAGCTCCCTTCCCGATGCCATGGAGGCTGTATACAAAGTAACTTCACCCACATGGAGGTACAGCAGGGGCAGTGTGTGCTCTCTGCTCCCCGCAGAGGCATCCTCTTGATGTTACCCAGACAGTGGGGAGAGCCCCTGAGGCCAGCAGAGATGAGAAGGAGAAAACAATTGGGTCAAGACAAGAATCAGACTCTCTTGCACACTTTTTTGAAATCCGAGAAAGATATCTGGGGAGTTTGGCAGTACTGTGCTTTTAATATGTACCCCTTACTTTAATGAAATCCTTGCTAGACAGAAAATAACAAACTGAGAAGTGAAAACAGGCTGAAGAGAGGCCTGTTGTTAACCAGAAGGGCTCTCCTCAGTGTACTATCACATGGGAAAGGAAAGAATATTATCTCTTCCCAACTTTCCCTTGGGAAAAAAATAGCTCTGTATTAGCCTGTCACAGGCGTATGATGCAGTATTTTAGGGTGTGTGGTCACAAATGGGAAAAGAATGGAGGGAGCAGTGAAGACATTTGTAACATGAATACACAAAATAAACAACAAAAAAAACACCTTCTCTTCACTTTGTCCTATGTACTGCCTTAGTGCCTCCTCCTGGCTTTCTGAAGGGGGAGATGTCTGCCCCATAGTAACACCTAAAGGATAGGGAATCTCTCTGGAAGGAAGAATCATCAAAAGCCATCATTTCATAAGCATTTTTTATGTGTTCCTTATATTTCATAGTTTGTATCAATTAGGGGCCCTTGGGCAGGAAAATGATGGGGTAGGAACCAATGGGAAGTGAGTTAGATGTTTATAGGATAAAATAACACCTGGCAGAGTGTACCTGTTGTTCCATGATCCTCATTGTAGTGAGGGAGACAGAGAAGAGCCTCTTTCATTATGAGGCAGTGTGACTAACACGAGGAGAGGGGCGCATGGAGGATCAGAGGGGACACCCTCTGTTAGGACTGGTCCATTTGCTTCCTTTTAAAGATGAGGACCTGAAGCCCAGGAAGCTTAATGACTTGTGTTGGGTCACCTGGTTTGTCAGAAGAGGCATCTTTTTTTCCTTTCTTTGTGTCTAGAGGGTTGGACTGCTGTGCGGAATCAGAACAGAGGATCCTGATTTGCCAAACTACCCTACTCAGAGCAGAAAATGAATACAACCTAATCTTGCATTTGAAATGAAATACTCTCAATTGTTTTGAATTTGCAGTATTGTACCTATGCTACTAGTATCCAAGTGAATTACGGAAAACCAAACAGCTTCCACAATACAAATGTACATCTATACCACAGAAGTAAAACCTCAAACTTCATTGCAAAACACACAATGTCATGCAAAACACAAAATACACAATGTCAACTGCAAGTGTGCTAAGGCCATTTCTTCTAGACCTGGCTGAATTTTCAGGATGCATTTTAAAATGTTTCAAGCAGATGCTTCATATTCAGCAGCCGTTTAATGAAACAGGAGCGTTAATAAAATCAGTTTTTATCTGTGACAGAGATTTAAAATGTAGTCACTAATTACAGGTATTGAACTGTTTTGCTGGAGATTCAAGCCTAAGTGTATTAAACAATAGTCATACTTAGACGAATTTCAAGCAAGAAAGAAAGGTAGAAATGTGGAACAGATTGAGGGTGTGAGCAAAGTCCAACTAGAGAATCAGGCTGGGAAGAATAATAAGCATTGATCAGATAACAACAACAAAAAAAGGCTAATTCCATCTCCAAAGATAAATAATTGCTCTTTGCTTTCCATAGCTTGAGGGAAGCCTAAAGCCAAGAGTAATTTATAATCTCACTTGCAATTACTTTTTTTTTCCAACATTTTATGAGCATTATGCCTTTGCTTTCAATCAGGCGTGTTCATGCAACAGCAAATTTGTACAAAAAAAAAGCAAATTTGTCTCCAACGTAGCGAATTATTAATTAAGGACCCAGATGTGTTTTACAGAGCAATGGAAGCTAAAATCAATGGGTGTCTAACCTGAGGGTTAGGCTCAGGCAATGTCAGAATGAAAGAAATCTATTCCCAGGCCGTACTAATGAGAGCTTAAGTGATTGTTTGAAAATAGTGCGATGGCAGGATTACATGGAATAGACTTTTCTACATACTTTTTCCTCCATTTTTTCTAATCCTGGGAAACATAACAATTTAATTCCTTTTGATGGTTCCCACTGGTACCACTAGGCTTTTCTGGGAGTTATGAAAAATGAAAAGTCATGTTCAAGCTATACACCTGAGGAGGAAAATGGAGCATTTCCTAGAAATTAGTTAAGAAAGAATAGAATCCCCTAACTTTCTTATGTTCACTTTATCGTGGCCAGTCCACTTTCCAAGATTATATTGGCCATGCAGAGGAGTTTCAGCTATCCCAGCTAACGATGACTTGGATTCCAACAGTGGCACAAAAGTTTGTTCCTGGAATTAATCTGACCCCCAGAAGGCCAGTATGGACTGATTTAATCATGGAGAGGGGGAAGGAAGCTAATATTTGTTGCAGTGATAATTAAGTGGGGTACACAGAGCTAGAGACTTTGTACATGCAGCCTAATCTGCTCCTTAGATCAATATTCGTGCTTGGAAACAGAGCATATCCTACTCATTTGTAGAGAAGAAACTTCAGGCTTAGAAGTTAAGTACATTTACCAAGTTTTCACTGCTAACAAATGAAGAAGTGTGATATGATGCCCTGTGTGTCTGTCTTCTGATTAGTATGTGTGGAATCAAGATATAAAACCAGCCCGACTGATTAGAAACCTGTGAATCTTTTTTTCTATGCCGGGTTTGTCTCTCTCAGAAGGAAATTCTTGGTTTATGGCCTTAGAAATCTTACTGAAACAATATAACTTCAGGCAAGCTGTTGAACCTCTCACAGACTTCATTTCCACATCAGTAAAATTACAGAGTTGCCATAGACGTTGCCAACGGTTACACTGAGCCCTGAACAGTTTTCTTTTCCTGCTATATTGGCAAGTTTTTCTTTCCCATTCAAATCATTTTGTTTTCCTCTCCCTATCTGATCTTGACAAAGTTAGATAAAATGAAAATTTTCCTAAAGGACATTTCAGCTTACCAGGAAATAAAGCTAATGGGAAAGACTGAAAATGGGGCAGAATTTTTTCCATGTGGAAATCTTTTCTAACATTTATAATTCTAGTGCATTTTTGAAGGTGACTATATTTAAGTGGTTCTTTATAGGAAGCTATCCAAATACTATGCCACTTTATTTTTCCTACTAGAAAACAAATATTTCTATGGAGACAGACTGTGATGACATAAGAAAAAGATCATAGAGATCTATATACTGCCTTTTCTTACTTTATGGGTTTTAAACAATCCATTTGATGCAAGTTTGCCAAAAGTAATCAAAATATAAAAACAATGAAAACTTTAAAATATCTATAAAAAGTGTTTTTAATATGGTATCTAGAAAGGTTCCTTATACTTCATGATTTGGTTAGAATTAAATTATAAGGTAAAAATTCCAGAATTGAGGAAGTTATACTAACATTAGTGAATTCACTTGAATTAGGATACAAATCTAACTATACAGACACATCTAAAATAAAACACCATACAATACTTGCAAGTAAAAGTATATATATATATCTGTGTATATACACATATACACACAAACACACACACACACACAAAATGAAATGTTAGGCAAATGGAAGGGCAAAAATTAAATACCAGAGGTAATAATAATATTAAATTAAATTAAATTTAAAGATTAAAGTCTTAATCAAGATAGACAGCCCCAGGATTAACTCCCTTTTGCATGAGAAGGGAGATAATCCAAGAAGACTATAAACAATATGTGAACCATTTGATACTTAACACCAGGGCAACGAAAATTAGCAAAATAAAACTCATATTGAGTCAGAATTTGACAGATCAAGTAGATTTTTAAAATCATAAGGATGTAAAGATTACATTACAAAATTGTCAAGGGTGACAATTCCTATTCATGGGATTTTATACTTTATAAAGTGCATGCTTTTCTCTTGTGACTGAGAATCAATAGGTAAATAAATAATAAATAAATAAATAGCATTAAACTACTCATAAAATAAATCTAAATAAATTTCCAGAGGTGGAAAATTTAGAGACCACATTTTTTGACTAATTGCCAAAAAGCATAGAGTCTTTTAAAAAAAAGTAAATGACATTTTAAATTGTCTATAATAAAATTAATTTAAATGAATAAAATATATATGAAATAAAACTATAATTTCAAATCATTTACAGATTAACAAAAATTAGACCACTTCATATGAAAGCATTGGGAATTCATCTAAAACCATACACAGAAGAAAAATTAAAGCTTTGAATTTGAATTTAATTTGTAAGAAAGGAAGACTATAAAGGAATGGATTAATATTAAACTTAAGAAATTTTAAAAGTTAGAAAGAAGAGGAATTAATAGAAAAATTTAAATAGGAACATTTGTGAAGAAAAGAATACCAAGAAGAAAAAACTTAATAAAGTTAAAATCTGGTCAAATCAATAGATAAATATGATTTTGAAAATAGAAATACTTCCAACTATAAAAATAACCAAAGAAATACAATAAAAATTCCAATAAGATAAATATTATAAGCAATTATATGTAAGATTTTATGAAAGGGTATACAAATAATTTGATGAATATTTTATGATATTATAAATTTCCAAAACAAATTTAGAGTTAGGTAGTATGAAAAGATAAATTTTTAAAGAAAAATTATGAAAAGTTTAAGGTCTAACGCTAAAATATCTACCAACTAAGGTGAATTTATAGGTAAATTTTATCACATCTTCTGGGAATAGAAACTTTGTGTGTTATAAAATTATTTCAGAACATAGACAATATAGATAGTTTGCTAAGCTTGTATAACTTCATACTAAAATGTGATAAAAATGGCACTAGAAAATTAAGCTATGGACGAATATAAACAAATAAAAACAAAGAAAGCTATGATATAAATAAACAGATAGCTTTGAGGGAATTACTAATAAATACACTGTACCATGAGGAAGTAGCATTTATTTCAAGAATTCAAGGTGGTAAACTTTAGGAAACCACCTAGAATACTCCAGTATCTTAAGGTATGAGCGTTTCAGTAGATAAATAAGTTAACATTCTATATTTATTACTATTTTTAAAATATTGAAATAGAACAAAATTCCTTAAAAATTGAACAAAAATATATGTTTGATAGCAACAAATGCCTTTATAAGTGCATTGATACATTCCATAAAACATTCAAGCTTAAACAGGAATGTTGGCTGTCAGCACTATACTACTCTTATTTAGCACTGTTTTAGATTATTTAGCTAAAGAAGAGACAACTTTATAGCCTTGTGTTTGGCCATATGCTCTCAGAAGTTAGAGACAGACTTTGGTTCTGATCCTGGGACAGACAGTTATTACCTGGAAGACTCTGGGCAATTTCTTAACCCTTGCAAGTTTCAATTTTTCACTTGTGGAAAAGTACATGGATCTTTCTCTCAGGAGTACTGTGAGGATTCAATCTAATAACCTTGTACACTGATTAGCAAAATGTCTAATACTTTGTCAGTTATTAATTAATAAAATGATTGTTAACCATATTAGCCATTATTATTATTGTTATTATTTTATCCCTGTCATAATTATTGTTATTATCTTATATTTTAACCCCAAACTAAGGAAACTCAATCAGGTGATCAGATAGAATGAAATTAGTCAAATTCCCTATATAGACATTTCTCCAAAGAAGACAAACAGATGGCCAAGAAGCACATGAAAACCTGCTCAACATCACTAATTATTAGAGAAATGCAACTCAAAACTACAATGAGGTATCACCTCACACTGGTTAGAATGGACATCATCAGAAAATCTACAAACAACAAATGCTTGAGAGGGTGTGAAGAAAAGGGAACCCTCTTGCACTGTTGGTAGGAATGTAAATTGATACAGCCCCTATGGAGAACACTATGGAGGTTCCTTAAAAAACTAAAAATAGAATTACCTTATGACTCAGCAACCCCACTACTGGGCATATACCCAGAGAAAACCATAATTCAAAAAGACACATGCACCCCAATGTTCATTGCAGCACTATTTACAATAGCCAGGTCATGGAAGCAACCTAAATGCCCATGGACAGACAAATGGATAAAGAAGATGTGGTATATATATACAATGGAATATTACTCAGCCATTAAAAGGAACGAAATTGGGTCATTTGCAGAGATGTGGATGGACCTAGAGACTGTCATACAGAGTGAAGTAAGTCAGAAGCAAAAAAACCATATATCATATATGAATACATATATGCGGAATCTAGAAAAATGGTACAGATGATCTGGTTTGCAAGGCAGAAATAGAGACACAGATGCAGGGAACAAATGTATGGACACCAAGGGGGGAAAGCGAGGGTAGGTTGATGGTAATGGGATGAATTGGGAGATTGGGATTGACATGTATACACTAATATGTATAAAATAGATAACTAATAAAAAAAATAAAGAAAAGAAATTCAAGTTATTTTGTTCATGTTTACAATGACAAATCTAAACATATATTGGGAAAACAAACCAAATCCAAAAGAGAAAATACAAAACAAACAAAAATCTAAGCTAATATTTTAAAATATATAGATACACATTTAATATAAATCTACATAAAACTCAGTATTAGGAAATCTATAAAACATTACTAAAATAAAACAAGATTTTAATAATTAAAGAGTTATCCTTTGGGATAGGATGATGTCTTCCCATCTCAAAGAGTATATACATTTAATTCAATTTAAATCAGAATTCCATCTTTTGATGTTTTTGCAAGAAATTCAAAATGTCAACTGGAAGAGTACATGTAAGAGAGAGGCCAAAAAGAATCTAAAAGATAATATTTTTTTCAAGTTTTAAAACTTTTTATTTGCATATTAAAAATTGTGCATTACAATAATTGAAATGATTTGAATAACAACCAAAAAACGGCACTCTGATTAAACTTCATTTTAAAACCTGCAGCACACCTTGGACCAGCTGAATCTGAATCACTTTGCTGTACACCAGAAACTACCAAAACATTGTAAATCAACTATACTTCAATAAAAAAATAAAATAAAATAAATGGTATTTATATACAATGGAATATTACTCAGCCATAAAAAAGAATGAAATAATGTCATTTGCAGCAACATGGATGGACCTAGAGATTATCATACTAAATGAAATATGTCAGACAGAAAAAGACAAATATCATATGGTATCATTTATATGTGGAATCTATAAAAAAATTATACAAATGAACTTATTTACAAAACAGAAGTAGACTCACAGACATAGAAAACAAACTTATGGTAACCAAAGGAGAAAGGGCAGGAAGGATAAGTTAGGAGCTTGGAATTAACAGATACATAATACTTTATATGAAATGGATAAACAATAAGGTCCTACTGTAGAGCACAGGGAACTATATTCAATATCTTGTAATAATCTATAATGGAAAATAATCTGAAAAATAATATATATATATAGTTGAATCACTTTTCTGTACATTAGAAACTATCACAACAGTGTCAATCAACTATACTTCAATAAAAAATTTAAAGAGAGAAGCCAAGAAAATATTGAAAAATATGACTAATGAAGGTATACTTGTGCTCTTAGAATTTATAATATACTATGGAGAACGAGTGTACACAGGATAGATAAATAAATCTTAGGAACCCAAATTCAATAATCCAGAAACAAAGCAGTGTGTAATGGGAATTTTGTGAAATAAATATGTTTCAAAAGAGTGAGAAAATAACAGGATATTCAATAAATAATTTTGGTACAAAATGCAGTTCACACCGGAAAAAGTGACAGTTCTTTTCCACACAACATACACAAAAAATAAATTCCAAATGAATTCATGTTCTCAAGGTTTAGTTTAAAGGCTAAACAAAAATTAACATGAGCTCCAGGGGAGTATTTTTATAAGTCTGAGAATTTTAAAGCATGATGTAAACTCCAAAATTTACAAAGAAAATCATTGACAGATTTGACTATTCAAAAAATAAAATTTTTTATGGCAGAAGACAATATAAGTTAAAAAAGGTATAAATGATAGAAAATGTTTTGTATGCATTTTAAAACATAGTTCTTGTCTACAACATATTTTAACCCCACTACTAATTAATAATAACAAGGAATAATACTTTTTAAAGAAAGAGTGAAATAAGCCAATTGCAGAAAGTCAAATACTGCATAATTTCACTTATATTATGTATCAAAAATAGTCAAATTCATAGAATCAAAGAGTAGAATGGTAGTTGCCAGGGCCTGGGGAGAGGCAGAAATGAGGCGTTATTAATTAATGGGCATAAAGTTTCAGTTAAGCAAGATGAGTAAACTCTAGAGAATTGCTGTACAACATTGTACCTGCAACAATATGCTAGTATTGTACAGTTACAATTTTAAGAGAGTAGAACTCAGTTTAAGTATTCTTACCACAATAAAACAAAAAATAAACATAAAGACACCCAAGCATTTAATATAAGAATAACATAAATGTATAAAAAACACAAAAAGGAGCTAACACAATAATTATGAAGGAAAGGCAAAATAAACTCACAACAGCAATAATAAAAGTACTCTTTTGTCATGTAGTAGCCAAAGAATACATGAAAAACTGTGTAGTAAGTTGAATTGTGTTGCCAACAAGATATGCCCAAATTTTAACCCCAGTCATGTGTGAATATGACCTTATTTGGAAATAGGGTCTTTGCAGGTATAATTAAGTTGAAGATCTTGAGATGAGATCATCCTGGATTTAAAGCCCGCACTAAATCCAATGACAGGTATTCTTACAAATTAGAGGAAGAGAAGACACAGAGTTGTAGAGGGAAAAGTCAGGTGAAAGTAGAAGCAAAGATTGGAGTGATGAAGGTAAAGCCAAGAAATGCCAAGGATCACCCACAGCCACCAGGATTTGGGAAAGAACCATGGAACAGATTCTTCTCCAGAACCTCTGGAAGGAACCGATCCAACTAACATTTTCATCTCAGACTTCTTGCCATCAGAATTGTGAAAAACTTGTTTAAGCCGTGAAGTTTGTGGTAATTTGTTACAGCAGCCCTAGGAAACTAATACAGATGGGTAACATTTAGATTTTGCAAAGAAGTAGGGAGTGCACTATCTTTCATGTTTAAATGTACAAAATTGAATATTAGCGGATAGTTTGGAAAGATTGTCCCATAAAAATCTGTATAACCATGACTCCATTGGCCCGTGAGTTCACAAAGATGTGCTTGTGGGAATATATTGTAGCAATGTATAGAACAGAGAGAAACTCAGAAAGAAACTAAAAATCTCTCAATAAGAAAATGGCTTAATAAATTATGATGGGGTTATAAAGTTTTTACATATAATTATAATAAAATGCATTATATATAATTTTAAAATTACAGAAACATAAATATATGGGCTGGAAAATATATCCATAGTTTATTATGTTAATAACAAGCTAGAGAGCAATATATATGAAATGACCTCATTTTGTAAGACATACACATATGTGTTCATATTTATGATTTTGCATTTGTACTATGTGTGCATGTGTTTATTTATACAGACACATATATATATGGGGTATGTACACGAGTGTGTGTTTTTAGGTGTGTACCTTGTAGAAACAGAGAGGTTTGAAAGTCTGTGCAGAAAACTCTTAGGGACATTTATCTCTGGGATATTTGCCTTGTTTTACTTTATACACAAAATAAATAAAAGTAACCAACAATCAGCATCCTTGTCCTCTGACTTGCAGAGGCATCCAAGGCACCTGGGGGTGGATATATATATATATATACAGAAAAAATATATATATACAGGAAGTCTGAGTTGAAAATATTTGTTCCAACATTTCCTGTACTGTCAGGTCATCATGAACTGGCTGTGTCCCTCTATTAAAGGCCACTGCGTTAGGCAGGCAGCCCGTCTCATACATGTCTCTCTCTGGGTTCAGGAGCTGCTTCTTTTTTTACCTCTTTGGGCCTAAAATAATAACGGCTGTCTGTGACTACCTCTGAGACACTCCACCACTGTTTTCACATTTCCTAAGTACTGTCTGCACCTTTGTCAATAGTCCGTGGTCATATCTTCTTTACCCAGTTTGAGTGTGCCTCTGTTTCCCTCCTGGTGATTATCCCTGTCCAATATTCATTAACTGTAATTCCCTGACTTGGAACCCACCTGGCTTAGGTGAGCCTGGAACCCCAGTTTGGCTAATATGATAACTTCGTTTCTCAAGCCTCACTGATCGACTTCGTGGTGATCATATAACTTATCAAACCAGGTCAGAGGCAAGCATAGGAATTCTGCTGAAGTTAAAGGAAAAGAAGCAATCTCTTTCCATTGTATTGATCTGTGCCCTGATAAACTGAAAGCCAGTACTTCAGGTGGCCATTTTTGTCACCATGTGGGAGAAGCCTGAGAGAATGATGGCAAGCCAGGTAAAAGCAGAATTGGAAAATGAGGACCAGCAAATTCCTGATGGTATAATTTGACCACAATATTCAGCCATATCTGTACTTCAACTACCCATGAACTCATAAGTTATGTGAAGCTAATTAACCCTTTTCCCGTTTTCTAATTTCAGTTGCAATAACGGTTCCTGAATGATACACATGTCTTGTAATCTTATCCCCTCAGCCCAGGGCAGTGACTTATTGTTATGCTGGTTAGCTATCAATGTCCTGACTTTGTGTGACAAATTCTGCTCTCACATTGAGGTGATAGTTGATATCTTGTCCAATCAGATTCAAACATCATTCAGCTCACCTCTCTCTCTCTCTCTCTCTCTCTCTCTCTTTTAGAAATATGGGTAAATTTTATAGTTGATTGGAAGAAAGCAAGCAAGAAAAGACCACTGGTTTATAGCTAACTCAGACCTTGGCACTCTGGTGCCATTTCACAAAACTCCAAGTACTAACATCCCAGAGCTCCTGGGAATCCAAACAATTCTTCATCTCCAATCTCCATGAGGTATGGACCTACTCTAAGAAAAAGATAGTTGTGTTTCTACTCCCTTATTTCTCCATGTATTTTAATACAATCCTGTTCAATTGAACTGGTTTGTGGGGATGTCTGATCCTTTAATGAAAGAAAAAAAAGAGCTTAGCTAAAGGATTTATTGATATGGACCCATGTTCATTTTATGTTTGCTGAGAAAAGCTCCTTTAAAGTAATAATGATTTGGTTTCAAACCTCTCTCTTTCATTACCTCTATCTTTATCCAAACTTTTCCGGTATTGATATTGATGCTTAGGTGTATATATATGTACACTCACGCCACTTATATCCATGCCTATGCCTGCACTTGTGCTTATTTCACATTGATATCTACTTTTATATCATTAAGGGGTTGTACCTCTGAGTTTCAGCTGTGCCTCAACAAGGATTATAGACCCTGATTATTAAGAAACCAAAACAAAGATTTTTCAATGACTCAAATATTTTCCATGTTTTCCTCAAACACCATAAAGGTAAGTCATATCACCTAAATATGCATTTTAAATTCTCACTTTCTTGTCCTGCACACACCCCAGCTTTCCCTTGCCTCCATCTTCCCAAATTTCCTCTCAGACATTTTCCCTACTCCAAGCCATAGCTTCTTCTTCTAACTCTCTCACTTGTCCTGATTTGGGGCATCTAATGTCCAAAGGGCTGGTCTAGAAATAGGAAGACACTCCGTGGAGGGCTGAACAAATAGAGTGGAAGGAGAAATGGATGGACCCAGACAGGATTCTCTTTAACACCCAAAGAAAATGTGAAGTGTGGGAATTCCCTGATTAATTTCTGCTTTGTTACATAAATTATAAATTTACAGAAAACTTTAGGAATATTCACCACAATTCAGCAATGACTATTTTTGAATGGAGAGTTCTTTTTATCTCCAACTATATATTTCTGCATGTTTTACAATAGGCATATATTGCTTTTAAAATCACAAAAAATATAAAGTCACCAAAGAAATTAATATTTGAGAGGCACACATATCTAAGCAAAATGATACTGCAATCCTGAACATCCTTTGGAGATGACTACGAGAAATGAAGCAATCTTCCCCTAAATTACTCCCCTACTGGGTACCTATCACCTACTGCTACTTCACTTCCCATCACGCTCCTAACCTAACTTGGATTTGCTGTGTTTTCAAAATGGCGTTGCATGAGGTATAGCTTGTCTCTGGAAGATAAATCCTTCTGTTCTCCAGAATGGATTAGAGTAAGATCCACACACACTCTAGTTTTTCCTCTGAGTTGGTGCTTGGGCTTTGATGGGATGCCTTGAGTAGGAGTGTGGAGCACCCAACCAGGTTGTTCACCACCACAGCTGCAGTCGCCTTGTGCCCTCAAGAGCTCTGTGGGGCTTTTACTTTTCCTATGGCTTCATAAATTGGATGAAGTACTCTTTTATGCCTTCTTCTTGGCAGAGAGCCTAACAAGTGAAGGTTAAACTTGACTGCTTCAGTAAAAAGGAAGAAAAATATTTCCTCAGCGCTTGTGAAGGTCAGTACAACTAAGTCCCCATTAGTCACTCTCAAGTAACTACAAAATATGAATAGGTGGTGAGGTTCTGACTCACCCACTCATTGATTCATTGTATACTTATGAAGCACTTTTTCTGTGCAGATGCTGGGGACAAGATGAGCCAGATACCCTCACTACCCAGGAGGAACTCCTAGAATAATGGGAAAGATAGACATGAAAGGATGACGTCCAAAAGGTTAATGCTGGTAATGACAATGAAAAAAGAAATATTTACTGAATTCTGTGTACGAAGGATCTATTCCAAGTGTTTTGTGTATTTTATATTATCTCTAAACAACCTCAGAAAGAAGGTATTATTATTATTATTATTACTATTTTCTCCCTTTTATAAATAAAGGAATTGAAGTCCAAAGAGTTGTTCAATGTTACACGGTAATACGTAGTAGAGCCAAAATTCAGACTCAAGAAATCTGACTCCAATAAATATGAGATAATAAAAGAATGAATCCAGTGCTGCAGGAGCTCAGAAGGTGGATGGCCACAAATTGCCAACTAAAGTTCTCTTCATGTCAATTTTGTTTTAGCTGGATTTTAAGTTCCATGAGCTACAGAGTAAATCCACCTCTGTTCACAAGACAGGGCTGAGAAGCCTGCAGTGAATTTGGCATTTTCATACATTTCCGGTATACTTCTGGAAATTAATCTCAATTAAATAAGCCAACACGGTGAAAACATTTTTATGCCTAAAAATGTTTCATTTTCAATGACACATATCAGTAAAATGTAGAATCATTTCTACAAAATCAGTTGAGTATCTTTTTAATGCATATCTACTTCACAGAAGAACTCACAAACTTTGAAAATGAATCTTAAAAAGTTTTGTTTTGTTTTGGTACGCGGGCCTCTCACTGTTGTGGCCTCTCCCGTTGCGGAGCTCAGGCTCCAGACGTGCAGGCTCAGCGGCCATGGCTCATGGGCCCAGCTGCTCTGCGGCATGTGGGATCTTCCCGGACCGGGGCACAAACCCGTGTCCCCTGCATCGGCAGGTGGACTCCCAACCACTTCGCCACCAGGGAAGCCCGATTTTTTTTTAATTCTGGAAAGTTTTAGATAAAAACATAGGACACAGAACAGGTCTATTTGGTGTGATCTGAGCTATATTATAATCATTTATAAGCAGAGTGAGAGAAAATAACAAAAACATAATAATAAGCACTATTGATGTTTTCTCCTTTTCTTTTATTTGTTTTCTTTTTTTTCCTAAAATAAGGATGTATTACACTCTCAGTGGAAACTTTTTACAGTGCACATTTTGAGTGATCACAGGAAAATAATCTATAAATAAAGCTTAGTTTATTACCAGCAGTATCTTGAAATTCTCAAAAGAAAAATGAAATTTTAGCTTACTTTAATATATAAATTCATGTTATTCAGATTTTTTTTTTCTAGACTGACATGTCATCTGACTTTGGAATGAAATAAACTATGATGAAGTGTCATAATTTCTAGAAGCTCACAGAAAAAAATCAAACGTGCTAAGAGACTTTCCAGCAAACCAGGAGCCTCTTTAGGTGCTTGATACTTTCCTATGGCCTCACATCAATCTGAACATCCCCACTTCTGAACCTCTGGAAAGCTCTTCCAGCTGTATTAGTTTTCACTCTATCAGATCTTGTCATTAAAACATTACTTAGTTGTTGCTTAGAAATATAAGAATGGACAACTGTAATAACAACATAATTTCATTCATAGCCAATAATTTCTTCAACACACAACTTCACCTTTTTGTTTTGTTTTAAATTATTTAAAACTCTCCCATGTGAAACCTTAGTTAAATCCCAAGGTACAATAAGTCCCCTACTCATGAACAAGTTCCATTCCGAGAGCACATTCGTAAGTCCAATTTGTTCGTAAGTCCAACAAAGTTAGCCTAGGTACCCAACTAACACAATCAGCTATATAGTACTGTACTTAATAGGTTTATAATACTTTTCACACAAACAATACATAAAAAAATGAACACACAAAAAATAAAGAAAACATTTTAATCTTACAGTACAGTACCTTGAAAAGTACAGTAGTGCAGTACAACTGTTGGCATACAGGGGCTTGTTCACATCTTTGAAAATTTGCACCTTGAAGGTTCATATAGGGGACTTACTATACCCTGATTTAAAATACATACTGGCTGAATTGTTAACTGACTGTGTGACCCAAGATGGGTAATTCAACCTCTTTTAAATTAAATTTTCTCACCTCTAAAAGTAGCTAAGAAAGATGTTCCACAAAGGATCGTGATGCAGTCCAAATAAAATAAAGTAGTCAAAGTGCTTGATGTAATAACTTAGTGATAAATTATATATATATATTTTACTAGATTGTACAAGATAATGAAGAGCTAACCACAATATTTTTGTTAAGTTTACTGTATTCTTTCATTTCCAGAGCTGGAACTGCTTAGGATTATGGAGTTGTTCTTTTGGAACTTCTTTCCTTCCTATACTTTTACGTGCCTGTCTTTTGTTTGTTTGTCTCTGTCTTTCCCCGTCCTCTACTTTCATCTCCTTATACGAACACACACACTCAATTTTAGCCTTGCCTACTCTCTTTACCTCAAACATATTTTATCTCACCATATTCTCTGCTTTCCTCTTTCTTCACACAACATAGTCACACTCACACAATCACACTCACATTTGGTGAATAGAAATACAAGGAAAGAAATGATCATTTCAGCTTAGTCTTCTTAGTCTTAATCTGTTCCTTGGCTAATAGAAAGAATGTTCAGGTCTCAAGCCCATGACATTGTGCATAAAGAAGTCTGTACAAGTTTCGAGTGATAAAGGAAATTTAGACCCTCTGTCTTCTAATTTCCATCAATTAGGGTGGTCTACTTACTGGAACAGGAGTAGCAGCATCATCTGGAAATTTAGAAAGGCATAATCTCAAGCACCATCCCTCTTCTACTGAATCAAAAACTGCAGGTGGGCCCAGAAATCTGTGCTATCCAGGTGACTCTGAGCATGATAAAGTTTGAGAACTTCTGGGCTAGAAGACTCCCCATTTTTCTTATGCCCTTTCTTAGGAGTGCTAAGATGGATCATTGCTTAATGGTTCATCTTGCAAAAAAATGGATTTGCCAAAACAGTGACCACAATCAGTGATTTAGTAATTAGAGAAAAGAGACTTCTCAGTTGCTAATTTTTATAAGAAACTGGTGAGGGGTTGCATTACATTGTTTTTTTAACCAAAACATGAAGAAAATTTAAGACAAACCTGATTAGAGCTTTTGCTTGTACAGATTGCCAAGAAAGGAGCAAATGTAAAGGAAAGAAATGGGTAAAAATCATTTAACACTTTCAGCATTCAAGCCAGGAAAAAAGCCAAAGGAACAAAATATTATTTATCCTCATATCACATAGTGGATCCCAACATGAACAATCAGCTTTGGAAAATCCAATTGTATAATGAGATTAATTTTTAAAGAGCCTGGTTCTTTTTAGTTGCATTCTAGTCATTAATATTCCTCCAGCAAGAACAGATGGTTCAAATTTTATATATCTACTCAACTCCTCAAAGAAAAGAAGAATATAAATTCCACTAAGGCAGAAATTTCTACTCTTTTCTTGTCCACTGATGTATCCCAAGCACCTAAAACAATGCTTAGCACGTTGTAGGTGTTTAGTAACTATTCATTGAATGAGAGATTGAGTGAAAACCATACTTGAATAAGTTGTTCTTATCTCTTATTTCTCCACTATCCAAAAACCTGGATTCATGGCCATTCCACCAGTGCCATCACTCAAAGCCCAGAACTCAGAATGGCTCCATGCTTGGTTCAGTGAATGTTCTGCTGCTACCATCTTGAAGTTCTTAATAATGTTATCTCTGAAAATGTGTCTTATAGGTGAAGTCTTAATGTAGGTGCTAATGTAGTACATGCATGAGCAGAAGATATATATGATATATATATATATATCATATATATATATATGAAGATATATATGAATATATCATATATATATATATATATATATATGAAGATATATATGAATACAAATGTCCATGATTACTTGTCACTCCATTTGCATATAGTGTTCACTGTGCTGCATAGAGGAAAGTGTATGAGTTTCCCAGGGCTACGATAACAAATTAACACAAATTTGGTGACTTAAAACCACAGACGTTTACCCTTTCACAGCTCTTAAAGCCAGAAGTACAAACTCGAATTGTTGGCAGGGCCATGCTCCCTCTGAAGGCTCTAGGGTAGTATGCTTCCTTGCCTCTTCAAGCTTCTGATAGGTCTGAGTATTCCTTGATTTGTGGCTCTACAACTCCAACCAATGCCTGCTTCTTCACATGGCCTTCTCCTCTTTATCTGTGTGTCTCTCATTTGTGTAAGTCTTATAAGGACACATATCATTGGATTGGGGGCCCACCCATGTAATCCAGGATGATATCATCTCAAGATCCTTAATTACATCTACAAAGATCCTTATTCCAAATAAGTTCACATTCACATGTTCCAGGGATTAAGATGTGGACATATTTTAGTGAGGAGGGGATGATGGGCACCATTCAATTCACTAGAGATCCACACAAGAAATGCCTTAAGCTCCAAGACTTAAGCTCCATGAACATTACAGTTAACCTGCCTGTGCTGAGCTCTATTTTAATAAGGAAGTACATGATGAGAAATAGGTAAATAACTCAAGCTAAGCTTGTAGAAATAGCTGAGCAGTTTTGGGTTGGCCAAAAAGTTCCTTAGGGTTTTTCCATAACATCTTACAGAAAACCTGAATGAACTTTTTGGTCAACCCAATATTTAAATTGAGGTCATTTATGTACTTTCACCCATGCCAATCTGCCTTTGAATTTTACTTACAAGTCACTTAAGCAGAAATATAATTTATAAAACTTGTGTGTTTCCTCAAAGTTTTTTAATAAGAAAGAGCCAGAAATCAGATGAAAAATTATTACCCAGTCACAGCTAATTCATTTAAGATACTACCAATGTCTTTACCATGTATGTGTAAATATATATGTAAATAAAATATATATAATTTACAAATAGATGTAAATGTAGTACATTTGCATCTATTTGTAAATTAATACGTCTCAATAAATAGATGTAAATAAATACGTGTTTATAGATATAGAAACATTTATATATGTATTTTTATATATCATATATAAATATATATTTGTAAATATATATATGAATAAGGGTATATATTTATTTACACATATGCACACATATCTGGGAATATCCTGTAGTTTATACATGGAAGGAACCCCAGTGAGGTTTCTAGTGGGGCAATTGAGGCAAGAGTTATGAATCATGACTTGAGCAAGCTCACTCAGCTGGCATATAGACAGAAGTGGTACGCAGGCCACTGGCTTCCAGCCTTTATTCTCTTTATTTAAAGTTGCCCCAGTTCTCAGTATCTTCATTGTTTTCCCCCTTTCCTGAGCCTGTTTTATTTCTATCAAAGTCATCTCAATGATTTTATTTTAATTAACCTGATGGATTTAAAGGATAAAGTGTATTATGTGCATCTCCTTTAGGAAAATATTTGATGACTCTAAAACCCAATTCTCTGAGAATTTGCTATCACCAAGTCTTAGTATTTTATAGCTTCTGAATGTTAATTTTTTTCCAGATATGGATTACAAATCAGAAAGGATATCAGAGTAGCAAATTGGCAAAAGTTCTTTTTGAGACGATCATGAATAATGGATATTAAATTCATTTTGCATATTTTGAAAAATTATGCACATCATATTAAGTAAATTGCTTATGAAGTGAGGTGTTTTGATAAAAACAGCATATTTGTTAAGGCATGTAAGTGGTATTTAAGCTAAACATATGCGAATCTTTAGGCTTCCTCCTATATTATAAAAACCTGAATTATCTAATAATAATATCCTCTCTCCTTATAGCATCAAGGCTTTGGTGCCTTTAGCCTCAACCTTTTTTTTTTCCATTCTTAATTCCATTAAACTAATAATGTATCATTTTATATACTTTCTGAAGTTATTACATTTTTCTTATTGGATTTGTGATTTGAATAGACCTTTTGATTTGAAAAGTGACCTTTATATTAACTATTCCTTGGACTAGAGTCAGTTCTTGCATAATTAGGTGGGTAAAGGTACATATTCACCAACAATACATGGGCATGCCGAGTTGAAGTGACTGGATTCTAGCTTCAGGAGTTTTATGTCTTCTAAGGGAGAAAAGCCAAATACCTCAGCAAGCCAGGGTATAGGCAGTGCAAGTGGGAATACAGGAAGCAGAAGTTACTTTAGGATTTAGGGGTGAGTGGGTATTCAGTGAGTATATCACAGAGGCATTGACATTTGAGCTAAAAATTAAGTTATGGAGAGACTTTGTACACAAATAGATGAGAAAAGGAGAGCGTTTGATACAAGAACTGGATGAGTGAAGCCTGGAGGTGAGAAAATATAGTCTATTTTGAGAAAGAAGCAATTACTCTGGTTTTAGAGAGGTAGATAATCTACATGAGGAAATGTAGTGAACTCTAAGATTATAATAACAAATAGTAATAATACAATGAAAATAATAAAACTTACCTTGTCTTTCTCTGTCTAGCTTATTTTATTTAGGATAAGCCCTCAAGATCCATCCATGTTGTCATAAATGGCAGGATTTTCTTCCTTATTACGGCTGAAAAATATCCCATTAAATGTATGTGCCACATCTTCTTTGTCCTTTAATCTGTTCAGTTGTTTCCATACCTTAGCTAATGTAAATAATGCCTCAAGAAATATCTGGAGTGCTGATATTTTTTCTAATCCTGTTTTTATTTCCTTTGGATAGATACCCAGAAGTGGGATTGCTGAATCATATGGTAGTTCTGTTTTGAATTTTTTGAAGAAACTCCATGTTGTTTACTATAGTAGCTGCACCAATTTACATTCCTACCAACAGTGCACAAGGGTTCCCTTTTCTGGACATTCTCACCAACACTTGATATCACTTGTCTTTTTGATAAAACCACTCTAACAGGTATAAGGTGATATCTCATTGTGGTTTTAATTTGCATTTCCCTGATGATTAATGATGTTGAGCATCTTTTCATGTACCTCTTGGTCCTCTGTATATCTTTTAAAAAAATGTCTGTTCAGTTCCTTTGACCATTTTTTAATTGTATTATGTGTGTTCTTTTGCTATTAAGTTGTATGAGCTCCTTATAAATTTTGAATATGAACATCTTGTCAGATATATTATTTGCAAATATTATCACCTATTCTGTAGGTTGTCTTTTAATTTTATTAATGGTTTCCTTTGCTATGCAGAAGTTTTCAGTGTGATGTAGTCCCAGTTTTTAATTTTTTTGGTTTTGTTTCTGTTGCTTTTATTTTTGGTGTCAAACCCCCCAAAAAATTATTGCTAAGGCTAATGTCAAAGTGCTAACTCCCTATGTTTTCTTCTAGGAGTTTTATGGTTTTAGGTCTTACATTCCTGTCTTTTATCCATTTTGAGCTGATTTTTGTGTATGGTATTAGATAGTGGTCCAATTTCATTCTTTTGCATGTGGCTGTCCAGTTTTCTCAGCATAATTTATTGAAGAGACGCTTTTCCCCATTGTATAGTCTAGGCTTCTTTGTCACAAATTAGTTGACCATATATACATGGGTTTATTTCTGGACTTTCTATTCTGTCCCATTAACCTATGTGTCTGTTTTCATCCCTATACCATATTGTTTTGCTTACTATAGCTTTGTAGTATAATTTGAAATCAGTAAGTGTGATGCTTTCAGTTTTGTTCTTTCTCAAGATTGCGTTGGCTATTTAGGGTCTTGTGTGCTTCCATCAAATTTTAGTATACCTTTTTTTTCTATTTCTCTGAAAATTGCTTTTGGAATTTTGGTAAGGATTACACTGAATCTGTAGATTGCTTTGGGTAGCATGGATATTTTAACAGTATTAATTCTTCCAATCCATAAGCAAAGAATACATCTACATTTATAGTGTCTTCTTCATTTTCTTCCATTAATGTCTAATAATTTTCAGTGTACAGGTCTTTCACCCCCTTGGTTAAATTCATTCCTAAGTATTTTATGCTTTTTGGTGAAATTGTAAGTAAGATTGTTTTCCTAATATCTCTTTCAGATAGTTTGCATTTAGCATATAGTAACACAACTGATTTCTGTATATTGATTTTGTATACTGCAAATTTACTGAATTTGTTTATTAGTTTTAACAGGTTTTTTGTGAAACCTATAGGGTTTTCTATATATAATATCATGTCTTCTGCAAATAAAGACAGTTTTACTTCTTCCTTTCTGATTTGGATGCTTTTTATTTATTTATTTTTTTCTGTTTAAATTACTCTGGCTAGGACTTCCAGTTCTATGTTAAATAAAAGTGGCAAGAATGAGCATCTTCTACTTGTTTCTGATCTTGCAGCCCAAAAAAGAAAAGTCCAGGACCAAGGTGGCTTCACTAGTATATTCTACCAAACACTTAAAGAAGAATGAACACCAATTCTTCTCAAACCTTTCCCAAAACTTGAAGAGGAGGGGACACTTCCAAACTCATTGTATGAGGCCAGCATTATCTTGATTCAAAAACCAGACAAGAATGCTATAAGAACAGAAAATTACAGGCCAATATACCTAATGAACATAGATGCAATAATCCTCAACAAAATAGTAGGACACTAAATTCAAAGATACATTAAATGGATCAAAAAACATGACCATGGGGCATTTATTCCACGGGTACAGACATAGTTCAACTTCTGCAAATTAATGTGATATGCCTCATTAAATAAATTAAGGATAAAAATCATATGAACATCTCAAAAGATGCAAAAAATGCATTTGATAAAATTCAACATCCATTCATGATTAAAAAGTCTCAACAAGGTGGGCATAGAGGAAACACATCTCAACATAATAAAGTCCATAAATGATAAGCCCACAACTAGCATCATACGCAATAGTGAAAACCTGAAAGCTTTTGGTCTAAGATCAGGAACTACATTATTTATGTTCATATTTCACTACTAAACTTTCACCTATTGTCCTTCACTGAGTCATCATCTCTACTACCATCCAGAAACTACTTGCTAATGTCCAGTTATGACCTTTTCTCAGTGTTGATCCTCCTCAAATTCAACAACTTTTGATGTAGATACAGGTTGTCTCCCATTCTCCTCATATTTTGAATTGCTACATTCTTTTTCTTTTTTTTTTTCTTTTTTTTTTTTTTAGTGGTACGCAGGCCTCTCACTGCTGTGGCCTCTCCTGTTGCGGAGCACAGGCTCCGGATGTGCAGGCTCAACAGCCACGGCTCATGGGCCCAGCCGCTCCGCAGCATGTGGGATCCTCCCAGACCGGGGCACGAACCCGCATCCCCTGCATTGGCAGGTGGACTCTCAACCACTGCGGCACCAGGGAAGCCCACTACATTCTTTATTTTGGGGGATACTTATTCTTTTCCATTCATTTGCTCTTTGTGTTTTGGTTCCTCAAAACCATACAAGCTGCCTTGCAACTCATAGCTACCCCACACCATACAGAGCTTGGAGGGGGTTTCTACCCATAACACTTTGTACTTCCTTTGTCTTAATGCTCATGACACTGCATTTTAATTGTCTATTTACTTATTTATAAGCTCTGAGATGTCAGAGTCTATATTTGTCATATTTTGCATTATATCATGTCAATGAATATTTGTAGAGACATTTGTTGGATCAATAATGAATTAATCTGTTATATATAATTCGCCACAACTGATATGTTTTCCAAAGCTCAGTCCTGCAACTAGAAAACACCACTAAATATCTCCACATGGTAGCTTTATTAGCACTCCAAACCTAAAATGTACATATATATTTACAACTATCTGACATTTATTTTCTTAGATACCTTATTATTGTTCATGTGTTCACCATTTTTCTAATTTCCAAAGAGCCTGAATCCATGGGGCAAACTTTTCTTTTTTTTCCATTAACCCCTCCATGGGTCATTTCCAAGATAGAAGGCTACATGTTATAAATTACATCTCCTTTCAAGTTAGATGTTTAACTAAAAACTCCAGTAGTCCTCGATTATAAAACTTCTGATTGTATAATTCAAGATGTTACTTAGGCATTAGCAAACTGTAAATTATAGTTTGGTACTATAGAAGGTAAAGTAAAAAGTTCCATGATTACATTAGTTTGGGAACTAACTAATCTAACCTAACTAACTGTGTTAGATGGTAAATTGTGGCTGCAAGACCCATCCCATGCTGTATGCAGACCCCTTTACAATTGGCTTTGCCACTTGTGATGGTTAATTTATGTGCCACCTTGACTGTTTACAGGATGCGCAGATTAAATATAAGTTCTGGATGTGTCTGTGAGGTTGTTTCCAGACCATATTAATATTTGAATCAGTGGACTCAGTAAAGAAGATTACCCACCACAAAGTGGTTGGTCATCATCCAATTTATTGAAGGCCTGAATAGAATAAAAGACAGAGGAAGGAGGTATAATCCCTCCCCCTTTTTTTCTGCCTCACTGTTTGAGCTTGGACATCTCAACTCATCCTCTCCTACCCTCAGATGGATATTTACAGTGTCAGCTCCCCTGATTCTCAGGCCTTCAGGTTCAGACTGAATTATACCACTGGGTCTCCAGCTCATAGACAACAGGTTGTGGACATAGCTTCCATACTTTCATGAGCCAGTTCCTTATTATAAATCTCTTTTATTTATATTATATATATAAAGTTGACCCTTGAAAAGCTTATGGGGGTTAGGGGATCCTACCTTCTGTGCAGTTGAAAATCCAAGTATTATTTAGAGTGAACCCGTCCTATATATGTGGTTACTCCATATACACGGGTCCTCTGTATCCACAGTTCTGCATCCTTGGCTTTAACCAACTATGCATGGTGTGGAACTGTGAAGTTCAAACCCACATTGTTTAAGGGTCAGCTGTATCTATATCTCCTATTAGTTCTGTTTTTCTGGAGAACCCTGACTAATAAACCACTTCTCTGTTAAAGAGGTGTAGTCAGTTTCTCCATCCCCTTTAATGGGGCTGGTCTTGTGACTTATTTAGACCATGATAGTGTGACAGAATGATGTGGGCTGATTATCAAAACCTGTATCTCAAGAAACCTTTCAACTCTTACCTTTTTGGAACACTTCTGCCTTCGTGTGAAGGAGCCTGATATTAAAAAAAAAAAAAAAATCAAACAAACAGAAAATACAACAACTGAAAAATCTGCTTGGGGAGAGAAACCCAGCCATGCAGGGGGCTCCAGCCCCCAGACCATTCTCCAGCTCAGTGCAGATGGGTGAGTGAGCACAGAACTGCTCAGCCAACCCACAAAGTCATGAGAAAAAATAAAGTGTGATTTAAAGCCACTGTTTTGGGGTAGTTGCTTATGGAACAATAGGTGATGAATAGAGACATATTTTCTTTTTTTTAAAATGAGAAGTCACTTTTTATTTATTTTTATTTTTAATTTTGGTCACATGGTGCTGCTTGTGGGATCTTAGTTCCCCAACCAGGGATAGAACTCTGGCCCTCAGCAGTGAAAGCACAGTCCTAACCACTGGACCGCCAGGGAATTCCCCAGATGTATTTTCTTTTACTTGAAAAGTCTAAGACATATTAGTCTTCTGAGGCCTAAAAAAATACTGCACTGAAAGAACCTGCTTAACTTTGCTTAATCCAGTCAAATTTATTTAACTAAAGGAGCATTTGTTGTTGCTACTTAAAAACTTTGTTCAGATTTCTAGCACTGGAACTCTCTTTGGAAACCCAGATTCTTATGATCTGTCTGCAACTTACTCTTTAGACCTATTTTCTCATTATTGTGTTTTCATACATAATCCAGATTTTCAAATTCAATTATCTGCAATTCTTAAGCATTCTCACTTCTCCCTGGTCTCTGATCTTGGCCAAGTTCTTCACCTTTTCTTTCTCAGATACAACTCATCTTTCAAGACATCTTAAAACTGTACCTCTTCTATAAAGTTTTTCCTGAACATCCCTTTTGTAATTTGTCAATTTATTATTTTATGGTATATGGCAGTCATTTCAATGGAAGTCCCCAATTAATTTGCGTGCACCTGCTATGTGTCA
The DNA here is from genome assembly GCF_005190385.1 of Monodon monoceros. NCBI lineage: Eukaryota > Metazoa > Chordata > Mammalia > Artiodactyla > Monodontidae > Monodon > Monodon monoceros. The sequence goes on from NW_021703777.1 coordinate 90,756,906, forward strand.
GGGACTATGTTGAGACCTGGAGTTGCAATGAAGAGTAAGGGAGAGCTTTGACATCAAGACATTTAGGGTATTGCATTTTGGTTATCTGTGTTTCACTGGTCTGGATGTTCCATGATGATGGAAGTGGTTTATTAAGTGCATTTTTCAATTTTTAATGCTTTTTCTCTTGGGTAAATTCTCAACAAGTATTTGTAGAATGGTAAGTGAATGAATAATGGAAACAATTGGAGTTTAATATTCATCACTTAATCTATTGCCTAATATTAAGCTCTTTAGAATCTACTAATTTTTGCAACCAGTCCCTAATGCAAACCATGATAGAAACAGCTTGAAATGGTCATTGAGCAACACTTCACTCAAACAACTCAAGCAATTGTTCACCTAAATAGTCAGCCTAGATAAAAGTATAGTTCATTAACTTCTTATAAAATTCAAGTGTCTGCCCTTCTTGCTATTATTAGAAGTCCATATGATACAAGAGCACTTAAATAAAGCCAGGATAAACATTTAATTACCATAATTAGTGGCTTAAAACAGAACAGATATATTATCTTTAGTCATAAGTTCGACAGTGGTCTCATCACATTAAAATCAAGATATCAGCAAAACTGTGTTCCTTTTTCAGACTTAAGGAAGAATCAGTTTCCTTGCCTTTTCTAGCTCAAAGAGGTCACCTTTCCTCCATCTTCAAATCCAGCAAGGTGATATTTCTCTGGCCAATCTTTTGTTGCCACCTCTTTCTCTGACCACAGATGGGAAGGTTCTTCCCTTTTGAGAACTCCTGTAACTAGATTGGGCCCACACATATAATCAGGATAATCTTCCTATCTCAAAGTTCTTAACCTTAATCACATCCACAAAGTCTCTTTTGTGAGGGCAACATATTCACAGATTCTAGAAGTTAGGATGTGACTATCTTTGAGGGACCATTATTCTGCCTTCCACAACTAAGGTGTCAACTGCTTTTAAATTTTATTGTTATGTATAAAACACTCAAAAAACCTGTGTGGGGATATTAGCCCTGTTTTATAGATGAAGGAACTGAATCAGGCCATTTAAACTAGCTATCAGTTACTACCTTAGGATGTATGATTTCGTGGCCTTATTAATCAAAGTCATCAGCTTGCTAAGCTAGAAGGCAAAGGAAGAAGGCTTTCAAACATCATTCATGGGGCATGGCATCAGAAGAAAGTTGCAACAAGCACAGTCTACTTAACACATTTTACTGAATAGACAGGTCAAGTATATAATCTCAAATAGTGACCTCCTAGTACCTGGAGTATGAGTGTTTTTGTCAGAATGCTGTGAACTAAGTGTTTCTGTCATTCCAAAATTCATATGTCAAAATCCTAACCCCCAATATGATGCTATTAGGAGATAAGCCTTTGGGAGGTGATTATGTCATGATAGTAGAGCCCTCATGAATGGGATCAGTACCTTACAAAAGCATCCCCAGAGAGCTCCCTCATTCCATCTGCCATGTGAGGACACAGCATGGCTGACTCTGAGTGAAGATGTGGGCTCTCACAGGATGGCTGACTCTGGATGAAGAAGTGGGCTCTCACCAGACACTGAATCTGTTGGTGACTTGACCTTGAACTTTTCAGTCTCTAGAACTGTGAGAAACAAATGTTCATTGTTTAAGCCACCCCGTCTATGATATTTTTCTTAAAGCAGCTCGAATAGAATAAGATAGAGACCTGTGTTAAATACAAAAGGCAGAGACTGTAACTGTAATTTCTTAAATAGCTTTGAAATTCAGAGCACCATATAACAGGTAATTCACCCAGGCAAATGCCTATTAGATATTACTCTGCCATACAAAGGAGGTACAACAAGAGTAAGACACAGCCCAATGGAGAAGACTGAGACTGAGAGTAGATGCTGTTTAATATAATGCTATGAGTGCTCTGCTAGAGTGATATGCTGTTAGAGCAAGATGTGGAGAGTTCTTCCTGATGTTCAAGGGATAATAGTAGAGGAGGGCTTCAAAGAGAAACAATGTTTGGACTGTTTTCAAGGATTTCACTATGAATGGGTTGAAGACACGGAAGGAGTGAATGTAGTATAAGCATTAAAGTGATTGTTGTGGATATTTCTAAAAGCCTGGGTAAGAGGTGAAGCAACATCTACAGAGTCCTAGCTTTCAGTGATGGTGGGCAAGTCACTTCACTTCACTGGACCTGATTCCTAGTCTGTGGATGTTTGCATTGCTTATAATTAGCACATTTCCTGCCATATGTGGAATGCACTGAAGAATGTTAAGTTGAATTGAACAATTAAAATCTGAATATCTTGTTTAAGGGTTAAGGAGAGCTTACAGAAGATGGTGGAGTAGGAAGACCCTGAGCTCACCTCCTCCCACGGGCCCACACAGATTACAACTATTTACAGAAAAACTGTTGATGAACAAAACTGGAAGACCAGGAGAAAAGATCTACTACAATTAAAGATAGAAAGAAGGAACAAAAATGAAACAGGTAGGAGGGGTGGAGACTTGGTATAGTTAAGACCGATACCCCTGGGTGGGTGACCCACAAACAGGAGGATAATTAAAATTGCAGAGATTATCCACGAGGAGTGAGGAGTCTGAGCCCATGGGGGTCCTGCACCAGGAATGCTTGACTTTGAAGGGCAGTAGGGCTTACTTTCAGGAGACCCAGAGGGATGGGGGAAATAGAGACTCCACTCCTAAAGGGCGCAAACAAAAATCACACACGTTCCAGGACCCGGGGCAGAAGCACTAACTTGAAAAGAGACAGGGTCAGACCCACCTTTTGATTGGAGAACCTCCCAGAGAGGCAGAAGGCAGTTGGGGCTCAGCCTGGGGACATAGACTCGGGTGGCAGCCGTTATTGGGAGGTTGTTCTACCTCGTGGACACTGGTAGGTGCTGGCACGTGCCACTTTGGAATCCTCTCTCTAGTTTATTAGCTCTGGGACTTGGCCCTGCCCCCCCAGCCTGTTGGTACCAGTACTGGGACAACTCAGGTCAAGCAACAATCCAGGAAGAGACAAAGGCCCCACCCACCAGGAGGCCATCTGCTTTAAGACACTCTGTGCCCACTGCTGCCCTGGGACTTCTCCTGTCCACCAGAGGGTCCAGGATCAGGCCCTACATACAAGTATGCCAACAATAACCTCAGGACCAGCCAGAGACCCGGGATCCAGCTCCACCCACCAGTGGGCTGAAACACAAACCCCAGGATCCCCAGGGCCCTGCAGCCAGAGACACTTGGACACAGCTTTGCCACCCAGTGGGCCAGCACAAGCCTCTGGACACTCTGGAGCCCAGTAGCCAACAGCCTCCTGACACGGCTCCACCCAGTGGTGGCAGGCAGCCTCTGTACAAAGCACAGCCTGGCAATCAATGGCATTGGGAGCCACCCATGCCCACCAGATTGCCCAGAGCAGTCAGTCTGCCACAATAGAAGGACCCACATCTGCAGGAGGGCTTCAAAGAGAAACAATGTTTGGACTGTTTTCAAGGATTTCACTATGAATGGGTTGAAGACCCATTCTGCAGCACACATCTCTCGTGACCAGAGGAGAGTGGGCTGCTGGGATGCATAAGACTTCTCCTACAAAAGGCCAATAGTCCAAGGTCAGGAAACATAACCAAACTACCAAATACATAGAAACAAAAACAGAAAATTTGGCAGAATGAGGCGATACAGGAATATATTCCAAATGAAGAAATAAGATAAAACCCCAGAAGAAGAACAAAGTGAAGTGGCACTAAGCAAACTACCTGATAAAGAGTTCAAGGTAATGATTATAAAGATGCTCAAAGAACTTGGGAGAAGATTGGTAGGTCGGAGGAAGAGAGCTGGGAAATATAGCTCTATCCTGGATTGAAAAGAGAAATAAGGAAGAAATGAAGAAAAGAAAGCATACTTTTTGTATATTTGAACAAGAGAAAAACTTTGAAGGAAAAAAGTCAGAAGAAAGGAAATTCTTGAGTGCAACCAAATTAAACAAACAAACAAACAAACAATCCAGTAGCTCAGAACCTACATAGTTTCTTCACATTTGGCAGCCTGTACACAATCTGCACTTGATCGTACTTTCACAGAATGGTGGTTCCTTATTTTCAGGACAGCGGACCCCAGGTTATTGAGAATGGTTTCCTTAAACATAAGGAATCCTACAGAAAAATGAAGGGCAGTGCCATGTTTCCAAGGCTGTAACCTAAAAGGAATACCGTTCTTTAAATCCCTCTCTAGCAGTGAAGTCTTCAAAGAGGGAATTCTGGTGTATTTCCTTGAGTCTTTGACTTTACTGAAAACAAGATTGGGTGACAAGTGCACTGTCAAGCCCATGGAGAAGGCCTAGTGTAGCTTGATGGGCTACCGTGATGGATGGAAATTTAGGCTTAGAAGCATATGAAATAGAGGGAAAAAAGGTATTAATTCTATTTACCTGTATAATTACTTTTAGTAGACTCATATGTGGACTTATGAATATTATAAACATGAAGGGCAATGTTGGATTTAAGAACAATTGTTTAAGGGTCATAAAGATGAGAGTTTAGATACTAGATTTTCCACTTACTAATCTGTTTACATGGCCAGTTTACTTAATGCTTTCAAATCCTCAAGGTTCTTATCTGTGAAATGGAGATAATATCTACTTCAGAAATGTTATAAGGGTCAGAAATAAAATGTACAACAAAAAAAGTATAGATAGCACAATGTCTGGGACAATTTCACTAAATTTTCATTAAATGAGTACTGACTGGTATATATTATGCCTGTCACAGTAAGTACAATCTGGAAATGCATTTTCCTTTTTGCTGTACCCTTGGGGGACTGGGCATCACACATACTGCTCTTTTCAGGACATTCTGCCTGCCACATTCTACCTGAAAAGAGGGTCTTATATGACTCATAGCTTTTGAACCAGAGCAAAAATAAACATGAACAGGTCTATTTCTGTAACAGGGCCTTTGTGTATTCTCTGCCCCCCACCTATATTTGCACATGTAGAGATAACTTCACAGTTGGATGCCTAGTCTGCAGTTTATGTTAATAAATCGCTGTTCCATGACCCTTTTATAACTATGGACTAGGGAGAGGCCATAGTTTATTATTTCTGTTTTATGGATTATATCACTGAAACCCTAAACCTTAAATGGCTTCATTTTGACCTCAACATTTTAGTTCATGGAATCTATCCCAAGTAAATAATCAGAGAAACGGCTAAAGATTTATGTACAGGAATGTTGATCATGGTGTTATTTATAATAACAAAACATAGAAGGAAAATCCCAAATATCCAGCTTTGGGAGATTTATTAAATAAATTATGGTCTATTCATATGATGGAATTTGTTCAATAGTAAAATGACACTTTTAGAAGGGTATTTCATGATACAACATTGAGTAAAGAAAGCATGATTTAAAGCTGCTTTTGTAAGTATAACAAAAAAATTTAAAAATTTTGCCAATTACCAACTAAAGCAAATATACTCAAGTGCTTTCATTCCTTTTCAATGCTTGGATTACAGAATTTTTTAAACAATGTTTCCTATTTGAGTAAAGGTATCTGCTGTAAGCTTAAATTATTTCATTATTAGAACAAGAAAAACTACACATAATTTTTTGAAGAAATTAAGTTTTGTCTATTGATGTTAGAGAACTGAATATAAGTGCTACTTCTATTTTCATCATTAAAATGTTTATCTATAACTCTATCTATCTATCTATCTATCTATCTATCCTGGTTTACCAGTATGAATTACCTGAATTATCTGCATCATTTTAAATTTACTCTTAATTTTTGCCAAGTCGATGAGATAGATCTCCATGGATTGAGAGTAAAGAAATAATAGGATTTTCCATGCAGTGGTACAATCATTTGTCACATGAAAACTTTCCTAAGACCTATTCCTGGAATGATTACATTACTTCAGTTCATCTTTCAAGCAAACACTTATTATCAGCATTTATAAACAAGAGACATTTTCAATATATTTGTGGAATCTTCTGTTAACATTTCACTTATTAAGGTAAAGAGTTCATTAAAATATGTATGTGATAATCTTTGCTTTACCTATTTTGTAGTTTAAATTAGGATTTTTCAACATTAACACTATTGGCATTTTGGCTGGAAAAGTCTTAGTTGTGGGGACCTGTTCTGTGCATTGCAGGATATTTAATAACATCTCTGGCCACTATCTCACCCCCAGTTGTGAAAATTAAAAATGTCTCCAGACATTACCAATTGTCTCATTACCAAAATTTCTCCCAGTTGAGAACCACTGTATTAAACAATAGGTGTGCGACTGGGACTTATAAAACACGCTAACTGGAAAATCTCAGTGGTCTCATTCTCTAAATTATCTCATACAGCGCTTGTGAAAATAACATTTATTTTCATTTTCTGTTATTTTGGTTGTGCTAGTTATATCTAGATAGTCAATCTTGTTTGAAGATGTCTAATTCAAACAAATAACTATTTCAAAATTTAATTGAGTGGAAGGGCTGGTAATTAACTGCTTATCTGAGTTTAATCATTTTCCTCCCCAAATCAGTTTGGATGTAGAAAAATACTCAATCTAATACATCACAGAACATCCTAGTCCATGATTTACTGAGTTTTCATGGTGGAATAAGCATAGTTTAGTAGTCAGAAAACAATCTGTGTATAGTCTGTCTGTGTAACTTTGGGCAGATCACTGAATTTCTCTTGAATGTATTCTTTTCATGTATAAAAAAATTGGAGTTAATATCGACATCCTTCAAAGATTTTGAGGGTTAAACAGAAAAAAAAGCAAAACATTAGTACAATATTAAATCTCCTATTAAATCTACTGTTTTGCAGATATAGTACTAACTTTTAGGGCTACAAAGATGAATTAGACCTTTTCATTGACTCAGCTCACAATCTGATGGGTAAGACATGCATGCAAACAATAACCACTCACTGTGTCTGGATGAGCAACTATCCTAACTTGCCTAGGCCTGAGCGATTTCTTGGGTGTGGGTCTTTCTGTGCTGAAACAGAGAAAGTCACGTTTGATCGGGAACTGTTGGCAACCCTAATGAAATGTGCTTTCACTAGATCCTGTGAGAGACAGAAGGGGAACTTTTTGACATTGTAAGTGTGGTTTTAAGGATTCAGAAAAGATGTCACATTTGAACTGAGTTTTTGAAGATGAAGTAAGGATTTGAAGGCAGAATTCCTAGCAAAGGAAGAAGCAGGTGCTAAGCACCAAGGATTAGAGGGCATATCAAATAATGTGCAAATTATTTATCACTTGTACCCAGGGTGTTAATAACAGAGTTGGCAGAAAGCAAGGTTCAAGATAGCATAGGTCTGGCCAGTGAAGGTCTTTTGAGTCATGCTTAGGAGTCTAGGCATTTAGCCTTTGATCTATAGATAGTATTAACTAATTTTAATCTGGAAGTAACATCATCAAATGGGTTTAATGGAAATCATTTTGACAAAATATCGCATGAATTGGCACCAGACATGTTAGAAGTCTTAGGGTCCTGTTAGAAATCTGTTTCTAGGGCACTGTGATCAGAAAAGTATGATGAATTTAGAAAAATTGTGGAGGCGGAATAAATAGGGCTTAGTGACACGCAGGAAGAAGTTGAAGATAATATATAAGTTCTTGGCAATGGTTAGAAAATTACAATTGTGGAGGCATCCACAAAATTAAAAGTATAGAAAGAAATGGGATTGGGGATGGGAGTATGAGATGGGTAAAGACAATCAGCTTATCATTAGCTGCATTGAACTTGGGGTGCATGTGTGATCTTCCTTTGGTCAACAACGTCTGGTTGGTAATCAGAAGTGTAGGTTGAAGAGCTGAGTTTGAGCCTGGAGGTGACATTTTAAATGTCATCTGCACAAAAGTCAATGATAAATATGTGGGATTGGTGTGAGATCACCCAAAGAGATCATGAGGGTTAGAAGAGGAAAGGACGCTAAGCATTGGCCTGCAAGGGAAAGCTTCTCTCATTTTTTGTTGCTTTTCATTTACTTAGAGCCAGGAGAGACCATTTTGCACCCATAAGGATTTTGACTTATCTGGTTTTAAAGAAATTTTCTTTATGCCAACTGTGCTCTGACTACTCAACTTTGTTAAGGCACAGCTTTATAGTACTCATATCCACTGATATTCATAAAGAAGGAAGAAAAAAAAACAGATTAAAGTTAGTGCAGCTGGAGAAAAACAGCCAGCAACCAATTACCTCACACTTTCTTAAAAGATCTCTCAGTTAATTTCTTGTTATTTTGGGGATGGGTGAAAAGAGACAGCACCTGAATTCACCTTTATGTTGCTTGGCCAAAAGCTCAGCTTCCTAAGTGTAACTGAAATAAGCATAACTCCTTTTAAAGCAAAGAATTAAGTCAGTAAATTCAGCGATCAATTCTTATTGCTTGTGATGTGTAATCTAACAAATTTTCAAACAAGCTCTCTGGAAACAATTAAAAGTAAGCAAGCTGCCCTGATCAAAGGCTGCTGATGTTTTGAATTGCATTCTGGTCACCCACAACTAGTCTTCCAGAATGTGCCTTGCCCTATTGAGGGCTGGAGCATAAAAAAAGAAAGTTTTTGCCCTCCTGCCCAGTGTGAGTTTAAGGCTGTGGGTCATTAGGAAGCAAACACATTAGGACTAAAAAAATAATTGTTTGGTTTATAGTCACTTGGGGCTTCGACTTGAATCAGACCTCAGCTACAGTGTGGTGGAAGCGCATGGAATGGTTTAGAAAAACAATTTGCTGATATGTCACTGTCAGAAACATATGTGATATTATTAACTACCCAAACATGTAATTTATCTCATTTCAAAAAGACAAATACCATCACATAGGCAAAATGTAGCTGGATTTCCATGCAAACGTAGGAGACATAAATAAACATGTTTCGTGTATGCATTCCAGCTCTGCAAATCCTCTCCATTCTGGATACAATTTGGGGTCATGGGTAAACTTGATCTCCTGGTTAGGGATCCTCCACTTTGGACAGCACATGGCCAGGAAATGTGGGGCTGGTTTTACTCTGGGTCCATCCAAGGAATGTTTAAATGCTGTTCATGACTTTAGACAAGACTCTCACTTTGGTTTACACACGGATTTTTAGTGCAGGGAACTCTTAATGTGATGCAACAATAAAATTTAAAAAAAAGAAAGATGAGACAAGGCCCATTGGCTCATATCCATGTCAGTAAACATACACTTATGCAAGTGTAGTGATAGAAGGAAATGTAACTATCCAGTCCAACCTTCATTTTACAGAAGAGGAGAACATGGCCAAAAGAATTTGAGGGGCTTCCCTGGTGGCACAGTGGTTGAGAGTCCACCTGCCATTGCAGGGGACATGGGTTCGTGTCCCGGTCCGGGAGGATCCCACATGCTGCGGAACTGCTAGGCCCGTGAGCCATGGCCGCTGAGCCTGTGCATCTGGAGCCTGTGCTCCGCAACGGGAGAGGCCACAACAGTGAGACACCTGCGTACCGAAAAGAATTTGAGATAATTTGCTGATGGTCTCAGAGTTAATTAGTGACAGATACAGGACTGGATCCTGAGTGTTTGACTTCCTACTAATATTTTTTCCACAGCACCATATTGCCTCCATAATAAAAGATGAAAAGTTTAAAAAAAAGAGAAGTCCAAGAAATATTAGCCATGCTAAAAAATAAACTAGACTTGGGTTATATATAAGCAAATTACAAGCACCTGGGATTTACAGCATTCACTACGTTATTATTTGTTTAGTCTTCAAAAGTTCTTAATCATCAGACTTGAACCCAAGCATTGGAATTATTGAATGATCCCTTCAAATGAAATTACTTATGTGGTAGTTTGAATTAGTGGTCCCAATTCTTCACTCCCATAGAGTATTATCACACATCCACACCCCTGCCATAGACGTGTGGTTGGTGGAGTATTCTTTTTTGCACCTTGACTTTGGACTTGATGTCTTGGGTTGTCCAAAGGTTTAGATGTTAGCAGATGTGGTGACAGAGGCTTGAAGCGTACTTGTATAAATGGGCTTGCCCTCATGTGTTCCTGCCTTTCCCTATGAGAACATACCTAGAGTACCCAATGGTCTAACCCACAATAAGAGTCAATGCAGCCAAGGCCAACCTACATCAGCTGAAACCCAGATGACCACAGATATGTGAGTGAGAAGTCATCGCTTATTGCGAATATCTGAGATTTTGTAGTAGTTGGCTAAATGGCATTATTATGATAATAGTGGCTGATGCACACTATTTTCAGTGTGAATCCACTTATGTGACACTCTATTTCCTAAGGCAGATAATAAATGAAGTCTTGAGTTCAAAGACCCAGAGTTAGGTAGTAAATATTGCTCAACCGAGTAATGCTAAGGGATTCATATATCCATTTTTTTCTTGTTGATTTACAACCCTGAAAGATTAACAGTGATGCATTTTTTAGTCATTCTAATTTGCAGTTCTATTCACAAGATGGTTTGTTATGGACTGACTCTGTCCTCCCAGGATCATATATGTTGAAGTCCTAATCCCCAATGTGATGATATTTGGAAGTGAGGACTTTTGGGAGGTAATGGTTTAGATGAGGTCATGAATTTGGAGCCCCCACGATGGAATTAGTGTCCTTGTAAAAGAAGAAGAGAGACCAGAGGTCCCTCTCTCTCTGCCATGTGAGAACAAAAAATTGGCTGTTGGCAAACTGGGAAGAAGTTTGTCATAAGGACCTGAATCTGCTGGCACCTTGATTTTGGACTGCCCAGCTTCTTGAACTGTGAGAAATAAATGTCTGTTGTTTAAGCCATCCAGTCTATGGTATTTTGTTGTAGCAGCCCCAGTTGACTAACATATAGTTCATTGATGATCAAGTGTTAAGAATCATGATCCTTGAGGATCTAACCCCCACTTCTTTAGAGCTGTTCAAATTGATCTTTCCAACCACAAAAAGATGCATTGGAGATACATTTTCTCCATTGAGTTAACATTTCCAGTAATATTTCATACCCTATTATAGATTGGCAACCTGGCTGCTCAAACCCTTAATCCTCTTCTGGATGGTTATATAAAGGAGGTGAGTGAACCCAGTGATGAGGAATCCAGACTCATGTACAGAAAAGACAGGAGAAGCTGGTGGTGGTTATACCTAGAAAGTACTTCAAGGTGAAACAGGGCCTGGTCCTTGGAGAGTAATATGGCTATGATCAAAAGATCAGCAATGGAGTCCACAAATATGTACTGAACACATAGCATATTCTCTGCCTTGAGCTAACCTCTGGGGATAGGATTATGAATAGAATGACACCTCCCTTCAGGGAACTTACATTGTGATGGCAACTATAGTGAAAGGAACGTGAGTAGATTACATTATTAAAATATAGTTGGTGACAAGATGGGGATATGCAGGGCTCACCCTTCACTTCCTTGTGGTCATTACTGAAATGCCATTTTAATCAGTGAGGCTTTCCTGGAGACTTTATGTAAAATTACTTCTCCTCTGAACATCTCCTATTTCCCTACCTGCTTTGCCTTTCTGCTCAGAAACTAAGTAATATATTTTTTGTTTTACTTTTTTTGCTTATTGTCTTTCTCCTCTATCATAATGTAAGGTTTATGAAGACAGGAATTTTTACCTGCTTTGTTTGTTTATACCCAGCACATGTAGGTTCTGAATACAAAATGTCAAATGAACAAATTCATAAGAAGTTCAGGGTATGTAGAAGAGGGTCATGCTTGCCTTATTTGAAACTTGAAGTTCCCACAAAGGGAATAATACCTAAACTGAAGCTTGTAACTTATTTAAGGGTTAGCACTGTACAGAAAGGGAAGTGATGTTCTAAAATAATCAATGAGGCCTGTGACAGGATGATGTGCCCACAAAAGCACCTCAGTACCAATTATTCATGTTGCTGTTGTGAAGGTGGAGTTATTTTTCACCCAGGGTTTTATTTCTGGATGCTTGTTCCTCATCTGGATTTATTGCAAGAGCAAGTAGATAAACAAAAGACATTTTCCCCAACCAGATATTTGATGAAACTCACTCAGAAGTGGCGTCAAAGAAGAAATCTTATGTGATAAGGATGCAAATTGAGGAATTCGAAGTAAGAATATCTATAAAGGTGGCCCTGCTGTGTTGGATAAGTCCTGGGTGTTAGGACACAGAGAGAGACATTCCAAATTACAAATCCATGTTCTGAGGTGGCCTTGAGTTTCAGCTCCAGGTTACAATTGGTCTTGAAATTGGAACCATAGGTGGGAGGAGGTTTATACACCTTCAAAACTGGGGGAGGCAGGTGTTTCATGGTGGTGGCCTGGTCCCTTGGAAGAAAGAACATACATTGATGCATGGATGAAAATATCCACACAGAATAATTGGACCAAAGCTAATTATATTTTAATTATGAATGGAGGATATTTTAGTAATAACTCCACAATCATTTATTGAAAGCTTACTGTCTCTGGGCTTATGTGGCTTCATTTGACCCTCACAATAACCTCATGTGGCAAAAAGTATTTTTAAATTGTTTCTTATGAAGAAAATGAAGTTAGAGCGGTTAAGTAACTTATCTGACATCACTCGACTAGAAAGTAGAAAACATTTATTCATTCAAAACTTTTTTTCTCATTTGGTAACAAATAAACATCGAACATCTGCTAGCTCTCTGCTAAACCTAGAAATTTACTATGAACAAAAATGACAAATACTTGCCCTCATGGACCTATAACTAAGTGCATTCCAAGCTCAAACACAGACTGCTGGGCACCTGAGCCTATGCTTCTAACAAACTATGGATGAGATGGTGAAACTGGAGGGAAAGGGGCAGGGCACAACCTTTAAAAGAATGACTTAGCCCGAGGACACAACATAAACTGATTAGAAGCAAATAGGCCCAAGATGTTGGACTTCCACTAGACCTTGAGCCTCAGTATATGCTCATTGTAACACATCAGCAAGCTAAATGACACACCTACAGGTGCCATGACAGTTCCAAGGCTGAACCAAAGGGTCAAAATGTGGGTGGTGGCCCAATTCCTAGAAATCCCTACCTCTTCCCCAAAATACCTGGAATGCTCCTCCCACTCATTAGCCTATGAAATTATTCACTCTTCTAAAAACTGATAACTCCATACCCTGGTGCTGCTCTCACCTTCTGAGATGGCCCACACTCTGTCTGTGGAGTGGTTTTCTCTCTAAATAAATCCACTTCTTTCCTATCACTTTATGTCTCACTGAATTCTTTTTGCGTTGAGACATCAAGAACCTGAGCTTCATTAAGTCCTGAGACTAGAGGTGTGATCTCACTTAAAAGACCATGGATTCGAGTCCCAATCTGGGTTTTGGCTGGGTTCAAGTCCCGGTGCATGGGTTCAAGACCCAATCAGAGTTACACAGTTTCAGTAGGAGGGGAGAAAAGAACTGTTAGTAGCTGCTGTTCTCCACACAGAAGTGACATGAGAAAGTAATGATTTGCTTTGTCTCAAAAGCTAGTGAGAATTCACTAATTTATCTCGCCGGTTGGTTCAACAAATATTTATGGAGCCACTTGCTATGATTCTGGCCCAGATCAAAGTGTTGGGTATACAGTAGTAAACAAGACACTGGATGAATCATTCAATAATGATTGACAGGGCTTTCTGAGAGAAGCATTAGAAAGGGGTCAACAGAAGGTATATCAGAGCTGAGAATTAAATACAAGAAGGCATTCCTGAAAAGGTTGTTCCAGGTAAAGGGGAGAGGAAATAAAAGCCTCTAGGCAGAAAACATTAAGACATGTTTCAGGAACAGAAGTGGGGTCTGGAGTTAAGGGGGTGTTTAAAAGGCAAGGAGGTGGCCAAAGGGTAGGAGTGGCCTTATCACATCCTACTTTGCTGGTCACAGGGAGGGACCACTGGTGTTGGGAGATGATGGAATATTTTTCTCTTTAAATTGTTGTGGTTCCCCTCTCGGAAAGCTCACATACCACAGGAAGTATAATAGGCTGTATCTGACCTTTAGTAGCTTAGTAGAAACATCCCCTATTAAGCCCAGGAGGAGAATGTCCTCAGAGGCATTATTTTTCTGCTATTGAAATGCTCTGTATTTGGTCAATATTAGGGTATCCCACAGCACTAGCTGAAGCCAACTGATTTTTTTTGTGTCGTGTGTGATTTTGCAATCGGAAATTACATAGCACTTTTTTGATAAGATCATGAATGGTTTTTCTAGTTGTTATTAATTGTTTTTCATCCATTTATAAATTGTGCCTCTGCAAACTGGCCCCAGGGTTTAAATACAAAAGTTGAGCTTTGATTATTATAATAAGTAAAGTATTATCAACGAAAGCAATTACCATTAATAGCTTCAACTAAGGAAAACAAAATGATAGACTTTAGTGCTTTCCCACTGGGTAAAACAGATTAAATCACTGCAGAAAATAAAAATCTTTATTCTTTGTTCCACCAAACATTATAACTAGACAGTGCCTTTGGATATTTCTATCTCCTTTGTTTAGAAGCAGAAAACTAAGGCTTGAGCTATACAAAGTCATTGCTAATTAGTTGCTCAGATGAGGCCAGATCAAGCATTCAGGATTTTAATCTGGGTGTTACTTGTCCCATGTTACAGATGAGCTAACTGAGTTTCAGAGAGTTTATATAACTTAACCTTATTTTATAACTTAAAAGCAGCCCAGTGGAGCTTCAAAGGCAAATCAGTTTTTCTTCACTCAGGATTTTTCTGAAGTCTATCAACCAGTAATATTTATGTGACATTAAAACATTTCTAACAGAATCAAAATGAAAATTCTTGTACGTTTTCTCATTTATTCTAATTTCCTACAGAATGAGATGTCAAGGTATCTACCTTTATCATGTTTACCAGCATGATCAGAGAAGACTGAGCATAATTAAGGAGCTCGGATTTTCTCTAGGAAAGTGAGGCTCAGAGAGGTTTTGGGATTTGCATCTAATCACATAGCTATTAATGGGGGACTTGATATTTGAACTCAGACCTTTCTGTCTCCAAACTTCACTCACTTGCTGAGAGAACTTGAGGTCACTTTTTACATAAGCCTTCCCTTTTCACTTAACAACTTACTCATTTTGGAGGAAGAAGCCAACACAGAATATGTGCCATGAACTCTGTTCCCAAATCTCTTTTGATGTAATATAATCTGTATTTCCCAGGGCCTGGTTAGTCATTGGTTGTTTGTGGGATACTAATCGTACTAAAATAACCCACATTTCATTGACTTTTGTCCCTGCTTGTTCTCATAGTTCCCACAAAGTCTTCTTACTTATGTTTGGAAGTCCAGTTTATGAGTTGATGGATGTGTCTCTCAGCTAGACTCACGTCTCTGCCATTGCTCAGTATCAGCTGCAGTCTCCAAGCTATTCCTCAGCATCACCTTTACGTATAATCCTTCATGCCTGTGGTTCCCTGTGGGAGGGCTCCATGTGCCAGGGAACTACCCTCCTCTCCTCCAAGTTCTACTCTATAGAGAGAACACACACAAGGGACCATGTAGGAATTAAATTATAAAATTTTAACATTTTGACTGAAGCCTCCAGTTTTTACCCACGACTTTAAGAAGTGACCTAAGCTATCAGTCCTGTGTTGAAAATACCAGGAGTCCAATGAAGGGCTGCCTTCATTACCCATCCAACTTTAGATGAAGCAGTCTGAGCAGAGAGTACGGAGCCTGGCAGCCAGCTGTGCTCAGTCTGCTTATCCCCTGGAGAATGAGTTTAAGGTGACCTCATCCCTCCCTGAGCATAGGCAGTTCAAGTCAAAATAAAAACAAAAACAAAAAAGGATACAGGAGAAGGATTGGCCCAGCTGCCTCTCAGAAACTGCACATAGTCGTATACACAAAACCAAGTAACCTCAGCCTCTCTCCATTTCCCTCCATCAGATAACTCACTCCTAACAAGGAAGGCAGTGGAAGGTGTGGTGGTGGAGAGGCAGAGATGGAGAGAGAAAAAGAGATGATCTTTAAATAGCCCATCGTGGAGAGGATACAATTTTCCTTCTTCAGGGAAAAACCAATGCTTCCCATGCCCACACTATCTCATTTCCTGCAGGTCTCACTGGGCAGCTGTCAAACTCTCATCTTCAACTGAGTAGGGAGAATACTTTTCCTAGTTCTGTGTGGCCCTTTGTCCCCTGTGTCCTGCAGCAGCACTTCCTTGCCTTGCACAGTGTCATTTATGAAGGGACTGCTGGAGAATGCTCCATTCATACAGCTTCACGTAGTCCTTATGGCCGGGCAGAGAATGGACCCTGTCTGCAATGTTTCCTACCTCTCCCAAGGTAAGAGCCTCTTTATTCTCCTCCTTCATTCCAAACCACAGCCCTGGCCCCCTGTTGTCCCCACCATGTGTCATCCTACAAATCAGATCATGCAAATGAAGTCCTCCCAGAACTTTTCCTTCCTTGAGACCTGTCCTCACCACAGCCCAGCATCAGGTAGAGATCACATGGAGGTCAGCCCTGGGGTGCCGTCTGCCTTCCCCCCTTCACCACGTACTGTGTCCTTTTCTTTGAGCCCCAAGTCCTCTTCTCACTCCTTATGGAATCAGAATTTTTTCATTTCCCTTCGCTCATTCTTTAATTCTCTGCCACGTCATTCACCATGGCCTCTGTTTTACTTGGAAAAACACAAACAAATACAAATGCAAAACCAAAACTGTCCTCCAATCAGAATAAAATTGTTTTCCCAGGGTGATCTTTCATACTTTATTCTCTTCCTCAAAACCTGTTTAATCCGTCCTTCTTTTCCTGTTCTCGTGTTTTCTTTGCTTGCTCACCAGTCAGTTATTACCGAAGCACCTGCTACCTGCAGTTCCTGCAACAAGCACTCAAAATACAAATAGATATAGCTCAGACCCTGTCCTCAAGGTACTGACACCTAACTGCAGACACAGGTCAGCCAACAAATATTTGAAATAAAGTGGGATACGTGATAACACTGGGGTATGAACCAACTAAAGAGGCAGCATAGCTGGTTGGTAAGGCCATGTTTTCTGAGTTCAAATTCCAGTTCTGTTGTGCACAGATGGTATGATCTTGGGAAGATCATGTATTCTCCCTGTGCTTTACTTACCTCACCTGTGAAATGGAGATAATGTTAGTAGCTACTCAAAACAGTTATTGTGAGGATTCACTGAGTTAATTTATAAAAACCTGTCTTAGAATTGTGCCTGGTACAAAGTAAATGCAAAGAGGGTTTGTTTTTATTAAACGGTGACAAATGGGAGAGTTAGTGATAAAGTGGGGTGGACTGGGGGCTGCCCATGGATGTCTTTCCACAAAAGAGAACATTTGAGCTGGATTTTGAGAGAGGAGTGGAATTTTGCTGAGCATGTGAAGATGGAGATTCTTGTTTGAGAAAAACATGTACCAAAGGCTGAAGTGTGACAAAGCCTCTTTGAGATTCTTTGCGGAGTGGAGTGGGGCTGGGGTGTGGGGATGCCGAAAGCAATGATGGCAGGAAAGGAATATAGGAAATGAGCTTAAGCCAGGTTGTAGAGGTTTCACAGGTGTGGTAGAAAGATGTTTGCATCTCACCCTACAGAAAGAAGGGAGTTTGAGGGAGCGTTGAGCAGATTTGCTTTGCCAAACCATGACTATGGTAGCAGGCTATGACTTTTCTCTTTAAAAATCATGGAGTGGTAAGGAAGGGCACATACTTTTCCTTCTAAGGATTTATTTCTCTTGAGATGTGTCTTTTTCTGATTTGAGGATTGGCTCATGAAAGCAAGCAAATTCCTGCCAATCACCAGGGGTTATATAAATGAACTAATTTTCTGGATCTACTCAAGTTTCAGATTGTTTTTCCTCTCCTCCTTCCAAAAATTCTGAAGGTTTCTCATCAAACTCTTTGCCTGGGTCATGTTATTTCTTGAACTTCCTTTTTGGCAGCCATCCAAACCTCACGGTAACCAAGAAGAGGCTACAATGTTTAGACATTACTCCTTCTGCAAAATGACTCACAGATAAAAGTGCCTTTTCTCCAGTGGAAGTATTATTAGACTAACATTTGATCGAGAACTTGAACTATTGAAGATTACTGGAACTCTGTGGAAAACTGAGTGTGCTTAAGCTTTCTCCATCTTACACAAAGTGGAGGTGCCCTAGTACCTGCGATGAGAACTTTCTCATTCCCCAGGTCTCCATTATTCAATCTTGTTCTTTTTTTTCCTTACAGTGTAGAGACTGACCACAAATTTGTTGAGTATGACTCATCATACAAAATGCACCTCTCTGCTGTAATGCACTACTGCTTCTAGAACAGCCATGTCTTAGCAATATCAAATGCCATTACACAGTCAATAAAGTGTCAGAAAAACACAGCAGGGTGACCACATTGTTCACGAGCAGATGGACCTCTGTATTAGATCACAGTGTATGTGGCCCAGGTTAGAGTGTTTTATGCCCTTCTGCATGTGCACACATGTGTTTGTCAGCAGAAATGTGGATATGGATGCCATTGTCTTAATAAGGGTACTTTTCTCCATTTACTTTTTTTTTTTTTTTTGCGGTACGTGGGCCTCTCCTGTTGCAGAGGACAGGCTCCGGACGCGCAGGCTCAGCGGCCATGGCTCACTGGCCTAGCCGCTCCGCGGCATGTGGGATCTTCCCGGACCAGGGAACGAAGCCGTGTCCCCTGCATCGGCAGGCGGACTCTCAACGACTGCGCCACCAGGGAAGCTCATAGTGTCCATTTCTTTAAGGATTCTTAGTTCTCTTCCTATTTTGAACTAGACACACTTACTTTCTCTGAAATTTTCCCCTCCCTCCCAACTCGCTAAAAATGTAAAAATATGCAATAATTTTTAAAAATAGGTGTTTGATATGTGACTTATAACAGTATGCACAAATCAGGGAGAAAAATCTTAGTGTCACCAGATACTATATTTACGGATATGGTAGTGTGATTGTCTTAAAAGGGCCACATTTTATTTTCCTAGTACTTAGTACACGAAGAAATATATAGATTCTGAAGAAAGATTTGTTGAGTGAAGGAATTAATGATTTCCCAGACTCTAGTTTAAAGGCCATTTACATATCAGATAGCTAAATAGCCTACCCAATTCTGGATCTGTAATATTCCTATCAAAGGGTCATCTAGTCTAGCTTGCATGCCCTCAAGAGCTTTGGTTCATTAACTAACTCTCCAGACACAACCAGGATTTGGATACGTCTGGTTGTTATAAAGTTCTTGCTTATATTAAAGTTCAAACCCCTGCTGTTTACAACTATTGATTTGTACTTTATGCCTGTACTTTTGATAAATGTTTAGCTTAACAATTTAAGTCAGCTACAAAAATCAGTTCTTTGTCAGTGAAACAACTAAAATGATCCATGATGTATAGACTCAGTATTTCCTTTGGTGTGCATTTATTCTCATTTTTTAAAATTAGTGATTTCTTCTTATCTATTAATAATTCAGAGTTTACTTATTTAGAGTAGGAAATATCTTTCTCTTGTCCTCAAGTTTTTCTTCTGGATATTACATACACAGTCGTCCCTTGGTATCTGCAGGGGATTGATTCCAGGACACCCTGCAGATACCAAAATCCGCAGATGACCAAGTCCATATATAAAATGATATAGTATTTGCATATAATCTACACACATCCTCCCATATACTTTGAATTATCTCTAGATTAATTATAATACTTAATACAATGTAAATGCTATGTAAATAGTTGCCAGCTCACTGCAAATTTAAGTTTTGCTTTTGGGAAATTTCTGGAAAATTTTTTGAATATTTTTGATCTGAAATTGTCTGAATCCAAGGGTATGGAATCCACTGATACAAAGAGAAGAGAAAAGGGACCTGCGATTGACTTTGGTATCTTGCTGTATGTACTATAATGCCTAAGCTTTCTTTTGAGAATATCAGTTTTATATATTCTACATGAAGAAGATGACTCATATATTTTGTGAGTTAATATCCCTACTACAGCATGATTGCATATTAATTTTTCTGGATATTTTCACTGATTTTACTTGCATTGGCAAGCTAGAAGAGGCTGCAGAGTGCAGGGGTGAAAAAGCTCTGGTTCAGTCTGTCTTGATTAGAAATCTGGCTCTGCCTCTGTCTGTGTAAACTTAAGTAAGTCATTTTACTTCTCTATTCCTCCATTTTCTAGTTGATGAAATATTTAAAACCCACTAGTAGAGCCATATTGTGAGCATTAAACAATTTAAATCCCATAAAGTGTTTTTAAGAGTAACTGCTCCAAACTAAGCAGTCTATAATTGCAAGCTGTTATTTAGTGCCTTGGCTAAAATCGTTTTCTGTCATCTGTCATTTCTATTTCTTTCCATAATTCTACAACGTCTAGACTAGTGTTACTACTAGGAACCACAAGATAATGAAATCTTCTGAAATCTCTACAGTTTTAATTTAATCCACACATCATGGTTTCTTCTCGCCTTCAAGAACAGGATGCATCTTCTTATGAGGAAGCCAGGTTTCTAGAGGATTAGAAAAGGGTCCTCCATAATCCAAATGATCTCATCTCATAACTAAGCCCAGATGAATGACTCCATTAAAATGTTCCCTGGAATAAGTTACAATACCACCATTTTTGGAGCATTTACTATGTACTGAGTACCAGGGTACTACTCTACATACTTTCCATGGGCTAACTAACTTTAACTTTAAACAGCCCTATGAATTAGCTGATATCACGAGTCCCATTTCATAGAGTAGATTCACAGAAGGCTGGGTAGATAACCTAAAGGTGACTGCTGGTAAGAGGCAGAGATTAGATTTGGACTAAGCAGTCTCTTTGCAGCTTCAGCTCTTAACCACTCCATTTCCTGCTCTTTTTTCACTCCCAGAGAATTGAGTTACCATCTGATGAGAATAAGAATAAGTCTTCCTGCTTCACTACCTTATACTCAACGCTTTTCATAGTGCCTGGTACAAAATAGGTGCCCTGTGAATGTTTACTGAATGAATGAGCAAACCAAACATCATTGCCTTTGAATTACTTTATCAGATTAAGTAGTCCATATGCAGACTTGAGGGGAATAATTGGATAAGCTTTGAAATGGATCTGGTGAAGGTCAGGGAGAAGAATAAAATCTTGAATCTGTTGAAATTTTACTGACCTGTTATCCCTGTGCTTGACACTCATATTCATAATGGTTTAATCCTGAGAAATTTGTGGAATAAAGAATAGAGTCTCCCATTGACAGTCCTTTATTGACCTTGACTTATTTATCTCCCAAATAGGAATAAGAGCAGAACACAACTGCGTACTCTGATCTAAGTTTTCAAACCACAACATGATCAACTGCGTCATACTCTGTGTGATTGGGTAACAAGAATAACAGAAGCGTTAACAAACTATGCAGCCATCAAAGTCTCACAAACCAACTTAGCAACTAGGGTGGGGTAAATATAGGTTTGTCAGGGAACTGTTATTTATAGCATGCAAAAAAGGTAAAGTTAGGTATTTAAAAGATTGTGCAGAGTTCTGAGCTCCCTTCTATATGATATGAACCCCTCCTATTGCTTCTCCAGCCCTGATGGGTAACTCACCCCAATCAGGATCAGAGCTTTGGGAATCTGTGAATTATACGAAGCTAGATACCAAAGTCAAAGGCAGGTCCCTTTTCTCCTCTCTTTGTTATTATTTTCAAATCCTTTTCTGCCATTTCCTTCAATGAGAAACCTCCTTCATTTAGGAGGTCTGAGCATATTTCATGTTATTTACACAGATCGGAAAATGCTATTTATATCTCTGATTAGAAAATATGCTTTCAGTGGAAACCTTCAAGATGGCTGAGGAATAAGACATGGAGATCACCTTCTTCCCCACAAATATATCAGAAATACATCTACATGTGGAAAAACTCCTACAGAACACCTATTGAATGCTGGCGGAAGACCTCAGACTTCCCAAAAGGCAAGAAACTCCCCACATACCTGGGTATGGCAAAAGAAAAAAGAGAGACAAAAGAATAGGGATGGGACCTGCACCAGTGGGAGGGAGCTGTGAAGGAGGAAAGGTTTTCACGCACTAGGAAGCCCCTTCAGTGGTGGAAACGAGGGGTGGGCAGTGGGGGAAGCTTCGGAGCCATGGAGGAGAGTGCAGCAACAGGGGTGCAGAGGGCAAAGTGGAGAGATTCCCGCACAGAGGATTGGTGCCGACCAGCACTCACCAGCCCGAGAGGCTTGTCTGCTCACCTGCCGGGATGGGTGGGGGCTGGGAGCTGACGCTCGGGCTTCGGAGGTCAGATCCCAGGGAGAGGAGTTAGCTGCATGAACACAGATTGAAGCAGGCTAGTGCGTCACAGCTAACTGGAAGGGAGTCTGGGAAAATGTCTGGAACTGTCTAAGAGTCAAGAGAACATTGTTTTGGGGTGTGCGAGGAGAGGGGATTCAGAGCACCACCTAAACGAGTTCCAGAGACAGGCGTGGGTCACAGCTATCAGCACGGACACCAGAGATGGACATGAAATGCTAAGGTTTTTGCTGCAACCACCAAGAAGCCCGTGTGCAAGCACAGGTCACTGTCCACACCTCCCCTCCCGGAAGCCTGTGCAGCCCGCCACCGCCAGGGTCCTGTGATCCAGGTACAACTTCCCTGGGAGAACACACGGGGTGCCTCAGGCTGTTGCAAGGTCATGCCGGCCTCTGCCGCTGCAGGCTTGCCCGGCATTATGCATCCCTCTCTCCCCCACCGGCCTGAGTGAGCCAGAGCCCCCTAATCAGCTGCTCCTTTAACCCGGTCCAGTCTGAGCGAAGAACAGATGCCAGAGGGCGACCTACATGCAGAGATGGGGCCAAATCCAAAGCTGAAACCTGAGAGCTGTGCGAACAAGAAGAGAAAGGGAAATTTCTCCGTGCAGCCTCAGGAGAAGCAGATTAAATCCCCAAAATCAACTCGATGTACCCTGCATCTGTGGAATACCTGAATAGACAACGAATCATCCCAAAATTGAGGCAGTAGACTTTGGGAGCAACTGTAGACTTGGGGTTTGCTGTATGCAACAGACTAGTTACAGATTTTTATGTTTACCTTAGTATAATATTTAGCACCTGTTATCATTGGTGGATTTGTTTATTGGTTTGGTTGCTCTCTTCTTTGTTTTTTTATTACTTAAAAAAATTTTTTTATTTAAAAAATTCTTTTTATTTTAATAACAATTTTTTTTCTTTCTATTTTTTTCTCCTTTCTCTTCTAAGCCATGTGGATGACAGAGTCTTGGTGGTCCAGTCGGGTGTCAGGCCTGAGATTCTGAGGTGGGAGAGCCAAGTTCAGGACATTGGACCACCAGAGACCTACTGGCGCCACGTACTATCAATCAGCGAGAGTTCTCCCAGAGATCTCTGTCTCAATGCTAAGACCCAGCTCCACTCAATGACCAGCAAGCTACAGTGCTGCACACCCTATGCCAAACAAGTAGCAAGACAAGAAAACAACGCCAACCATTAGCAGAGAGGTTGCCTAAAATCATAAGTTCACAGACACCCCAAAACACACCATCAGATGTGGTCCTGCCCACCAGAAATACAAGATCCAGCCTCATCCACCAGAATACAGGCACCAGTCCCCTCCACCAGGAAGCCTACAAAACCCACTGAAACAACCTTACCAACTGGGGGCAGACACCAAAAACAATGGTAACTAGGAACTTGCACCCTGTGAAAAGGACACCCCAAACACAGTAAGTTAAGCAAAATGAGTAGACAGAGAAGTACACAGCAGATGAAGGAGCAATGTAAAAACCCACCAGACCAAACAAATGAGGAAGAAATAGGCAGTCTACCTGAAAAAGAATTCAGAGTAATGATAGTAAAGGTGATCCAAAATCTTGGAAACAGAATGGAGAAAATAAAACAAACATTTAACAAGGACGTAGACGACCTAAAGAGAAAACAAAAAATAATGAACAACACAATAAATGAAATTAAAAATACTTTAGAAGGAATCAAGAGCAGAATAACTGAGTCAGAAGAACAGGTAAGTGACCTGGGAGATAAAATAGTAGAAATAACTACCGCAGAACAGAATAAAGAAAAAAGAATGAAAAGAATTGAGGACAGTCTCAGAGACCTCTGGGAAAACATTAAATGCACCAACATTTGAATTATAGGGGTCCCAGGAGAAGAAGAGAAAAAGAAAGGGATTGAGAAAATATTTGAAGAGATTATGGATGAAAACTTCCCGAATATGGGAAAGGAAATAGTCGATCAAGTCCAGGGAGCACAGAGAGTCCCATACAGGATAAATCCAAGGAGAAACATACCAAGACACATTAATCAAACTAGCAAAAATTAAATACAAAGAAAAAATATTAAAAGCAGCAAATAACATACAAGGGAATCCTCATAAGGTTAACAGGTGATCCTTCAGCAGAAACTCTGAAAGCCAGAAGGGAGTGGCAGGACATATTTAAAGTGATGAAGGGGAAAAACCTATAACAAAGATTACTCTACCCAGCAAGGATCTCACTCAGATTTGATGGAGAAATTAAAACCTTTACAGACAAGCAAAAGCTAAGAGAATTCAGCACCACCAAACCAGCTTTGCAAAAAATGATAAAGGAACTTCTCTAGGCAGGAAACACCAGAGAAGAAAAGGACCTACAATAACAAACCAAAAACGATTAAGAAAATGGTAGTAGGAACATACATATTGATAATTACCTTAAATGTAAATGGATTAAATGCTCCAGCCAAAAGACATAGGCTGGTTGAATGGGTACAAAAACAAGACCTATACATATGCTGTCTACAAGAGACCCACTTCAGACCTAGGGACATATACAGACTGAAAGTGAGGGGATGGAAAAAGTTATTCCATGCCAAAGGAAATCAGAGGAAAACTGGAGTAGCAATTCTCATATCAGACAAAATAGACTTTAAAATAAAGAGTATTACAAGAGACAAAGAAAGACACTATATAATGACCAAAGGATCAATCCAAGAAGAAGATGTAACAATTGTAAATATTTATGCACCCAACATTGGAGCACCTCAATACATGTGGCAAATGTTAACTGCCATAAAAGGGGAAATTGATAGTAGCACAATAATAGTAGGGGACTTTAACACCCCACTTTCACCAATGACAGATCATCCAAAATGAAAATAAGTAAGGAAACACAAGCTTTAAAATGACACATTAAACAAGATGGACTTAATATTTATAGGGCATTCCATCCAAAACAAAACAGAATACACTTTCTTCTCAAGTGCTCATGGAACATTCTCCAGGATAGATCATATCAGGGATCACAAATCAAGCCTTGGTAAATTTAAGAAAATCGAAAGTGTATCAAGTATCTTTTCTGACCACAATACTATGAGACTAGATATCAATTACAGGAAAAAAAAAAACTGTAAAAAATACAAACATATGGAACCTAAACAATACACTACTAAAAAACAAAGAGATCACTGAAGAAATCAAAGAGGAAATCAAAAAATACCTAGAAACAAATGACAATGAAAACAAAATGACCCAAAACCTAAGGGATGCAACAAAAGCAGTTCTAAGTGGGAAGTTTATAGCAATAAATTTCTACCTCAGGAAACAAGAGAAATGTCAAATAAACAACCTAACTTTACACCTAAAGCAATTAGAGAAAGAAGAACAAAAAAACCCTGAAGTTAGCAGAAGGAAAGAAATCATAAAAAATCAGATCAGAAATAAATGAAAAAGAAATGAAGGACGCAATAGCAAAAATCAGTGAAACTAAAAGCGGGTTCTTTGAGAAGATAAACAAAATTGATAAACCATTAGCCAGACTTATCAAGAAAAAAAGGGAGGAGACTCAAATCAACAGAATTAGAAATGAAAAACAAGTAACAACTGACACTGCAGCAATACAAAGGATCATGAGAGATTACTACAAGCAACTCTATGCCAATAAAATGGACAACCTGGAAGAAATGGACAAATTCTTAGAAAAGAACAACCTTCCAAGACCCTACCAGGAAGAAATAGAGGATATAAACAGACCAATCACAAGCACTGAAATTGAAACTGTGATTAAAAATCTTCCAACAAACAAAAGCTCAGGGCCAGATGGCTTCACAGGCAAGTTCTGTCACACATTTACAGAACAGCTAACACCCATCCTTCTCAAACTCTTCCAAAATATAGCAGAGGGAGGAACACACCCAAACTCATTCTATGAGGCCACCATCACCCTGATACCAAAACCCGAAAAAGATGTCACAAATAAAGAAAACTACAGGCCAATATCACTGTTGAACATAGATGCAAAAATCCTCAATAAAATACTAACAAAAAGTATCCAACAGCACGTTAAAATGATCATACACCATGATCAAGTGGGTTTATCCCAGGAATGCCAGGGTTCTTCAATATATACAAACAAATCAACGTGATACACCATATTAACAAACTGAAGGAGAAAAAACATATGGTATTCTCAATAGATGCAGAAAAAGCTTTTGACAAAATTCAACACCCATTTATGATAAAATCCCTCTAGAAAATAGGAATACTTTTATTATGTTGAGGGAACTTACCTCAACATAGTAAAAGCCATATATGACAAACCCACAGCCAACATCATTCTCAGTGGTGAAAAACTGAAACCATTCCTACTAAGATCAGGAACAAGACAAGGTTGCCCATTCTCACCACTATTATTCAACATTGCTTTGGAAGTTTTAGCCACAGAAATCAGAGAAGAAAAAGAAATAAAAGGAATCCAAATCAGAAAAGAAGAAATAAAACTGTCACTGACTGCAGATGACATAATACTATACTTAGAGAATCCTAAAGATGCTACCAGAAAACTATTAGAGCTAATCGATGAATTTGGTAATGTAGAAGGATACAAAATTAATGCACAGAAATCTCTTTCATTCCTATACACCAACGATGAAAAATTTGAAAGAGAAATTAAGGAAACTCTCCCATTTACTATTGCAACAAAAAGAATAAAATACCTAGGAATAAACCTAACTAAGGAGACAAAAGACCTGTATGCAGAAAACTATAAGACACTGATGAAAAAAATTAAAGATGATACAAACAGATGGGGAGATATACCATGTTCTTGGGATTGGAGGAATCAACATTGTGAAAATGACAATACTACCCAAATCAATCTACAGATTCAATGCTATCCCTATCAAACTACCACTGGCATCTTTCGCAGAACTAGAACAAAAAATTTCACAATTTGTTTGGAAACACAAAAGTCCCTGAATAGCCAAAGCAATCTTGAGAAAGATAAATGGAGCTGGAGGAATCAAGTTTCCTGACTTCAGAGTACAGTACAAAGTTACAGTAATCAAGACAGTGTGGTACCAGCAAAAAAACAGAAATATAGATCAATGGAACAGGATAGAAAGCCCAGAGGTAAACCCACGCACATATGGTCACCTTATCTTTGATAAAGTGTGCCAGAATATACAATGGAGAAAGACAGCTTCTTCAATAAGTAGCATTGGGAAAACTGGACAGCTACATGTAAAAGAACAAAATTAGAAAACTCCCTAACACCATACACAAAAATAAAGTCAGAATGGATTAAAGACCTAAATGTAAGGGCAGACACTATAAAACTCTTTAAGGAAAACATAGGCAGAACACTCTATGACATAAATCCCAGCAAGATACCTTTGACCCAGCTCCCAGAGAAATGGAAAGTAAAACAAAAATAAACAGATGGGACCTAATGAAACTTAAAAGCTTTTGCACAGCAGAGGAAACCATAAACAAGACCAAAAGACATCCCTCAGAATGGGAGAAAATATCTGCAAATGATGCAACTGACAAAGGATTAATCTCCAAAATTTACAAGCAGCTCATGCAGCTCAATAACAAAAAAACAAACAATCCAATCCAAAAATGGGCAGAAGACCTAAACAGACATTTTTCCAGGGAAGATATACAGATTGCCAACAAACACATGAAAGGATGCTCAACATCACTAATCATTAGAGAAATGCAAATCAAAACTACAATGAGGCATCACCTCACACAGGTCAGAATGGCCATCATCAAAAAATCTACAAACAATAAATGCTGGAAAGGGTGTGGAGAAAAGGGAACCCTCTTGCACTGTTGGTGGGAATGTAAATTGATACAACCACTATGGAGAACAATATGGAGGTTCCTTAAAAGGGTAAAAATAGAATTACCATGTGACCCAGGAATCCCACTGCTGGGCATATACCCTGAGAAAACCATAATTCAAAAAGAGACATGTACTACTATGTTCATTGCAGCTCTATTTACAATAGCCAGGACATGGATGCAACCTAAGTGTCCATCGATAGATGAATGGATAAAGAATATGTGGCACATATATACAATGGAATATTACTCAGCCATAAAAAGAAATGAAATTGAGTTATTTGTAGTGAGGTGGATGGACCTAGAGTCTGTTATACAGAGTGAAGTAAGTCAGAAAGAGAAAAACAAATACCGTATGCTAACACATATATATGGAACCAAAAAAAAAAAAAAAAAACGGTTCTGAAGAATCTAGGGGCAGGACAGGAATAAAGAGATGCAGATATAGAGAATGGATGTGAGGACATGGGGAGGGGGATGTGTAAGCTGGGACGAAGTGAGAGAGTGGCATTGACATATATACACTACCAAATGTAAAATAGCTAGTGGGAAGCAGCCGCATAGCACAGGGAGATCAGCTAGGTGCTTTGTGACCACCTAGAGGGGTGGGATAGGGAGAGTGGGAGGGAGACACTAGAGGGAGGGGATATGGGGATATGTGTATACGTATAGCTGATTCACTTTTTTATACACCAGAAACTAACACAACATTTTAAAGCAATTATACTCCAATAAAGATCTTAAAGTAAAATAAAATAAAATAAAAAAGATTAACGTGTGCACAAATAAAAAAAAAGAAAGAAAATATGCTTTTAGCTAAGAGGTTTTAGCATAGTATAATGGTAAACATAAAAGTGCTGGAGTCAAGTCAGACTGCCTAGATCTGAGTTCTCTTCCTTGCTTGCTGGGTGTGCAATCCTGGGGCTGCGTGTACACACACACACACACATACACACACACATACCTGTTAGTCTACCTAGAGATTATTTTCTATTTACCCATCTGTCATCAACTATGCATTTTAAACTCTGTGTATCAATTTCTTCCTCTATACAACCATTTGGTTTCTTTAAGCTTCAGTAAATTAATTCATGGAAAATACACCATTGCCTGCCTGCACTGAATAAAGTTTAGCAATTATTATTTGCCACCGTTATTTTTACTACTACTTACAATAAACCAAATGATGAATTATGGTTCCTAATTAATGTAAACCTTATAGTTCTTTGCTTAATGAATCCCTCTTTACTCAAATAGCCTCGTAGATAATGTGACTCTACATCTCTAGCTGGAATTCCTTGCCATAAAACACCCAATTCTTTTCTCATCTGTAGGTCTTTGCAAATTTCACCTTGCATATACTCACTCTTTATTCCTGAGTTAAAGTCCCCTGAAAGTTGTATTTTTCCTTCATCTATCCATGAAGGTTTCATTTCTCTGTCATAAGTCCCTCCAATTATTAGAACACCCTCTAGGCCATATTAAACAGACTCCGTACTGGTAACATTGTATAACAGGAACTGTTACTGCTCTTGTAAACACCCCATCCCTATCTATCTATCTATCTATATACGCACAAAATATTGTATTCATGCCACACATAGTTTTATAACCTTATGAAGGAAAAATACTCTTCATATTATATAGTGAATATTCTCACTTTATTTTATTTTTGTATATCTCACTTTATTTTTGAAGATAACATCTAAATTAGGTATATAAGTCCCACCACATGAATCTCAGCATGATTTGATGAATTTCTATTTGGAAATTAACTTAAGTTGATCACAGTTTTTCTTTGTTTTTAATAATATAATGGATAACTTTGTATATGATTCTTTTTGGCTCATCTTGTCAAAGCATATGCAATATTTTAAGGCTCTAAATCTATAATAGCATAATAATTATTAAAATATGCACTTAATAAATATTTATTCTTCTTCTTTTTGCCCTGTTTCCTCCTTGCATATATATTATGGCATTTTTGGAATGCAAAAATTGGGGCCTAATTATAATCCAGCAAATTATTCCTACACAAGTTAAAAAAATGGATCTTCTAAAGGCCATCTTAAGGGTATTTTACAAATTATCTTGATTTCTGACTTCATTTGTTATAGATTATCTGAAACTAGGGAATAAAGAAAAAGACTAAGTTTAATTAACAGAGGTATTTCTCATAATATTACAGGATATGTTGAAATAAATTACTTCTTTTTAGTAATTCTAATATGTTGAAGGTGACCTTTAACTTTAAATAGATTAGTCTTTCATTATAGGTATTCAGTTTAGGATGGATGCTCTTCCCTTGTCTGACATATGTTTTGAGGATCTTTTGTCTGGTTTCAGGGTAGATTCTGAGAAAACCTGTCATCATCGCGTACATTTAGAGGAACCCTCAAATGAATTTTAACTAGCCATTTTAGGTCCATAACAAAACAGTACAACCACCAGTTGTCTGGGTGGACATTAAACCCTCTTGATCTTACTCCAGATGTCTCCTTTATCCCATGAAACAAACTCTTGGAGAAGAGTGCATTTCCAAAAATCTTCCTGTGTTTAAAATTTAGGTGCTAAACATTCACAGTCAGTGAACATGTAGAAATCAAAGTTCAATTACTCATCTCAGTTGCCCCCTACAGATGTATCTTCTTGCCAGATGTCCAATGGATTACTGATTGTTATGGTGGCTTTTCAAAGCCTCCTTTCCTCTTCTGCTTTTCTTAAACTCTTATAGACTTCCTTTCTCTTCATTTCTCTTAGCTGCTTTTATGACATTTTGAATCAGGCTTTGAGAGGTTAAGAGATAAATCACCTTTACTTTTCCTTCTGCCTTTCTCCATACCAAATTGCTTGTGGATTGTCCTGAAGGAGGAGAAATAAAAGGCTGATAATCAGGTTGTCTTCCTGCCTTTGCCTAAGAACTATCAACATCCTCAAGCCTAAGAAAACATGATCCTGCCCTGAGACACAATGATTTTCCCTTCCGCTGTCTGGAAGCCACAAAACCCACACCCATTTCCTCTCCAGGCACAATCATATCATTTTCAAACCTCCTATTCCTTTGGGAAATGGCAAATAAGATTTCTGGAAATTCCAAACTTTCAGGTTTAAATTTCAGTTGATGGCCAATGACTTCCCCCTTTTTTTTTTTAGCTTTTCTTTTACCCACAACAGGAGAAACACTTTTTGTACCTCTTAACCCCATAGACAACATCTACTTGTCTTCTTTTTTATCCCAAGAGCTGCTTTATATAATATTTAAGGTTTTCTTTAAAACACTATACTTGAAATCCAAATTTTTTCAATAAAATTTTTCTCAGAGTAATGTTTTGCAATGTGCTACAGACAATGTTTGTTGTCTTTCCTAAATTTATATGTTGGGACCCTAAACCCAAATATGACAGTGTTAGGAGGTGGGCGTTTGAGAGTTGATTAGGCCATGAGGGTAGACCTCTCATGAATGGGATTAGTGCCCTTATAAAAGAGATTCCATACCCCTTGTCTCACACGAGGACACAGTGAAAAGATTGCTGTCTTCGAACCAGGAAGCAGCCTCTCATCAGACACCAAATTTGTCAGCACTTTGATCATGGACTTGCCAGGCTCCAGAACTGTAAGTAATAAATATTAAAGCCAGCCAGTCTTTTGTAGTTTTGTTATAGCATACCAGACAGACCAAGAGTTAATGTATGGTAGGCTTCAATATGTAGATAAATAACCTGTATACCAAGTAGTAAAGGCCATGTCTTTCCCCTTCTGGTATTAGCTTGTACTAAGTAGCACCCTGCTGTACTTTTCAAATTTTTATTATTTCAATTTATTTGCTCTCTCTGTTTCACTTGCTTCTTTTCTTTCTCTTTTTTAAAAATATTTTTGTATTTTTCTAATGTGCTGTGGTGGCAACAAAGAAAACAGTTAGAGCCCAGAGTCTCCAAATAAAGCATCTAAAAGTATTAGATATGTTTCTAGAAGTTAAAACTTTATTCTCAACTTCTAACATCATTTCTCTCTTAAGGAGATTAAGATGCAACTGGTTTCTAACAGAATGAAGAGCAGGGCTGGCTGTGAAATAACAAATGTGTGACATGGGCCTCATCAGTGTTCAGGGGCTGGGTGGCTTATCACACATATGCATCAAGAAGAATAATATCATAAATACTTGTGACTCTTTACATTAGAGAGTTGTTTAAAGAGCTGTGGTATTTTCCTTGGGCAAGGCTGAGGAAGTGAGGCCGTCATTTGATTAAGCTGATCAATGTAGGAACTCTAGCTGAGTGGCTCTAGTTTCCCAATGGCTATGCCAAACTTTGAAGCTTTTATTGATGAAATTAAACAGGAAATTTTAATTTCTTCAGTTTGGTTTTGACCTAGGCTTTATAATATAAGGTTCATTTAGCAATTGGAGTAAATTCAATTCAAGGATTTTTGCTTACCTTCCCGGTATTATTTTTCACCACTTCTCTAACCCAACTGTGCTCTCCTCCTACCAATTACTTGAAAGTCTGCTCACACACGGGGTTTTCTCATGTTCTGTTTGATTACAAATGCCATTATTTCTGTAGGTACAACCCTTCTCTTGTTTATTTTCACAGAATGTCTTCCCACACTGAGAAGGTAAGGAAAACAATCCTTTATTTGAAATACACAAATAGATAATATTTGGGACCAAATATGTCTCTGTGGATGCATTTCACAGAGGCATTGACATCTGAGTCGGGAAATTATCCATTGGCTACTCCTTCCTACCTGAGCTCTGTTTGCTGGCTGATATAAAATGTCACTGTGGTCAATTCACTTTTAATTTGTTCAGGCAAGTGAGTTTCGAATGTTCCCATGAGAGGCTAATTTCTGTGCTGAGTGACTGTGATTTACCTGGCAACAAATATTTTCATCCTGTATGTGTATGTTTTGTATATACAGATCACCCTTTTTAACTTTATTCTCTCTGTGATATTTATATAATATCATATGCTTCATATGGTTTAGATGGTTTTCCCATTCTTCCTTATTGGCTCATCGACTATGTATACTTAGTTACAGAGAAACTATGTATGTTTATCGACTTGGAAGTCAATTCCTAAAGATATTTACTTTGAGTTTGAGTTCTCTCTGATTTAAGAACATACTTCTCTAAGAAATTACTCTTTCTTTTAATTGAAATACTCCTTACTGACAATAAATCCTAAGTCTGCCTTGGTTTGCCGTAGTAAGGAACCCCAACCATGTAGATTTTATTTTACCCTTCAGTAGATACACAACTTCCTTTTTTCTACTCTCATGGAATTCAAAATCTATGAGGAACCCAGTGAGCAGCTTGCCCAGTGGTAAAAGCTTGGATGTAGAAATGAACAAAATGCCTATTGATGAAGACAAACTCTAGTTTTTAAATTAACCACGTGTCACTAAGGTTCTTTTGAAAATTTTCTGAGTTAAATATTTTGATCAAATAATATTGTAATTTAGATAATTATTAGATCAAGGTAGAGAGTCTTATTGTTCAATTGTATTTTACCTATGGAATAGATTCTAAAATCAATGTTTAGAGTGAAAAATCAACCAAAAATTTCAAATAAAAATAATATTATCTACAAAGTATTAACATTATTAATTATCAGGAAATGTCATACAATTATTTGTTATAGGTGTGCTAAAATACACTGATTGCATCTATTGTATGAAAGCTATACAATGCAATCAACACTCTTGAATGACATTCAACCAAAACACATAGTTGTAGTTGTATTTGTTCAAGTTAAATATGCATATTATATCACATAACTATACTTATTTTGTAATGCACATAACAATTAGCACAGGCAGAAGATTTTAAGGCTAGTGCACAAGTGAACACATTCACTTACTGGGTCAATGTTATTGGAGTAAAAAATCAAGATGGATTCTCTGTTGATCTTGGTCTTTGAGTGACTACAATGTGAAGGGTCTCCCTGCTAACCTGTGCTGGTCATTCAGCATGAGTGAAAATACATTTTGTGTTAAGTCACTGAAACTTGAGGGTTATGTGTTATTTCAGTAGCACATGGTATATCCTGATTCATATAATGTTATTTTGAATATTTTCTTTCTCCTCAAACTTTCAACATTTCCACTCTACTTCTGCAGCACAGGAGATGACCTAATTCTCATTCTACTAAGAAAATAGTCCTTAGAAGATTACATCTTTATCCTTCCACCTATACTACAAGACCACTTTCAGAAGTATTCACATATTCTGTATTATTTTCTGTTAAAATGGAGAGCTATCACTGTGCATGTAAAGAAGAACTATCATGTCATGCTCTCTGACTTATTCCAGGTCTTGTTATCCTCATAATAATCCCTTCTCCCTCTTTCAACATCAAGTTCACCCTCTCTGTTGGATTATTCCTCTCAGTATCCACATGTGCTATAATATCATCTATTTTTAAGCCTTCCCAAGATCAGCTACCTCTCCAGGTATATCTTCAGCTCTCAGTGTATTTTATAGATAAATTT
Organism: Monodon monoceros; assembly: GCF_005190385.1. Lineage (NCBI taxonomy): Eukaryota > Metazoa > Chordata > Mammalia > Artiodactyla > Monodontidae > Monodon > Monodon monoceros. The sequence goes on from NW_021703777.1 coordinate 90,791,436, forward strand.
CAAACAGCATTTCCTGTGATGGCTTCCTTCAATTTCTTACCTCCAGTGCTCTTCTGTTATCCCTTAATTCCCATTAGTCTACTGAATCAACAAAGTTTCCAATTGCTACCATGTTGCCAAATCCACGGATCAATTCTCATTCTTTTTTTCCTTTCCTTTTTTTTTTTTTTTTGGCCACACCATGTGGCATGCGGGGTATTAGCTCTCCAAATGCATGCCCTCGACAGTGAAAGCACAGAATCCTAACCACTGGACTGCCAGGGAATTCCCTCTCATTTCATTTTTAAATCAATCTCTCAAACCAACATAAGACATTGTTGATAAAACTTTCCATCTTAAATTGCTCTTTCATTAGATCTAAAACACACTTCTCTTTTGAGAGAATGTCATCCTTACTTATTATTTTTTTAAACATCTTTATTGTAGTATAATTGCTTTACAATGGTGTGTTTTTTCTGCTTTATAACAAAGTGAATCAGTTATACATATACATACGTCCTCATATCTCTTCCCTCTTGCATCTCCCTCCCTCCCACCATCCCTATCCCCCCACTCTAGGTGGTCACAAAGCACTGAGCTGAATGCCCTGTGCTATGCAGATGCATCCCACTAGCTATTTATTTTATGTTTGGTAGTGTATATATGTCCATGCCACTCTTCACTTTGTCCCAGCTTACCCTTCCCCCTCCCCGTGTCCTCAAGTCCATTCTCTAGTAGGTCTGGCTCTTTATTCCCGTCTTGCCCTTAAGTTGTTCATGACCAATTTTTTTTTTCTTTTTTTTTTTAGGTTCCATATATATGTGTTAGCATACGGTATTTGTTTTTCTCTTTCTGACTTACTTCACTCCATACGACAGACTCTAGGTCCATCCACCTCACTACAAATAGCTCAATTTTGTTTCTTTTTATGGCTGAGTAATATTCCATTGTATATATGTGCCACATCTTCTTTATCCATTCTACTGTTGATGGACACCTAGGTTGCTTCCATGTCCTGGCTATTGTAAATAGATCTGCCATGAACATTTTGGTACATGACCCATTTTGAATTATGGTTTTCTCAGGGTATATTCCCAGTAGTGGGATTGCTGGGTCATATAGTAGTTCTATTTTTAGTTTTTTAAGGAACCTCCATTGTTCTCCATAGTGGTTATATCAAATTACATTCCCACCAACAGTGCAAGAGGGTTCCCTTTTCTCCGCACCCTCTCCAGCATTTAATGTTTGTAGATTTTTTGATGATGGCCATTCTGACCAGTGTGAGATGATACCTCATTGTAGGTTTGATTTGCATTTCTCTAATGATTAATGATGTTGAGCACTCTTTCATGTGTTGTTGGCAATCTGTATATCTTCTCTGGAGAAATGTCTGTTTAGGTCTTCTGCCCATTTTTGGATTGGGTTGTTTGTTTTTTTGATATTGAGCTGCATGAGCTGCTTGTAAATTTTGGAGATTAATCCTTTGTCAGTTGCATCATTTGCAGATATTTTCTCCCATTCTGAGGGTTGTCTTGTTTACAGTTTCCTTTGCTGTGGAAAAGGCTTTAAGTTTCATTAGGTCTCATTTGTTTATTTTTGTTTTTATTCCCATTTCTCTAGGAGGTGGGTCAAAAAGGATCTTGCTGTGATTTATGTCATAGAGTGTTCTGCATATGTTTTCCTCTAAGAGTTTGATATTGTCTGGTTTTACATTTAGATTTTAATCTGAGTTTATTTTTGTGTATGGTGTTAGGGAGTTTTCTAATTTTGTTCTTTTACATGAAGCTGTCCAGTTTTCCCAACACCACTTATTGAAGAGAATGTCTTTTCTCCATTGTATATCCTTGCCTCCTATATCAAAGATAAGGTGACCATATGTGCATTGGTTTACCTCTGGGCTTTCTATTTTGTTCCATTGATGTATGTTTCTGTTTTTGTGCCACTACCATACTGTGTTGATTATTGCAGCTTTGTAGTATAGTCTGAAGTCAGGGAGTCTGATTCCTCCAGCTCCGTTTTTTTCCCTCAAGACTGCTTTGGCTATTCAGGGTCTTTTGTGTTTCCATACAATTTGTGAAATTGTTTGTTCTAGTTCTGTGAAAAATGCCAGTGGTAGTTTGATATAGTTTGCATTGAATCTGTAGATTGCTTTGGGTAGTAGAGTCATTTTCACAATGTTGGTTCTTCCAATCCAAGAACATGGTATATTTCTCCATCTATTTGTATCATCTTTAATTTCTTTCATTAGTGTCTTATAATTTTCTGCATACAGGTCTTTCATCTCCTTAGGTAGGTTTATTCCTAGATATTTTATTCTTTTTGCTACAATGGTAAATGGGAGTGTTTTCTTAATTTCACTTTCAGATTTTTCATCATTAGTGTATAGGAATGCAAGAGATTGCTGTGCATTAATTTTGTATCCTGCTACATTACCAAATTCATTGATTAACTCTAGTAGTTTTCTGGTAGGATCTTTAGGATTCTCTATGTATAGTATCATGTCATCTGCAGACAGTGACAGCTTTACTTCTTCTTTTCCGAGTTGGATTCCTTTTATTTCTTTTACTTCTCTGATTGCCGTGTTTAAAACTTCCAAAGCTATGTTGAATAATAGTGGTGTGAGTGGGCAACCTTGTCTTGTTCCTGATCTTAGTGGAAATGGCTTCAGTTTTTCATCATTGAGGACAAAGTTCGCTGTGGGTTTGTCATTTATGCCCTTTATTTTGTTGAGGAAAGTTCCCTCTATGCCTAATTTTTAGATGGTTTTTATCATAAATGAGTGTTGAATTTTGTCGAAAGCTTTCTATGCATCTATTGAGAAATCATATGGTTTTTCTACTTCAGTTTGTTAATATGGTGTATCACATTGATTGATTCACGTATATTGAAGAATCCTTGCATTCCTGGGATAAACCCCACTTGATCGTGGTGTATGATACTTTTACCATGCTGTTGGATTCTGTTTGTTAGTATTTTGTTGAGGATTTATGCATGTATGTTCATCAGTGATATTGGCCTGTAGTTTTCTTTTTTTGTGACATCTTTTTTGGGTTTTGCCATCAGGGTGATGGTGGCCTCATAGAATGAGTTTCGGTGTGTTCCTCCCTCTGCTATATTTTGGAAGAGTTTGAGAAGGATAAGTGTTAGTTGTTCTCTAAATGTCTGATAGAATTTGCCTGTGAAGCCTTCTAGTCCTGGGTTTTTGTTTGCAGGAAAATTTTTAATCACAGTTTCAGTTTCAGTGCTTGTGATTGGTCTGTTCATATTTTCTATTTCTTCCTTGTTCAGTCTCAGAAGGTTGTACATTTCTAAAATTTTTTCCATTTCTTCCAGGTTGTCCATTTTATTGGCATAGGGTTTCTTGTAGTAATCTCTCATGATCCTTTGTATTTCTGCAGTGTCAGTTGTTACTTCTCCTTTCTCCTTTCTAATTCTATTGATTTGAATCCTCTCCCTTTTTTTCTTCATGAGTCTGGCTAATGGTTTATCAATTTTGTTTATCTTCTCAAAGAACCAGATTATAGTTTTATTGATCTTTGCTATCATTTCCTTCATTTCTTTTTCATTTATTTCTGATCTAATCTTTATGATTTCTTTCCTTCTGCTAACTTTGGGGTTTTTTGGTTCTTCTTTCTCTATTTGCTTTATTTGTAAGGTTAGGTTATTTATTTGACATGTTTCTTGTTTTTTAAGGTAGGATTGTATTGCTATAAACTTCCTTCTTAGAACTGCTTTTGTTGCATCCCATAGGTTTTGAGTGGTTGTGTTTTCATTGTCATTTGTTTGTAGGTATTTTTTGATTTCCTCTTTGATTTCTTCATTGATCTCTTGGTTATTAAGTATTGCATTGTTTAGCCTCCATGTGTTCCTATTTTTTACAGATATTTTTCCTCTAATTGATATCTAGTCTCATAACATTGTGGTCGGAAAGGATACTTGATATGATTTCAATATTCTTAAAATTACCAAGGCTTGATTTGTGAACCAAGGTATGATCTATTCGTGGAGAATGTTCCATGAGCACTTGAGAAGAATGTATATTCTGTTGTTTTTGGATGGAATGTCCCTTAAATATCAATTAAGTCCATCTTTTTTAATGTATCATTTAAAGCTTGTGTTTCCTTATTTATTTTCATTTTGGATGATATGTCCATTGGTGAAAGTGGGGTGTTAAAGTCCCCTGCTATGATTGTGTTAGTGTCGATTTTCCCTTTTATGGCTGTTAGCATTTGCCTTATGTTTTAAGGTGCTCCTATGTTGGGTGCATAAATATTTACAATTGTTACATCTTCTTCTTGGATTGATCCCTTGATCATTATGTAGTGTCCTTCCTTGTCTGTTGTAATAGTCTTTGTTTTAAAGTCTATTTTGTCTGATATGAGAATTGCTACTCCAGCTTTCTTTTGATTTCCATTTGCATGGAACACATTTTTCCATCCCCTCACTTTCAGTCTGTATGTGTCCCTAGTTCTGAAGTGGGTCTCCTGTAGACAGCGTATATACAGGTCTTGTTTTTGTATCCATTCAGCCAGTCTATGTCTTTTAGTTGGTGTAATTAATCCATTTACATTTAAAGTAATTATTGATATGTATGTTCCTATTACCATTTTCTTAAGTTTTTTCAGTTTGTTTTTGTAGGTGTTTTCCTTCTATTGTTTCCTGACTAGAGAAGTTCCTTTAGCATTTGTTGTAAAGCTGGTTTGTTGGTGCTGAATTCTCTTAGCTTTTGCTTGCCTGTAAAGCTTTTAATTTCTCCATCAAATCTGAATGAACTCCTTGCTGGATAGAGTAAGCTTGGTTGTAGGTTTTTCTCCTTCATCACTTTAAATATGTCCTGCCAATCCTTTCTGGCTTGCAGGGCTTCTGCTGAATGATCAGCTGTTCACCTCATGGGGATTCCCTTTTCTGTTATTTGTTGTGTTTCCCTTGCTGCTTTTAAGATTTTTTCTTGGTATTTAATTTTTGATAGTTTGATTAATAGGTGTCTTGGTGTATTTCTCCTTGGATTTATCCTGTATGGAACTCTCTGTGCTTCTGGGACTTGATTAACTCTTTCCTTTCCAATATTAATGAAGTTTTCAACTATAATCTTTTCAAATATTTTCTCATTCCTTTTCTTTTCCTCTTCTTCTTCTGGAACTGCTATAATTCGAAAGTTGGTGCATTTAATGTTGTCCCAGAATTCTCTGAGACTGTCTTCAATTCTTTTCATTCTTTTTTCTTTATTCTACTCTGCAGTAGTTATTTCCACTATTTTATCTTCCAGGTCACTTATCCGTTCTTCTGCTTCTGTTATTCTGCTATTGATCCCTTCTAGAGAATTTTTAATGTCATTTATCGTGTTGTTCATCACTGTTTGTTTGCCCTTTAGTTCTTCTAGGTCCTTGTTAAATGTTTCTTGTATTTTCTCCATTCTATTTCCAAGATTTGGGATCATCTTTACTATCATTATTCAGAATCCTTTTTCAGGTAAACTGCCTATGTCCTATTAATTTGTTAGGTCTGGTGGGTTTTTGCCTTGCTCCTTCATCTGATTTGTGTTTCTCTGTCTTCTCATTTTGCTTAACTTACTGTGTTTAGGGTCTACTTTTCACAGGCTGCAGGTTCGTAGTTCCCATTGTTTTTGGTGTCTGTCCCTAGTGGCTAATGTTGGTTCAGTGGGTTGTGTAGGCTTCTGGGTGGATGGGACTAGTGCCTGTGTTCTGGTGGATGAGGCTGCATCTTGTCTTTCTTCTGGGCAGGTCCATGTCTGTTGGTGTGTTTTGGGGTTTCTGTGGCCTTATTATGATTTCAGGCAGCCTCTCTGCTAATGGATGGGGCTGTGTTCCTGTCTTGCTAGTTGTTTTGCATAGGGTGTCCAGCACTGTAGCTTTCTGGTCATTGAATGTAGATGGGTGTTGGCGTTGAGATGGAGATCTCTGGGAGATTTTTGCTGTTTGATATTCCATGGAGCTGGGAGGCCTATTGTGGGCCAGTGTGCTGAACTTGGCTCTCCCACCTCAGAGGCACAGCCCTGATGCCTGGCTGGAGCACCAAGTGCCTGTCATCCACACGGCTCAGAATAAAAGTGAGAAATAAAAGAAAGAAAGAAAGAGGAAGATAAAATAAAATAAAATAAAATGAAGTAAAATAAAATAAAATTATTAAAATAAATAATAAAATATAAGTTAAAAAAATTTTTTAAGTAATAAAGGAATGAAAAAAATTAAAATGAAAGAAATAAAGAAGAGAGCAACCAAACCAAAAAACAAACCCACCAGTGATAACAAGTGCTAAAAACTATACTTAAAAAAAAAAAAAAAACAACCAAAGAAAAACGAACAGACAGAACCCTAGGACAAATGGTAAAAGCAAAGCTGTACAGACCAAATCACACACATTTGCATACACATATACACTCTCAAAAAGAGAAAAAGGGAAAAGAAAGTATATATTGTTGCTTCCAAATTCCACCTACTCAATTTGGAATGATTCATTGTCTATTCAGGTATTCTACAGATGCAGTGTACATCAAGTTGATTGTGGAGATTTAATCCGCTGCTCCTGAGGCTGCTGGGAGAGATTTCCCTTTCTCTTCTTTGTTCGCACAGCTCCTGGGCTTCAGCTTTGGATTTGGACCCGCCCCTGCATGTAGGTCACCTGAGGGCATTTGTTCTTCGCTCAGACAGGATGGAGTTAAAGGAGCAGCTGCTTCGGGGGCTCTGGCTCACTCAGGCTGGGGAAAGGAGGGGTACGGAGTTCAAGGCAAGCCTGTGGTGGCAGAGGCTGGCGTGACATTGCACCAGTTTGAGGCGCACCATGTGTTCTCCTGGGGAAGTTGTCCCTGGATCACGGGACCCTGGCAGTGGTGGGCTGCACAGGCTCCCGGGTGGAGAGGTGTGGATAGTGACCTGTGCTTGCACACAGGCTTCTTGGTGACTGCAGCAGCAGCCTTAGCATCCCATGCCCTTCTCTGGGATCTGCACTGATAGCCGCGGCTCACGCCCATCTCTGGAGCTCATTTAGGAGGAGCTCTTAATCCCCTCTCCTCATGCACCAGGAAACAAAGAGGCAAGAAAAAGTCTCTTGCCTCTTAGGCAGGCTGTTCAGACCTTTTCCCGGACTCCCTCCTGGCTAGCTGTGGTGCACTAGCTCCCGTCAGGCTGTGTTCATGCAGCCAACCCTAGTCCTCTCCCTGGGATCTGACTGAAGCCCGAGCCTCAGCTCCCAGCCCCCACCCGCCCCGGCGGGTGAGCAGACAAGCCTCTCGGCCTGGTGAGTGCTGGTCGGCACCAATCCTCTGTGCGGGAATCTCTCCACTTTGCCCTCCGCATCCCTGTTGCTGCGCTCTCCTCCGTGGCCCCGAAGCTCCCCCCGTCCGCCACCTGCAGTGTCCGCCGGTGAAGGGGCTTCCTACTGTGTGGAAATCTTTCCTCCTTCACAGCTCCCTCCCACTGGTGCAGGTCCCATCCCTGTTCTTTTGTCTCTGTTTTTTCTTTTTCCTTTTGCCGTACGCAGGGACATGGGGAGTTTCTTGCCTTTGGGGAGGTCTGAGGTCTTCTGCCAGCGTTCAGTAGGTGTACTGTAGGAGTTGTTCCACATGTAGATGTGTTTCTGATGTATTTGTGGGGAGTAAGGTGATCTCTGCGTCTTACTCTTCCGCCATCTTGAAACTCCCACTCCTTACTCATTGACTACGCCTTTTCTTATTCTTGACCTCCATGTATTGAAATGCCCCAAGCAAGACAATGCCTAGCACATAGTAGGTGTATAATAATATTCTTTGGGAATAAATGAATGAAGAACATTTAATACTAGTCCACTGCTCTTCTAATAAATTGGGAGCTTTTATTATGCTATTGGTAGCTAGTAAGTTTGCCAGACAGAGTGTGTTTTACCTACTAAAGTAAAGGTGTCATATACATCTTTAAATTATAGTATTATTAAACATTTATCAACCTATAACGTTTTCAGTAATTTACCTATTGATCTTCCTTCAACACATTTTAAGCTCTTTGAAGTGGCTCATTTTCTTTACGTGTCTGTGCTCTTTTTCTAGTATGAGGCCTAGATGAATAAATTAGTGAATGAATGAATAAATATCATCCATTTCAATTGTGTAGAGTTTTAAGTAACCAAATAACACATGTCATTTTCACATCATCTGTTATTGAACCATAATTTCTACCTGCATTATATGAGTGATTATTTAATGAGCCTAAATATCAGAGCTTATATTTTTCTCACATTTAATTTTATCTGACAAATTTTAGGTTCTTTTTTCTAGCCAGGACTTTTTAGGTTCTCAGTTGTCTGTTCAAGGTATCAGTTATCTAATATTTGATTCACCTTTACCCAAATAACTTAGGAAAAAAATGTTGACCAGAGGAAAGTCAAGGGCGTCTTGTCTCTTAGAAATCTCCTTTTGTGTTGAAAATGAGACATGAATCCATCTCTGTAGACCAACACAGAGTCAGTCATTCATATGTTACTTTGGAACTGCTTATATCATATTCACTTTTAGATCCTTTATCTTAAATTAAAGGTATCTTTAACTAAGCCCATGCCTGCTTCCATTTTTGATCTTTTATATAGTATTTTCATTCTATGAGTGTTTCAAACAGTGTTTCACTCATTGTGACAGGAAAGATTATAGCTGCATGTTACAATATTAACTAACAGTGTGTGGTATAACCCAAGTAATCATGAACTCACAGCAAAACAGTGGTGTATGACTGCAGGGCTCATTCAGTAGCCCAGTCAAGTCAGTAAGGTTCCAGTCTTTTCCCACCAATTGCTATTTGCAATATAAGAATGAGAAGGTAAGGGAAAAAGATCTTTACTTTTATCAGAGAGAACCACACTCTCCCCTATCATGTTTGTTTAAATATCTCTTTGACCATAATTAGCTCACACAGCCTCCTCTAGCTTCAAGAGAGGCTGGACACATCAGGCAAAGGGAAGGGATTGTTTTGACTGACTTAATGAATCATACGTTAATCTTTGGGGCTAGCCAGCACTACCATCCCAAACAAACCAGGATTCTGCCAGCAAGTCTACTTGAGTAGGCAACTAGCATGACTGCTACATTTTCCATCCTTTTCTCTGCATTCATAGGGGTATTTTCTTACTTGAGAAAGTCACAGGACTAACCTCGGAGTTATTGCAAAAGTACTCTCTATCTGCTTTCTGAATGCCAGTTTCTTTTGCTACCAATCAATCTCCCTTTACTTGTGTCATAATTGCCTCTTTTTTTTTTAAACCTATCTCAATAGTCTTGCTATTGTCTGTCTGCATACACGTCTCTTACACCATATTCAGTTTTATCCTTCCTCAGTATCTGGCATGTAGAGGATAATCAATAAATATTTCTGCAGCAAATGAATGAATGGTTATATTGTTGTCAGAAGACCATTCTGAAATGCTATGTTTATCACAGCACTTTTCTCTACCTTTCAGGGTATGTAAAACACAGACCTTCCCACCTTCAATTCTCATTACTTTTCAATAAGCTCCCTGAGATTTATCTCCCTGATGGTCTTCTCACAGTCCCATATAAACTATATTCTATTTAATGGCATTTCCTATGTGAAAGTGATTTATGTATTATAAAATGATATAAGAGGAGTGATTATTTTGAGTAGCTTCACCTCCATGTGCATACTTATATTTCTATCACATGAAAATCCTTTTCTTTTCCTCTCCTTTTCCCCCCAATTCTTTGCTTTTTGACCCTCCTATTGCTGACTCTGTCAGTGACCCACCCACATCCTCAAAGTACTCATCTTCACACACTAGAGGCTGATATTTTTAACATCTGGTACTCTCTACTCAAGAAAATTTTTTCTGGCTGAGGGAGCAAATTCCATGTGTATACAGGCAACCAGAAATACTGAAGAGTTAATGCCTCTTGGAGCAGCCCTTAGCTAATAATAGACGGGGAATTTGTGAATAAATATCTCAACTTCCTCATCCTTCACCTGGAGTAACTGTGAGGTATGTTGTACATGGTCTTCCAGAATACCCAGTGGGATTGAGTCCCAGTGGTGCACAGTGGTAGCTTGTTATTTTGCCACATATTATGTGGTTTCCACTTTTTCACTTTACCTGTCTATTTTCCTTTTCCTGTCTCATTTTCCCATTTCTCTATCGTTACTTTCTGGGATCTTGTCTTAAATAAACCCCTTGATGTTAACTCCTTGTCTCAGTGTCTTCATTTCAGCTTCCAAGGGAACCCAGACAAATCTACCAGACTAACACACACTAATAGCCAGACTAACACACCTGTCTTGAGTGATGCCATTCATATGACTTGCACTGATATTCAGGCCAGTATTCATTTCTTCTTCTATTTCTTGTTGTTGAAGGTCACTCATTTTTTTTCTTCCAAATAGTTTAGTACTTGATTGAACTCTCTTATAAGATTCTCAGAATGTTGTTTGTACCATTGTTTATTATGTTCAATAAAATCCCAAGGAAGTTGCTACACAGTATCTTATAGAAATTCTCTATAACTTCAAACCACCTGGCATAAACCTGGCCATGGGAGGAGTATACTCCAAGTGCTCTCTGTTTGGTTAATTGGCTATTGCAAGTTCATGATATACCATCAACTTCTGATAATTCAAAAGAAGTTGAAACCTCAGACTTTCACACAAAAACTGTTAATTTCTAATGTTTCAGCTCATTAATATTTTCAAATTATATCTGAATTTGGATACTGACTTTGGCAACTAATTATTGGGTGATGACTTTGGAAATGTCATTTAACTTCTCTAAGCCTCAGTTCCTGCACTGGATAAATGGAGCTAATTATCTCTACCTCACAGAATGATCATGACATGAGAGCATATATTAAAAGTCATAAAGGATAGATAGTTGATGGGAAGACATACCACAGCGATGTTAGAGTTGGGTGATGCAAACAAGGCAGTCAGTGTGATCAGCAATATTACAGAGATATGTAAACAATAAAGTCTTTGAAACTATCCCACCAGGAGTGGAGTCCTTGACCAAAACTTCATTGTAAGGGTGGTTTCAAAGGAAAAATGTTATTCTGAGAGGAGTTCCTGCAAGCAGCACAGTAAGGAAGCTTAGTTTAGAGGCATAGAGGGCAGGAGAAACAGAGGAAGAGTAGTCATAGTGGGAGAGAAGAGATTATGGTGAGAGAGCCCCCCCTAGCTAACTGAGAAGTCTAGTGATGTGAATACAAACATTAAGACAAGGAAGAGAACAAGCACTGGGACAAATACTCTGCTTTCAGCCACCTGTCTCTTGAGTGAGGAGAAATGGGTACATACACAAGATTATACATGATTAAAGATGTGTGTGAATTATTAGAAGCATGCTACATGAAGTTTCAAACATAATTCACACCAGGCTATTTTGCTTCTTAGCTCTTTTGCCCTATGTTTTTGCTTGTATATTTCACAAATACTTATGGTAAAGAAACATTTCATGGAAAACAGATGACTGAATTCATTATTCAGACTCTGCTACCTCAGAGAAACTTCTGATCAATTTGTTGGTTCTTGACTAACTCTTTAAGGTCACTGTTTAGAGTCTCTATTGTCATCTAGGGAGATGTAACCTTTCTTTGAAAAAATCTATAGAGACTATCTCTTTTACTACTTTTCTACAGCTATTATGAGAAATCCCTTAGTGTCTCATTGATGCTAAGTATAAAAATTATGCCAAATATGGAAATGCAATAAGTATATTCTGATGCTGTTGGCACGCATTGATTGGTGGATACCAATCAATAGAAAATTTAATGAACATTTATGGTTGAAATCCCTTTTTCTTAATAGTTATCTTGAAAACCACCTTCCAACTGAGCATTATTTGTGAGTTATTACAATGCTTTCTGTTAATTTGTTGTTCAGAAAAAATTTATTTGGGTAATTCTCTACAAAGGGACATCTGCTTTCTCTGTATGCTGTTGGAGCTAAATTCTGATGACCTTCAGGGCCAGTAAGTTTCTGATAAATGGTGGCTGAGATGGGAGTGGACTTTAATTGCATGTCTAGAGGAGGACTGCTGGATTACATTAGTGAATATATTAGTATTTATGGAAATGTAAAAATATCCAAATGATTCAGCTCACAAGACTAACAAAAACAAATCTTTCCTTTGAAAATCACCTTGGTCATTTGTGTTAATAGAGTCAGTTGACTTCTATGCTCTCTGCAACAAAGTGTTATAAAACATTTTGCAAAAGACCTGTGAGTGCAGGATAATGTTAACTTACAATTAAACTCTGACACAGCCAAGGAGAAGAAATATGTCTTTCAAGTGAAGAATCTCTGCTCTATTTAATATTGATGCTTTCCCTTACCCAGTCAAATATTTATTGTGCCCTGCTATGCATCTGATACACCATAAGATAAATGAGGTATATAGAAGTGAATGAGACACAGAATCTGGCCTCAAAATACTCAGAGCCTATTTCAGGAGGCAGATATATAATAATTGTAATACTGTATGATAAGTGCATTGCTAGAAATGATAAGAGTGATCAACTCTGTGAGACAGGAGCAAAGAAGGATTTTGAGAACCCTTCTAAGTCAAGGTGACAGTTGAGCTGTGTCTTAAAGGATGATTAGGGGTTCTATAGGTCAAAAAGATGACATAATTCAGACAGAAGATACAGAATTGTCTTGATTAGAGCAGAGCAATCATAATTCAAAGGAGTGTAGCTGTGTTCACTAAGACTATATGTTAAAAAACAGGTCATGAGCTGGATATGGCTCATGGGTTGTAGTTTGCTAACCTCTGCAATAGTGAATCCAGGAAATATTTGAACTTTTTTTTTTTGGTAGTCACAACCCTTCCATATCAAGCTGAAGTGCATACAGGAAACTTCAACAAATCTTCCAAGGCTCAAACACACAGCTCCTTTCTTGTCCTTGGGCCAGAATTCTCTTCTCCATATTCTTGGCATGCCTAAAAATTACCTGCCCTTATATCTGGAGAAAAACATGGTTCAAAAGGATACATGCACCCTAATGTTCATTGCAGCACTGTTTACAATAGCCAAGACATGGAAGCAACCTAAATGTCCATTGACAGATGAATGGATAAAGAAGATGTGGTGCATATATACAATGGGATATTACTCAGCTATTAAAAAGAATGAAATAATGCCATTTGCAGCAACATGTATGGACCTGGAGATTACCATAGTAAGTGAACTAAGTCAGAAAAAGACAAGATATCATATGATATCACTTATTGTGGAATCGTAAAAAAATGATAAAAATGAACATATTTACAAAACAGAAACAGACTCACAGACTTAGAGAACAAACTTATGGTTACCTGGGGGGAAGGTTGTAGGTGAGGGATAGATTGGGAGTTTGGGATTGACATGTACACACTGCTATATTTAAAATAAAATGCCTTTCCATGAGAAAAAAAATACATGCCCTCAGGAATCAGCTGAGAATCTTCTTAATCAGACAGGTCATCCCTTGCTCAATATCACTAATCATTAGAGAAATGCAAATCTAAACTACAATGAGGTATCATCTCACACCAGTCAGAATGGCTATCATCAAAAAATCTACAAACAATAAATGCTGGAGAGGGTGTGGAGAAAAGGGAACCCTCTTGCACTGTTGGTGGGAATGTAAATTGATACAGCCACTATGGAGAACAGTATGAAGTTCCTTCAAAAGATAAAAATAGAACTACCATATGACCCAGCAATCCCACTACTGTGCATATACCCTGAGAAAACCATAATTCAAAAAGAGTCAAGTACCACAGTGTTCATTGCAGCTCTATTTACAATAGCCAGGACATGGAAGCAACCGAAGTGTCCATTGACAGATGAATGGAGAAAGAAGATGTGGCACATATATACAATGGAATATTACTCAGCCATAAAAAGAAACTAAATTGAGCTATTTGTAGGGAGGTGGAGGGACTTAAAGTCTGTCATACAGAGTGAAGTTAAGTCAGAAAGAGAAAAACAAATAGCATATGCTAACACATATATACGGAATCCAAAAAAAAAAAAATGTTTCTGATGAACCTAGGGGCAGGACAGGAATAAAGATGAAGACATAGAGAAAGAACTTGAGGACACGGGGAGGGGGAAGGGTAAGATGGGATGAAGTGAGAGAGTAGCATTGACATATATACACTACCAAATGTAAAATAGATAGCTAGTGGGAAGCAGCCACATAGCACAGTGAGATCAGCTAGGTGCTTTGTGACCACCTAGAGGAGTGGGATAGGGAGGGTGGGAGGGAGATGCAAGAGGGAAGGGATATGGGGATATATGTGTATGTATAACTGATTCACTTTGTTATATAGCAGAAACTAACACAATATTGTAAAGCAATTATACTCCAATAAAGATGTTTAAAAAAAATAAATAAATACAATGATAACATTTAAAAAAATAAAGAAAGGTCATCCTTGATCCCAATTAAATTTACGTCTCCTGTGTTTTCCTTTCTCATAAAGTTTTATGCATTTTACTTCAAAATCATAATTTATCTGATTTTATTGACATATTCATATTTATTGGCTTACAGTTTCTCTTGTGCTCTTCCATAAATTCAATGAAGCCACAGATCTTCCTGGTATTGTTTCAGGTTACCAACACAATGGACAACACATTAGCTCACAATGGGCATTTGACAGATATTTTGAGTGGGATAGACTGGATCTGAGATGCTGATCTGAACAAAGGAAGAAATTCTGATTTTTTAGCTCTAACTTTTAGTGAGTAAAGCCCAGTCAATGTAGAAGATCAGATAAGGTGAATAGAAAATGTGAAAAGAAAGAAGACTGAGGACAGAACTGGGAAAACCTAATGCATTAAGGAAGAGACTGAGAATGAAATGTCAGGGAAGCATGACCAAGAACAACAGAGGAGAGTAGCACATGCAGCTAAGAAGGAAAACATTAGGAAAAACTGAGCAAGCGACAGAGCAAATGCCTCAGAAAAGTCGAGTCAGTGTGGACAATCATTAATCTATGTCTCATATGTTTATTATTTTTTGAGTTAGAGGAAAAGAAATATTTCTCCCTTGAAAGTTAGTTAATACAATACCTGCATATATATGTGGAATGACTCTCAGCTCTGCTTAGAAGTTCCTAGGAATATATGCTGTCATTTCCCATGGTCATCCTCTTTTTGGAGCATTATTATCACTTAATATTGACACTAATATTATGGAGAAGTGCCCCTCAGATATTCCCCTTTCTCCATTTTTTTATATATGATATCTTCTCTGTCAGATTACTGCATCTCATTCAAAATGTCAATTTCCCCAATAGTATAGGCATAAAAGTCCATTAATTCTTTCAGAAATTAATATTTAGTGCTAATTATGTTCAAGTCCTATAGCTGCTTACTAAGGATATTAAAAAAATAACAAAAATGTGGTCCCTGCCTTTATGAAGCTTACATTCTAGTGTATCAGAGATAGAAACAAAATAATTGTATAATAAATTCTCCACATTTAATTAGAATAAACGTTATGAAAGATATAAGTTGAGGAAGTGTCTAACAGGAAGAATGAGATTAGGAGAAATGAAGAACAGGAGTATGCAAGATAGCATTGGAGAGAAAATGTATGAAAAATATGCCTACCGTAGGGAAGTGTCTATAAGTCATGAAAAGGCAAGGCCTATTCAAGGAACCACACACACACACACACACACACACACACACACACACAAAGACTAATGTAAATAGCATACAGAAACTGAAGGGCAAAGTGGTATGAAATTAAGCTGTTAGGGTAGGCAGGGGACAGATCACACGTAATATATCTATGACCATATGAAAATATCAATCTCTCTCCTATGTAAAGAATTGATTGTAGTATAAGAATAGAAGCAGGGAGAGCCACCTGGATGCTATAGAAATGCTTCAGGTGAAAAACAATGCTGGCTGGTTGTTGTAGTGGAGAGGGACTGATACAGCTAGATTAATATGCATTGGAAAGAACAGTTAAAGGACCTGGTAGTGTTTTAGGATTAATGGCATAGTACCTGGATTCTGTGACTGTTCTGGCACAGAGTAAGTCCTCCATAAAGGTGAGCAGAATTATAATTATTATAATCAATGCAGGATCCCAAAACATCTTGACCTACTGAATATTAAACAGTTCCTAGAATTTGCTGTCAAGTGAATAATCATCTCCTGATACCAGGAGAAGCAACACACTAGCAAGTTCCTGGATATACTTCAAAGCAATTTTGAATGACATCCTTTGCAGGGTCACCCTTTTTTCCTGCTGAACTTGCACCCTGCCTCTGCATAGGTGTACCCTTTCACAGATATATCAGGGCTGCTGTTCTATGTTGATCTGCAGATAAAATGTAGGATGAATTTCCTGGGTTCAGCTACCCTTGTTGCTAAGAGCCCAGTGACTTTGTCTTCAGTACCATATTTACACTCAAAGTTTCCCCTAATTTTCTTTAACTGTAGTGCTGAAATCACATCAACAAGGGCCAACTTTCATTTGGGCAAAGTGCCTTTGGAAATCTTCATTGTGTGTTTCACATTATAGCTGCACCAACAGTAAGTTAACTAATGAACCTGTTTCCAACAATGGTGTATTGACAACATAGCTCTGAAAAATAATCAGCATCAACCACAGCAGAATTTGAATTAATCAACTGTGAAATTTACAATTTTTAATAATGACTAATGTCCATGGTGAAAAGGACACTTGGCAATTCAACAATTTCTTTATATCTTGCAGTTTTTAAGTGAAGCCAAGCTTGTGAGAAATCTTAGTAGGACCTCATCAATGAAGGTTCAAAGTGATCACCTGTCAAGGCTCTGATTTGTTTGCTGTAAATAACATAATGAATGGACAGAGAACTAGAGTAAAGGTCAAGAGAAACTAAATGTCTTTAATGGACGGCTTCTGAGCTTATAACATTTAGCCTTATTTAAATCTATGTACATATAAATCCTGGGAAATAGGCTTGCAGATGCCAAGACCTTAAAATTCTACAAAGCAATCATTTCAATTATTTGGATTCTTCAAATTACAAGGTGGTATTGGAGTGCATTTATTACCTTCTACGGCCACATTTGCTTTCGAATGAGATCTCATTTTGTCATAGTCTGTAGTTCAACCATTATGTGTTCAGGAAGGTCACTCTTCTGAATGCTGAATGTACCAGAAGTTCTTCCCTGAGTGTGATCGAGTAATTGGGGGATGAACACCCCTTCCACAAACAGTTCTTTAATGAAGCCAAAGTGACTCAAGTAGGCAAAATCCTAAGTTGCTGCAATAGAATGGAATAAAACTACTATTAAGAGTTAAATAAATATAGCATAAGTTCCTTCGTAAAAAATCTTTTTTGAGCTTCCTCAATATTCCAAGAACTATTCTAAAATAACCACAGGTGCAGCAGTAAACAAAACAGTCAAAAGTCCCCACTCTTTGATCTTTCTTTCTAGTGATAAGAGACAGAGAAAAAAAACACACTTTATTCATATGTGTGTGTGTGTGCGTGTGTGTATGTACATATATATACATGTATATATAGGCCTATATATACATGTGTGTATATATATATATATATATATATAGGCTTGCTAGGGAAGTCCTTTCTTAGAAGGTTATATTTAAAGAGATTAAAAGAAGGATCAAGCCATATAGATGTATAAATACCTGAGGGAAAATGATTATAGAAAGAGAAAATGACAAACATTAGGACATTGAGACTTTGAGGAATAGCTAGAAGCTGAGTGCAACTGGAGTGTAGTGACATAATGGAAGCTGATAGAAGATAAGTTCAGAGAAGTACCTAGAGTCCTTATTGTGTAGGTCTTTGAAGACGTCTGTAAGAATGCTGTTTTTTCTTATGAATGAGGGACACTATGGCAGATTAAGCATGGTCACAGAACCTTTGACATTCTTTCCATTGTAAGGTTGCATGTACGTCCCCTTCCCTTGAATCTGGGTGACTGTTTATTGACTACTTTTGCCAACAGAACACAGAAGAAGTGGCATTGTGCCAATTTCCGGGCCCAGGTTTTTACAGACTTGCAGCTCCCATGTCCTGTTATTTAGAAGACTTGTTCTTGGAACCCAGGCATCGTGCTCTCAGAAGCCCAACCCTCATGGAGAAACTGTATATAAGCAACCTGATTGACAGCTAGCTGAGCTCCCAGTCATTTGCCAGAATCTCCTGCCAGCCATGTGGAAGAGTTACTTTGAATATCCAGCCCAGTCAAGCCTTCAGGTGACTCCAGCCCCAGTCACTCTCTGTTAGAATTCAGCACTCACAGGAAAGGCCTCCCAAGCCAGGGCCACTCAGCTGAGACTAGTCAACTCACGGATCCATGAGACATAATTTAAAAACATGTTGTTTAAAACCGTGATATGTTAGTGTAATTTGTTAGGCAGTGATAGAGAGCCATAACAGTATTTACTGCAGATTTCTGAGTGGAGTCATGATATGACTTAAATTTTAAGAGAATCACTCTTCTTACTGTTTTAAAAATAGACTGTGATAGATAAGAATAGACAAGTTAGAAGGCTGTTATAATCCTGATGTGAGGATTGAGTAACTTGAACCAGGGCAGTTAAATATGAATGTAGTAAGAAGCAGTCAGATTCTGGTATGTTTTTATTTATTTATTAACATCTTTATTGAAGTATAATTGCTTCACAATGGTGTGTTAGTTTCTGCTTTATAACAAAGTGAATCAACTATACATATATCTCCATATCTCTTCCCTCTTGCTTCTACCTCCCTCCCACCCTCCTATCCCACCACTCTAGGTGGTCACAAATCACTGAGCTGATCTCCCTGTGCTATGCACCTTCTTCCCACTAGCTATCTATTTTACATTCGGTAGTGTATATATGTCAATGCCACTCTCTCACTTCGTCCCAGCTTACCCTTCCCTCTCCCCGTCTGGTATGTTTTTAAAGTAGAGACAACACAAATTGTTAATTGATAAAATATGGGGTATAAGAGAAATAGAAGAATAAAGAAAAATTCCAAATTTTTATCTAAGAAACAAAATTTTGGCAGCTAGCAGGAGTGTGGAAAATAAGATTTTGGTTTTGGGGATGTTAATTTTGAGGTGTAAATTAGACATCTATGTAGAAATATCAATTCATATATATACGTATGCATACGTATAATATGTATATATATATACGTATATATATACATATATATATATATATATATATATATATATATATATAATAGGTGGAAATACCATGCCAGAGATAGACATGTAGTAGTCATCGGTGACTGCATGAGACCACCAAGAAGGGCCATAGATAAATAAGAAAAGAAGCCAGGTAATTTTGCCCTGGGATACTCCTACTTTAACTGATTAGAGAGAAAAGAACAAACCAGAACAGGAGATTTTCAAAAATGGCCAATGAGGTAGAAGTGATGTGAGAAGAGTGAGGACAAAGGAAGAAAGTGAATAAAAGATGAAAGAGGGGGTGACTCTCAAATGATGCTGACAGGTCAAGTTAGATGAGGACTGAATTGATCACCAGACTTAACAATATGAAAGCCATGGTGATGTTGACAAAGTAGGCGCAGTGGAATGGTAGAGGCAAAAACCTATTTGGACTGGGTTCAAAAGAAAATGGAGAAGAGAAATTAGAGATGCAAACATAGGCAATTCTTTCAAGGAGCTTTGCTGCAATAGGAGAAAGACAGAGGGACTGTAGCTGGAGGAGTAGGGTTCAGAGAAGTAGAGAGATTTTCGTTTTATTTTTTAAGGTAGGATGAGTAACAACATGTTAGTATGCTGATAGGAGTGAACCAGGAGACAGAGAAAATTGGGTGTAGGACTGAGGGAAGAAAGGCTGGAGCAATGTCTTTGACGAGAAAGTTTATCAAAGGTATTAGGAGAGATGACAGAATATGTTGAATTGATATAATAATCCTGATGTGGTTAATGGAATGGTGAGACTAGTTCTAAGTCAAATAGGTCATCAGCAGAAAGTGAGAATTGAGCCAAAATGTTGGATGCTTGAAGAGAGAAGGGGAAGTATGACATAGTTGTCCAGAGAGAGGGAAACTAATTAGACTAAGACATGGTTCTGATCACTGGGGTCTACTAAGACCTCTGTTTTTTTGTTTGTTTGTTTTTTATTTGTTTTGACTATCTTCTTTCAACAAAACTCTCAGATTAATTTAATCAACATTTACTGAGTACTTGGTTTGTGGATGATAAAGGATTATGGGCAGAGAGCTTCTGAGAACCATTTTGATACAAAGGCAGGAAAGTTTGATGTTTGACACTGGTTACAAAGGCATGATCTTACTCTGGGAATTC
Source organism: Monodon monoceros (assembly GCF_005190385.1). Classification (NCBI taxonomy): domain Eukaryota; kingdom Metazoa; phylum Chordata; class Mammalia; order Artiodactyla; family Monodontidae; genus Monodon; species Monodon monoceros. The sequence goes on from NW_021703777.1 coordinate 90,811,693, forward strand.
TTTAGTACTCATTAGAGAGGCATTTTTATGACTCAGATTTAGCATCCACTTAGCATTCATAGTGAGCTGAGAGCTTTATGGAAAATATAAACAACATTCTCCCTGCTTTTATGGAGCTTTATAGGCTGCCCTGTGTTTTTGTCAAGTACCTAATAAAGACAAGAAGAACTTGTTCTAAATTGCTATTGTAACAGTGCAAGAACTGGGATTTTGTTACTAGGAAGTTTAAGTACTTTGCAAATAAATTCAAATCTAGCTAATAAGTTTACTTCTTAAATTATCTTGCTTCAATAAAGGTTACTTCATCTTGAAACATATGCCTTCCAGGAACCCCCAAAATGCTAATGACCCCCCATTCATCATCCCTAATTTCTTATCAGAAGCGTATTACATTTTCTTCTTATAAATCTTTATTCTGATCAAAGAGTCAAAGAGATTAATCTTGTTTCCAGGTAGGAAAATTTTTCATTCTTCAACTTGAATTGTAATTGCAGTTTTGTTTTCAAATTCAGTAGTATATGCTAGGGGAAAAAAATGCTCATAGCCTGCATAATCCCTTTACCAACACAGACATTTTGTAGTGACATTTGCATTTACCTTAGTAAGAAGGTCCGCAAAAAACTCATATTCTCTTTATTTCTCTGTCTATGTAATTTGAAACTCAGTAGGAGTTTCTTTTTTCCAAAATGTTTATATTCATTGAATAAAATGTGGCTGAGTTTCCTACTAAATTTATAAATGTCTTTTTCTTCTCTGAATTTGCCTCTCTACTTTATATTGTAATCTTGAACTGTTTTGCTTGCAATCCTTGCTAAATTTCATTGTGACAGTTCTCAGACTTTGGTATTCTTTTGAAGACCTTTTTCTTTTGTATAGATAGAAACATAACTTGAAAGCAATTTTAAAGCCTCTTTCCACCTACAAACTTTGAAACAACAGTCTGAAAGAGTGTCATACAACATCTGGCTGGTGAGCTTCCTCATCTTAGTTATACTAACACAGATCATGCAAACTGATGCATTAAATAACAGCACCTAAATTCTGTTGTCAAGCACCTTCTCACTGCTGCTCCCCCAAAACAGGGTCTCTTAAAGTGTTTTCATTTGGACCTAAAAAGAACCTTGGAAGAAACCTTAGAGATTTTGAGTTTGACTCCCTAATTTTTCAAATGAGCTAGGAATTTTGAGACTTTCCCAAGCTTATATAGGTAATTCAGGGACCAATAGGTCCTAATCCATCTCTTGATTTTTCACTTCACTGTTCTTTCTGGTACACCACACCAGAATGAATAAATAACTACACCATCCATGTCTGTGCATTTTAGAACTCTAATTACACTGATGCAACTTAAGATTGTACTGATAACTGGGCTTGTGGATACGTCTAGTTTATCTAAAATCTCATGACTAAGGCACCACTGCCTTAGTCTGGCTTAATTTTAGGAACATCTATAATGGATATTTGTTAGATGTTCCCTGATAATTAGGAATATCTGGCATGCCAATTGGCCAGGCTTGGTGGTGGCAAATGTGGCTGTTAGGAAACTATTTAGAAGAGAGATCCAAAAGCTGTCCAGGAATAATTTATCCTTAAATAAGAGAAAGTGAAGAAGTATACAAGCTATAAAAATTGTGGTCAGAACTAGACAGGGTTTCTTAGAACTGCAAAATAACCAGCATTCAGATTGGTCTCTGAGCCAATCTTCTTACAGTGGTTTACAAGAGGATGTTGTCTCAGTAATCTCAGCCATGCCTTGGGGATATGACACACCACCAGCAGTATCAGTGGAACGAGGTGGCCTCAACAGTGTCACAATCACGTGAGCACAAACCTTTTGACCTTGGGTGTTGGCAACTTTGTTAGGGGTAGTTGTGCCTTAGTCATGAGCTCTCTTGTTGTCCATGTCAGTATCCTCTCTCTTGAAGAGAACTGGAAGAGAAGAGAAGGAAAAGGGTGAATCACTCAGTAGTCATGAGGAATCTAAAAGGAAAATGACTATCCCTATAAGATGTTCTGAAAGTTTTCAGAAGAACATTGAAGAGAACTCAGATTTTATGACTTGTGGAGAGTCTGGCTCAGACAAAGTTTGGTATTATAAATCCCCATTTTGGGACACTTACTGGGGGTAACCCCTGATTAGTGATAGCTGGTGAACTTGAAATACTTCTGAAGGGAATCAGACAGTTGTCAGCCGGCTAGAGGGTCCTGACCTGTTCAGGGGAAAGAAGAACAGGTGTAAAAGAGGGCCATTGCTTTGCAGAGTTTCCTTGTAGAGGCTTGACATTTTAAAAAATGTATCATGCTTCCTGGTGGAGGTGTTGTGATTCTGATATGGATACTATAAAATTGGGATAAAATTTTTAATGCAATGAGTATATCTAACAATCAGGCTATTTCTTTCTTAAGTAACATATATTATATTTATTTTATTCCCAAAGTAACTTAAACTGAAAAAAGTAGGAGAATCCTGAGCTATAGAACAAGAAAAGCAAATAATTTTGGCATGCAGAGATAAGTATGTTAACATTTTCCTAGTTATGGTTGTATGTATGTATGCATTCTTTTTTTTTTTTTTTTCGCGGTACGTGGGCCTCTCACTGTTGTGACCTCTCCCGTTGCGGAGCACAGGCTCCGGACGCCCAGGCTCAGCGGCCATGGCTCACGGGCCCAGCCACTCCGCGGCATGTGGGATCTTCCCGGACCGGAGCACGAACCCGCGTCCCCTGCATCGGCAGGCGGACTCTTAACCACTGAGCCACCAGGGAAGCCCTGTATGCATTCACTGATCAATCTATATCTGTCGATTTTTTTCTTTTTTGATAAAAGTAGTTTAAGCATTTAGTACACGTACTATTTTTCTTACGCATTAAAAAAATCTTCCTCCATATAAAGAAATGTAGTTGCTTATCTTTTAAATTGCTACAATCTTTATTTATGTGTTTCAAAATCATGCTGGCCTGTTGAAGATTTAAGACAATGATTGTGCCACAGATAGTGTGAAAATATAATAATAACAATGATAATAATGATCATAGCTGATGGTTATTAGGACTCACAAGGTGATGTATCTATACCTCTACAATTTAATAATTATAGCAACATTATGACATTATGAGTTAAAGTGTGCTCTTATTTCCATTTCACAGAAGAATAATTAAATGAGAAACTTGTCCGGAGTTACACACATCCAATAGGATTCAAATCCAGATTCAAATCCTTATTCTAGTTCAAGCTGTATATATAAAGCTATGTTGATACAATATGCTAACCCAACTGGACAAAAGGTTTCTACAGAGAAATTCAGTGGAATAGAAGCCATTTTCAGAAGGATGGATGAGTCTAGGGAGAGTTTATGCGGTGGGAGAAATGTCCTTTCAGAGGAAGAATTCCTTGAGACTTTTCATGGAGAGGCAACTAATTATTTTGAAAATCTATAGAAGAATTTCTTAGTGTTTTCCAGTCTTTATGGGCATTATCAGATCAACGATTAGTGACATGTCCTATGTTGATAACTGTTAATACAGATGCTCCCAACAATGCTTTATTCAACTTCTAATTTACCAATAAGTTGCACATTAAGTCCCACTAAAAATGCTCAAAATAGCAATTGAGCAGCAAACTAAGAATATTAATCAACACCTTTCTGGTTTCTAGGAGGAAATCCCACTAACTAGAGCACAGACCGAGGATGACTGAGGAACTCTTAGTCTTCAGTCGGGTTCTAAACTCTGAAACAAACAAGGCTTTAGAGTTAAGAAAAAGACTCACATATATCAGTGGTGAACCCTGAACTGAGAGAACCTATTCATTGGCCAACGTGGAAACTTTACTAGCACCCCCATCCTACTGCCAGGAAACTATTTTTTGAATAGCAAAAGGTCTGTAAGATCTCACTCTCATGAACTGTTCTCCTTACACCCAATGGTCAGCGGCTCATTGGTACACACCTACCGACTACAGCCCCCACGCTGGTTAAATTCCTCGTATATCCAGATATATGATTTGGAAATGTACTTGTCCTCAAGTTGAATATGGGAGGTGAGAGTTGTATCAGCATCCACTTGAAAGTGAAGGAGATCTATGTACTGGTTGAAGAGAAAAAATAAATACACCTAGTGAGATCTCTGATTGCTCAGAATGACAAATCAGGAGGTTGGGGAAAAAGAACGAGTAGAGAATATAAAACTTCCCAGTCTTAAAGGAAGGAAGCTTTGACCAAAAAATAGGAAAAAGGAGTTATGAGACAATGTTAGCAATGAACTATCAATGAGACATTTACTGGTACATGGATGTTATGAGCAGATGGTCTCAAGTGCAATTATCAGAGGAAGATGCAATACTCTTCTTGTTCTCATGGTTTTGTTTTCCTTTTCCCTAAAATGTAATCTTGCTTGCATTATTTTTCTATTGATTGATTGAGCTAACTTATACTTGAATATTACTATATTAATATTCAATATTAATATAAATATTTTGTTATTAATCTTACTGCTGATGTATTTTCTGGAAATTTCTTACCTCTTTATAGGACAAATTCAGTTATGCTTCTAAATAAGAAGTGGGCCATCCCTGGTACCAGTGAAAGGGAGAAAGGGTATAATTTGAGGAAGACCTAACAGGCTACGTTGAGATATAGTCATGTCTTCATATGGTGGCAGGAGGCTGATGGTATCGGAAAATTTGGAGATACGTGAGAACCCTTGCTTAATTTACTATTGGTGGTGGAATTTTTACCTTGACTAGAGTCATCAAAATGTGTCACAACTGAGTTAATTTGTTATTGAATGCCTCTTCACATTAGCTTGCTGAAACATCCTTTGTGGCAGATGGCAGAAGACTGAAAGGTCAAACATGGGATATTAAATGCCAAGCTTCTGAACATCTGGAAGATTTTTTTTAAAAAAGGAAAAAAGAAGAAGAAAGGAAAGTAAATAGATGTAGGTGTCATTTGCTCTCTTTCATATTAACATGACAAAATATACTTCCTTGCAAGACAGCCAAAGGGGTTTGATTTTGATAGACTGTATCACAAGAGAAGACAAGCTTCCTTTCCCTTTACACCCACACAGACCATTTATTTGCTGCACCCTCAGGCAGTGAGCAGCCGGATGGTGAAGGAAGTCATCAGTGTGCCCACCCACACCATCTGTGCAGGAGCTGGGCTAATGAGCAAAGTAAGTAAGGGCCTGCCAGAGACTGGAGGAGTGAGGGGAGAGGGCAAGGTGGCTGGATTTAACTACAAGCAATCCAGAGGTGTACCTTTATATAAAAACTCTGACTGTTAGCCATGGCTGTTCATTAGGCTTCCAAGGTTAGCTGTTTCAGACTTTCAGTGCTCGTACCCTATTCCAGATCAATTGATTCCAAATATCCTAATGGGTTATAGACAGTGTATTTTTTAAAAAACACTCCAGATTATTTTTATGGGCAGTCAATTAAAAAAACCACTGATAGAGAAGGAAATATGCTGAGTTCACTCTGCTCTGTATGTCCAGGTCTGAAGTCAATGTTTAGGACATTGCAACTCAAGTATATTCCAGGGGTCACCAGTATCAGCCTCACCTGGGAAGCGTTAGAAATAAAAAACCTTAAACTCCACCCAAGATTTGCTGAGGTTTAGCAAGATGCTCAGATGATCCATTATTAACATTAAAGTTTGAAAATCACCCAAATAGGGTGTTGCTTTTTAAATTAGGGAGTTTGAAAATTGTGAATCAGGGTATTGCTTTTCAAATTGCAGAAAATTTAAGGGAGAGTATTGAACGTAAAATGTGTTGCATAATTATTTCAATCATTCAAAAATATGTAGACACTATGGACTAGTCACTAAGGATGCTAATATAATTTTTATTTCCCATATTCAGCCTACTCCTCAGCAATTCTATCTCATCATCCTTTTGGATAGACCCATCTCCTTGGTTATAAGATTCTCCCTTTCAAGATTACTTACCTTGAACTTGATTAAGCAACCTTTTGCTGTGTAAAATCTATCTCCACCAGTAGAAAAAAGCTCCATGAAAGAATGGATCTCGCCTATATATTTCTGCCTTATCTTCAGTGATCAGCGCAGGGCTTAGCACATGCCACGTGATCTGTACACAGTTAGTGTAAGAGTTAGTACTTGGATGAATGGATGAAACAAAACATCTTAGGAAAGAAGGGGAACAGTGTCCAATATTCCTCAGCAGTCCAATAATGTAAGGACTGGAAAGTATCTATTGGATTTAGTGACCTGGGTAAAATCATGTGCTATGTATTTGATCTTCCGGTTGTAACTTCATAAGATTCATTAGCATATTGTGAATACCAGGAAATACAATGGTAAAGGTACACATTTAACCACTGTAACACAATGATTTTGGCCTTTATTTGATCTCAGAACCCTTTTGTCCAAAATACTAATTAATATCCTAGGGAATTATTATTCTGATGAGCAGTGGTTAAGAAGCCCCGAATTCCCATGGGAAGTCCTGATCCCAGTGCATGGGAGCAGCTGATGTAACCCCAGCATGCTGATTCTCAAAGCTTTTGACTAGAAGTACCTCTTCCACTCACATTTCACAGGGCTTGAGGTCAATAGGAAGGAGAAATACCATCCTCAATGTGTCCAAAGGACTAAAGTCAACCAAATATTAGTAAGCTTCTGTAATGACTTCCAAACGTCTTGATCACCTCAGACACATTTACTCATCCTTCAAGATGTCACTAAATGTCATACTTTACCTACCCTCATCTCTGCTTCTGTATGTGGGCTACTGACGTGAACTGTGCTCACCTCTGGAACAGCACTTCTCATATTGTGCTGAAGTATTTCTTGCTTGACCTCACCGTTTATAAAGGCAGGGCTTTTATTTTCCTCTGAGCTAGTCCAATGTTAGCATAAAGATACTTTTATGAATCAATTATTTCTTGAGTGAATGCATTAATTAACCCTCTGTTTACCTCTCTATTTTGGGGAGCACTGAGTGTCCAACACCAATGACAGACCTAGCACATTAAGAAGATGCTCAATAAGAACTAACTGAATCATTATATAAATGAGTAAAATTACTTCAATAAGCTGAGCCTCAGTTCCCTTATCTGAGAAGAAGTGTTTCTGATCACAAAAAAGTAACACTTGTAAATGCAACAAGTGTAAGATCTGAGACACGATAAGGCAAAATAAACATTTTTCTCTCTTTAAAAAATAAAGGTGAATTTGGCCTGACATAAGTACATGGCAATCAATTATTTTAAGTTAAGAAAAAAACTCTACTCCTCAGTGATTTTACCAGTTATTAGTTTCCAATAAAAGAAATAAGAACAGAATCATCCCAAAATAAATTTTACCTTTTAAGGAAAGTTATGAATAAACTTTGATAAATATATATACTATTATATGGGATAGTTTGGTGGTTTTATACTTATTAATAAATAGTACCCAGGGTATACATTTTCTGCATGCATCCCTAGACATATAGCCAATCAATTACACATGAAGAAAGCTAGAAGCTAAGGGAAGATAATTTTAAAATGATAGAAATCTTAAGAACTCTCTTACCTAGGAAGAGGTAGGTTGAAAGGAAGTGTTATGGTTATCTAGATATTTTTCCTTGCCCATTCTCCTATTTCCCCTTCTTTCACTAATCCCATCTATTGGGTTGGCCAAAAAGTTCGTTCGGGTGTTTCCGTAACATCTTATGGAAAAACCCAAAAGAACCTTTTGGCAAACCCAATATTTTCCCTAGTCAACCATCCTGAATTGACTCAGTTGTCCATGTTGCTCAGAGGAAACAAACATCATTCTTTTGGTCCAGGAGTGGGTAGGTGACTTAGGCTTAGCCAGACACAGCCAATAAGACTTAAGAGTCCATCCCCATTATTCATAGACTTTGTACTTGTGAACACTTCTACTTGCTAAAAGTAGTTGTAATCCCCAAATGAATATGCACAATGACTTTCCAGTCATTCACAGCTCAGAACAGCAAAATATTTAAGTCACCCAATGTATGCATTCCCAGCTAAAGTTAAACATGGTGAAGCTCTGACTTTTTGTTTCAGCTCTACTATTGTAAACAAGTGTCCTTTTTGAGGTCTATCTAGTGCCAAGGTTTGTGGGGTTTTTTTTTCACATTTCTGTTTCGTTTTTTTTTTTTTTTTTTTTGGTAATTTTACTGTTTAAAATGACCCCAAGCCATAGCTGAAGTGCTCCCAAGGGTTTCCCAGCAGGAGGAAGGCTGTGATATTATGCCTTATGGAGAAAATACGTGCATTAGATAAGCTTCATTCAAGTATGAGATGTAGTGCTGCTAGACATGAGTTTAATGTTAATACATAAAGAATACATACTAAATAAGGTTGGGTTAAGCAGAAACATACATAGAACAAGGTTATGCATTGATTGGTTTATGGGAATGTTGTGACCAGAGGCTCACGAGAAATTAAACCTGTAGTTCTGTATTTTGCCTAGGAACAATGGCTCCATATGTGTTAATTCAGTGTTTGTTGCAACTTTATGGAACGTAACTAACACAAATGAAAAGAATCAACTGCATTCTCATGGACTTTTGTTTGAGCTAAATAATAAGAGACTTTCTTTCTTCTATCCTATTGCTAAGAGTATTGACTGTAACTCTAGAGTTGTTGGTAGCCACCTTCTTAAATTCAGGGAAAGCTTGTTTGAGAATGGAATGAAGAGTAAGGTGATCAAAGTCTTGAATTCAGGGAAAGCTTGTTTGAGAATGGAATGAAGAGTAAGGTGATCAGAGTGAAGACATAAAAAAAGATAAAAACTGATTAAGAGAGAGAGAGAAAAAAATGAATGAAAAATAGAGGCACCAAGACTCGATGCATTTGCACCCCTGGGTGTTAACTGTGCCGAAAACAAGTTTACCTTGGACATTTTTGGTTCCATAAACAAACAAACCATCTCTTTTCTTTATTTTTCTTTTTGCTTAGATAGTTGGAGTTGGGTTTCTGTTATGTAAATGAAAAAGTCTTAAAAAAAATCAAAGTCATTAAATCAGAGAACGGTTATCACATTTTCTTCTTTCTTAGTTGTAAGAAGGGATTGACTAATAGTTTATTAAGGATTTAGAATTAGTTGTATGTAAAACATATTCTAGCAATTGAACAGAAATTAAAAACAATAGACATTTTTGAATGATGTTTCAGAATATTTTTCCTTTTATGTCTTTAGAAAGGAAATATAAATCAATGTGCCTGTGATGGGTTAGGAATAAATTTTCAAGTTATCTTCTCTTTGCTTTGTTTCAGTTAAGAATAGTTTATTTCTAATTAGGTCCTTTAATAAAAAGATTGGGAGATTGAGATTAAAACATACTGAAGTTTGAATCCTGATCTTTCTAGTTACAGCTCTGTGACCTTAACTTTTCTAAGTCTCATTTTGCTCATATGCAAATTAAGAATGTAAGGTATACTTGGATTTGCACATAGTAGGTACTCAAATTATTCTTGAAAGAATGAATAATTGTTGTAAGAATTAGATGAGGTAACAAATAGATTATCATAGAGCCTTGAGCATAATAGTTAAAAAAAAGTGGCTATTATTATTTTTAGTTGCTCCTTTCCATCACTTGTCTTATACTCAACAATATATATGTAATTAGGTAATGAGAAGCCAAAAACAAAATCTAAGAATTTACCATTTTGCAATACGTATTTATTTTTTGTCGTCTCTCTTCTAGGCATTGTAGGATTTACTTGAGATGATATAAGATAAAAATGGCATAATTTATCTTCTCAAGGAGTTTGCCAACCAATAGAAAGTATAAATATATAGATAAATATAATTCAAGGTAGATTTATTTAAGCACTATCTTTGAGATATATTGTTACAGCATATATTGGGTCTCTAAGGAAGGAGAGACCTCTATATGGAAGAAGTTGGGTTTGAAACAGGGACTGAGAAAATGGATCGGGATTCACCAGGTAAGAATGTAATAAGGGGTCCAGGTAGGGCTGTGGAAGCTACCTAGGCAACAAAATATAGTCCAGTAGGACCTAAATGGATATGTCTATGACATGGCAAAACAGGTAAAAGTAGTTTTTTGTTCTATTAAGAAGTCATGGAAGAGTTGAAAACTTTCAAGCTTCATATTATAAGTTTATTCACAACATGTTCTCCAAAGTCTTACTCAAAGGTACACATTATCATCTTCTTCAATTTTGATTAAAAATGGGCATGGTTTTGTCATTAAATGTTCCAGAATCATCTTCTAACAAACTCCACCTCACTGGATTTTTCTTCTGTGGAAAAATCAGTGTCGATCTTCAATTTCTATTTCTTTTCAGTTGTTATGGAAACACCTGAATTATAATGCACATAAGCATGTATGTTTTGATTATCTTTACTCTCTTCACAAATTTTCCCTCTTCATATTTTAAGTATTAGGAATCAAAGCAATTAATGGTACTTTCTCATTTGTAAAAATTTAAAAAAAATTTGTACTCTCTGTCCTCTATATATTTCTCACCAGCATATTCTCCCCAAATTCACATTATTTTTGTAAAATCTTCCTCCAGCTTTCCCTAAAATGCTTCACAGATTCTCCTTTTTACTCCTCCTCTGTTCAGTAGCTAACTAGAATTTCACAAATGAGAAAAGAACAATAAGCTAGAGATAGTTATTCTAGAGTTTTGTTTTACTTCCCCCCCCCAGATTTCTCATAAGCCAAGTTTAGAAGTGATCAAACAGGCAAGGTATAAGTTAAAAAGTTGCTGAAGACTGCTTTATTCACTCTGAATGAAAACATTTGATGGCAGGGGGAGAAGTAGGAAAACTGATTGAAGAAAAATATAAAGGAAACAGTAGTTACTGTTGCATTTCTTTGCACCCTGATTTCACTTCTGCAGAGACCATAAGTCTCATCACCTGTTTGATAGTGGCTGAAATGCTATACATCCACGTGTTTTAGTTCTGTTCCCCATGAATTCATTTTAATAATGAAACCAGTGGAAATATATTAGGAGAGACTAATCTATAAAATGTGTATCTGCTTTAACATCCTCTAGTTGAGCAACATGAAGGGGGCATTATTTTTATTTTTTGAAGATCCTAAATGAGTTGCAGAAGAATCTAAACAAGGAGTAGGACGGGAACGACGTACATGCTTGAAAGCCTCTGACAAACAACAACCAAGAAACATGCATTCTTGTGCACATCAGTAACAGATAAGAAAGACAGCTGTTGTACTGGCCTCCTCTCTCCCACTGAAATGAACTGCCAAGGGAGGCACTCTCTTGCAGATGTTTCCCACTGGTCAGGTGGGAAGTAGAGCCATGCAGGCATCACGGTAGGCACTGCAGTAAATCAGATAGCATCTCTTCTGGAAGAAAGCCAAACTGCCCTTAGAGACATTATGGACAGTTCCCTGGTAGCTCAGGGAGTAGGGATCCATTTCAATCATTTCTACAAACATCCCTCAAAGGGAGTGTTTTGCTTTCTGTTTTTTTTTTTTTTTTTTTTTTTTGCAGAAGGGGCTGAGTGTTGGAGGAACACCCTGCCGAAGTTGTAAAGGAAAAATAAAAGCCCTCCATGCATTCCTCCAGACTGATGCTGCTGGAAAACTGATTCTGGGTAACGATTCACACAGTGAGGTTTGTCCTGACTTTCACTTTCTTGTTTATTCCATTTGTCTTCTTGCAAAGCAAATAATCCCAAAACTTGTTGGTGAAGAAAGACACTATAAATTAAAGCAATACTTCAGGATAATCCACACAACATAGTATTCATCCAATTGAAATAATGGTCTATGGGGCAGAATGTACTCCTAGGTAACTCATATGCAAGAACAATCTATCTGGTTGACATTGGTAGGTAAGGTAAGAAGGGAAAATCTGGACCAAATTATTGGGTACATAGTTCTGTTGAAAAATTATAGGATTTAGTGGCTGGCAAGTCTGGATTCAAGTCCAAGCTCCACTACAATTTAGCAATGAGAATGTGGGTGAACCTCTCCAAGCCTTGGGTGTCCCTATAAAATGGATATTGTATTTCTCCGTTGTAGTGTTATGAATCCTTCATAAGATAATGCAAAACTACTCAATTATTTTCCTATTAATTCTGTAACAAATGATCACAAATTTAGTGGTTTGAAACAGCATGCATTTATTCTCTTACAGTTCTGGAGATCAGAAGTCCAAAAATCAGTCTTACAGAGCTAAAAATCAAGGGGTAAGCAAAGATGCTTCAAATGAAACCTTCAGGAGAGAACTCATTCCTTGCTTCTTTCAACTTTTATAGGCTGTCATCTGTCATTTTCTGGCTGTGGCTGCATCACTCCAGTCTTTGCTTCCCTTATCATATTGCTTGTTCCCCTCTCTAGTCTCCTACCTTCCACTTATAAGAAACTTTGTGATTGCATTGGACCCATCAAGATAATCTACCCACCTCAAGATCATTAACTGAATCACATCTACAAAGTCCATTTTGATGTATAAACAACATATTCACAGGTTCTGGGAGTAAGGATGTGGACATCTTTGGGGGGCTCATTATTTAGTCTATCACAGGTACTTAGCACAGGTACTGACACAAATAGGCATGCAACAAATTTCAACCCCTGTACACTCTTCTAAGGAAGGTAGACTTAATTTCTCTTTTCTCCAATTCCCATCACCTTGAACACTTTTCTCAGAGATCTGAAAAGAAATTCTGTGGCAATCCTCTAAGAGTATAATGGAAAAGCCTTGAGAGCCACATGAAGGCAGAAGTCATGTACTTAATACTGTGTATTTGTTTCCTTCTTTGGTGAGTGTTTAGAGTATGGTGTGTTCTATGTGTCTGAGTTATATTTGGAAGGCATCTGGAAGAAAACCAAATTACATAGTCAATTGTAAGCGTAAAACCATCATAAATGAAGAGGATATTTTTCAGTGGGTCCTGAAACTAGGTACAGAAAAGCCATTTGGATTTTGAGAATGAGAGAATCATCTTAATTTTTAGAGTTTGTGAAAATCTAGGCCTTGTGATATGAGGGAGTTGAAACTGCTAGGTATTTTCAGCCTCTGATTTAATATTCTTTCAAATTGCACTGACATCATAATCATTTATCTTCAACGAAAGTAGAGAGAGGCTAAAATAGTTTCAGTTTCACTCTGTCTTAATGGTAGATTCCTATCCTTTTGCTGATGTCCGCTATGAAGTGATCATTCATACTGCCATCACATGAGATGAACCAACTAAATCAAAATATTTTTCATAAGGGAGTAGCCTAGGGAAGTGAAAGAAACAGCATGCTGAACTTCTCATGCGGGGCTATTTTTGGATGACCTTCCTCAAGGATCGATTTAAAGCTAGCTTCTACAACAAAGTTTTCTTCAATGAGACAGAAAAATAAGCAGAACCCAACGCATACATAACAAAAGAAGTCAGCTGACTGCACCTGACTTAAATATACAAAGCGCTGAGTTTTTTCTCCATGGCATAATTGCTACCAGGAACAGTTATTATGGAATTAATGCATTACTCATTAATTGACTCATTCATTTATTCATTATTTCACCAAAGATCTTTGACAAACCTACTGTATTTTCATTCACTCTGTCATTGAATCATTCTTTCTTTCACCTTCTCAACAATCAATTTGAATATTCATTAATTCACTCAGTCAACAAAACTGCATTGAATACTTTCTCTCTGCTTACATTGTGTTGGGTACTAGAAATGTATAGATAAATCAAATACATACATGCTCTAGCAACCCACTTCTTGGTCCATTCTTCAGTTAGAAGACTGAGAAGAGGACACAGAAGCTGAAGTAGGATGTTTTGGTTGATGACAGACTGATGATCTCAAATTTAGGCAGGTAAATTGTGATAATAGACTAATTTCTTTACTGGGAATCTGACTTCAGACCATCCAAATGTGTGGAGCTGAAGCCTCAATTATTGCATCTTTGTTGACCAATACAAGCTTTGGTGGAGAGTTTGTTCTCAAAATCTCTACCACATGTATTAATCTTTGATTAGTGACTAATTATGCCCTAGCCCCAGAAAAATATTGGCTTCCTAGCCAACTTGTTTTTATCCTGGTCAGCATCACTATGGAAGACATTGTATGGTACTGTCTCATACTTCACAGGCTGCCAAAAAGTAAACCTGAAATCTGTTTTGAAAGTAGGAGTGGCTGAACTTCTCTGGGATCCTGAACAAGGTCAGAGTAGCTGTCACCAAAATAACAGGCTCTAACTTTGTGTTCTAAGTTGGTCTTCACTCTAATGACTGAGTTAAGAGAGCCTGGTTTGTAGTGTTGACCCTCCTAAATGAGGCACCATTTGTATTTTTGAGACCTAATTCGCTCCCATCACAACCTCCCTACCTCTCCATCTAGAGTCCTTCTGCTGTTCCTCAGTCCACAGATTAGTTCATGAAAATCTTTTTATTCATCTGATATGTTAATTTTCCTTACCCTGTTCCTATCTCTACAAGCCTATTTTTTCTTGCTTCTCATTTTTCCAGGACTCCCTGAGAAGATAACTAATAATATAATTTTTAGGTAGTTGATATATCATTCTCTTTCCTGCCCTTCTTCTACACACAGTCACCTAAAAGTTTGTTAGAGTCAATAGAGTTATTTTTATGTTTTTATCTCTCCCATTGCTCTGGCCTTAATGTTAAATTGATGAATCTATGCATGGACTGAAAGTCTTTATGATATGTGGTCATAGACCTCTATGACAATAGACCATGGGTTAATATTACAGAGTTCCTAGTCCTCTGGAGACTCTGAACATCTAATGCTAGAGTGCCTCCCCGTTCACTTTATTCCTCAGTTCCTCTCATTTGCAGGAAAAACTTGAACTTCTGTGGGACGCTGTCAGTGGCTTTTAACTATGGGATGTAATAAAGGTATGTTCTCAAGGATGAGAGGTTACAATTCTAGGTTTGGAAATAAAAAAAGTAGACAAGGACACTAGGAAGGGAAATAAGCTCCTCAAACAAAACAAAAACAAACAAACAAAAAAACTGAATTCCTAGGAATACTGTATTGATGAAAAATAAATAGTGTCTGAGTCACTTCTAATTATTTCATGTATACTAACAAAATCCTCCTAGTAATTTTTTAATATAGGTATCATATTCTCATTCTAACACTGAGACACACAGGTTCTGTCCAAGGTCACATGACAAATGTGGAGACAAGATTAGGACCCAGATATTTGACTCTGAACACCATGTTATAAACCATTAGGTAATATGGCCATAGAGAGAGAAAATAGGATAACATGATTATTATGACTATTCATAGAAATATTTAATGTGAGAATGTGTATCTGTGTGGGTTATAGAAGGTAAGTTATAGAAGAATGGGTACTGACATAAATTCTGTTGCTATGTTTTTGGTATAGTATAGAAAAAGAACATAGCTCCAAATATTTAAATATCTGATTCAGAAAAATCAAAAATGAATGACTGATTTCTAATGATCTTGAGTTTGAGACTTTGACATCACCCCTGACTTTGGGTTGGATGTAATAATGAGATGATCCATTCCATTTGAAAAGCTAGTATTAGATTATGGAGAACCAATAAAACAGAGTTTCAAGTATGAAATATTTCTTTTGGTCAATCCTAGCTTTAAAATCATTGTCTTTTAAGTCTGAACAAATATATTTACCTTGAAAAGACTAGATATTTTCAAGTGAGATGCAAGATAAAAGATAACAGCAAACTGAAAGAAGTAATTACCAAGGCATTTCTCACTAGTTCTCTCTCTGCAAATTGTATGTGTGTGTGTGTGTGTGTGTGTGTATGCACCATTCATTTGGAACAATTGTCTAAGTTTTGGTTCCGCTTTGGAAGCTAAGGAATGCGTTGAGTTTTGGAATTCCTTTCATGTGGAAGGAATCCAGCTCCTGAGGACTGTTGATGATGGACAAACATTCTGCAGAGAAAGAACATAAGGAGGACTTCCATTTTCAGTTTGTTTAAGTGACTCTTGATAGAAGTACCCAAATGCAATGTTTTCTGAGTATGACAAGAGTTACTTAGGTCAAGACGTAAATAGTTGACACAAATTCCACTTTAATTAATTTAAGTTCATTTTCCCAGGGCATATAACTTGATAAATAGTTTTCAATGTTTTCTACATTGTAGTATTGGATACTGCTTTTCTTCCTTTGTGTCCCAATAGAACTTTTTACCAAAAAAACAAACAACAAAAAATTACTCTGTGTCATGGGAATACCATGAAAACAGAAACTGTGTTACAATCATTTTTGTGTTGTTGGCATTTATTAATACCTGGTGATCATTGGAAAGATAGATAAGTAAATAGATGCTTAAATGAATAATACATGAATGAAATTTTGACTAGATTTGGAGTGAAATCAATATCATTTTATGAGATTCAGCAGCCCCTAAATTTTCTGTCCTGATTTTAGATGAATATTAATTTTATAAACATAGTTTATGCATATTGTTAGAGAAGGAAAAAGGTTTAAATGTTCTATTTCATAGATGATCAAAATAAGAGGCAAAGAAAATCAGTAATTAGGAACCACCGTGAAGATACTAGTGGTGGATTGTAGTGAATGTAGTCAGAGAAAATTTGAAGTGGGCTTCTATTTTGTTCTTGTTCCTTTTATTGCATTTCTTCATTTTCTTCTATTTTGTTTCTTTTATTTTAATATTCTATCACTTTCCTACTCAAAACTTTCCAATGGCTTCCCATGGATCAATAATTAGATCCCTACTTTTTTTTTTTTACATCTTTATTGGAGTATAATTGCTTTACAATGGTGTGCTAGTTTCTGCTTTATAACAAAGTGAATCAGTTATACATGTACATATGTTCCCATATTTCTTCCCTCTTGTATCTCCCTCCCTCCCACTCTCCCTATCCCGCCCCTCTAGGTGGTCACAAAGCACCAAGCTGATCTCCCTGTGCTATGCAGCTGCTTCCCACTAGCTATCTATTTTATGTTTGGTAGTGTATATATGTCTATGCCACTCTCTCGCTTTGTCACAGCTTACCCTTCCCCCTCCCCATGTCCTCAAGTCCATTCTCTAGTAGGTCTGTGTCTTTTTAACCTGGCTTAGAAAGCCACTCTTCACCTGGTACCTGTCCACACCAATGGCCTTATCTTATTCTATATTCTACTGCGCTCCATGTTCTCTCCTCAGGGCTTTTGCACTAGCTCTGACTGGAATTCTCCTCCCTCATCTTCATTTGGTTGGATCCTTATCCATCTTCAGGTCTTTATTTCCTTAACTCCTCAGAGAAGCTTTCCTTGAACACTTTTCAGATTAATCCCCCTGTCACTCAGTATCATAACATCCTGTCTTAATTCTCTGCTTAAATCTTAACATGCTGGAAATGCCACATGTTCACATCCCAACTGAGCCTGTCTGAGCCTCAGCCATCTCAGTCCTGACAGGAGATATGTAGGTATACAAGCTCTCTTGGAAGTATATCCTCCAGCCTCAGCTCTTTTATCTCTCAGGCATTCAAGTCATCCCATGGAGCAAACAGCCATCTCCACTATGCCTTTTTAGAATTCCTGACTTACAGAATCCCTGTTTGTTACACAGCATTAGATAGAGAAAATACTTACTCACTGCCCAAAATCTGCAATTATCTTGTTATTTGTTGTATGTTTTAAAAATCTCTATCCTCCTTCAAATATGTCTGTTCCATGATGGTGTGAATTTTTTTTTTGTTTATGCTATGTCCTTCATACCAGTGTCTGGCACATAGTGTTCCATAAGCATTTGCTAAATATATTAATTAACTCCTTTTTAACTGAGGTGAAGAAGTTTACATTTTTAATCTCATCAAACTCATTTGATGATTGTGGGTAATAGTATCCCCATTTTACAGATGAAGAAACTGAATATTAGAAGGACTGTATAGCTTTCCCAGGTTGCAGAGGTAATAAATCACACAATTGGAAGGTGAACTAATTCTAATTTGAACTCTTTTGGTATAGTCTTACAAAATAAATTGTTAGATTAACCTGCTCTCCAAATATACCTCCAACTTTAAAATAGTAGTGTGTGCTATAGTAGTGTGCTTACAAGCACAGAATTTGGAGCTACAGTGTCATGGTTCAAAGATCCTCCACATTTTAGTTGTGTAACCCTGACTCAATTCCTAATTTCTAAAATAAGAATTATAATTCTGTCTTATACCCAGGGTAGTTTGAACATTGAATAAGTAAATATATCTAAAGCATTTACACCAGTGCTTGGCACATGATACAATAATGTACCATAAGGACAATAATCTCTATTGATCTTCATCTTCATTTTTGTTATGATTATACTGTATAATATTTATGGAAGATTCAGTATCTCTCTAATAGCTAAATATTATTAATAAACATTTTTGCCAACATTTTATATGTAAAACATTTGTCATAAGATAGGTCAACACATGTATCCATGTTATAAAGTGAATGATTGTAAATATGAGTCGAAGTATTCCATTTTCTGAAACATGCAGTCTAAGCGAACATTGTGAATTTTTGTTGTTTTTAATGAGGAAAAAGTTCTCTCTGAAATTAAAGGTTGTATAATTTAGATCTGGAGACTACCCTGGAGATGATTTTTTTTTTTTTTTTTTTTTTTTGCGGTATGTGGGCCTTTCACTGTTGTGGCCTCTCCCATTGCGGAGCACAGGCTCCAGACGCACAGGCTCAGCGGCCATGGCTCACGGGCCCAGCCCCTCTGCGGCATGTGGGATCTTCCCAGACCGGGGCATGAACTCGCGCCCCCTGCATCGGCAGGTGGACTCTCAACCACTGCACCACCAGGGAAGTCCTCATTTTTTAAGTAAGGACATTGATGACAACAGAGGGGTGAAGTCCCATTTAAAGTCATACAGACAATTAATACTTGAGCCAGTATAGGAGGCAAGGTGACCTGAGTCCTATTCTGGTGCTTTCCAATCTCTCCATGCCCTTGCAGTGCCAACATGTCATTGTTGACAGAGAAAAGTTGTTTTTCCAGTTAACTAGTTATCAACATGTGTGCAACATCTGCTTAGTACTCTATGCAGGGTGAGAGCTCAACAAGTGCTCGTCAACAGCCTTACATTCTACTCACCATCATTAAAAAGGACAATCATGATTCCATGGAGAAGTTGGGAAATACCTGATTCTTCTAGGTTAATCTCAGGTCATGAGAAGCAGCCCATACTTAGAAGAAGTTAAGGATATTGAAGGATATGAGATAGATTTTAAAGAGTGTGCCTTCTCTGATGCCTCTGAAACTGTAATTAGTGGCTTGAAGCTACTGCCCACAGCAGTCTGGGCCTTCCTGCAGCAAACAGCTGTCTTCCTTTTTTAGGAAGAGCTATATAAGACATGCAAACCACATGGATTTCCTTTGAAGCAGCTAGAACTTTAGTCAATATCATCTTTTATCTTTCTCTTTTCCTTCAGACTTTCTGAGAAGAGATCTTATTAAAGGGAGAATCAAAGGAAGCTTCTGGTGTTACTATTTTCCAGACAACTTTCTGGAATTCTTAAACATGGAGCCAGATTCCTGACAGTCATGATGTGGTTCACACTAGTGTATTCCCTCCATCATCTCTCCATAATATCTTCAGGCTGTGTGGCAGAAAGCCCAACAGGGCTTTCACCTTTGCCCCATGTTTGCAGGACTTGAAGAGCCATATCATCCTTATGAATATATGTATATATATATGACTTGCTTTCCTTCTTTCCCTGAGGCATATTTGAGGACTCATAGGTAAACACAAATAGACAAACTACCCCTCTTTCTCCGTTTTCAGCAGAACTCTAAAAATCATTCAATTTTAGAATAAGAGCTTCAGAAGTTCTTGAAGTTACTTCAAGAAACTGATCACCCTTTAATTGTATCATATGAAGAAATAAATATGGCAATATTACCAGGGTGGTTATTGTCAAAACTAAATAATGAATTTTTATGTGACAGCATTCTACGAATAGAAAAATAATTTTCTCACAAATGTCCCACTTCTGAACTTAAAATGAGTCTCTAGTGTGAGGGTGTTTTCATTTTTTTTTGGCAAAAATGCAAATCAGCTTAGAGATGGACTTTAGTCAGGATTTTTGATTGTGCTCAACAGAAAACTATTCTGGTTAATTTAAGAAAGAGATTGGAAATTATAAGCAAAAAGGCTGAGGAACGTGGTGGTTTGGTCTGCGTGCCCACAGGAAGGTAATAATGGCTTATATAGCTAATGTCAATGAAGACCTTCCTATGTGCCAGATACTGTGTTATGAGCATTAACTCATTCAACCTTGAAGCAGTATTATGGAGTAATGACTATTATCATCCCTATTTTATAGATGGAGAAATTGAGGCAGTCATTAAAGCCTTTGTCCAAGGACATTAACCTATTGAATGGTAGAACTGGGTCAGCAGTAAAGTACATGTTATAGAAATAACCTTCTCAGGATGCCACTTCTGCTTCCACTACTCACCATATAGTGCTTCTCTCACCACCATCTTTACTACCACTGGCCACTGGTAGTTCTTTGCATCACTTTTTCCAGATTCAGAACTTGGGTGTGGATATCTCATGTCCATGTCCTGTCTTCTAGGAGATTACAAAGCAAGTATTCAGCCTCTGGTGGCTGGATTCATTCAGTAATAGATTTCTCAAAACTAGAAATGAAGCTCAGATGCTTAACAGTCAACAGAGCATAACAATCATTGCTCTCTCTGGTAGTAGCTGCTAATAACCTTGGGTGAAAAATCTAAGTCCTCCTCAAAGACTACCATGCAATTTAGTAAAATTGCAACTGTGGATAACATTAATGGATTACAAATGTAAATGGCCTTGTTTCTAAAAGATACCCTTTTGAATTCCACCCCAAGCATAAATAATTTATAATCAGTGAAAAGAAAAACTGAAGACAATAACTGTATGCTTTGAATAAGTTCTTTAAAATCTGTTGAGAACTAATAATATGGGGCATTGACTCTAATTCAGAGCAATCTCTTCCAATATAAACTTGAAAGTTAGATACAGCAAGAAGTGAATAGTAGAAAAGGACTGAGAAAAACAGTGAACGAATGAGATTTCTACTGCAGAATGCTTTTGACATGGTCCAGTTACTGCGTCACGACTTCATGTTTCTTAATCTTGGCAATAGAATAAAGTCCTCAGCAGAAGGACTTTTTTCAAGTCCAAAACATGACACTTCAGAGCTCTAACCATAACTTCTCTTTTTATGTCTACAGGATTTACAGTGTTTGCAGATGGAAGTAATTTAATACTGTGGTGATCTTTCATCTAGCCTGTTTCCTTTCAGTGACCTTATGTTTACTATAAGAAAACACCAACAAGGTGTCTGATTTCTTCATGGAAAAATGGCAACTATTTAAAACAAAAGGATTTTGTCCAGCAGAATCATAAATCTTCCACTGTTTCTGTAATTTAACAACAACAACAAAAAAGGCTCATTTGTTCTGTGAGGAGTGTTTGCCTGCAAGACAAGGCCAATTTGACTTTCTCAAAAAAAATGCATTTTTTGAGGTGGGGGAAGACAACAGTGGAATAAAAAGTCACTGTTCTATCTATGGCAGTGGAATCAAATCTTTTAATTTTCATGGCTTTGCCTCAAACTGTCCCTAAGTTATCATTTTGAAAAACAACCCCAGAATCCTTCCTGGCATTTCCCAGGATGCTTCGAAAATAATAGCAAGTTCTTTGTGCCCTTCACACATCTCTACTTCAACATGTGTGGTTCCTGCTGATTTTAAAGCCTGTTCTGCACCCCAGAAAGCAGACTCTTCCTGGGATGAGAGAAGCTCTTGGTAACCACAGCAACACACCTTTCCAGGGAATCTTCCCATTGACATTTGATAGGTTGAGTTATAAATAATGGAATGAAATCTTTCAGCAGAAGACCAGAAGCTGCAACTGGAACACTCAGGAAATGGATAACAGCTGCCTTTTTTTTTTTTTTTTTTTTTGGTACGCGGGGCTCTCACTGTTGTGGCCTCTCCCGTTGCGGAGCACAGGCTCCGGACGCGCAGGCTCAGTGGCCATGGCTCACGGGCCTAGCCGCTCCATGGTATGTGGGATCTTCCTGGACCGGGCACGAACCCCTGTCCCCTGCATCGGCAGGTGAACTCTCAACCACTGCACCACCAGGGAAGACCCACAGCTGCCTTTAAGGTGACGAGATACAAGATGCCTTCCTATATTGGAGGCAGTTTTTCCAATAAGAGAGAGAACTTGAATCTGGAGTGTTCATTTTGTTTACACCATAGATCAAGGAGATGAAAATGCAAATACTCTTATGAGTGCAATGCTACATCCAAAGACATATTAGAGAATCTAATCTAGAGTGTAGATTTGGCATCTGTTTATGAAAAACTCATTCAGGAATTATTTACAAATATATGTTTTTGTGATATTGAGCAGATCCATGAACAGGATGGAATATATTATTTTAAACAGGAATTACATGTTGAGTACTTAATGTATGACAAAGTGTTCTGATCCTTGGAAGAAAAATAGGGAAAAAAGCACATGAGAGATACAGACAAGAAAGAAGTAATGTGTAAGCAGGTGCTTAAAGATTAATTAGAGTTAGTTAAGTGGAAAGTGGAGAGAATAAGGAGAGAGTCCCGGGCAGAGGAAATAGCTCAGGCAAGGACTTAGATGCAGAAAAAGCATGGTGTATTGGGGAACTGAAATTGCTTCAGCATGTTGATCTCTGGCCAAAAAACATATTCATTCAACATTCAAAAGCTATCTACTTTTTGTTCCTATGATACAGCAGGAAATGTTCCAGGTGTTTGGGTACAGCCATCAGCAAAGCAGAGAGAGAATATTTCTTGTCCTTGTGCTGTATATCACACAATTCATCCTCATGGTCACTTCTTCCCTCTGCCACTATTCTTACTCTAGAGGGAAGAGGGAGTAATTGTATTGCAAGAGCAACCACTGCAAACCTACTGTCTAAAGGTTTTGAAGTGGTAGAAAATTATCCACCTTTAATTGGTCTGAATGGATGTCTGGAATCAGTCAAAACTAATGAGGCCCCTAAAATGTGCCAAGTACTGTGTTGGGCCCAAGCAGGAAAAAGATAAACTTGATTATACATTATAGACTATAAATTCAATGCAATCCCAATCCATAATCCCAGAAAGTTATTTTGTAGATATTGACAAACTGATTCTAAAATTTATATGGAGAGGCAAAAAGCCCAGAACTGGCAACAGAATATTGAAAGAGAAGAACAAAGTCTGAGGACTGGCACTACCTAACTTCAAGATTTACTATAAAGCTGCAGTAATCAAGACAGTGTGGTATTGATGAAGAAGAGACAAAGTGATCAATGGAACAGAATAGAGTCCAGAAATAGACCCACACAAACTTAGTCAACTGATGTTTGACAACAAAGCAAAGGCGATAGAATGGAGAAGAGACAGTGCTAGAACAACTAGATATCCACATGCAAAAAGTAATCTAGGCACAGACCTTACACCTTTAACAAAATTTAATTCAGATTAATAGAGATCTAAATGTTAAATGCAAAACTATAAAACTCCTAGAAGATGACATGGTAGAAAATCTAGGTAACCTTGGGTTTGGTGATAACTTTTATTAGAAACATCACCAAAAGCATGATCCATGAAAGTAAAAAAGAATTAAATTGGACTTTATTAAAATTAAAAACTTCTGTTCTGCAAAGGGCATTGTTAAGAGAATAAAGACAAGTTACAAGGTAGTAGAAAATCTTGGCAAAATACATATGTGATAAGAGACTGTTATCTGAAATATACAAAGAACTCTTAACACTCAAGAAGAAAACAAATAGCCCAATTAAAAAATGAGTAAAAGACTAGGCAGCTAGATCTAAAAATCATTGAAATTACAACATTCCCTCATACCATATACAAAAATAAACTCAAAATGTTTTAAAGACCTAAATTTAAGACATGACACCATAAAACTCCTAGAAGAGAACATAGGCAAAACATTCTCTGACATAAATCATAGCAATATTTTCAGATATCAGTCTCCCAAGGCAAAATAAATAAAAGCAAAAATAAGCAAATGGGCCTAATCAAACTTAAAAGCTTTTGCACAGCAAAGGAAACCATCAACAAGATGAAAAGACAGCCTATGGAACGGAAGAAATGATTTGCAAGTGATGTGAACAACGACAGATTAATATCCAAAAAATACAAACAGCTCATACATATTAATATCAAAACAGAAACCAATTAAAAAATGGGTAAAAGACAAATAGACATTTCTCCAAGGAAGACATGCAAATGGCCAACAGGCACATGAAAGTATGCTCAACGTTGCTAATTTTTAGAAATGCAGATCAAAATCACAATGAGGTATCACCTCACACCTGGCAGGATGGCTATCATCAAAAAGTTTACAAATAATAAATGTTGGAGAGGGTATGGAGAAAAGGAAACTCTCCTATACTGTTGGGATTGTAAATTGGTGCAGCCACTGTGGAAAACAATATAGAGGTTCCTTAAAAATTAAAAATAGAGCTACCATATGATCCAGGCATCTCACTCCTGGGTACATATCTGAAAAGATGAAAACTTTAATTCAAAGACATATATGTACCCCAATGTTCATAGCAGCACTATTTACAATGGCCTATACCTGGAAACAACTCAAGTGCCCACAGACGATTGCCTTAGGAAAAGGTGATATATATATGATGGTAATATGTATATAAATATATATATATATATATATATATTACTCAGACATAAAAATGATTGAAATATTGCCATTTGCAGCAGCACGGATAGACCTAGAGAATATTAAACTTAGTAACGTCAGACAGAAAGATAAATATTATATGATATCATTTATATGTAGAAGCTAAAAAATAATTCAAATAAATCTATATACAAAACAGAAATGGACTCATAGACATAGAAAACAAACTTATGGTTACCCAAGGAGAAAAAGAGGGGAGGAGGTATAAATTAGGAGTATGGGATTAACAGTTTCAAGCTACTATATATATTATAAATAAGCAATAAGGTTTTACTGTAAAGCACAGGGAACTATATTCAATATCTTGTAATAGCATATAATGGAAAATAATCTGAAAAAAATATATGTGTATATCTGAATCACTTTGCTGTACACCTGAAACTAACACAATATTTTAAATCAACCATACTGCAATTTAAAAAAATGAACAAAAAATTTGAACAAATATTTCACCAAAGAAGACATACAACTGACAAATCATCATATGAAAAGATGTTCAACATCATATGTCATTATGGAATTGCAAATTAAAACAACAATGAGATACCACTATACATCTATTAGAATGGTAAAATTCTAAAACACCGATTATCACCAAATGCTGGCAAGGATTTGAAGCAATTGGAACTTTCATTCCTTGCTGGTGGGAATTCGAAATGGTACAGACACTTTGGAAGACATCTTGATATTTTCTTACAAAACTAAACATACGCTTACAATATAATTCATCAATTGTACTCTTTGGCATTTGCCCAAATGAGTTGAAAACTTATACCCACAAAAAAACCTGCACACAAATGTGCATAGCAACTTTATTAATAATTGCCCAAACTTGGAAGCAATCAAGATAGCCTTCAGTAAGTGAATGGATAAACAAATTGTGGTATATCCAACAATGAAATTATTCACCAGTAAAAAGAAATGAGCTACCAAGCCACAAAACCATACACAGGAAATTTGAATGTATATAATTAGGTGAAAAAGCCAATCTGGAAAAGCTACATATTGAATGATTCTAACAATATGTCATTCTGGAAAAGGAAAAAAGAATGGAGGTAGTAAAAAGATCAATGGTTGCCAGAGGTTCAAGGGCAAGGGAGGAGGGATGCATAGGTGGAGTAGGGGGGATTTTTATTTTTATTTTTATTTTTTAACATCTTTATTGGAGTATAATTGCTTTACAATCGTGTGTTAGTTTCTGCTTTATAACAAAGTGAATCAGTTATACATATACATATGTCCCCATATCTCTTCCCTCTTGCATCGGGGAGACTTTTAGACAGTAAAACTATTCTGTATGATAGTGTAATGGTGGATATATGGAATTATGTATTTATCAAAACCCAGAAAATGTAGGGCACAAAGAGTGAACCCTAATGTAGACTATGGACCTTGGTTGACAATTATATGTCATTGTGGGTTCATCAGTTATAGGTAATATACCACACTAATGGGAAATGGTGGGGGAAAGGTGTGTGGAGGAGGAGGAGGGAGGGTATGTGTGAACTCTGTACTTGCCATTCAATTCTGCTGTAAACATAAAACTGCTCTAAAAAACAAGCTCTATTAATTTAAAAAAAGATGAATATGGAATATGAAATTGTTCTTGATCTTAGAGAGCCCTTGGTGACTCAGGATACGTATCTATCTGTCTGTGTCTGTCTGTCTTTCTGTCTGTATTTCTACCTACTTTTCTATCATCTATAAATCCGTCTCTTTATCTCTTTGTCCAAAATTATGATTTACATTAAAATAGAGGAATTAAGAAAATTTTATGTGAGTACAAGAAACATAGGCCAGGATTAATTCCCCTGTGATTTGGTGGGTAAAGCCAAAAAAGAGCTAAGAAGAAGTAACATTTGTTTTGGACCATGACAGATGAATAGGAGCCCACCAGGTTAAAAAGAGTAGAAAGCAGAGAAAAATCCTTAAGTAAAATGAGGATACAGAAAAGTCATCCTGGAAAGTGTAACTAGAGCATATGGTGTATGAAAGGAATAAGCAAGAGATAAACTGATTTTTAGTTTAAAGCTGGATTGTAAAGAGCCCTCTAGAGTCAATGCATTTCGTGCCTATTCCATACAGGCTCTGTGCCAGGCACTACCTGTTCCTCGTTTTGTAAGCACTTACAACCACCCTGCAAGACAGGTATTGTTAGCTTGATTTTACTAAAGAGGACACTGTGCTCAGAGAAATGCACTAATTGGCCTGAGTCCCAAGGCTGGTAGATCTTGCCAAGGAGTTCAGTGAGCCTCAGTGGGGCTGATGAAGGGAATGCTGTCCCCACCCCAACAAAGGAGATTATTCCAAGGTGCTTCTATAAACACCTGTAGAACTGTCCTCCATATGCCCATTCCAACACACCAAGGAGATTCTGGTCCCCACCTTGAGCTGGAATGCCAGTTCTAGGATTTACTGTTAATGAGACACTTTGTTTTTCAGATACTGAAGGACTTAAACAGAAAATCAGTTTTATAGACAACAATGATATTGCAAAAAAGTGATATTGCAGTGGTTATGTGTATAAACTTTAAGAAATTTTTCCTGCTGACCTGTGTGTGCATATGTTGGTGGGACAGATTAGTGAAGATACTCCACTCCTAGCAAAGAAGTCACACAGGAGAGGACTTTGGGAAGTAAGTGTAAAGAGTATGGAAAAGAAATGAGAAGGTCCCTCCTCTGAACACTCCGCCACCATGGAAGTAAGTGACGAGATCCTTCCATCCTCACCATTCAGAATATGGATAAGGTGTTTGGCTATCTCATCAGGTGACACTGATACCTTCTTATTATACAAATAGTGAACATTTAATAAATATTTTCTACGTTCCACACATTTAATCTAATTTTTATAAATCAGTGAGATGGGACAAAACTAAGTCCAGGTAGTTCAGGTGATTCAACGAAGAATATTAACAAGACAGAAACGCAAACTCCCTGACTCCAAAGCTTTAGTCATTCTCAGACATTAATCTGTGGTGTTGGATCAGTTTAGAAGTATGTTGGTGGTCCACCTTTTTTGCTGAATATTTAATATAGAATTAATTATTCCAGGATGTTTTTCTGAAATTATTCCCATTAGTGGTTTCTTCGATTGCACATTCACCCACACACATACACACCGACACAATTAATAATTCAGAAAATATTTACTTGGATTCAAATAGTATTAAGTGCTTGTCTCTCCCCGGATTGTGAGTTTTAGCAATGTGAACATAATGTATAAATAGCACGGAGTGCAGTGTCTGATGTATATTTGTGCTTAATAAATATTTGTCACGTTAATCCATCTCCTCTTACAAGACAGTTTGCTACAAGCTATGTATGTAGATGTTAGGCAACATCAGTCTATGGTTGCTGTCTTCTTATATCAGAGGAGTTAAGACCACAAAAGAGGCAAGATCCAGCAGTTACAATTTGTCACTCTGTCCAGTAGACCCCACTTGAATGTCTTGATGCCAGTCCCATCTGTTTTCCTAACTTGTAACCTTTCTCTCATCTGGCTTCTCTCTGACTCTGTTCCCCTGGTGAACTTTTTCTTCCCCCCTTTTCTTTCTTACTTTTTCTTTTTCTCGTAGTGTGATGTTGTATCAGCTACATCTGCCCCTTACAGATCACCTCTAACCTTCACTTCTTGTTCTCACTCTTGCTTATTCCACTCTTGGCTCAAGACATCCGGCCCCTAGAGACTTCTCCTTCTAATCCCCAGGCTTTTAGTCCCTTCTCTTGAAGCAACTGGGATATTTTAAGTTGGTTGTGACATAAAGATGTCCAGACAGCTCCACTGTGTGGGGTTTAATAATACAAATAGAGTGTTCAAATATGTTCATTTGATTTACAAATACACTGCTTTATCACTGAGATTTCTGAGAGGAAAATATTTATACAATTATGTCTAGTTTTTACTAAAAATGATTGTGTTTATTTAAGGTATGAGTTCTTTAAAGAAGCATAATCAAATTCTTAGTTTGAAAGTGCTTTCAGCAAACATTCAGTTGTATGTAGTGATTATTGCTTGTATTAATATTACAGCTAATTTTGTAAATAAACATTAATGGCTTGGATTTTATGGAAGTTATTTTAAAGTTGCTCATAATTTGTAATGAAGGCCTAACTTTATTTAGCATATATTTATTCAAATAACCAAGTGAAATGTATAGATATGATGAAAGGGACATCTATGAGAGCTGTTCCCTTTTGTGAGAATACAAGAAATACAGAGTTTAGTCCATTACTGATTTAGGAAACATCGTCCAACACTATAACTTATTTGGATAAGATAACATGCATTTTTTTTTCCCCTCTGGAAAGCCAGACCACTTTGAGCAGAAAACAGATTCTATGGCCATCGGCCCACAGAAACTCAGTGGGCCTCTCTGGCAGGGCATGAAGGAGTTTGATCCTTGGTCTAATTAGGCATACTCCCTCTGGGACTCTGCTTAGAAGTCAAAGTTAAGGCTTGCCTTGTTCCCTCGCAGCGATGGGGGAATCCATTTCAATTCAACAGTGTTCCCTTGATTTGAACACATTTGGGGACTTGGAAGCTTAGCAGAATGAGCTCAAGGGTTGCACAGTCTGGAGCTGCCAGTTAGCAGAATTGGCAGGAACCCCTCCTAAGCTTTTTGGTCTAAAAGAGGCTGCTTCCTTCTTATGAGGAAGAAGCCAGAGCCATATGGGCCAAACCCCATGTGGCTCTCCTCCATGGCTTGTGGTTTCCCTGAAACTTATTTCCCAAGCTTGAGGCCTGCCAGCAATTCTGAGATGGCAGATACATACCGTCATGATTTTGTAGACAGTGGGGAAGATAGAGACACAATTCATTTCCAAAGTCATGGGTGGTATGCCTACTATGTGTCAGATATCCTCCTACGCAGAAGGGTATGAAGATGCCATCGTCCCTACCTTTAAGTCTCTTACAGTCTGTGGCTTTTTCTATGGCTGTCGATAAACTCCTCTTCATACAAATAGAAGGGAAATTAGAGGAAGAGATACTCTGATATGACAGTATTATAGAAAATTTGAAAGGGCACCAAATTTGGAATCATATGACTCTGTTTGATGGCTGGTTCAATGGTTTACAAGTTATGTGGAAACCCAATTAACTAATTAAACACTTCTTGAACATGGTTTATGCTTTATCCACATTGCTAAGTTTTAGGGATACTAATATAACAGTGATGTGATCACTGCCTTCAAGATGTTGCCTATTATGTCATCTGAGTTTTCTCTCATCTATTGAAAATATCATTATAATAATTACTGACCATTCTATTTTATGAAGCTCTTTTGAGAACCAAATTTGATATACATGACAAATGTTCACTGTAAAAGTTTATAC